>NW_023416307.1:143323905-143948905 GCF_014176215.1 Rousettus aegyptiacus
TTCAAATGTGGATCCTGAAAGTAACTATTTCACAAGGTGATTCCGAGGAGCAAACAAGTGAAAGCAAACATAACAGTGACTGGTGTTTGATAAATGTTTATGATGATGAAGATAATGATGGAGATTTGCTCCTTTGTCTAGAGCAAAGGGTGAATAAGAGCTCATTAAGCAGATAAGCATCTGAGAACAACTGAAATATCATTTCACTCATAAAGCATCTTCCCTGTGCACTCATTTCTCTAAAGGTATTAGAAGACGGGATTTCTAATTCCGGCTGCCTGACTTATAAGAGCTGTGCTCTTGAGTGAAATCTTAACTCAATGAGCCTCAGTTTCCTTGTCTGGGAAATGAAGATAATACCATTAACATTAATAGAAATAATGGTGCTTAGCAAACTCTAAAGCCCCCATAAATGCAAAAGAGTGGTTACTGCCCAAAGTGCAGGAAGCCACTTAGACGAAAAAAGAATAAGAGGGCAGGGACATTGCTCACTTCAGACACAGGCAAATTACTTTCTGAGCCTCCATTTTCTTATCTGAAAAATGAGATTAATAATGTCCATTTTGTAGTTATCCTGTGAGGATACAAAGCAATTATTTATACAAAGAGTTGCCCCAAGCTGACCCGTAGCATATGCAGTAAATATTCATTTCCTTCTTCCTTTTCCTTCTTTCCCTCCTAACTTTAAGAAATTTCTTGAAACTTAAATTCAGGAAGAGCTTATGCCCGAAAGGCAATATGTCCTGTGTTCTCAGGCTGCGCGGAAGCGCCTCACCCAGGTCAGAGGGGATGTAGGAGGGACCACAGGAGCAGGCTTTCCAGGCTCCACGAACATGCTTTGCTCCAGGTGATGTGTGTTGCAAGTTGACAGGAGACTGCACAGTGGTGTCCCCAGGATCAGTCTCAGATGGCTCTCCGACAGAGAAGTGTCACTGGAGGGTTCCTGTCACTGGCAGCAGCAACTGATTCCAAATAAGTCTGTCTTCCGCTGAAGTGCGAGAACCTCACAAGAGAAATAGAAATGAGATCAAATGACTTCTAGTGCACATGGGAAAGGCAGCCAGAACATATGAAGTTCTCAGCCATGCGGACTCATGAAACACCCCCTCTCATCCCTGCATGTGCACGTCATGTACTCAAGGTGAGCAAGGAGGGCAGAGGAAGACAATATCCAGGATTGGAGCTAGTCAGGCCAAGGCTGCCCTCTTGCTTGACTTGTGGCTTCTCATGTCCCTAGGGGGCTGGATTAGGGCACAATAGGCATTTTACTGCTCTGAGAAACTGGAAAAAATAATGGAGTAGTAGTCGTAGAAGGAGCCTCAAAAGACTTTGCCACTTGTTTTGTGTCTTTGAATGATTGGGGTCCTGAGCTTTCTCCATCACAGACTGAAAGGTTGTGGTGAGTGAGACACTCTAAAGTCTACTTGAGCTCTTTTCTAGGATTCTGTGATGCTCAATCTCTATGTTCCTCGCACTCACGAGAAAATGGGATCTCTTGGATGGGCAAATACTCTAATTAAAAGTGGTAAATTAAGTTGCACTTAAATCTACCCTAAAGAACAGCGAGTCTAATATGATCCATGTGCTGAGATGTGGAAGTTCTTGGTTGGTGTTTTCTTTTTTTCTGTCTTTCTTTCTGTCTTTTCCCTACAGCTCCTAGTCTTCCTAGGTGATCTCCCATCCAAGTACTAACCAAGTCTGACCCTGCTTAGCTTTCGAGATCAGACATTGGGCTTGTTCAGGATGGCCTGGCCGTAGACCATGGACTGTGGCTCCACTGGGCTGTGAACCCAGGCCCTTCTGCGTGTAAAGCAGACATGCTAACCACTACTCTATGGAACCATGTCATTGAAACCACAGTAGTTGAGAGCCCCGAATGGGGAAAAGACAGGCCTGGACAGAGACCCCAACTCTATTTTTTCCAAGCCATGCAAACTCTAGCAAGCTGTTCAACTTCTTTGAGTTCGTACTTCTCATCTGCAAAGTGGGAATAAAAAATGCCAACCTCACAGGGTAGTTGGAAGTTTAAATGAGAGAAAAATATACAAAGCACAGGGCATAGTGTTCTAAAACTAGACTTATTTCTCCCTCCAAATTTTTCTGTTTTGTTTTGTTTTGTTTTGTTTTGTTTCCTATTCTGGTAAATATTGTCACCAATAAACTTGAAACCTCAGAGTCACCTTTGATTTCTTGTTCTTTCTCATTGTTTCCCTTTGCTGCAATACCAAATAATCAAGTCCTGTTTCTTTGATCTTCTAAAGACATCTTTATACTATCTCTAGCTCAGTCCAGATCACACCTCTCTTTGTGTCTCTCTGTCTCTCTGTCTCTCTGTCTTTCTCTCTCTCTCTCTCGTGACCTTTTTCTTCACCTTTTCTGAGTTGAGGTCTGAGTTATTAGAACTTAATTTTTTCTCAAAAAAACATGATAATAAGATGATTGAGTTTTTGTTGACTTTCATAGATGGTTTTTACTCAAACCTCTTGGCCTTTTTACCCCTCTCCAATCATTTCAAGGTATGTCACCAGTCAAGCAACTAACAGAGGAAAAGTGAGTCTCATCTGAAACCAATAAGGAGTTTGAGCCATAAGTGGATTTAACAGATTAATAAAAAAAAGTCTTTTGGTCACATCATATACCCTACTTTTCTAAGTATTTTTCCATACTTGATCTTCATAAACAAAAGCACTGTAAGAAAAATGTTTTATAATAATGTGATTTTTTTCCTTCACTTGCCCTACTAGATCTGTTCTCCAGCCTTCTCTGTCCTGCTCAGTGCCTTTGGGAGGCTGTATTCTAAGTCCTATACCACCCAGGCTCCCTCGTTCAATGACATCCTGCTATGTTTTGTAGCACATGTCAAGATTATTTTGTTTCCATTAGTATATAACTGCTGCATTCTTTTTAATAGCTTCTCAAAATTTTGCATTCTTTGTAGCTCACACTAAGGCAAGGGTTTGTGACCTTCAAATAGAGGATGATATATTGAAGACACCCCCTTTCTTTTGAGGGGGCCATTTTAGGAGTAGAATATGTATCTATATACTGACATATATTTATTCTCTGCACTTCTAATTTGTTAACCAATCTTCCAGGTCCCATTAACAAAAAACAATTTTTTTTTGCTAAGACAGTGATGGAACAATAAATAATGCACATATTGTTAATTATTGTACACATGTCATTTCTCACATATAGAATTCATACCAAAATTTCTGGAAGTAGAATCATGAGTTCGAACTGTATACCATTTGTAATGCCAAAAAATTGCTAAAATTTTCTCCATTAAGGGTATAACCACTCACACACACACACAGCAACGTATGAGCATGTTAATCCCATACCCTTCTCAACAGTGTGTGTAACTAAACCCCATAAGTCAGGAAGATGAAAAATGTTACCTCATAATTTTAATTCCAATTTCTCTTATTACAATAAAAAAATGAAACTTTTTCAATAATTTGAGCAACATTGTATTTTATTTTTTCTAAACTGTCTATTTTTATCTATTGAGTTATTCTTTTTTCATTCATTCATAGAACTTTGGTGATCTGAATTACAAATACACACACATAAACGTATACATTAGTTTTGTGTTTGTACTTTAGTTTTGTTTATGATGTCTCGTGACATGTAATTTTTTACATGAAGTTTAAAAGAATTCCATTTATTACACATCTATAGGAGGCACTGTATTATCATGGTTAAACATTTCTTCCCTCACCTTTCCTTTTGTTTACCTCCTTCTTCATTCAGTCTTTCCACTGGTAATTATTGAAGAATAATTAGATGGTAGGCTTTCTAACTTCAAGTTTTGTCTTTTCTTTGCTTTACCAGAATACAATTAATCCCATTAGAAATTTGGTGGAAATGTGGAATGGCACAGCAGCAAGAAATACCCAAGCCAAGATTTACGAGAGCAGCGTCTGAGAGTTTTGAAATAAATTAATTAAAAAACAACTGCTTAAAAATCACTTGGAAACAAAAGTCACAAGTGACCTTACATGATCCACGAAGTGAAAATCTTCAACATATTTTTTCAATCTTTTCTTATATGTGCACATTCTCCCTCTCTCTCTCTCTCTCTCTCACACACACACACAGACACATAAACACATGCACATACACACCATAACAATGTACACTTATATAATCATATGCTTGAGTCTAGTCATTTTAAAAATAGTATTCTATATATATATAAAAAAAACTGAGAAAGCAGGTAAATTGGGAAGGTTGTCATAAATGTGCCACTCTAGATTATTTGCTGGTTACTTTTATTTATTTTAAGTTGAAGGTACTCTCCAATTGGAGCCAGTTCATATATATATATGTGTGTCTGTATGTGTGTGTGTGTGCGTGTGTGTGTATAGCATCAGTCTATGAAAAAAATAGAACTGAAAATAATCTCACATTCGATGATAAAAGAGGTCAAAAAATGAGGGCACCTATTCGAGTATATATTGTTATCACCACAAAACATTTTTATAAAGGGGAAGTCCTTTTCATTGAGCAGGAGTTAGTGAAAGTCTTCTATAAAGGGTCAGATAATAAATATTTTAAAATTTTTCAGACCATATCATCAGTCTCAACTACTCAACTCTGCCACCGTATCACAAAAAGAGCCATAGAATGCTTGTAAACGAATAGATGTGGCTGTTCCAATAAAACTTTATTTCCAAAAACAGGCTGTAGGATAGATATGTCCCATGAGCCATGATTTACTGATCTCAAGTGTAGAAGGTAAATACTTATTTAAATGATGTTTGCTTGCAGTATATACCGAGGCTAGATATTTTCTATTCTCCCAATCCACTTGCCATCCTTCTTCGCTCTGTTTTCTATAGAGGAAATTAACCGCTATGGCTCCATCATTGGACAGCTTTATCCCTGGTTTCTGTTTGAATTTGAACAACTGGAGGCTTTTTTTAGAAAACTAGAAAGCAGGAGAAAGAGAACAAGATATGAATTCTCCTGGCTTTCTCCATGCTGGGTTATCACCCTTTGGCTATGTCCCTCTACCAAAGCTTACTGCTCCAGTTCTAATGACTTCTTACAACTACAGCTAGGCTCTCTGCATCCCACCTTTTGTCCCTTCGTGTTTCAGGGCGCTAATAGCTTCCTGCTGTTGCTAGCCCCTGCGTAATCCCTCTTGGTTTCCCTTAAACCAAAGTAATTCCTATTCCATCCGTAAATATCCCTTTAGTAAATTGCCTTGAATTATTCCATTTGAATGTACCATTTGTGTCCTGTCAGGAACTTTGACTTGGTATATTTTTTCTTCAAATAACTTTCGAACTTGGTAATATCAAGGTGCTATTGTATGCATCTCACAGAGTTCAGTCAATGTAAAACAAAACAAAACTCTTTTTTATTTTCATCTGACACCAAAACAAGGCACCTGACCCTAGTCATAAGATTCTCCCTCCTTTATTTTCTCATGTTTACCACCCTTCAAAAGCTACACATCATCCATATCAGGGCCTGAAAATCTTTAGTTGCACAAAATGTTGACAAGATTATGCTACCTACCTCTCTCTTACCATGGGTAATTCAAAAATAAAAGCAATATGAAAACACTAAGAAGTCTAAGAAAATCTAGCATTTTGAGATTTTTTCCCCTAAAATAACTCCTTTTATATTTAAAATATTTACAAAACTTTCAAAATAAAATCACTGCCCTTCTCCTTATTCGTTGTTGTCCTAAGAATATATGTATTCCCCCATTAGAAAATCCAGCGTTTGTTCTGTAGTATAAGGGCCAAACTCTTCATCATCATGAAATTAAGAATTCACGACGATCTGGTTTCTGCCTATCATCTACTGCCATTCCAGCCTCCATACTTTGTGCTTCAGGAGCCTGCGGTCATGCAGATTCTTTGTGAATGAGAAACCCTGGAATTGTGTAATGTGGTGACTTAACTGTATTGTATCCATTCTGACTCCTACCCACCCCCACACACAGATACATATAGACACACCATGCAAGTTCAAGTCTGTGATTTTGTTCATGCTTTCACATTATGTGGAATTCTCCCCTCTTCACTCCCATCATCCAAATTCTACTCACCAGGCTAACTTCTGCTATTGTTTGAGCCTCAGCTCAGACATCCTCTCCTCCAGGCAGCCTCTCCTGAGCACCTGACTCCTTTGCTCCTCATCCCTGAAGTCTTCCGGTAACATATTCTCCACTGGTGTGCAATTACCTTTTGATATTTCTCTTTACCATTACACTATATGAGTCTTACAATCACAGATCATGTCTTTTTTTTTTTTTTTAATCTTCTATCTCTTTGGCTTGATAAATTTAATTATTTGAAGTTCTTTGTAATAGTGGTCCCCAATCATTTTGGCACCAGGGACTGGTGCTCCTATGAGAATCTAACGCCCGAAGATCTGAGGTGGAGCTGAGGTGGTGATGCTAGTGCTGGGAAGAGGCTGCAAATAGAAATGAAGTTTTGCTCACTAGCCCACCGTTCAGCTCCTGCTGTGCGGCCCTGTTCCTAACAGGCCACAGACTAGTACCAGTCCACGTCCTGGGGATTGGGGACCCCCGCTTTATAATATAAGCTCCCGAAAGTTATAACACAAGTAGCTACAGTTATTCTTCAAAAATATATGAAACTGCCAAAAAAAAATGCTCAGCATTCTTCTATTCTTCATTCTTAGCAGAGGTGTCTCAATCCCAGTCCCTAGACACTCATATACCAGGTTTCCCAAGGCTTTCTGCAACAGAAAACATCTTGGACTTTGCCATGCTTAGGTTGAGAGTCTGGCTCAAGACTTTTCTTTGCTTATTAAAATTCCTTCTTTCTTTGCAGCAAACTCTTCAACCCAGCTCTCTGGCAGTTGATTTGACAAATCTAGCATTTCCAAGAAGGTAAGGTAAATCATTTAAGGTGGTATTTTAATAGTTATAATTTTTTTATACCACCTATAAATATAATTTTTATTCATAACTTATATAACTAGCACATCAAGTCAGTAATTACATAGTTCTTACTGCGTAGGAGAGGGCTAAAATGAAGGGGAAAATACATTTAATAAATATATTCATTAAAAATACTGATAATACATGAATGTGGCAAAAATCAGAAAGGGGAAGTCTGAATTATGATGGTCAGATTTAAGTGCCATTTTAGTTTGGGTATGGTAACCAGTTCTTCAATCAGACTAATCCAGGTGTTGTCGCAAAGGTATTTTGTAGATATGATTAACATCTACAGTCAGTTGACTTCACATAAAAGAGATTATTACACTCTATAATTTGGTTGGGCCTGATTCAATCACTCGAAACACTTTAAAAGCAGAACTGAGATTTTCCTGGCAGAGAAAAAATTCTGCCTACAGACTCCAGTGTCAGCCCCCGTCCAAGAGTTTCGGCCTGACCTTTCTGATGTGATGGCCTGCCACAAAGATTTCAAATATGTATAGCCAGCACCCACAATTGCCAATTGCAATTTTATAAGCCGTAGATAAACAGATAGATGATAGACAGATGATAGATGAATAGATGATTGATAGATAGAAAAATAGATGATATAGATAGATAGATAGATAGATAGATAGATAGATAGATAGATAGATGACAGATAGATGTCCTACTGATTCTGTTTCTCTGGTGGAGCACTGAATAATATATTAAATGACTGAGATTTTGCTTGAGTTTTTCACAGCTTGGGATAACTGTGTATTAACCCCGACCTTCTGGAAATACTGCTTAAAATTAGCACATGATTTATCATTTAATGTTGTTGTAAACAAAATTTGAGATCTTAGTATTTACACCTTGATGAGATGTCTTTATTCCTTCCTTGCTCCCAATTCTCTCTTTGTATTAGCTTATATACTTGCTATATCTGCCAAATATGTCAACAAGGATAGGAAGAGCAATATGTTTCAGCTGACATATATAGCTTGACTCAGTAAAATGATATTGATACTTGATAGTCACGTGTGCTGTCAAAATAGAGGTGCTTTTTAGAATCTTAGGATATTCGAATAGTTAAGCTAGATTGCACAGAGCCCTTGCATCCAAATTATCTCAAATTCTTATTATTCTTATTAATATTATCAAAAATAAGATTTCCTAGACTGTTTCCTAGTCTACATTTCCATTCTAGTAAATTAGAATACCTTACAGAGGGCTGCCAGATCTTAATTTTTATAAGCTCACAACTTGTGGCTTGTTTTAGCCTCTGGTGGGTGGAGGCAGAATTGACCTGCAGACCTTCAGTGGGAAGCATTATTCTGGTGGTAGCTAAATGATACATAGTCTAATTCCCTAATTTTGTACAGAGAAATTGAGGAGTTAAGAAGCAAGATGACCATCCTAAAAAGCCTGAGTCCAAAGGAGTAACTCAAAATGGTAGGATTTTTCATAGCAGTCCAGAAGAGGGACAAGTTAAGAAAAAAGTTTTCAACATTCTTCCTTCCCATCACCCAAAGCAGACCAGCATCCATAGGCTGATATACCTTTCTTTGGAGTAGCAGCATCAATTCCCTCTAGAAAACTTCACATATCATGCTCAGCCATGGAAACAACTGAAGTTCAATGGGACCATCTTATGCTCTGCGAGGCAGGGACCTGGTGTCCTTCCGCCTCCTCTGCTGACCTCAGCTCGGTTACTCTCAAACAATCATGCACTGACTGTTGGAATAGAAACAAATGCCACTAAATATTATTGTCTTGATCATTACAATGTATTTTTAATGCCAGCTATTAAGATGTAGTCATCCAAATGCTTTTATTTAATACCCCAAGAAAGCATCTTGCATGTTGGACAATTACCAAGGGCAGTTAATTTGATGGAGTAGAATGAGAGTGGAACTGTTTCTAATATTCTAAGAGTAGAGTCCAATTAGTACTCAGACTTGGAATTGCTCTCTAAAACTCACAACTATCCACAATGGGTGATTGACAATATGCTATAGAAGATATAAAGAAGGACTCCACATACTCGCGATAACCTAAAAGACATCTTTTTAATGCCTGCATATCTCATAGAGCCTCGCTTTGGATTACCACAGTATTTCTTAGAACCTCTGTTTTGTGAGATATCTTGAATTCTGCCCATTCACATGGTGGGCTCTGTGGTAAAGAGAGATTAACATTACTGTGTGCTCACACAAGGCTCAGACTACGCAATGTTAAAAAAAAAAAAGATAAATATGATTCTAGGCACATTCCGTGCCTCATCTCCATGGTCCAGTTCCTGTTATCCCTCAAGCAGGTTTTAAAATAGTCTACGTTTTTCAGTCCTGCAAAGTCAACAGTACTGGAAAGTTGGCAGGTACACTTGTTTAAACAAAGCTCCCAAGTTTTCTGCTGGCAGGTGTTTCCAGAGTTCTTGGAGCACAATTCTTTGAATAGGATATTTGCCAATATACATAGCAACAGAAAAAAGACGTGTTTTCCTTTGCCACAGTGGAGACACAAAAATACCTTAGATGCAAAGCTGGATATTCAGTACAGGGGCTTATTTTGGCTCTAGGTCAAGGAATAAACAATAATAAAATCCCACATCTCTCTGTCCAGAAGTCTGATGGGCTTCAGAGTGGAATAGGGCCACTTATCAAACTGGCAGCCTGGGCTCCCCGGCCATCTCTCTGCACAGCTTGGCCCAATGAGTTTGCTTTTTCTCTTCTGTGTCAATTCCTCTAGACTCCTGAAGGTGCCATTCTCAAGCTTTCAGCTAATTCTGCTTGAAATTGAGGCTGAGGACGGTGTGTTTAAAATGTAATATGATCAAGGCAGAGTGAGTAAGACTATATTCTTCTCCCATTTGCCCTTAGGCATTGATTTTAGTTACTCTTAAATCCACCTTTCCAAAACTGAAACCTGAAACTGCTTTTAAAATACATGACTAGTTTTATAATCCATTCTTTGGCAGATTAGTTCCCTTAGTCATTTAATTAAACTCAATATAGGTGCTAGAACTCCACAAGAGAGAAGAAATCCCTTTTCTCTCACCCCAAACTAAATGAAAATAAACAGATTTTTTTTTTTTTTAAAGCAAGACTGGAGTCTGAGGAGGAGAAATATAAGCATGGAAGGGAAAGGTCTGGGGGACAAGTTTTTAAAACTCAAAGGAAGTCAAATATTTCTGCCTTAAAAGGTACTTAATGGTCATTAAATTGTAACCTAGTCGAAATTAACTTTTGAATCTCGCCTACGAAGCTTCAGAATATTGGGCATTACTAAAAGTTCTTTTAAGTCATTTTTTCTTTAATAACTTGCTAGTGGTGAATATGCATCAGATTTAAGTTCTCTTATTCTCATGTTAAGTGGCCTTATCTTGGGGTTCACTTTATGTTTCTGTGTTATCCCTTTGTTCCATCTACCTCATGTTATCTTGTCACGTAATATCTTTGAAAGCTTCTTTACAAATTTCAAAACGAAGATACCCTTTATAGATGTTTTGGGTTTAGAATGGGCCTTTTCAGTACAGTGGGCCTTATCATAGACATAACTGAGGCTCTTACCTCATAAAATCCATCCATTTCAAAAAAAGAACTAGCCATTCAGTTGTCAGGGAAGAAACCACTTTTTCCTTCATGTTAACTGTGGCTATGAAAAGAAACCACATTGGTCATACGATGAGTGTTTCATCTCAAGAAGATATTTGAAGGAACAACGGTGGCTAAAAATATAGACTGCTCAGTCAGAACAGAGTTCAAATACTTGCTTTGCCACCTACTTGTAGGGTGTTTAAAAATGCAGTTCTTAATTCAATAATGGTTGAACCCTGGCACTGTCTCTTCCTAGCTGTGAGACTTAGATCAACTTATTAAACTCTCTGGACTTTGCTCCCTCAAGGGAAAAATGGGCAACATACGTAAATACAGTCGAGAGAGTTAAATAAGAGAATGTATGTCAAGTGCAAAGCCCGTTAAAGCAATTCAAGATGAAAACAACTGAAAACTTTAAGAAAAGTGTATGTGGCTAAACCTTGATATCACCATAGGTTTTGTTTTAACTTTCATTGTGTTTTATAATAAATATTTGTTGTAGGAAAACTGGAAAATATAGATAAGTTTCGAAAAATGAGAATTTGTAATCACATACAGAACCATCTGCCAGAAATAATTACCATGGACAGTTGGTTAAATCGTTTCAGACATAATCACGAAACATCCAGGTGACATTACAGTTGCCTGTCAAAGGCTTCATTTCTACTTTGAGGAATATCTGTCTGCTTGCTGTCATCAAAGTGAGTCAAGAAGGCTATGGGAAAATTGATTTCTAAAAGATAAATCAGGAGGAAGGATCCTGAGAAGATTTCAGAGGAAATAAACTTTTTTGTTTGTTTTCAGCAATGAAGAAATGTTGTGAATTCTGGGCAGGATATTGTTTTCTGCCAGATCATTTTTGGAAGAAGCAACAGTGCTAAGTCAGAATTTCTCCCAGAAAGATAACAGGCCCCAGAGGACTGCTGCTGGCTAAGTTTCAGTAAATATAATGAATCAATATTGTGTTTACTGTTAACTCCCAATGACTAAATTGGAAAAGATAGATAAAGCAATAACTTTTTTTTATGAGTCGGCTCCCTTTTCCCTTGATTAGTGAAAAGTTTGTGAATATTTTTGCTGCCTGTGTGGTCTTTACCATCAAAATATCTGACTGATTATTTTTTAGAAAGTTACGCCTAAAACTTATTTGTTAACAATGTTTATGTATAACATTTAACATATTGCTTCATTATATTTGTAATATTAATAACAGAGCTATCATTTTTAGTTGCTCTGTTTGTGCATAAATCCTGAAAATCCCATTTTAGAATGAATGAAATTGAAGTTTAGAGAGATTAATTAAATCGATCAAGGTCAAAGAATTAGTGAGTGGTAGAACCGAAGTTTAAATACAGCTCTGTCACAACCCTCAAACCATGTTCCATTCATTACAACCTGTTATGTCTCGTCGTGTGTGTACACACACAAGCCCATGAACACTTTGTGCTGCTCACAGGAACACAGTGAAAGCAACTGCTCATAAAGGAATATGTGCATAATTATGGAAATATTAAATAGGACTATGCTTTGCATGGGATTTATTTGGAATGGAACACAATGACCCTAACCTTATAATTCCATTGAGAACTTCACTAGTATCTGTGTGGCGGTTAATTATTTTAATACATTAGTGAAGTCCATTGATAGTCAAGAACTTTTACATTTACATGAATATTACATTTGTGTAACCTCTTAACAGGCTTTGAAGTGATTTTTATGGGACATATAGTCCTGATACATTGGGGAAGATGACCACAGCTAAAACTTCCAGCTATGTAGTGTGAGCACAGGCCTAGCTGGAGAGGAGAATGATATTGCAGTGAAAAGATGGCTCAGAGCCAAACCATTCCTTTTTTTTTTCTTTACTTCAAAGAGTCTTTAATTCCTTTAAAAATGAAATGAATATCAAAAGAGAACTTCTAGAACCACGTGAAATTTACTTCCCCTTGCCCTTATCCTTTCTCCATTGAACTTCTATGAGCTCGGGATTGGAGAAGAAGCTTGATTAATAAATGGAGATGAAGGCAGGAAGGGGGAACTAATGTTTATCAAACACCCACTAAGGGCCAGACACTCGCTTGTGTTTGAAATGTCAAATCTCTTCCCAACACCTCTGCAAAGTAGACATTATCATCCCCATCTTCCAGTTAAGAAACTGAGGCTCAGATAAGCTAAATAATTTGACTAATTCGACCCATTGATTAAGTATTAGAGTTCGGATGCCAGACCATTTCAACTGCACTGGGAAAAGAAGAAATAGTTTCTGAAATAGTCTGTGTATCACATCCTTTGAGTAAGTATAATCGTTTATAATTTTTTGAATTCCAGATAAACCCCCAAACATATTTCAGCCCACACCCTAGAGTAAAAGAAGGCTCACGCGGTAATAGTAAAACCACACATTTCTGATTTTGTGAGACATCAAGCCTGCCTTACATTTTTTCCATAGAGTTTTGTAAATGACTAGGATGATTGTGATACACAGACTGTGAATTGTCTTTTTATAACACTAGTTGTCAACCATTTTCCTTCTCTTTTGCTCTATCTCACTGTGGTGGTATCTTTTTCTCTTTAGAAGAGAGGCTGCCTGACTTGAGTGCCCACCAAACAGGTTCTCCTTCCTGCCAATGCTGCCAAGCTATCCTCTCCCAATACTACCAGTGCCATACTCTGTATCTGCCCAAGCTGCCAATACTAATGATGCTGACATGTTGAGATCCTAAAGTTCAGCAAAGCAATTAGTAGAAAAAAATGAAAAAAAAAAAGTTTGTTTACCTGTTCGTATTCTATGTCCACGGGGCCTGGGTGAGAGACCTATCAGAGCGACAGGCCCCAGTTATACTCAAGACCCACAGCCCTCCTCGACACCAGCTCATGACTCTTGAACCAAGTCGTCTGTGACTGCCTTGTCTTTCCCTAGGATGTGATCTGTCTTAGGAGGCACCTCACTCTTTCTTGTAAAGACTGGCTCCAGATATATGAGACCCTAAAGATAATCTCAGTTTGGGGCCCACCCAGGATCCCTGCTGAAATAGTGGAAAGTGTGGCCCCAGGAATTCATGGGTTTGTTCCGTGTTATTGAGCTTCTTAGTAGCAGAGTTGCAACCAGAGTTTTGGTACCCTGAGTGCTCATTCAAAAAAGTATCCTTTTGTTCATTCATTTAACCATTCATTCGGTATACAGTGAGCGCTGGTTTTGTACCAGCCACTGAAAGAGACTATATCTGATACCTGCCAGACTCTTAGAGCTCACATTGTAATGATTTCCTAAAGTTCTTTCTGTAGGATGAAACTCAAGTCCAGTGGGAGTTCACAGGAGAGGCTGTAAAGGGCTTTCAAAATGAGATGAATTTTAAAGTAAGCATGAAGGACAAGAAGTTAGCTAAGCAAGGGAGAAAGCTGGCTTGGAGGCAGTGGGGTGGAGAGGTGGAGAAGGATAGGAATTTTTGACCCAGTGAGTCAGACGGCAGCTGAGCACTAACTAAGCTTTCTTGCCAATAAGGTTATATTTCCCTTTTGAAATTAAATGAATATCCATTTTCTTTTTCTTGGTAATAACACAGACCTTTAAAAACAGCAGCTCCATAACATAGAGGTTTTCTTGTGAATTTATTAGAATAAAGGGAAAAGGAGGGGATCTTAGCTGAGGAGAAAAGTAGGGCTAGAGGTGAGACTGTGACTTCAAATAAATGAGGCAAACCAATGTGAAATAATCTTCAGGGTGGATCCAGTTGTTGTAGGGCCTAACATTTATATAACATGGGGGACACTTTTTAGGAAAAATAATGAAAAAAATTTATGCTTGTAATTGCTTCTAAAACACAACTACATGATTGCAATTTGGGAGGGGTCTTGTGAAAATGAAGAGTCTTGAAGTTTAAGTCTCATTATTATCATGATAAACCCCCTTCCATTGACACTATTTCAGAAAGAGTACAAACTACAATGATAAAATCACTCAAGCCAAGGGTTGAAGACACTTGAACTCTTTATTTTCTTTTTCAAACTTTCCCTATTTGAGTGGTCTGGGGGAGTTTGGAAAAGGGAAAGAGAGAAGGGTAAAGTAATAAAGCTATATTTTTCTGGTGTGTGTGTGTGTGCACGCGCACACGTGTGTGTGTGTGCGTGTGTGCATTTACTTAAAATTCTAGTTCACTAAGGGCAATTTTTCATAGTCAGTTCTAATGAATTGTGTTCTAAAAAGATTTCAACACCTTCTTAGTAAACAATGGCCATGTAAATCTGAAGCAAAGAGCCAAAGAGGACGTGAGCTTTCACCACTTCTATCTAAAAAAACACCACAGAGGAACTTCTGGTATTAAGGTCTATGAACAAAGCAATCTTCCTGTGGAGACACACGTTCTCTGTGTTTTTCACAAGTGTTTCATTTGGAACACAGCTCTTCAAGTATGGACTGGAGAGTGGAAGGGGAGAGGAGAAGGGGCAGGGAGGGGAGGACTGGATCAGGAAATTGATGAACTATAAAACGGGCCCTCCAGAAAAATATTAAAAGCCCTGATGCATGTACCAATTTTGGTGGTATAAATATTCTTATAATGGCTGATTTCAGTTGACTTATCTGACATGACAAACACAGAGCTGGAAAGACGTGAGCACCGTCAGTTCTCATAGGTCAGTGAGATCCTCTCCAGCGAAGAAATGCCTGGATATAAACTTTCTATGGTCTGGTTGGTGCTTCCTTATGGAGCTACAAGAACAGACCTTTTGTTTAAAATGCATCTCAAATGTGAAAAGCAGGTGCTTTGCTTTGCCTTCAGCACCTGTAATAATATGCAGAGCCTGGATTTCAGGTCCCATATGCTCTTGACTTAATTTTGCTGGATTAAAGGAAATTTAAACCCTCGTGAGTAGGGCTGGCCAGAGTTTTGTGAATTCTAGATGAGGTCCTGACAGCTTGTTCATCAAGTTCTTTCATTAGCAGATGTAGCCTTCAGAAGTAGAAGCTTCAGGGCCTGGGGGGGAGGGGGCGGCGGGGGGAGGCAGGGGATAGAGGAAGGTTCAAGCTCAGAGAAGGGACAGAAATAACAAGAAACTTTTACCAAGACTGCTTAAAATATAGTTTAATTTTAGTAGAATGTGGTTAAAGAAATGTTTTCAACATAAAAATGTGGTTGATGGTTTGGGTAGACATCATTTATTTACATATTAAGAGTACACGCAACTAGCAACATAAAAGTTTTTAATAAATCGATGTGCATTCTCAGTCTCTCCCTCCCTCCCCTCCTTCCTCCTTCCTTCACGCTGAGTGATTACAAGGTTCTATGCCAAGCTCTGAGTAAAACAGTGAAAAAGATGACTAGGACCTGGTGTTTACATTGAAGGTGACACTTATGCAAACACCTACCTGCAGTACTATATTTCAGAGGTTGAGATAGGCTAAATGGGCACAAAGTATGGAAGGATTGTGAATTCCGGCTTGAATAAAGAGAAATCAAAGCAGAATCTGCAGAGTCACAACAGAGAAACTTAAAAAGTGAGAAGTCTGATGACCAGGGGTGTGGGACAGTGTGCAGACAGTGTAAGAAGGGCCAAGTGGAAGGTCACCAATTAGCCAAGGCAATGCAAGGACTTCAGCGTGCTTGGAGATTTAAGGATCAGACCTGAAAAGGGTACTTTGTTTGAAGATGCTAGAAGAAAACGTATCATGGAAAATCTTGAAAAACATGCCAGAATGTTGGTATCTTATCCTGCCAGGATTGAGGAGCTATTTGGTGGTTTTTAACTGAGGAGTGATAGGATCTTTTATGAATTTTGTTTCATTCTGTTTTTTAAGGCTCACTCTAAGGTTGCTGCAAAAAAAAAAAAAAATAGATTGGAGGATAGAAAGCTGGGGCAATGAAGGCAGTTAGAGGAGCAGAGTAATTGGCTTTGATGATGCTATCGACCTTGGGATCATCCTAATTAAGGATGGGAAAAGCAGGGGAAGGAACTCAGGAATTTTAGGGAGATAGAATTATTTTGACTTTGTCATCATTCTGAAGGAATGGTCTTAGTTGCCTCCCAGGTATTTCATTAAGGATGAGGGAAAGGGCAGGTAATTACTGAAGGGTAGTAAAAGAAGGGACACAAGTAGACCCTGGGAAACTTAAAGAACAAAGTACAACAATAATAAGGATTATGTTATAAAATACTTTGAGATATCCAGGATTTAAGGTAAAAAAAAATAACTTTAGATATTCTAGTAGTAACCGTTAATGTACAAAACACTTATATACATTATCTCACTTTCATTTTGCAATCTGTGGCAGGGCTACCACTATAAACCCGAGGTTATAAAATATAGTAAATAGAATTCAGAGTGATCGAGAGCCATGTTCAAGGTCACACAGCTGCAACAGAGGTGGGGTAGAGCCGAACGATGTATCTCAGTCCCAGTACAAGATTGGAAAGACAGACTGACTGGACACCCAGTAGAGCTTAATTTTCTTTTTTCCTTCAGAGATATTTCTGCCATGGGCACTATGTAAGATACCTTCAGTATCTGGTTTTCTTGGCAGTTTCTCCATCAGATCTCTGTGTCATCTCAATGGAAACTTGAAGGTCTTATTTGAGTTGCCTAATGATGTCCAAGCTGACCTTGACATTCTTAGAGCTTGAATGATTCATTACCTTAGTAAGTTCTAAAGTCTTGGTCATCTCATTTGTCATAATAAGACAAACTAAAGAGGAAGAGGCTAATATATTGTCTCTTTTCCTTTCTGTAGAAAACAGAAAGCAAACCACGAAAAAAGAACCTGCCAATTCCCTGAGGTCAAGTGACAGAAACTGATCTTTGACATTACATTCAAAAGCTCCAAAATAAACACAGAATGACGTAGACTAAAGAAAAGAAACCAAAATAGGGACATCAAACTTTCTCTTGCCTAGAAAAGGACAGCTTTTTCTACTACTCTAAGTAGGATTTTGGAAGAGAAAATAAAGTTACTTAAGACTCAATTATAAATTAAAAAATGAAGAATGTAATGTGCTTTGCAGCTTCTCAAAAGATGGCATGCAATTGGAAAATCTGTCACTCACTGGTTATAATTTAGAGAAATGTCATCTCACATATCATTTAAGCAGGTGGATAAAAATGTATCATGATTCTTCTCTCTTCTCAGAACAGAAAAAAAAATACTCTGACTTATTTAAACATTTAAGCTTAGCCTTAGAAGCAGGTGTTGCCACTCAATACAACTTTCATTTCGAACTAAAGTTATGGGGGTCAGAAAAATCAACAGCATTCACTACAATTGATCCTGACTCCTTCCTAAAATGTGTTTTTCCTTTGGTGTCTAGGACACCTACTCTCCTGGGTTTTTTTCTATCTCCCAGAGCACGCCTTATGAAAACCCTTCGATCAATCCTTCTCTTTCTGATGTCAGTGTTAAGTCTCACAACTCAGACTTTCTTATCAGACTCCAGGTGATTTTATCCAGTCCCATGCTTTAAATTACCTTTGTCTCCCAAAGAATACCAAAATTACATCACTGGTCCTGATCTTTCCTATAAAACTATATGGGTATAACCAACAGCCAACTTGACATTCCGCTTAGATATCTACTGGCATGTCCAAAGATACTTTTGATTGCTCACTCACTTCTATCCCCAAGGTGAAGTACGTACACATCCCTCCCTCCTCATCTCTATAAGTAGGACCTTCATATTACCTTTCTCCTAGCTATTCTGTGTGAAACCCTAGGAATCATCTTCACTTTATCTATTTCTCCAACATCCTGCATCCAGTCCATTAGTAAACACTGCTCTACCTTCACAATACATTCCAAAGCCATCTGCATTTTGTTATTTTTATCATTTCTGCCATGAATTCTTGAAATCGCCTCCAATTTGTATCCCTAGTTCATCTCTTGTCTCGTTAAGTCTATCATCCCTCCAACCAAAAAAGTTTTTTTGCTTGTTTTAATTTAAATGAAATTCTAACATCGTGCTTTGTTTGCTCTGCTCTGAACACACACACTTTCTTGCAGTTCCCTGCATATCCAAGCATTTCCCACTTCAGGGCCTTTGCACATTCTGTTCCTCTCACTGGTATTTTCTTCCCTCAATTCTTTACATAGTTCAACTGTTATTTCTCAAGTTTTGAGTTAAATGTTACTTCCTTAAAGAGTCCTTTCCTCACCACCCAACCTTTTTACTGTCTATAATATGCTATATTTTTCTTGAGAACATTATCACTACAAAAATTATATGTATCAATCTTTCTTAGTTTACAATTTTTGTTGTTTCTTTCTCCCATATTAGTAGAGACCATGTCTCTTTTTGTATCGCTTATGTATCCTCAATGCTTTAAAAACTGCCTGATACATAGTAGATGGTATATAAACGTTTGATGAATGAGTCGATGTAAAACATACAAATTATTGATCTCGACATTTACAGCAACCTGAGAACTAACATAATAAATTAGGAGAAATTTTCTCTTCCAAACACTGGCTGGGTGGCGTAAACATCTAACACCTAATGGTACTGCTTTCAATATTAGCAAGCAAAGTGTGAAACAACTTTCTCCAGAATATTCCGATAAGACAGATATTGACATTACCTAATACGCTTGGGTATATCCCTTTATTCTCTCACTCAGTAAACAGCATCTGAGTGCCTACTACCTGCCATACATTGATAAATACAAAGATGTGGTTGAAAAGACAGACAAAATTCTGCCCTAATGCTGCTAACAGGGAAGGTAGATGTTGAAGAAATAATAACAGAGAGGCAGAAAAATGTTAGAATTATAGAATACTAGAGGAAACCATTATACCCACCTTTATAAACAGGAAAATGCAACTTACAGAGAAAATATGGCTAACTCCAGTCACGCCGCTGATTTATGGCAGTCTTAAGCCTTGAACTTGAATCTATTATTTACCTTCCCCCCCCCCCCTATTTAAGATGATCTACATCCCAGTTTGGCCAGGAAAGTACTGGCTTCCTCCTTTACTCTAATTATTGCTATCTCCTTCCTTTCGCTCCTGGTTTGGATAATATGACATCCTAGCTTTCTCTCTGTCTATACTGGAGCAGAATGCAAAAAACTGGAAGGGGCAGACACACTTGGGTTCTACTAGAAAACCAGTCTTGACCCTTGTATGCAAATGTGATGCACATTACCATACTTGAGGGCATTTGACTCTAACAATTCTTTTTAAACTACAAACCAATCCCAGAGAATCCAGCCACCAAAGAGATAAGAGAAAATCACTCAATAGGATTTTAATTGAATGCGCTTTTCCAGAAGTTCTGAGCTTAAGATCCATATATAGAGAAGCAGAAGCAGTCACAGTAAAAGCAGAGCAGGGCAGGAAAATGGCAGAGACAAGAAAGCATCGTCACACACAGAAACACTTCCAAGGAGCAAACCGAGCAGGACATCAAAGAATGATATCTTATTACTCTGTGAAGCTTACTGCTCAATTATGAACATTTTTTCCCTTGGTTTCCTTATTTTCTTATATTTCTTATGAACTGGTAATACATAGTGAATTGACAGAAGTATATCTCTTTAGTTTTATGGTTACTTTAAGGAAACAAAAGATATTATGTCCAAATATGCCGACATTATATATTAAATATACAATTCACATATTATATAAAACATGTTATGTTATATATAATAAAATTATTTAAATAACAAACAAAAATATTATTAAAACTAGCTTTCATGTATCTTGGCAGTATTTATATTCTTGTTTCTTTAAAGTAACCATAAAACTAAAGGGATATATTTCTGTCAATGTTTAAACACTACAGAAAAATATAAAGCCAAATTGTTTTCTCCCCTTTATAAATAATTTTCAAGATAAAGACAAAATAAAGAAAACCTAAGAGTTCAGAAATACCTACATTTAAATTTCCTATTTTTTTTTATTTCTTTGGTTTTAATAACTCTTTATTTCCATACTGAATTAGTTACATGAGAGTGGTCATTCAATATTTAGTAACACATCAACAAATGTTTAATACAGATGTTATTTACATTGTCCTCAAGTGATCATCAAACTCACTTTAATTCCTTTAAGGAATAGTATTACAAAACCCAGGAGGAATAAGGAATCCTTTGTATAGCATGATATGAGTAAATTGCTAAAAAAAATTATGTCTCCAAAATGTCTTCCCTTTGTAGATCTAGGTCCTAAAATTCCAGTATTTCAAGTTCAAGGCTTCTGGTTAAAGTCTTCTGACGTGTCAAATAATTCTAGAGGTTAAAACACATTAATTCTTAATTAACTCTTAGGATCTTAGAGTAAATTATTTCAGAAAGCCTTTCAAAGTGTATTATTCCTAAACATGCTCATATAAACATGCTTTTTAAAATAGTTTCTCAAAAAAAAAATTAAACATGGAATTATTATCCTGATCCAGGAATTCTACTCCTAGGTATATACCCCTCCAAAAATGAAAATAGGTATTCAAACAAAACTTGTACACACGTTTATAACAGCACTATTCACAATAGCTAAAAGATAAAAACTACCCAAATTTCCATCAACTGATGAACAGATAAACAGTGTGATATATCCATGCAATGGAATAAAAAAAGGAATGACATACTACTACTACATGCTACAACATGGCTGAACCTCAAAAACATTATGCTAAGTGCAAGAAATCAGATGCAAAAGGTCACATGTGATTACATACACATGAAAGATCCAGAATAGGTAAAGCCACAGAGATAAAAAGCAGGTTAGTTGCCAGCCGTTGGGAGGAGGGGCAAAGGGAAGTGACTGCACAGGTAGAGGATTTCCTTTTGAGGTGATGAAATGTTGTGGAGCTAGAGAGAGGCATTGGTGATTGCACAACACTGTAAATGTACTAAATGCCACTGGATCCTGCACTTTGAAATGATTAAGTGTATGTTGTATGAGAATTTTAAAGATTCTGAGAATTACTGTAGTGACTTAGATTTATTTAACTCAGAATTTCTCAAATACCTTGGATTACAGAAAGCTCAGTGCTTTGTATGTGTACGTGTGTGTTTGGGGCCAGGCTTACAGAGAGATATAACAAAGTAAAAAGTGGGTTCATCCTAATAAGATCAGTGATGAAGAAAAAAGAGATCCACAGTAGGAGATCAACAGTAGGAAATTCTTAAATATCAAGGACAGAGCAGGAGAGAGATAGACAGACAGACAGAGACAGAGAGAAGCAGAGAGATGGAGAGACAGAGATACAGAGAGACACCAAAATTCAAGTGTGAAGTCGCATTGATAATGTCAATGAGGTGAGGACCAGGAAGTTTGTACTCACATGTCTTAGGTAAAGTACATCTTAGATCAAGTTTTCCAGAAAGTAGACTCTGAGATAGAGATTTGGAACAGGACATTTTAGAAGAACCTCCCTAGAATCCACATCTGTAAGGGGTATGAAAAAAGGATTGCACAGAGGGAAAAGCTGAATGGCAATACAGATCTAACAAAGTCCTGAGCCAGTCCCATAGGAAGCTGTGGAACTGGATGAACCTTCAGAGTTGTCCAGGTCTTGTATATCTGAACCAGCTGGTCATAAGATACTGGCAGCCCCAAGAGTGTAAACTTGGTTATGGAGGACAATTCTTGCAGAGCAAGTCATCTAGAATTCCTCAGAAGGAAATGTTCTTGGCAAGTAGGTGATCAAGTGCCTCAGTTCTGAAGTAGGAATATGGATGTCACGCCACAGCATTAAGCCACTATTTTCTGAAAAAAAAAGCCCAACATCCCATAAAGTTGATTCTAAGATAAGACCTCTTCCCATACCCACACACCTGAGTAATTCCACCTTCAAGAAATCCACACTCAGTGATTCTGAGTGACTTCTTATCCCCATTCATTCTTTGACCAAGAAGGCATTTTTGCTTTGTAGAGAAGATAAAAAATACAAGTTCATCTTCTAGTAGAACAAACTCTCTAGTAAAGTAGTCTACTAAGTTTATGCTAACATTACTTCAAAAGGAGTTGTTATAGATTCATTTTTCTCAAATCAAAATGATCGTTTCTTGCTGATATCTCCAGATGTTTCATTAATTTACATCAGATAGAGCTGCTTGTTATTTTTGGTCTCTGTTCTTTCCATTGTGGTTCATCTATCTCCCACACTGGAATCTCTTCAAGAGAATTAAAAATAGAGATTGGTGGGTCCCATTTCAGTGGACTAAAACAGAATTTCTGAGGAAGAAGCATATCAATCCATCTTTTCGTTTTGGGATTCTTATGAATATAAATGTTGGAGAACTACCATCGTAAGTCCTCTAATCTACCCTAGTTTGAACCAAATCATCATGTAGTCATTGGCTTATGGTTCATCACATTGGTCCCAGTAGCTCTTCTTACCTAATCACACTTGGCCTGATGCCAGGAGCTGATACTGTGGTGTGTCATTTGAAACGCCTCTGTACAACTCATGAGATGATGCTTATGACCCTACCTTACATGGTGTCCTCTCTGTAAAGTCTCATGGGAGAAAATTCTGATCTCAGAATCAGATGAAATTGTTCACTTCTTGAGCAACTAGATATTTTGACTATAATGAATAGTGTGAATCACCTACCTACAGTGTTTTCTTCTTCTCGTTGCCCAGCAGAAACTTAGAATCAAGTTTTTGGCACACCTCTAGCAAATATGTATGACTTCATAGTGTGATTTTTGTGTCCTGACTCATCTCTGCTTCTATTGAACTTTCCTTACTCATTTTCCTCATGTATTTGCTGTTCCATATGTATCTTGGTAAGTTGTTTTAATTTTTTTCTGGAACAAGGCTGAAATTGGAATTAAATGTATTCCAATTATTAACAAGTAGATAGGCATTCGATAAATTCAGTACATCAGTGAAGCGTCTTAACAGCAAAGAAGTAGCCCCTACCAGGATAGTATAAGGGCTTCTGCATGCCGGAGCACTGTATGAATTAATCCTAGTAATCTTGTAGCCAATTAATTAGATAAAATTTCAACTTTTGACACCAAGGACTGGTTGAACAACATTTGTGACTTGGCACATCAATGGACATAGGAGAAAATAATAGGCCTTGTGCATTTCCAAATAATTCTTGAGGAAAGAATTTAGAAAATGTCCTGTAATTTTAATTTTCTTTCCTTTGCTCCTAATCTTGTTTGCTTATGCATGCTCATGCATAAAAATAATAGAAAGGTTACAGAACCCCAAGATTTGATTAAAATACTTATGGCTCTCTGGACATTTACAGAGAGCAAATTCCCTCTTTTCACCCAGTTGAAATTCATGTTATACGTTGCTGTGGGATGAGGAAATTCCTAATAAATGTTGCCATATTTAGTTCACCTTGGAAAAGTAAAAGTTATATTGAAAATATGTAGAAGCGTAGAGCTAATACATTACAGATGAATTTGCATTTTGTGGTAGGTATTAACTGTAAGCATACATTATAAATAGTGCTGGATGTCTCCTAGAACTATATAAAGTATCTGAGTCCATCAGAAATGACCTGATACTTCTAATGACTTAGAATCTAATGAGTAAACCAAGAAACAACTCTCCCCTGCTACACACACACACATTCAAACACACACTTTACTGAAATAATCTTAGAAAAGATGGAAATAGCACAGGCCTCTGCTTCTGATAACTGATATGGAGAGAAAAGATGGAGTCCAGGAAAATGTTTTGGGCTGTTAGAATTGGCCCCCCATAGCAATGTGAGTGACATATCTCATAGTAGTTAAGCAGGTTCTGACATTAGTTAAACCCTGGCCCTAATTTGCATTATTTAGTCACCACTGGGAAATTCAGTTTAGTCTTTCTGTGCTTCAGTCTCTCTTTCTAGAGAGTACAGATAATAACACTATCTTACAGAGTTGTTTTGAGGATTTAATGAGTTACTCTATAGAGAGCTCTTAGATCTAGACAATAATACTAGTTTAATAAACATTAACCTTGATTTTAATTTTTCTCTGGCTGATGCCTTGAGACACAGACACACCTGCATTCTTTACTAGGAGATTTGAGAAGAAGTTCAGCCCAGGAGGAGCCATTAATACCATAACTACCGCTAGCTCCATCCATAATGGAGAGTGGACATATAGACAAGGTCAGAATGAATCAACCTGATATGCTTCCCAAGGAGTTGGGACTCTATCCCAGAGACAAATAAGAATCACTGGAGGGTTGTAATAAGAAGAATAAAATGATCAGATTTGGCTTTTAGAAAAGTTTTTTTTTTCTTAGTAGATAGAGAATTGTTGAAATGAGGTAGAGAAAAAAACACGGAGTGGCTTAAACAAGATAGAAGTGTGTGTGTGTGTGTGTGTGTGTGTGTGTGTGTGTGTGTGTGTTTTCGTATGTGTGTGTATTTATTTGCCCCTCTTTTTTCTTTTTTCTTTTGCCATGTGAATGAAATCCATTTTTCCCTGTTCAAGGCTGGAAGCTGAAAAGTCATATTCTCAAATTCATCCTTAACCAAGGCTCCTCAATCTTGATGCTTCTCCATGCTCAAAAACGTGGATTTCACTTCAAGAAACAAGATGATTACTCAAGATGCAAGCATTATGTGTCTATTCCAAGCATCAGGAAAGAAAAAGAAAAAAGAAAAAATGTTGTGCATTATTCCTTTAAGAATACTCTCTGAAAGTCACACATGAAAAGGGTAGTCTTTATTCCAAGTGAGAATGCTAATTAAAAATATCTGATTATTAAGTGAGAAAGAAGAAAATAACTGATTATTAAGTGAAAGAGCGAGATAAGGGACAATTACTTGGAAAATTTTGGAAATAGCTATTGGAAATGTGAGAAAGCTAGATCTTATAGGACCAAATTCTTGCAAAGGAAAGAGTCAAAGAGTGCCCCCAGGTTTCTATAGATGGTGGTTTTATTCACCAATCTGAGGAAAAACTAGTTTTTGAGAAATATCTTTGAGTCTGAGATACTCGTGGGACAACCCAATGGAAAATATATCTAAACAGTTGTGTTTGAATTTGAGGAGCTCAAAAGATTAATTCTATCTAGTGATACAGACTTGAGATGCATCTATGCAGTAGGTGGTTAAAGACAAGGGAGTGAATGAGATGGTGTGGGTTCCACTTTCCTTTACTTATTATAGCCTAAATGGGTAAGAGGATGTGGCTATTCAAGGCAATTTTCCAGAGGCCCTGGCTATGACAGATACCATGTGACCACTCTGAGCCCTGAGGGCGAGGATAAAGCTCTATATCCTCACATAAGTTGGGAGGGGCTAATATGGAAATAGGAGGCATAGCAAAGACAGAACAAGTAGAAAAAGGATTCTATGGAGAGTCTGTGGATAACGAAGAGTTTGTTTACAATGGAGTAGGTCCTACAGGTCACAACAGAAAAGCCTGAGAAGGAGATCAGGAGGATAGAAAGGAAGCACGCTGCCAAAGAGCCGGTCAGAGAGGCACACATTATAATGGACGGCTAAAGGTGGAGACATGAATGTCAGGGTGGGATTCCCTGACCCTGGGCCTTACTAACTGCTATTTCTTTAGGAAAAGTTTTCTCCAAGGATTTGCTGAAGATATGGCTTATTGTATAGGTAAACCAGTGTCCCAAATCCAAGTAGTAGCTAAGATCTGATAACCCCACAATCTGTGAACCTTGATCACAGTCTTCAGCCTGAGCTCAGTGCTCCGAGGGCAGCCAGAATTAGTAGTCCTGAAGACGTGGAACCAGAGACTCCTGGAATGGGTGGATCCTAGATGTCCAGATAGTAAAGGGAGAAGTTTTCTGATTTTCTCTATAACATTTGCGGCAACCTTCAGCGGCTTAGAGGCATGTCCTCAGTAAATGACCATCAGTTATTTATGAGGATTCATTTAGATTAAATGTTGACAAACTGGAGCCCAAAATGCCGAATTGGGTCCCTGCCTCTTCTTGTAAACGAAGTTTCATTGAAATATAGTCACTGTTGGCTACTTCAGTGCTACAGCTACAGAGTTGAGTAACTGTGACAGACTGTATGGTTCACACAGTTTAAAATGTTTACTCTCTGGCTCTTTACAGAGAAAGTTTGCCAACCTCAAATTTAATAATATGTACAAAGCACTTAGTATAGAATCCAGCATATAGTAAGTGCTAATAAATAATCGATGTTTTTATTCTTACTTTTAAAACCAAATATTGATTGCTAATGTCTTTGTTATTGGCAATTTGATTTTAGACGCTCTGAAAAGCAATCTATCTTGCTAATTTACAAGTTGTTGGTAAAAGTTTCAGATCTCTCCATTTTATCTAAAGGCATGTAAATATAATTTCAGCCACATGGATCTTTATGAGTGTGGAGATCATGCCTAATTCAACCATATGGAAATTATTTTCAACTTAAAAGCATTTAAAACCAACAGATGATTTCATCTATTATATATGCAATTATTATGAGAGCCAAAATGTCATACTTTTGGATGCCAGGACAAATGTATTCAGAGGTTTTTTTTTTTTTTAAATCACTAATACTGAATATAAAAAGGGAAATAAAAGTGAGATTCAATTAAAGTATAATATTAATATTTGTCACATATGAAATTTAACAATGTGCTAGAATAGCAAAGCAAAACAAAAGAAAACTCATGGATCCTATGACATTTTCCATTTACTTTAAGCATGTGATTAAAAGATTTCAGTATTAAAACTAAAATGCCGTGATATGAAAATACACTGAATATTAACCCAAATGATGTTCAGAATTTTGTGGAAAGAAATTTCTTTTGGAAAATATGAGAGATATGCCTTTTTAATACATTTAATTAAATTGAATAGAAATCAGCTATAGAATGTACTTTGAGAATAGGTGGACCAAGTTGACACCTCATAAAGAAATACCAAAAAGTGACTCGTGAAGTAAAAGGTAATAATAGCACATCGGCACTGCAAGGAGGCTTCAGCTGAGCTCAGGTAGTGATGGAAAAGGAAATGACTAATCTGGGGAAATCTGAATGTGTTGTATTCAATCCTTAGCATCCCTGAAGGGGTAGAGTTAACATCTCGTAAAATCTCAGGCCGTGGCCGAGGTCAAATTGGAAACAGTCGTAAATTAATTTTGATGCCTCTTTTAGTACTTATTTATACCTATGTGGTAGCCTCCTACCTACGCGGTGGCTCCTGAGCACTTAAAATGCAACTGAAGAACTGATTGTTTTGTTTTTTCAGTTTAACCTAATTTAAATTTGTATTTAAATACCACATATGGCTAACAGTTACCACATTGGATATCACAGATTCTAAACCAAGTAGGTTTCAGATTACATTTAGAACAAAGGAAAATGCTGGGGATTTTTTCCATAAATGACACTGATTGATTATTGCTTGAAGATGTCTCCTAACTATAAAGAAGACTCAGTCGATTTGAACCACTGCCCTCTGTACCTCTCACTACTTCTCATCCTTCAAAATGTACTTATCCTGTCTCCCATTTCTGAAATACTTTTCTTCTAATCATTTATCTGACGAGTTAACTCAGTAAAAGGTAATCAATGAAAGAGCAGAAAGTGTCAAAAGACAGTGCTTTCTCCGCAAAGACAATTTGATCCTAAGACAAATATTACAAGTTTTTAAGAAAAAAATAAATCATTCAGGTTAGGATTTTTTAAAAATCACTTAGAAATTGTAAGGAATCCCTACAATATCATAGTTGTAAGAAAAAATATACTTAGCCTAAAATCCCAAATTTGTTTTTGTATGTGTATAATCCTTAGATGTTTAAATATTGTTATGATTTTATCAATGCAGGTGAAAGCTGCAAAACAAAACTGACTCTTTAATATAAGAAATTCCTAGAAAATCTGTAAACTAGAAAATTTGCATCATCTAGATATATTAACTTTTCTTGGAGACTGGCCCATCTGTAGTAATGCATTCAAAAATTGTGTCAATTTTATCTATGACTAAAGTAGTATATAGTCCACAAACCTGCCACCAAAACATCTTCTTTTCGAGGATATTAATTATTTATTATTTTCTTTTGTTCTGAGTTTCAGTATCATCTCTTCATAGTTTCAGTTTCTCCACCACAAGTGGAGATCGAGGGCCCGAGTGACCTCCCTATGACTTAGAACTCAGGACACACACTGCCCACTGTCAGTGGGCAATTCTGAGAGGAGAAGGCAGTGTATCTTTGAAAGAGTTTTAAAGAGCAGAATGCGCTGTCCTCTACATAGTGTTGATTTTTATCCAGTTATGTTTCCGTTTTAGAGAAAGTGCCGTATTTCAACAAGTAATTGGAAAGAATCGACCTGCAGTCCTCAACTCATTTCCAGCTCCATGACCATTTCCTCTCCGGGTAGATCGTACACAGAGCAGTATCCGTCTGATAGTGGAAACTAACTTCTCCAGCCACCAAGCCCAGCCTTAGGAGAGAGAAAGCTGCCTGCGTTTAAAAAAGAATGAGGCCAAGTCCTTTAGATCCCATCTGGCTTCCACCGGACATGGCTTAATCCTCAAAGCCAGTGTCATCTGAGTTATTTTGCTGCTTTTCATTGGCTCTCATGTTATACGTTCGGTTGCCTAGAATCTAAATTCTTTTCAAATGTATGTACTTAAAAAAAGTAGGTAAGTTCTAGTGTTAATGGAAAATTAAATCAATATTTAATGTGCACATATGAAAGGGATATTTAAAATATTTTGGGTATCCTAGGGATACTAATAGTGATAATTAAAATAAAGGTAAATTTGGATATGCTCAATATTAACAAAAAAAGAGTTTGATAAAAGCCACTGCCTTAATTAGGTTGAAGTGACATAATAAAAGATAGAAGTGCAATTAAATATTGTTTAAATTGCCATCAAAAGAAAGATGAAAAGCGAAAAAGTTACATAGGCAGGCGGAAGTAAAAATTAATTATGCCAAAATACATAATACTGCAAATTCTATGCCAATTTTTTCAGTTTTTAAAATTGAAATTGTCTGTTCTCACTGGCACTTGACCCTGACATCCACCTTTCGGCTCCCCACCCCTTTCTGAGGAAACCCGGAAAACCTCCATTTTAGAGCCTGCAGTTCAGGAGGAGAGAAACCTTTCACCTCGGAGTTCAAAAGACTTTCCTCTTGTGTGAAGTGGGCCTTCAGTAAAACAGATGAAATTTTAAACCAGAAAAACGTTTGTCAGATGATGAACCACAAAGGGATTTGCCGCTAGTAAGAAGTGAAAAAGGCATCGTAATGGGCTGAAGCGTGCTCGCAACATCCAGATGTTGGACCTCCAGTACCTCAGAACGCGACCGTGTTTGGAGAGAGAGCCTTTAAAAAGATTTTCAAACTTAAACGGGGCCATGAAGCTGAGTTCCAGTCCAATATGACTGGTGTCCTTATAAAAGGAGAATAGGACACACGCAGAGGGAAGACCACATGAGGACACCCTAAGATGACAGCCATCCTACAAGCCAAGAAGAGAGGCCTTAGAAGAAACCAAATCTACCAACAGCTTCATCTTGGACTTCTAGCCTCCGGCACCGAGAAAATACTTTTCTGCTGTTGAGCCTCCCCAGTCTGTGCTTCTTTGTTGCAGCAGTCCTGGCAAAATAATATAGGAACCTTCTCAAAACTTCTAAATCCAGTTGGTTCTTAGATCAAATCACACATAGAAAAGTGTTTAATATGTCTCATTATTACGAAAAGAAGAAACATCATCAATGTATGCTCTGACTTCTACAGGTTTACCGGTGCCGTTCACAAGACTATTATATTTAAATACAAGAGGTTTCCCAAGCCAGATCTGAGGTGCTTGCTCAATTTTCTTACTTTAAAAATGTCTAGCAAATAGAATTACTGAATGGTTAATCGCAGGTGGTGAATAGGAGAAGTAGGATGAAAGAAAAAGCTACCTCCTTGTGGCATAGTGGCCAAGATCCTTTCCCCAGCTGGGTCCGCAGCAGAGGAACTACTCAGAAAAGAAGAAACTGAGGAGAACTTTAAAATGTGAGTTTTGTGGAACAATCGAGGTCACTTTCCGGCAGCACTTGTGTCTTTGTCAAGCAACAGGAACACCAGAATCACCCTAATAGAAGGGAACAATGTCCTATTTATTCTGATATCCTGTCTCCTATTGAGACTTATGCCAGGTTCTTTTGAGGAAGGGCTAAACACCGCATAAGCACCCTATTGTGTACTATTTGATCTAGTATGGAGTGGGGGCACTTTGGAGACTATGGGAAGGGTGGTCTTCTTCCTGAAGCTGTGGGATGTGTAAACAATATCCAGTCATTTGTCCCCTAGTTTGGATTTGTAGGGACCTTGGTTAGCAGGGTTTCTGAAATTCAAAAAAAATGCTGGGAGTGGTAACAAATATGCATACTACTGTGTATTTTATTATTTTCAATCACTTTTTGGTTTCTCCCTGCCTTGCCTTCTTTGCTCTCTACAATGATCACACTACTACCTTTTCCAAGCTTTTTATTTTGACCTTGGGTAAATGTTATGTATTCAATTTTCCACTCCTGAACTTGAAATATTAATAATTTTTAGTATTCCATATTGATTAGATTCATTAAAAATGTATGATCCCTAACTTCACCTGAGGCATCAAGACAATTATTCTATTTATTTGATATTCACTTTTTTTACACTGCTTTTTTTTAAAAAAAACAATTCACTCTGGAATGCTTTGAAAACCCCCAAATGCATGTGCTCTTATATTTGCTACAACCTGCATTATTTCATTAAAATCTAGTGTTTACTCAGTGAATTTTTTATTACATATTTTATATTTATTCATGAGGTTTCCAAATAGCACCAACAATTTTAACTTCTTAACCGAGGAGCTGTATATTCTTATAAAACGTTTAAGTCTCACAACACACTGAGTCCCTGGTTCTGTCCACTGTTCGTAGCCCTAGCAATGCGATGCCCTCGAACTATTTAACTTGAAATCTTTTATTATAAGGTAAGAGCCGCAAGATGAGGGATAAAACCTCACATGAAACATTATTACGAAGCAATGTTCTCCAAAAGGGTTGTGCTCACTGAATAGACGATAGGATTCATATGGAGAAACACTCCATAAAAAGCCCTAAAAATTACGGTATATTCAAAATGTTACTTGGAGTGGCCCGCAGGACTGGATGAAACATTAGGAGAGAATGAAGGGCCAACAGCCATGCAAATTGCATCGAGTCTTTTTCTTATTCTGACCCATCTATTGCCTGGTTCAATAAATTCGTAAAAAATATATATCTTATTTTTATTTTATGAGAGTAATTTTATTAACCTCAATGCACACACTGATTCAAAATGTATGAAATACAAAGCAGTCTGCCCATATAACCTGAAGTTCATAATGACTCAAGCCACTTGCGGAAATAATCCAGAAAATTACATCATATGACATGAACAAAAAAAAGTGAAAGACCAACAGACGAATTCTATTTGACTGAACCCTCCATGCTACACTCAGTCCTGGCCCCAAGGTATTTGGCAGAAATGATGGAGTAGAGTTTCTATTTGGTGATTGTAAGGAATGAAAAATCTTTTTCCCCCTACCTTCCTAGGTTCAATGGCTGAGGCCCACAAATCAAACTGATAAAAGAGTTTAGCAAGTGGAAAAACAAAAACAAAACAAAACAAAAAACACAGTTTTAATTATATACGTGTGCACTAGACTTTACAAACAAAAACGTAGCTCCAGAAGGCAGCCAGATGATTGAGGTTTGTAGACCATTTTAGGGTAGACAAAGGAAAATTGGTTTGGGGCTTCTGGGCAGGGGATGCAGTTAAGGAGATAGGATGGAAAGAAGGGTCTGATAAATAAGGTCTGTCTTGTTATGTAGATTAGAGCTTCTTCAGCGATAAGAGTTATCTCTCTTCCTGGTACAGAAACATTTCTACAAATGGAAATTTCCTTTAGAAATGTAAATTTCCTTTATAAAAGGAGAAATTTATATTTTATTTTTAGACAGTTAGGATGAGGTAAAGAGCTTTTCCCTGTTTTTCTGGCTTTCAGTTGCCTTTAGCTCAAAATACTCCTTATGCTAAAGTGGCATATTTTGGGATGGCATATTCTGGTACCCGTCAGTGACATATTACCATAAATTAATGACTGTTAAATTCATCACTTCTCACTATTTTTGTTCATTGGGTAATTAATGGACTTCATTTCATCCCAGGAGAACTGCTAAATAATTTAAGACAATAATCTGCTACAAAGGCTTTTGTTTTATAACAGGAGTTGGAAACACTTTTTACAGAGCGGCAGAGAGTAAAGAAGTACAGGGTCAGGACTAGGGTAAGATAAGTAAGGTACCTACCACACAAACTTTTAGACGGCTCCCTCCCTCTCACAGGGTCATTCAGGTGTCCCTGGGAAGAAGTGCGTACTTACATTTTACACCCCAAGCCTTACTCATCTCACTTTAGTCTGACTGTGAGCAAATCAGTCAGGCCTGCAGGCCAGATGGTCTCCTGCAACTACCCAACTTCCTGCACCACAAGGCTATGGACACAGTACAGTAAGTAAATTGGTGTGGCTGCGTTAGGGGTCATCACTTGAAAAATTCTTAATCTTTTTAGTAAACCTAGTTAAATCTTTTCTTGCCTCCTCTCTTTGGAGAAAGACCCTCTGTCTCAAACTTAGATAATTACCTTGAAACTGAAGACTCAGGTCCTCTGGCTATTGATAAAGATTGGAACTCAGCATTCTCTAGGCCCATTATAAGGCAAGAGTAGCTTTAGGCCAAAACAGAGCCCTTCGTCCAAGAAGGGAGGGGACCTTTAACTCAAATTTTTTTCTTTCTTTTACAAAATGTATTAAGCATGATTTCCTTTACCCACTTGACAGGCAAATCAGTAATAGAAATGTACGTAGGTATATGATTCGAGTAACACATTTGTATCATTTTCCTTGTCTAGGGACAGAGGCAACACTTTGGAATTAAACCCAAGACCCCGTCCTGTCTAAGGCAGAGAGGGAAAGAGCTCCATGAAACCTCAATAGGCAGAGACTACGACCTCCTCAGCAGGAGACAGATACAGAAGAGACCTCCTGTCCCTTAACATCCACACTAATAAGAAGGGGCTCTTTGAAAAGGGTTAAGTAAAAAAGTTAAACGGGGGTTTCAGGTCTGCCTGCAAAGACGCTGAGGTCATCCTATTCTAGAAAGCTTCTCCCTAGTCCGCCTACAATTAAGCAAGCCAGAAGGCATTTTGGGGCTAAAAGTAACTCACACAAGGAAACTAGTAAGCAGGAAATTGGGTACTGGTTCCAGCCAGTCGGTTGCACCTGCTCATTATACCATCATTATAATATGATGCCTATGCTCGGAAGTTCATTAATATCATTACAACAGACTGAATTCTGAGAACGAACATGCACAGAAAGCAAAGGATGAGTCACTGAGTCCTGTCCATCTTAACTGTCAATCAAGAAAGCCCACCCCAAAGACTTTGTTCCTGTGCCCTTGAGCCTTTTGAGCCTTTTGAGCCTTTTGAGCCACTCTTCTGCTCCTGCGCTTCCCAGTCTGGAAGTGTACTGTTGCTTTATTTTCCCTTCTAATAAAGCTTTTCTTTTTTGCTGCATTTTGGTGTCTTGCTCAATTCTTTGTTCGAGACATCAAGAACCTGAACAATGCACCGACAACACTCTCCGGTAACAGATGTGTTCCAGTTACACTTTATTTATAAAAACAGGCACTGGGCCAGACGTGGTCCAGGGGTTATAGTTTGCCAAATCCAGTTTTATGGGAATATTTAAAAAGAATATAAATATTACATTATTTGATTTGTCCATTATGTTTCATCAGTATGCAGAAAGTATTCCATTCCAACAAATGACATCTATTTAAAAGCAAGTTTCTAGAACATTCCTTGGACTTATATAATACGGGAAAGAAAGTTCCAGAATTGGGATTCAAATGTCATTGATTTCTGCATTAAGACATGTATATATTTTCACACCTTTTAAAATTCCTTTTTTCTTTTATTTTGGCTTTCACCTACCCACCTCCTCTTCCACTTGTCAAAATGCTACTGACTCTTTAAAAGCTAAATTTAAAAATTGCTTCCTCTATAAAACTGTATCTCTACCCTCATTCCCCCAAAATAAAATTACTCACACTTCTGGAATGATGCAGACTTTGATTTGGAATTTTATACTAAAAGTCTTCAAACTGCCTTGGGAAATAATTAGTTATACATGTGTCTAAACTCTAAAGGCTGGGCCCATCTTGAACTCACCTATTTTCCTAAATATTAAAGCATATTATATCTTTGTGGCCTTTAAGTATCTATTGAAATAAAGCGAGTTGATATTTTGCATCGATTTGTTCTTATGGTTTTGTAATGTGCCTCTCAAAAATCTTTCCCCGACCACTGCACTCCAGAAAGAAGTTCCCTGAAGCCATGTGGGAAGCATGTGCGGCAGTCTCTTGGCTCCAGACCATGGTAACAGCCCACACTTTGTATTTTAACAAGCTGATATACCACCCACCAGTTAATTATTATACTCTCATTTTCTGATGCTATGCAACTCAGGATGAGAATGCTCCAAGAGTCCAAACATGCCCTCCTTTATTAGAAAAAGATTAATTGCAAACAGTTTTTCAGAGTTATTCAGCCAAATGCTATGACATCTGGGGTTTTCTTCATAATAATGTTGTGGGGCAGGGAAACAGAGGACATAAGTGAAACAAGAGTGGTCATGAGTTAATGAGTACTTGTACACTTCTCTTTGTGTATGCTTAAAATTTACCAATACAAAAATAATAGTAATTTAGCTAAAAAGCAAAGATATTTTAAAGTCTACCTCTGCCTTTGATATATATTTTTTTTCTTTAGATGCAGATAGATGATAGATAGATAGATAGATAGATAGATAGATAGATAGATAGATAGTTGAGAGAGAGAGAGATAGATGATTGATCGATGACAGATGATAATGGATGGATGGATGGATAGATAGATAGATAGATAGATAGATAGAGCATTTCTCACTGGACTCATTTTTCTGGCTTTCATTTGTCTTACCCTAATTTCTTCCAGACCTTCATGGCTCTGGTGGTTTTCTTATTGTCTTAGCCAAAAGCAGAGCAGTGTAGCATTAGGGAGGAGGGGTGGAAACTGTCCTACATTAATACTAGCTAACTACTGAGTGCATAATTTAGACAAAACACTGTTTGAAGTGCTATATATTAAACATTTGGTCCTCCTTGTATACCAATTAATGAGCTAAATCCTGTTTATTGACTTATTTTAAAGAAAATTTTAGTTACTTGACCAAGGACACACAATTTGCAAATGGAAGAGTTGGAATGAGAATGTGTATATCTGGCTTCAGAGCCACGACTTGTAACCATTATGTCATGTAATAGGAAACAATTGGCAGAATGTAGAGAATTTACCAAATGAAGCCCAAGTTCCCATTCTTTAGTGTTGGACTGTATTTCCCAGCTTTTAATGACAATTTCCTTCTTAGATTATGGCTTTTGTACATTTGCAACTACCTCTATGGACCACTTTTTAATGTCTTTTTGTCAAAGACTTGTAGGTTCCTCGTAGTCCTAGTCAGTTTTTCTGCAATAAAAAAAAACTCTAGAATCTTAGTGTGGCTTATAATAACAAAGGTTTATTCCTTGTTTATGTTATGATTCAGCTGTGGATTGACTGCAGCAGGCTGTGGGCCTGTCCCATGTGTTTTCTTATTCAGTGACCTAGAAGGGAAGAAAAGCCGCTACGTGTGCTATGCCTGTGCTCAGCACACAGGAGAAAAGCAAGAGTTCTGAAGGAAATTTGTGATGCCTTTGAAAGGTTCTGGGTGAGCATGAGACACATCACATCCTCTCCCATTTCACTGGCGGAAGCATGTCATACGGCCGAGCCCGAAGTCAGTGAAACAAGACATTTACTCTTCTCCCAGGAAGTACAGCAAAATGCATGGAAACAGGCGAGAGTAAGTGATGATGAAAGGTGATTTAATCTGTCTCTTTCTTTTCAATGTTTATCTATTTTTCACAATAACTGATTCAGCATGTGCCTAGAGTCCATCATTACCCATTCTCTGCTTTAAGGTTTTCTTTAATCATTCAAGCAAGAGCCTTCTGTGTAATTAAGTCCAACCCTCCCAGCTTAGAGAAAACAAAATTTCTTGTCCAAAAACATACCCATAACTCACAGATAACTTGTTATAAGAACACGGCACTTCTAAAATGTCATCCAGAGCACTTGTTATGGTTCTCCTAAGGATGATAAAATAAAAGCCCATTGGCACCTAGCTCTTTGGTGATCAAGGTTACATTTGGAACAAAGGAGAGAGTATTATTTAGGATTACTACCCAGTCTTAAACATCAAAGTGGGTTATTTTACTCACATGATACAAAACCTCAAAGGTAGGCTGTCCTGGGCTCATGTAGTTGAAAACACAAGCTCTTTATAATTATTAACTTAACCTACTTATGCAAGAAAGTACTTTGTACTTGCAGGAAACCAGCTGGCCCCATATTTATGTTCCATGCAATAAGAAGGGTAAAAGAACAAAAAGTGAAAACATATGTAGCAGTCTGCCCCCTTTAAGAATGATAAAATAGCCTACTCAGGATCACCACCTGTGCAATTCTGCTTATATCTCATTGGTCAAAATTAGGTCACAAGGTCATCCTTATTTGCAAAGAAGTTTGGGCAAATACCTTTATTTATTTATTTTTTAATTTTTATCTGGAAAAATAAAAGAATAACGAGAAGTTGCAAAAATCATACCAAGGTCCCAAGTAGCCATTATACTTCTTCTTCCAATGATAATATCTTTCATAACTATAGTACATTATCAAGATTCTAAAATTTACATCGACAGATTGCAATTAACTAGACCAGACTATCAACCTTGTTAAGATTTCACCATTTTCTTTTTCATGAACTCAGTTTTCGTTTTTTATGTATCTGTGATATTTTATCAACTATCTACATTCACATAACTATGGCCACAGTCAAGATACAGAGCAGTTCCACAACACAAAGGAACTCCAGGAGACAGGTCTTTTTAACTACATACATTGCAGCCCTGAACGAAATCAGGAATCCTGCTAGGAAGGAAGGAGAAAAATGGATTTGGGGTAGGCAAAAGCTATACCTGCCACAAAGGGGCAGCTATTTTAAGGAGAGGGAGTTTTCCGTGATCTTGGAGGTATGAATAGATTCCATCCACCCCCATCCTTCCTCCCAACACATACACTCCTTTTGTTCTTTAGAAATCTCTCAAACAAATGCCATACAATTTAATTTATCTCATGCTGCCGGGCTGGAATGACCCCATTGAGATGTGGAATTCATGGTTTGAAGAAACAGCAAATATATGTCTAAGTTCAATACCACTAAAACCACCCAAGAGACCTATGAAAGAACAAAGAGTTTTTGTTGTTATTGTTCTAGTGAGAATAATTCCTTGACACAGGACCAAAAGACAACTAGTGTAGAGAAATGAAAAACCCAGAGAGTCTCAGATTGCACTATGTTTGACAAGGGAATAGAGTAAAGGTGACTTCTTAACTAGAGAATCAACCATTACATGCAGTTTAATTCCAGAACTTTCTGAATGATTTTTGGCAATTTTCTTACTATGGGACCTGAAGAACAACAGTCCTTCTTCTTAACTAATATAAAAGTTCTTAAAGTACCAATAATGAGAAGAAATGAATTTGAAGAAACATGCAGAGAATAGAGAATATGTGTATTCAGAGAGGGAGAAATATATCTTTTAGAAAGTATAAATCCATCTAATAAAATAGGATCCTTTATTAAAGTGTATGTTGTTTGAATTTGCTTTGTCAAAACAAGGGCAAGCTTGATCTGATGATGCATTTGATTGGTGACTAATAAAGGCAATCTCATGATGTTCTAATGACTTATATAAGATTTGCTCTCTCTATGGCTATTAGCTATTGAGGAGTCCATTGCAGTCACTGTAGTTAATAACTCACTGCTCAGGCCATGGAGGAAATGACACCAGCCCAAGTAATGAACTAGTTACAGGGAAAGCAATTGATCCTTCTGTGAACATTATTAAAAATGGTGACTTTCCCATAATTTTTGAGATACTCTTTGGCATAATGGTGGTTAGGATGGATGATATAGGAAAACAGAGTAATCAGGTTGAAACTAAGAATCAATCTACTCAATACTGGATTCGAACCTTAGTGGTCAAACTACGAGAGAGCCAGAAAAATAATCAGAAGGTGTTGCCATTACTATGTACCAGCTCCCCCAAGACTGCTGCAAACATTATTCTACTCTCCTATTATTCCAGCTCCCCTCAGTCTCAGTTCTAGGACTTGTTCTCAATAGCTAAGAGTAGATGATGCTTTTTTTATGTATTCATTTTACTTCATGTTATAGGTTAACTTTTAAACCAAAAAGATGTTAAAGACCAGAGAAGGCCACAGGAGTAACGAGGCCTTCTCAAGTTTCAGGCGCCAAACAAGTACCATACATAAGTGAAGCAGATCGGTGTGTATTACGATAGGAGTTAGTGAGGACTGTGCCTCAGAGTAGCATGAATACCCTACCCAAATATATTCAAATACACAGTAACATACAACAAGAAAACAAAATTAACACAATGGTGTGCTCACTGATTAGTGCAAGGAACAAATTTAATCTGGAATCCTCCACTATCAGATTTTGACCAAGTAAAAGACAAATATGAGACTTGCCGTGTTCATTCAAAATTCCCCACTTTTCCTTTACTGCCCAGCTGAAATCCAATTTTCTGCCTTTCTCATGGTTTTTTCCATTCATAGGCATTTTTACAATGAATTCGAGCTTCATATTTTATTACCAGTCTCTAACACAGGTGGTTCACTTTTAAACTGATCTACAAGTCCTGGAAATTGGCACACCAATTAGTCTTGCAGTTTGGGAACATCAAGTAGCATCACGTAGGTAACAGATGTCCAAGAACTTAATTGCCAGGTCCTAAGAACCTGAATTCTCTTGTGGTCCAAGTCACAGAGGAAAAAGTATAGACAGTCAGATCTTAAAATCAAGACATTCTACATATCTTTTGCGGTATAAAATAAGTTTTATTGATACTAAGAAAAAATTAAACGTTTATTAGCTCCATGATTTCTCCGGTCAAAAGTCCCCCAAATATAAATGTTTCCTCAAAGTGTTTAAACTATATTTCATTCAAAAACACTTGTGATACTGAAGAAGGAATATGTTCACATGCTGTGATCTAGTGGTACATGTCTCAGCTTGGACCAAAGGGATGTATTCTTGATGTGATAGGTTAAAGGTGACGGCAAAGTTTTTACCCTTTTCCCATTGGAATATGGAGTCTCATCCCTGTTCCCTTGAATCTATATTGACCTCTATGTTTGGTTAAACAATAGAATGTAGCAGAAGTTATATTCTGGAATGTCTAGGACCAAGTCTTAAGATGCCCTGCAGCTTCTACCTGGGCCTCTTGGAATACCCACTCCGGGAAAGTTGAGCCACCATGAGGGCTCTGTTGCAGAGAGGCTGCCAGGTTGGATAAGCCATGAATAGGCACTTTGTGTGCCAGTACCAGATTTCCAGTCATCCCTCCAAAAGTGCCAAACATGTGAATAAAGCTATCTTGGGCCCTCCAGATCAGCCTAGTCCAGCCACTAGCTGAGTCCCACTGAGTGACCCCAGCCAATGACTTGAGCATCAGAAAAATTGTCTTTCATGAACCCTACCAAATTCCTAACCTATATAATTGCCTACTTTTTAGAGTGACCAAGTTTGGAGCTAATTTTTTTTTATGAGAAATAGATAACAAGAACCCTGAGAGATATAGAGCATGGTTCAATATTGTAGTTTAGAAGGAACATATATTTGGTCATTCAGATATTTGCCTTCATCCATAGTTCCTAGCATAGAGCTCCCCAAACCCTTGACATATCCAGAGCAATAAGAACAATGAGAGAATCTTTTGTCATAATATTTGGTCTCTTGTCCTCAGCTCCTGTAAACCTTGACAGCTATAAAGTTAAAATGGGTGTTTTATTATACATAACAAGCCCCTTCCCACTGCAATTGGGTTTATGTTAATGCAATGACTTTTGAAAAGCACCTAAGTATGGGGGCTGGTTGCTAGGGGAGGCATCCACAAATGGAAGGTTGGAATTTTCAGTTCCACCCCTTGATTTTGGAGAAGAAGAGAGAGGACTGGAGGTTAAATCAATTACCAATGGCCAGTGATTTAATCAGCCATGAGTGCATACTGAAGTGTCCATGAAAACCCACAAAACAGGGTTCAGAGAGTTTTCAGGTGGGTAAACACATGGAGATTCTGGGAGAGTGACAGACTGGGAGAGGGTAGAGAAGCCCCTGAGCTCCTTCCCCATACCTTGCCCTGTGCATCCCTTCCATCTGGCTGTTGCTGCTTCTTTCTTTATATAAGAAACTGGTGATCTAGTAAGTAAAATGTTTCTCTGAGTTTTGTGAGCTGCTTTAACAAAATAATTGAAACCAAGGAGGGGATCATGGGAACCTCTGTTCAGTCGGTCTATCAGAAGTACAGGTGACAATTGGAGTTGGCATCTGAAGCAGAAAGCAGTCTTACAGGACTGAGCCCTTAACCTGTGGGATCAAAACTATCTTTGGGTAGTTAGTGAGTTGAATTGTAAGATGCCCAGCTGATGTCCAAAAATTGCTTGGTGTGAGAAACCCACCCTCACCCACATTGCAAGTGGGTAGAGAATATTTTACATGGTTAGATTTGAAGCCCTAAATATCATAATAATAATTGTTTATATATTATTTACTATATACCTGGAATGGTAACACATGCACATCTCACAAAACTTTATTAACTAGTACATAAGATTTTTGTGACTTGTCCGCAGTCAGTCAGCTAATAAGCAGAGAGGCTAGGATTCCTGGCTTCAGAGTCTGCTCTTAACACTTATACAAAAACCACAACACTCTTTACAGGAAATTAGATCCCATCTACTTATACAAAGCAAGGGTTATCCTAATGTATTCTACAAATCCCTCTTAGGTGATCTGTTTAGGTAGACTATGCTCTGCTTTGTCTTGGGCTGTGTTGATGAGCTTTACAAAGGACCACACACTTTGTGATGTCCCAGTCAAATGGTGAGGGATGTCATACCACAGAGCCTGGTTACATGACACAATCAATATTCCACTTAGGAGGATCCTCACGAACAAAAAAAAATCCTGACATTGGGATCAGGAATATTTCCAATTGTTCTGAACAAATGGTTGGCTTTGAATAACTGCTACTCAGTTTAAAAACAAATCTGTAGATGGTCTTGCTACAGAACATCTTAGGTTATCCATTTTTCTATCTTCCTCTCTCCAGGTTCTATTTTATTTCCTACTCCTTACTCTCTTTTAGAGGCTGTTCTAATTTCTTTTATTTGCTGTATCTATAATTTACAAATATTTACAAGTTTATTTCTAAACATATTTTAGAGTCAGACAGGGTAGATATCTATCGATTAATAAAATGATGGTTAAGAAGATAGTATTAAGTACTTGTCCAAGGTACAGAATTTAACTTTGGATAATATGATCTTAAATTTGAAGTGCATATGTATACCAATTATATATAGGTTACCCAGTTAGAAATTCTAGAATATTACCAAAAAAAAAAAAAAAAAAAAGTTCATTGGAAAATATTCCACTAATAAAAGAAGATGGCTCAGAGAAGAAGTTTGTTGTAGATAGCATCGGTTAGAATGCTCTCAAATGAAAAACAAAAATCCTAAGCTCAAGAAGACCTGATATCGAGGACATTCATTTTTATTTAATTGAACAAGAAGTCTGGCAGTTGCCCCGTCCAGAGTTAGCTCTCAGCTCTGCCATGACAGTGTAGAAAACTGGTGTCTGACATTTTCCTGGCTTCCGCCTTGGGGTGGTAAGGTGGCTGCGGCCACTTCTTGCGTCACTTTCTCACGTGACCGCTTCCAAAGGCAGAAAGCTCTCCCTTCTGCTTTCATCACAGAGGAAAAATCCTTCTTAGAAGGACTCCAGAAGACTCCCTCTTACACCTCCTTGCTCAAAACTATGTGACGTGTCATTCTCGGTTGCAAGGGAAGCTGGGAAAGGCAACATTGACTTTTTCGTCCTTTATAGTGGAAAACAGAAAAGGAAAAATGAGGCTGGGAACGGTTGTTAAGCAGCCCAATATTACTGTCTGCCTCAAGAATTTAATAAAAAAAACTCTGGATATATAAAGTATTTAATAATGGAGATGGCTGGGCAATAACTAATCAGAACATAGGGTGGCCTCAAATAGCTGGTTAGACTGTAGTGAGGGGTTCCACTCACATTTTGGTCTCAATTAGACGCAAGTCCTTCAAAATATTAGCAAAACTCTCACAAGAATGTTCATGGTAACTTTGTAGTTCTTCCCAGGCAGGAGAAAGAAGAGCTTTTGTTTAACCAAGCACTATGGAGAGAGGTATATTGGCTGACAGCAGTCCATGGGGAATAATTCCTGGTTTTCCTCTTAAGGTTGAAGGGCAGGTCAAGGTTGCAGGTCCTAGAATGACCAGCTACCTGCCTTTGTGAGAGTAGCTCTGAATTTGTTCTCCTCTTTGACCGAGTTTAAAAAGCATTTAGCTGCTAGCAAAATATCTGGTAAACATGGTAATTTGTTGCAGCTGTAGTGTAGGGTTTCCTAAAATGTGATCTGCATCAGAATCCCCAAGCCTCGCTTGTCTAAAATTCAGTCCCTAGATCCTATTCCAGACCCATAAACTGAATATTCTGACTCATTGATTTGGGGTAGATCCCAAGTTTCTGTACTTTAAGCCAGATCTAAAGTGGGAAACCCACCAAGATTCCCTATAACCAATCCTGCCCTAAAAAGACAGCTATTTTAATAATTAGAGATGTGAGTAAAAGTTGTTACAAGGATGATTATTTTTAATGGCTCTCTTTAATGGCGGTATTTTTTTTTTCTTCCTTAAACTCTTGTTTTTGACATTCACCTTTGAAATTCTCATACAGATTCTGAAATTACAGTCCTGGTTTCTCTTGGCTTGTGTCTAGGTATGCAAAGCGAAAAGTGAAATATTCATTGAAAGTGTTATATATAAATCACTTATTGGCCTTGCCAGGAATTCTTTGTTCCTTTCATCAATGAGGCAATATTTTAGAATAATTGTTTTAAATGACTGAAGCAGGCCTCCCTCCTGCCCCCAGGAGTTAAATAAAAACAGGCAAGCATAGAGAAATGCAAGAAGTAGTACTTTGTAAATGGTTGAAATTCAGGTACTCTTTTGTTAGATCACAGCAATGTGAGACAGATTGAATTTTAAGCATAGAGACTTTCAGCATTGTTCTTGTGATTGCAAAGCATCCAAAGGCCTTCCTTTACACTAATAATTACCCTCTCAGTTAATGTAATTGTTTGTAAAAATTAAACAGAAAGGTTCTGAGAAAATTACAGTTTCTTTTTGTTTATCACAACACTAGAGGATAAGCTGTAGATTAATTAAATGCTCTTGCTTCAGTTTCTATGTGATATTGATTTCCAATTCAGAGTAAAAGCTTATGCTCTCACACTAAGAAGCCTGTTTATATGATCATTTTTAATCCTCTTCTGAAAAGGTTTCATTTATAATTGAGTATGCTCTCTCCTCTGCTTTAATTGTTCACAACAAACAATGCGAATGAAAATGTCCTTTATGGCATGGAAAATTAGGGATGAGAGAATTCTCACACACTGACTTTCAATATGTTCTTATAATTCTCCAGAAATGGCATCATATTTAAGTAAGTGCCCTCTCCCATTACAGTGGAAGCATGGAACAAAAGAATGCCAGAACAGACTTCTGTCCCTGAGGCAAGCCCACCAGGACCCAACACAATAATAAAGAGCAATAGTTTTGATTAATGACTTAAATGAATAATAATTCTGTTCAGGCTTTATTTCCCCTGCCTTTGCCTCCTCCTGGTCCCCTGCTTCCCTTTCTTTCTTTTTAATTTCAATGACTTCCTATCTCTTGTTAAGCTTTAAAAGTCCTGTGTAGAGTTTAAGATAATATTTTGTGTATTTTAGAAAAATACCAAGGCAATAAGAGAAGAGGAACTGAAATGAGCAGTGAGTTGCAGTAAATCACAAGTTAAAAAAAAAAAAGTGTCCCTCCTAATTTACTGCTCATACCAATTAAGCTGATAATGTTGGTGTGCACACACACAACAGTAAAGATAGTTCTTACTTAATTTATCCTTTCAGAAAGGGTATGACCTTGTCTTTCACCATAAAAATCAAGTAGCATATTACCACGAAAAGATTTCTGTGCCTTCATTTTGTCTGGCCAGTTTGGGAGTTTCCATTTCCTTAATTTTCATTTCTATTTGTATTTGTATGTTAACAGAAAAAGTCACCCCGATTCCAAATGGACCTCGAAGCTATGATGTAGCATGGTGCCCACTGATAAAAGGTAATCCCCTTTTCTTGAAGCCTGGTGGATGGATTAAACAGATTTGGACCAAACCAACAATGCAGTCATTGATTTACGAAACTCCCAGCTGTGAGCTTGGCATCAGACCAGAAACCATTTTTTGGATGTCCCATGCAGGAACGACAGCCAAGCCTCTGCTTTTCCAGCAAGGTAGATTCACCAAGGAAACCCAAGGATCAGAAAATTCACAAACTCTTAAGACCAGAAACCTGCTGGCCGTTATGTATTGTTTGGCCCATATGGGTTTCAAATATTTTTAATTCACAATTAACATTTAAAAATATGAGGTTTAACATAGAAAAGCAAGATAACTGATCTTTTGGGAAAAATGAAACTATCTGGCAACACTGAGCACTTGCAGTGACTGGCAAGAATGAAGTGGATCTTTCCTTGTAGGACAGAATGGGGGCACTCTGGCCTTCACAGCCTCCACGCCTCCTTTTTTGTCCAAGTTCTGCCCTCTCCACTCACAATTCCTGCCTGCCTGGCCTCTGAATCATCTGAGTATGTGTCTCCCGAGGTAGTCCAATGTCTGCACTTTTCCAGAAGAGGAGACACGGTTGTAAGAATGGAAGGCCCTTTGTATCTCACAATGTGCTCTCACCACACTTAGAAATCATCTATCACTGCGCAAAGTTATCACACTATTACTAACTTTATTCCTCTTCATCTTTTTCACAAGCATCCTTGTATCATTCTCCTCCTCAGCAACTGTCAGTGTATTTGTTGTTTCTATGAGTCAGTTTTTGTTTGGTTTTGTTTTTCATTGGTTTTTATTTACTTTTTTGATTCCATTATGTTGTACACCTGAAACTAATATAATGTTGTATACAAACTATGCTTTAATAAAAGATAAAAATAAAATAAAACACCTAGTCACTTCTGCACAAATAGGAATGGAGCTTTGTTCTTTCTTCAATATCAGTAATCAGTGAATAAAGCCACTTTAACTAAATATATATATATATTTTTATATACATGCAGAAAATTAGTACATTTTGTTATTTCTACATGAAACTCAGAAACCTCAGTTAGACAGCTTGACCCAGAACACCCAGATCCAGCTATATGAATTAACTTTGAGCATAAGTTTGTAACAGTTTGAAGTCCTTTGAGCAGGTTTCAGGCTGAATTCCTGTTTCTAACTCTGCCTTACGTATTTCAGTGTTTAAACAATAGCTTGGAAATAAACAATGATAGCACAGTGATTACAAAGACAAGAAACAGAACTTGAGTGACTAACTGTCATTATATGGTGCTTTAATTTGTGTTTACAATTCTTCATCTGCAGAGACATTTATTTAAAGCCCCCAGAATCAATCTCGCTATCTTGAAGAAACAAATAAATGGGTAGTTGCATTTGGGGAGATTTGTTATAAAATGGAATTTTTTATGCTCTCTGCCAAATTTATCCTTATGTCTAAGATTTTTCATAACTGTTTCCGTATACATTGTTCCATGACAAGAAACGTTTCGAAATTAAATTTTTAAAAGGGTTTTCTTTGATCAACTGTGAGTGAAACAGATTGGAAATTTTAGCTATACTCTTTTTTTTTCCAGAAATGTCTGGAGAAGATTAATTTTGATGATTTTGATGAAGTCATTGACAAATTGGCAGAAATTAGACCTCAAAAACAAACTGTCATGTTATTATTTATTACAATGAGGGAACAATATGATGGTATACATTTTCCCCTTTGTTCAAAAATACATTAATGAAATTACAAAGTACTAATCCATTATTCTGTGTTTCTTTTCCATTAATTATTATTATGAATCCTTTTACTTCAGGATTATTACTAAAAATAATTCTATGTAATGAAGAAGGTGATGTTAAAATAGGATGAGCTCTGGGTGACAATTATGATAGATCTTTCACATTGAAAGTGACACATTCCACCTTTACTCCCAAGAAGATTCTCAGGATTTAGCAGATGTAAGTAGTAGGTTTTCACCTGGCCTGCAATTTGGATGAAATTTAGTGCCAGCTTATTATCTACAATAGAGTTCTCTGCACTGGAATTTTCCCAGAGGTCCCACCTCTGAAGAATTTGAGGGTAATTCACTCCTCAGTTGACCCTATAGCACTTTGTCCAGAAATAAATATGTCATGAATAAACATTTACATGACTGTCTCCCCTAGTAGACATGAGCTTCTATAACATGAGCTTATAGTAGATATGAGCTTCTATAACATAGGGAATGTGCATTAATTATATCATTTCTACTACATTTCAGGTAGCTAATAAACTCCATTGAATGGATAGATGTATAAATAAATGGATGGATGAATGGATGGATAAATGGACGAATGGATGGTTGGTTGGTTGGATGGATGGATGGATGAATGGATGGATGGATAGATGGATAGTGTTCCCATTTGAGAACAACTTTTTGTGAATACATGAGATTTATATTCCTATTTAATTAAACAGATACCTTTGAAAGGAGCGACATATTTTAAAGAACATACTCTACCTCTAATATTCTTGATATCTCCTAAAAAACACATCTCACTCATGTTCAATATTAAAAAATCTAAGCAAATTCTTTGGAAATCCTTAAATGGCCAATAGTCAATCAATGATATCATGGTAGCCTAGCATAGTGCTGAGTTTTCCAAATTTCAGCTTCATTACATACCACTTCATATTTTTGCCTAAACTATTTTATATGATTATTATTTATGTGATTAGCATCTATTTTTTAACTCCACCCACTTTTAAAACTTAAATAGATATCTTAACCCTATTGTAAGAAATAATATTCATAAATATTTGAGTTTTATGTGCCTACACATTATTTTGCTAGTGCACACTAAAATAAGCACATACATATAAAATCACATCCATCCTATAACTATCTAAGTATATACCATGGGAATATACCTTGTATATACTATGGAAACATTGCACAGTAGGATGAACATAGGCTTTGGGATGAGATGAATGAGCGTTCAAGCCAGAGCTATGCCATTTCCAGGACGACTTAACCTCTTAAAAAGTTAATACTTCATATAAATACAGAGATAAGAAAACTGACCTCAGGGAATTGTGAAGATTGAATGAGATAACATATGCAAATCACCTAATAGGAGCCTTCCGTCAATTATTTAGATGCTCAATCAAAGCTGCTAAAGGGTATTGATGTTTTACATTTCAAACTTGTACTCTTTCTCCACTTCTCACTCTCTCTAAAAATCTATTGACCACTCTTATTCTAATGTAGCCTCAAAGAACCAAAGTGGTCCAGTTTTATGCAACACAAACATAAGTCAGAGCAATTGCATTGAATAAAAAATAAATATGAACAATATAAAATTAAGTATAGACAACTCTTAGGGAAAGAGTATTGAATCAAGAATTCTACCTCAGGCATAGCTTCCATTGGTATTCTGCCATCTCAGGAACATCACTTAGGGTTTCTGGGCCTGGATGTCTTAAACTAATAAAATTAAGGGAGTAAATTCCTTTTCCATCTATAATATTAGTTGATGAAATGTTTGCTCTTTAATACAGCATCTTTTTGCTTTCTTCTTTTGCTTAACATTCTTATTCTTATGAATACGAATATATGAATATATTACATGAGTATATTGGAGTAGAGTTCACTGTGAAAGTGAAAAGACTTTCTACTGGGGTTTTGAGAAAGGATCTTTCAAGTTCGAACAAGTTTGGACCTAAGGTCTCTTGACCCTTCTCTTATTGAACCATCAACTTGAGCCCTTATCAAGGTATTCTAATCTCTCCTCCCTCTTTCGCCCAGGTGGTACCAACTTGCTTTTATTTATTCTTATCTTGTTGGGGGACTTGCATTCTCAGAGAGAAAGTAGGTTAAATGCAAGAGCAGAAATCAATAGCTGGAATCTGAACAGCGGACAAGAATTTTAGTTTACTTTTTTTTTTTTCCCAGAGAGAGAAAAGTGCTTAGAGTTTTGATTGTATGCTATAGGCCTCCAAAGCATTTAATTAAGATGTCTGAGGCAGATAATAACAAATGTGAGGGATTCAGCTCCTCAAGTGATCATCCTCCAGACAGCCTGGAAGAAAACAAACGCAGAAGGAAGATTATAGTCTCTCCTCCTGCCCCTTCTTCCTGTGGACTCAGCAGGCTGGCTACACATGTGCCCTCAGAGGTCAGCCTGATGTGGTTAGAAGAACTCAGCAGACCTGAATTCACAGGCTAGATCTACCATTTTCCATGGTATGACTAAAAGTTACTTAAGTTCTCTGACTCTCAGTTTCCAACTATAAAAATTGGGATTATGTTGGGTTTTGTGGAAACCATTTGAGAAACTGTTTCCATTTTTATTATTGCATAATACACGACTCCAGAATTTAATGGTATATCATAGACTATGTTATTTTGCTTATGAATTTTGTAGATCAAGAATTTGAAACAGGTATATAATCAGCGTGATTTGTCTTTGCTATACTGTCTGGAACCTCAGCTGGGAAGACCCAATAGCTGGGGTTGTCTTGTGTGGATAGGGGCTGAAATTATCTTCAGTTACATGTCTGGCGCCTGAGCCTAGATGACTCAAGTGGCTGAGGCTCATTGTCATCTCTCTCAATGTAGTCTCAGGGCCTTTCCATGTGATTTCTCCTCAAGGTCATACCATCATGGTGACCTCAAGGTGGTCAGATTTCTCATATGGTGGCTCAGAATTCCAACAGCAAGTAGGCCCAGAAATAAGGCAGAAGCTAAATGGACTTCGATGAGTTAGCCTTGGAAATTACTTAGCCTCATTTTCACTGTGATCTGTAGGTCAGGGCATGTTCCAGCTCTCTCGGATTCAAGGGGAGGCACATAGGTACTTAAAAGATGGTATATTTAAGAGCATCAAGCCCAACATGTGGAGTATTATTAGAGTTCCAGAAATATTATAGGTCAGAATACCCCAAATCAATTCTCTGTTGTAATAATACTATAATAAATAAATCACATAATATTCGTGAACATACCTTCATAAAGCACTTTTATATCCATTAATTCATTATGTTACATTATCTCTATCTAAGCCAAAGGTATATTTTTCCTTGTATTGGAAATAAAGAGTGAAATTCAGAGAAGTTGAAACAGTTGCCCAAGATTACACAGCTCGTAAATAGTGTAGCTGGGCATAAAACCCGAGATATCTAATTCATTATGCAATCTATTTCAATTTGTAGAGTGACTGAGAATAAATATACTTGGATATAGAAATATACAGTTTCTTATAATAAAGAGATCTTGTAATTGTTGGCAATTTCAGCTTATCAATTATAAAATTTGTTTATATGACATTAATTATATTATATGTTTTTCTTTTTATCTATGTTTCTTTTACTAGCTGTTAAAAAATAACGGTTTCTACTTGTATTATGTAACAATATGTTCTGTGAAAATATGTTCTGTGAATCCTCCCCTTTGTATGTCATATGAGAGAAAAGTCCCTGACAGAATACCTTCTTAGAACCTGTTAACAATTACTTTTTGACAGAAATTTGTTGCTCAGGTGAGTGGTGTACCTGGATGTTGGTGTCTCATTGTCTATTCTACTTCTCCTTCAGTGAGAAGAAAGTACTTAATATGTAGCTAGTTCAAATTGACATATATGGTCGATGTAAACTATGCAGTGAAAATCAAAGACAGTATAAAAAGTAAGAGAAAGTACCTCAATAATTTTTATATTAATGTGTTGAAATTATAATATTTTGTATCTAAAGAGTTAAAAATATATATTATTAAAATTAATCTTACCTGTTTCTTTTTACATTTTTTAATATGCTTATTAAAAATGTAAAAATACAAATGTGACGTACATCAAATGTCTTTTAGACAGGACTTATCCGAACAGTTTAAGGCATAGGGCTATGTCATTCTAGTAATACAAGGTCTAATCTTGGAGCAACACACCAAAAATTTCTAAAGAGAAGCAGCTTGAATTTATAGCTAATAGCAGTATAAAGACATGACTAACCAGACAACTAAAAACTAAACATTCGTGATATTCAGAGAAGTTTATGTCACAATATGCTCAATCCAGTATTTTACCAAATACCACTCAACAATTATAAATGTTTTATGTCATTCTTTCATAATAAAAAAGGCTTAAATAACATTAAGGTGCAATTGGCAACAAACTGAAAAGCTTTTGCCAGCAAACTTACAGGAAATGCATGGCAAACATTGATGAAGATGTGAAAGACACAAATATTAGAACAAATGATACAATGTGGGAAGGTGCTGTGTAGTTGAATAAGACAGATATTTTTATCTATCTCAGCTTATGTTGTTTACTAAATTTTGTGATACACAGATATGTAAAGGAATACATTTGGGGAAACTATTTTTAAAAGATATACAAGAGATGATATATTCTTTAAAATGTTTAAAGGAAGATCTATGGCTATTTTGCCTAGGGAAAAAAAAAAGGAAAATTTCAGGAATGGCATTTTTTTGTTCTATAATATTTGTTGGATGTGGTAGTGTACCCAGCTAAAGCACTGTATTCTCCAGCCTCCTTTACAGCTTTGTGTGGTCAAGTTGTTGGGTAGAACTTCTGGGAAGTCTCTTTAAAAGATAGAACAGAGAGCTAGAATACAACTTTTTGATCCTGTTCTTCCTTCTATTCCTTCTTGGGCCAACATATGATGGCTGGAGCCCCAGCAGCCATTTTGTCAGTTTGAGGATAGAAGCCACAGGAAGGATATGGAAGCAGAAAGACAGAAAGAGCTAATGATACTGTGGAGCTGACATACTAGCGCTAAAAGGTCAGTCTCAGGGTTTATTCTTTATGAGAGAATAATTAGTTTATTTTCACATTTTTCTTAAACATAAAGGTATGCATATAGGTATGCAAACTCAAAATTTTGGAGATTCCCTGGCCTATGAGAGAAGCCGGAGCATTCAGGATTGGTGGTGGAGAATGAGTGAAAAAAGGAAGATTTATAGAGAAAGAGGACTCTCTTTTAGAACTGCACCAACCTCGAATCTGACCATGGAAGGGCTCTTTTTGTTTAAGCTCCTTGGGGGCACCCTTGAGCTATCTTGATAAAGTTAAAATAAAAAATGCTATCAGATCTTCTTTTTCTTCAGTTCTTGCAGCTTTCTTCTTCCATGTTTGTTTATTTGTTTTTATCCTTAGACTAATTTCCCTCATGGTAGGAAGGTGGTTGCAGTAGTTTCCAGAGTTTCATACTTCCTTCTTCATTTCCATGTGGGGAGTATTACTTTTCCTCCCATCATCAATTAAAATGCCAAGCTTCACATCGATTGTACCGTCCATCAACATATTATCTCTAAACTATAAATGTCATATGATGGTTAGAATTATCTTGTTTGAATTGGACCAAGTGTGACCTCTAGAGCTGGGAGTGTGGTCAATCTCACATAAACCTCATGTACAGTATTCATCAGGGAAGGGGCGAAACATATCCCTGAGAGGTCACTAGGACATCCACTACCAAAGAAGATAAAGAAGTATTTCTAAAGTATACTACTTACTTTCCTAATACCACAATCAGTCATATAAAACCATGACAATATATAGTCCCACTTAAAGAACCCACAGATTAGATTGTATAAAACTTACCATAAGGAAAGTATAGTTTAGGGGAGGATATGGTTAAGTGACCAATAAATGCTCGATTATGTTATAAGTACTGTGACCAATAGAACTATGTAATTACTTGGGGTTCAGTTCCAAGTTCTGCTGCACTAGTTGTGGAGGCCCTTGACGCACTTCCTTAACAATAAATTGGGGATGATAACACTTTATCCTTCATGATAGCTTCTTAACAATAAGAACAATTATTTCACATTAGAGAGGACCAGATCTGATTAATTTAGTCACTGATGACATTATCAAAGACCAAACTTCCTTGCATTATATTGATGTTTTTGTTTAGTAATACCTCTTTATATTTGCTAGATGGCTATAGGGCTCTAACCATCTCCTCATATAGCTAGGTCCATAGGACCAGAAGTGGAAGTCATACATCTCTCTTTAAGAGCAACAAAACTGTTTTCTTGAAAGTCATTCCTCTCCCATCTACTCACCCGATCACCGGCAAACTTCTTGTTGGCTGAAATTGTATTACATGCCTATGTCTTAACCTCTGTTTAGTAAAGCTAGTGGAACCACATGATTAGACTAATCAAGATTTATCCTCTTGAAATGTGCAGGGAAAGGACTTTATTCCAGAATACGTGGATAGACAAAACAGAACCTTTCAAAAAAAAAGTCTGGAAGGAAGTCCAGGAAACAAAAATATGTGAAGTTGGGCCTAGAGATAGGCATAGGTCACTAAGTCAGCCTTACTAAATCAGTTTTCATGAAAAGAGCTTAACGGTATGCAGCATATACAAGAGCTAAATAAATGGTTATCCATGTGGTTGTTATCTAAAAAAGACTAGTGCAATCTGGAAAGCTTCCCACAGGATGCGTCATTCTGAGTTGTGAAGACAGAGGCAATTTGAAATTGTCTACATGAGAAATGACAAGGGAAGGAAAGAAGCCAGAGCTTCTGAGGGTGGATATGGTAGATGATTAAGGAAATGCTAAGGACATAGTTTCCAGTTGTATTGGGTATAAAAGAGGAGTCTAGAAAGACATTGAGCTTTCCGGCATAATGCGACTGATATCTGTGGCTAGTGGTGTCGTTTGCTAGGATAAGAATGCTAGAGAAGTGTCTTGTTTAATCGTGGGGACAAGTTCAGGAATAGAAATGATGAGCTTAAGGTGTCTGCAGAATATTCCAGTGCAGATTTAGTTGTGGTACAAACTGATACAACTTATTTAGTAGTGTGTCATTCATGCATTCAACAAATATTTTTGTGTACCTACTGCGTGCTTGTAAATAAGCTAAACCCTTTATAAGTATTCTTTTATGCAATCTTCCAAACCCTCTTACAAGATAGTTGCCCAATGATCCTCAATCATTGCTTTAGAAGCCAATTTTGGAATCCATTCATTGGTACATCATTGATAGTTAATGACATCTCGTCAGCAGCATCCTCAAACACAAAAGCCACATTGTGTATCTTAACTCAGGAGTTAGGATATGTATCTCTCATTATCATTAGATCAGATCTGCCAATCTTTAACTATTTCTCATTCCATATACACTCAAGAACCTGAAAGTTAAATGTTTGGAAATGTATTGAGTACAATAGACTGATGAAATACCAGATTGAAATATCTATAAAGAAAATCTTAACATTGGTGTTATTTTGATAACAAATTATATATATATATATATATATATATATATATATATATATATATATACCTAATACTTGTTAATACTGTATAAGTTACAGTTTTCATAGACAGTAAACATTTTAATCTCAAGGAAATATATAGACAGTTAGACATGATTTTTAAACTTTTAAGATAATCATCGATTCACATATAGATATAAAAAATAAGACAGAGAGATTCCATGTGCTCCAAAATCCCATTTTCTGTCAATGGTACTATCGCAAAGTTTATGGTGCAATATTTCAACCACGATATTGACATCGATATGGTCAAGATACAGACTATTTCTATCACCAGAAAGTTCTCTCATGTTGCCTCTTCATTAGCCACACCCACTCCCTATTGCCTTACAATCTCTTTAACACCTGGCAACCCCTAATCTGTTTGCCATTTTTACATTTTTATTATTTCAGGAATACTATATAAAAAGAAAAATATAACTTTTTGCAATCAGATTTACTCACTTAATATAATTCTCTGGATCTCCATTCTGGTTGTTGCATGTATCAATAGTTCATTCCTTTTTATTGGTGAATACTATTCTATGGTGTAGATGTATCACAATTTGTTTAAACATTCTCCTGTTAAATGACATCTGTGTTATTTGGGGCTATTAGAATAAATCTATTACAAACATTCTTGTCCATTTTTCAGTGTGAACATATAATTTTATTTTGGGGGGATAAATCCTCATGAGTGAAATGGCTTGATTATATCATAAATTCATGTTTAGTTATTGGAGAAACTGCCAAACTATTTTCAAAAGTGGTCATGCTATTTTACATTCCTACCAGTACTGCATGAGTGATCCAATTTTTCTACATCCTCAGCAGAATTTGGTATTGCCGTTATTTTTATTTTAGCCATATTCAGGGGTATATAGTAATATCTTATTGTAGATTTACTCTGCAATTTTCAAATGGCTGTTAAAGCTGAACAATTTTTATGTGTCTTCGTTGGTGAAAGGTTTTCTCATGTTGTTAGCCCATGTTCTAATTGCTTTGTACTGTTGAATTTTGAGGAGTCTTTATACATTTTAGATAGTAATTCTTTATTAGGTATATGGATTACATATATTGCGCTTCCCTGTAGCTTGTCTTTTCATCTTTTTAAACTGTCTTTCATATGCAAACGTTTTAATTTTGATGAAGTCTAATTTATCATTTTTTTCTTCTATGGGTGTGCTTTTTTTCTCAAGACTAAGAATTCTGGCCTAGAGCTAGATCCCAAAGTTTTCTCCTCCTATGTTTACTTTTCTGAAATTCTCATAGTTTTAATATCTGCATTAAAGTCTGTGACCCATTTCGAGTTAATTTTTGTATAGAATGTGAGACATTGAAAGTTTGTTTTGGTTTGGTTTGGTTTTTTGCATATGGAAGTCCAAATGCTCTAACACCATTTCTTGAAAGGCTATCTTCTCACCATTGAATTTCCCTTTTTTCTTTGTAAAACATCTCTTGGGCATGTTTTGTTTCACTGGTTTACATGTCTATTCCTCTGCCTCTACCATGCATGCAGCCTTGATTACTGTAGCTTGAAATCAAATTGACCAATTCCTCCCACTTTGTTATTCTTTTTCAAAATTATTTTTAAGTTCCTTTGCCTTTCCATGTAAATTTTAGAACACTTTTTTCTATTAATTTTTTTCTTCATTAACAAGAAATCTTGCTAATATTTTGATAGGAATTGCATTCAACTTGTATAAATTTAGAGAAGATTAACATCTTCACTATTTTGAATATTACAATCAGTAGACTTGATATTGCTCCATTTATTTAGGCCTTCCTTGATTTCTTTTATGTGTTGTATGGTTTTCAGTATACAAGTTATTTACATATTTTGTTAAATTTACACCTGTTTTATTTTTGAGCTATGTAGATAGTATTATACTTTTAATTTCAGTACCTACATGTTCTTTGCTAGTATGTAGAAATACAATTGATAATTATGTGTTTATTTTATATCTTGTGACCATGTTGAACTCATTTATTATTTCTAGGTCATTTTATAGATTTGTTGCGATTTTCCATGTGAAAAATCTTGTCATCTGAAAATAGGGACAGTAATTTCTATTGTCGTATCTTCTAATTCACTGATGCTTTCCTCTGTCTTCTCTTAATGTGCTGTCGAGCCCATCTAGCGAGGTTTTTTTTTCCCCCCAGTTATTATATTTTTAGTTCTATATTTTTATTTACTTCTTTTTTATGTTTTCTTATTCTTTGCTGAGGTTTTCTATTTCTTCTTTTATTCGAAGTATATATTTAATTGCTTGTTAAAGCATTTTTACCATGGCTGCTTTAAAATCTTTGGTAGATAATTTTAACATTTCTGTTACCTTGGTGCTGGCTTTTATTGATTAACTTTTTCATTCAGATTTAGTTCTTCCTGGTTCTTGATGTGATGACTCAAATCTTGAAACCCAGAAATTTTTGTATTATGTTCTAAGACTCTAGATCTTATATAACTCTTCTGTTTAAAGGTTTTTGTTTTGTTTTGTTTTGTTTTGTTTGTTTGTTTGTTTTGACACTGTTCCCAGTGGTTCAAGGGGCACCACCTTGCAACTGACAAGTGAAAGTCAAAGTTCAGGCTCCATACTTGACTTCCATTGACACCTGAGTTTAGGGTAGGGGGACTCTCATTATTTCTGGGTGCAGATGGAAGTTCTGAATCCCTGTGTGGTATCCACTGACACTGTAGTGGAGGTCACCTTATTACTCCTGGGCAGTAGTGAAAAATCTCAAATTTCTAATAGCTGTCTTCTGATAACACTCTAGTGGAGAGCAGTAGGGACACTTGGTACTGCAAGATGGGGACAGAAGTCCAGTCTCTCTGTATGGTCTCCACTGACATCACAGAAGCAGGAGGGAGTGCAATGGGTCTCTTATTACTGGTCAGTGGGAATGAAGATTCTGTCTCTCTACTCGACCCTCTTTACTCCACCATGGTGGGGTGTTGGGGTTCCTCATTATAACCTCGTGAGAGTGGAAGTCTATGCTGCCTAGCTGGTCTTCGCTAGAACGCATGGATGTGGAACCATGTGGTGTTCTGCTAGAGTACAGTAGTTATTGTCTAAAAATGTTTGGCTTGCTGGGTTCCCTCTTTCCTGTTCTTTTAGCTAAGAGAGGAGGCTTTGATTAGAGTTGTTTTCGTTTGTTGGTTTGTCCTACCTGTTGATATTTCCAAGTTCCAAGCTGCTGGTGTCTTCAGCTCCAAGTGTAGACAGTATTGGGGATGAGGAAATTGGGAACTCACCACCATGACATGCCTTGGGTCCAAAGTCCCTAGCTAATTTTCCTTCTTCTCTACACCTTTTCACAGTCCTCTTATAACTTCCTCTATTTTTAGTTGTATTTATCAGGAAGGATAGAAAGAAGTAGATCTATGTCATCTTCTAGGAAGTGAAGGCCTGACACAACACTATTATCATCTTGATTTCAAACTTAAATCAGGCTCACAAATGTTGTATAAATTGTTCAGGGTCACTTAGAAGGTGGAAGGTGAGAAAAAAAGGGTTAAAAATAAGGACTCTAGAGTAAGATGGACTGGATTTGATTCCCAGATCTATCACATACTCTAACTAAATAGTAAACGTTTCTTTAAATATGAGATCACTTTGAGAATCCGATGAAACTTATGATCCCCTCCTTTGAAAAACACACAACGTTTTGCACATGATGGTAAATTCCATGAGTTCCAAATTATGACCTCCTGTTTTTGAGAAGAGTATGTTGTAGGCTTGAACATAGGGCAGAGAGAGGCCATATTCATGAAGAAGAAGCAAAAATCCCATTCTAAAAGGTCATTTACTATTTTAAAAGTCAATCTTAGGATCAGGAGGCTCTGAAGCCACACGAGGAGGAGAGGGCTACTAGGGGGCATCATGGTAGTGCTAAGAGCTGTGCTTAAACTAGAAGGTATCACTCCTCTCCCCAGGACTTTATTGTCCTCTAGCCATCTCCTACAGGGATGACTATCCTGGACATATAGCTCCAAAGTGCTCCTCTATGTGTCGAAATACTATCTACTGTCAGTGCCCATGCTGCATCCACTGTAACAATACTTCCAACCCATTCTGGCTCCAGAACCAGGGGCTGTATGTGGACTTTAGAAATTACCTTAAGCATACCAGTATGCCCTGAGCTGAGTGCAGAAGTGATAGTCCAGTTTAGAGACATGTAAGCCCACAGAAAAGAGAAGTTAAGAAGGTCATGGAGAATATAAAGAAAGAAAAATAAAAAAAACAGGTAACTGACCTGTGTTCCAGCTTTTACTAGCAGTGCAGCCTCAGGCAAGTTACAAAAGTCTTGGAATCTAAATTTCATCATCTGTGAAATAGAGTTCACAATTCTTGTTCTGTTCACGTGGTTTTCATGAGAAACAAATAAGATTATGTACGTGAAGATTCTTTGAGAATTTGAAAATGCTACACCAATATTATTTTTAGATCTGACTAGAGATGGTATACTTTACCTAAAAGTAGAATTTTATGTACAGAATTGTTATTTTTCTGTTAAAGATATTTAGATAAGAGGCCGAATTTGAAAACGCATAAAAGTTCTACAGTAAAATCATGATCTAGGTTTTTCTACTTAGAGAAAAATGTCCTAGGTAACGTGGATGTTCCCCCATAAAAGAAGTAAATATGTTTTATTGGAGCAGATGGCTGAGCTGAAAAAAAGTAGAGCATAATAAAAGGTGTCTATAAAACCAGTCAAATAAAACATTAAGTGTTGTGAAAATCACCCAATGTTTTAATTGCCTTTCAGGAGTTTGTTTTGTGTGTGGAAGCAAAATGGTAACGGTAAATTTCAAAAACAGCCTCCCTTAACTACTTCCTCTGGAATTCTGAAAAACTGATAGCATTCTGATGGCCTTTAGGTGAAGAATGACTACACAGAGCAGATGGTTTAATGTTATTGCGACTTGGAGATAAGCATTTACCATGGCAGTTCTAAACAAGAACCAATGAGTCTATTGTCAAGTTCAGGAAAGAGACAACCCTTTGAAATGCCTGGAGGCACAAGTGGCACATGCTTTTCCAATGATTCAGTGGGTTAATAATTAATAACTTCTTGAGACTTTCATAAAGATTAAGCAAGAGCACACATTGCACTGTGAAATTCTTCACCCCTGACACATAAAGCATAAGTATTTTGTTACCAAATAGTCTTTGTAATTGTTCTTAGCAGTTGATCTAATCTTTCTTAGATTATAGAGCTGCTGCGAACTCACCATTTATTTTGCATTAACAAATATTTGGTTACGTTTGGTAGACGGGAGATTTTAGAAATGGGTGAGAACTCAAGGTCTCCCCGCGTCCTTGCTACCAGATAATATTTAAGAAGTAAATCACAGATTGAATTCTGCTATACATAGAAATATTAGCAAACCAACATTGACCTTCCCTGTAGGAAGGTGAAGAATTTGCTCTAGGTCCTTTCACATATTCTGAAAGTATTTTGCCGGAAATGCAGGAAAATGACAATTTCTAGCAGTAGGATTGAATTAATTTGACATCAAAATGGCTAAATACAGGATACTGGGTTAGGTCTAAGGCTATACTCTTATAAGCCAATAAACATATCTTGAGCACCAATCATTTCACTAATGAAAATTCATTTTTGACTTCTGTCAGTTAAACCTGGAATTGATATAAGATAAAGATTGCAGAAGTTGCCTAGGGATACATAAGAAGTTTCTAAACACTACTATTACTTTAGAAAATTTATCTTTGACTAGAGTACAAAACTTTTACTTGAAAATCTTACAATTTACTGAATCTATTTGCACACATCCATATTTGTCTAAGTTGTGTATTACCATGGATTTGAAGTACAAGTTAAGTGCAGCTCTTAAAATAGTTACTATCATTGTTTTCTTAAATCAACTTAATAAATCCACCTTAAGTTATATTTTTAAGTCAATAAACTTACACTGTTATGTAATTTTGTGCTTGTGAAATGGACAGTTTGTTACAATTAAAGCAATAACTTACATTTGATTAAGTTTCTAACTTTCAACTCTTGTGATATAATTTGGTTAATAACTACTCGTTAACCTAAATGATTCTGGAGCTTGAAAAATAATTTCGAAAATAAGAGTGAAGTTGTCTAGAATTTCTAAGGGAAGCAAGGATTAAATTAGACAGAAAGAAAGAAAGAAAGAAAGAAAGAAAGAAAGAAAGAAAGAAAGAAAGAAAGAAAGAGAGAAAGAGAGAAAGAGAGAGCGAGAGAGAAAGAAGAAAGAAATAAAAAGAAAGAAAGAAAGAAAGAAAGAGAAAGAAGAAAGAAAGAAGAAAAGAGAGAGAGAAAGAGAGAGAGAGAGAGAGAGAGAGAGAGAGAGAGGGAGAGGGAGAGAGAGAGAGAGAGATAAACGTCTTTCATCATCTTGAGTATGAAATATGAACTCTTCCTTCTGGCATGAAAACAGGGCCTTTCAGAGCTGGAGTTACCCTGGGCCACTCTTGGATTTTAAGAGTTTTTATTAATGTGTAAAAATGGATAACTGCTAAAAAAAAAATTATAAAATTTTGGTATATTTACATGATTGCAACATATAATCAAACATATAAAATACAAATGTATATGAATATGTATTTATTTGTGAATACAAGTACATAAAAATATATTCATGTGTTTTACAAGATAATTGGAGAAACCATACAGTTCTTAATTCAGAGTTGATATGGTTTTGTATTGGGTACACAGATTGACAGCCATATGGTGACTGGAACATATTCCCTCTTTCCATTTCTTCAGTGGACTTCTCTGTATTAGGACTGATTTTGACTGGAACTAATAATTTATATAATATCAGTTTACTATGTCTTATGATTCTGCGGTCTGAATTGGAATTTGCTAGGTATTTGCTAGGGCTAGAAAATCCAAGATGGTTTCCTCACTCATATGGGGGGCCTCTGCTAGGAGGTTTGGAACAGCTGGCAGCTGGCTGGGTATCTCTTTTTCCATGTAGTCTCTCATGTGGCTAGCTTGGGTTTCCTCACAGCACAATGGTCTAAGAGTATTCAAACTTCTTTCTTGGTAACTGGTTTCTAAGAGAGGAAGTCTGTCTTTGGACTAGTCTTAGAACTGGCACTGTGTTATCACTTCCATCATATTCTATTGGGAAAAACTAGCCCAAACTCAAGGAGTGGGAACACAGAAAATAGATTCCATCCCACCTCTTGATGCGAGGAGCAACACGTGAGCACAGTGAGTGAGGAAAGGAAGGAATCATTGCCATCTTTGCAGACTAATCACCACACTCAGATCACATCCGCAATACCATTTTTACTGGTATTGGTTCAGTGGATCTACTCTGCAATATTTCTGTCCTTCTTCTTATTGTCGAAAGGTGATTCTGTCACCTCTAACAGTTTTATCTCTCCACAACCCCCAAATCATGTTTAAAAGTACAAAACAGGAGGAGGGGCAGAGAGCCTCTCCTTGGGCACTTCTTTCTAGCCAGGTAGAAAAACATCTTTCTCAGAAGTCTGCATCAGATTTCTTCTTATGTTTCCTTGCCCAGAACTGGATTACATATCTATCCTTAAATAAGATGTAATTATATCCATGTTCTAAATGAAACTGACTTCAGACAGCAAAGTAGAAAGAGGAGAATAGATTTTGTTCAAGCAAGCAGTGATGTTGGCCATATTCTGTGACTTCACATAAAATAAAATTTGTAGATGACACCAAAAATTTAAAGTATAGTCCTACTGCCCTCCTCATCCCTAGTCCCTGTAACACACCTCATGAGAGTTTCTGCCCGTAAGAACCCTTTGCCTCAAGGAACTACACAGTCAAAAGGTAAAAGGCATGAATTCAGGGTGGAGTGCATTACTGGGGCCAAAAGTTAAATCTAAAAACACTTCAAATCTATATAGTAGGTATTCTGAAATATTTGTATTTCCTTACTCTAAGTTCACATATCTCCTTGTCTTTACACTGCTGATCTGTGTATCTGTAACATCCTTCCCATGGCTTTACCTGACTATTCTTAAGAATTCAGTTCAGAAGGCATATCTTCCCTCAGGCCTTCTCTTACTCTCAGATTGGATTAGTGAGTGGCCTCTAGTGCCTGCTCCTGTGGTACCCTGAGCTTATCACCATTGTGACAATCATACCATCATAGTTACTAATATTATTTGTTTACTTATCTATGTAACCCTAGCCTTTAATTGAGGCTAGGATTACAGCTTTTGAGTCCTATGTCTTCATCACTTAACACGGTAATTTGGTCATGCTGGTTGAATGAATAAATGGATGGTCAGTTGCAATTTGATCCTGAAGGCAATGGAAGCCATTGGATAATTTTGAACATGATAATTCTCATACTTTTGGAGGGGAACATTTTGGTAACAGTGGAGGATATAGTAGAATAGGATAGAGTAGAGAGACAAAAAGATATGGAAATTGAAATAATTTCACATGAAATAAGAAATAGAATTAAAATAATGTCAGTGATGAAATGAGGACAGAACTGATTCAGGAGATCTTTAGGAAGTATATAGATAGAACTCAATTACATTCTGGGGAGTAAAATAGAGGCAAACTTTTACCTGATTTTTACGTTTGTGGTTTAGGTCACCCATTGGATATAGAGCCTTTACTTGACATACGAACTGTGCGAAGGGGACATACATTTTAGAGTCCCATTTTGGAGTAATGAGTGTGTGATGCCAATGGGATAACTACAAAGAGAGTAGCATAGGCAATTAGAATAATTGTCACTTAGGTGAGAAATTAGAGCTTGACAGTTAGATTTGGAAATCATCACGTATCAGAGAAGCCATAGAAATAGCTGTGCTCCCCAGGAGGAGTGAGAGAAGAGCAGAGGATAGAATTTAAATAATGAAGGGAAGAAAACAAACCTGTAAAGACATTGAAAAGAAACAGCTGAACAAGCAGGCAGGGTATGGGGTGTATTAGTTTGCTAGAGCTGCCACAACAACTCTGGCACTAGACAGGCCTTAGTTCACACCTGAGTTCTGTCCCTTACTAGGTATGTGACCTCTACCGAATGCTTAAATATGTAATCTCTCTCTAATCTTCAATTTCTTCAGCTGTAAAGATTAGACTAGGACTGCAAGGACATGCTCCAAGATGTTGACAATGATTATCTTTGGGGATAAGGTTAGGGATTCTTATGCTTATCTGTATTTCAGATTTTTTTTTTCTACCTATAAGATTATATACATATAAATACACACATACACTTACATATATACATATATATGTGTATCTTTTGTAATTTAAAAGGAAGCTATCTTTTCCCCCCCCAAAAAAACCTATTCATCCTTTCTATAAACACGTAGCATAATTGCAGTTTCTATTAATATCTGTGAAGAATTGCAAACAAGGGAATGAATTAGGAAAATAAATATTCTCATTCTCTCCTTCTATTGAAGACAAGAAACATACATTGAGTATTTTAGGGTGCAGAGTAAGATCTGAAGTTGAAAAAGAAATAATCTGTTTTCAGGGACTTTTCAACTGGTGTGGTAAACAAAAATGCATAATGATAATGCACTTTATGTCAGCACGAGACTAAATAGATAAATAAAAGGTTAAATAAACTTAATGTTCCTTGGGTTCTCCCTGGGAGAGGAGATATCGTATTAGGCTGGAGGAATCAAAGGTTTTCCTGGAGACCTAGCATCATGGATGACCTTAAAAGGGTGGGTGACCCTCACAAATTCACATTGTCTCAGTGCTTATTGGTCTGCTTCACAATAGAAGGAAAATTGGGCAAGAGATAAGAGTTGAGGATATAGAATGACTGATTTACACGGAGAGGAATCTCCCCGTCAACTGCATTAGTCTCCAGTAACCTCAGCAGCTACATGTCAAAAAGTTCAGGGGAGCACAAAGTTCTTGCATCATCACAAGTGGGAAACACAGGGCTGAAATTAACCACGTTGTGATTCAGTCCAATTGTCTTTTGTGTGTTCAGAGTTGGTAAAACTGAAATAAAAGGGAAAATATTCAAGCTGTTTAACTTGGTTCGAGGTGCTTTTTATTGTTGCCTTGGTAAGGGCTTAAACATTACCTTCCCTGTTTTTTAAGTGCTGAGTTGAGTTTTTATTTTTTGTTTCTATTTGCAAATGGCCCAATTTTTGCATATGCATATTAACTGCCTATGTGAATACACAGAAAATTATATTTTATCAATATACAACTATGTGTGAAAACAATGTCTAAATTGAAGGTATCAAAGTTCTCTTTCAACAAGAATCCCGAAAGGAAGGAGTTATTGATCAATTTTTAAGATTGTCAAGTTACAATATATGTGAGTTTACATGTGATTTCGTTGTGATGGTTTCTAAAAGAAGAGTTTGCACTTGGCAATGATGAATTCAGCCTCATTTTCGCAGGAGATTGAGGATTAAATCAGAAATGTTGGAGGCAAACGAAATTTAAATCCACACTAGCGATACATGAGGACAAAAGTCATCAGTTAAATATTCCACCATGGACTCAAATACCTCAGACCTGGCCTCTAACAATGAAAAAACATCTGTCTTTGCAATAAATATGAAAGAGAAAGTCTTTAAAATCAATTGGGCATTTATTTGCCTCAATGTGTTTTGGGGAGAAAGGAAACATATGTATGCTGTCCAGAGGAACTTGGGCAAATTAAAAAAAAAAAAAAGGAAACACACACTTCTCCATTTTAAGAAAAGGAAGTAGTAATGACATCACCCTCACCTAAAATCTAGCTTGTTTATCTCAATTTATTAGGTAATACAGTGCCTTCTTCATGGTTATGAAGTAACTAGAATGATTAAGTACAATTTCCTTGTGAATATTACCTCATTCGCTCATTCATCCAAAAAATATTTATTAAACACCTATTATGTTGTAGGTGCTGGGGATACAATAGTGAGTAAAGGGGAAAATGTGATCCTTGTCTCCAAAGAATTTGGACTTGAGTGAGGGAGAGGAATAGAAGCTAAAGGATGATAAAAACTATAGCCGTAGTAAGTGTTAAAAAAGAAAAGCGTACGGTGCCAAGAGAATGTATAATAAAAGATCTTCTCAGGGAGGTTAGGGAAAGCTTGTCCATCATGGAAGTTCAGAGTCACCTAAAGATTAGGAGATGCCTGGGTGGAGAGAAAAAGAGGGTCAGAAGAAGGGACGAGTGCATTGGGGAGGACTCTGTGTGGGAAGAACACAGGGGAATGTTCTAGGAATTTAGAGCAGGACTTCAGGAGGAGAGGAGGGGGAGCTCAGTGGAAAGTGGGGGGGGGGTGCTTTGAAGGCAGGCTAAAAGTTCTGCTTTCTATCCTCTTTCTTAAGAGGAGTGAGAAGCCATTCAATAATTTTAATCAGGTGGTTGGTATCATCATGTTTGCATTTTGAAAAACTGACTTCAGCTCTGGTTTGAGAAACAGAGTAAAAGGGCTCACAAGGGCCCTGACTGAAGGTGGGTGGCTGGGAGACTCCTTCTCACTGCTGCCTGCTGAGGAAATGGGGAGGAGCAAATTGTGAACTCAATTTTTCTCCATCTTAAAGGGGCTGTAGCTTTGCCTAAGCTGTTGGTGGGCAAGAAGATGCCCGGCCCTCCTAATTTCACTGCCTTTCTTGGGTCCTAAACGTAAGAGCTGGGAAGTGGCATTTTTCTAAAAGACACATTCGGAGTCAGCGTCAGTGATGCCTGGAAAAACAGTAACAAGACTTACGGTGCCAGGATCAAGCAAACGGAATTCTAGATTGATAGTGAAGATTTCAGGAGCTGGGATTTATGGAAGGGCTATTTGCCTTCACGTATTTCCAGTAAGCCTGGCCACCTGCCTCCCTGCAAACAATCTTTGTCTCAGATAAAGGAGTTCCTTATTTAACCTGCCCGAAGATCCCCTGACCAGGGGGCTATACAGAATCTAAGTCTCAGAGCTGGAGGTAGGGTGAGCACATCATTATCCAAGCAAGACACATGGAAAAGAGAATGTGTCTTGGTTGGGTAATGATTAACATCAAAACAGATGTACATCAGGATCGTGTGGGGCAAATCTGGTCACTTTGGTAAGAAGGGAAAGTTGAGAGTTTATCCTGTCCAGCTCCCAATTTTCCCTTTTGCAAAACAGAGGTTATTCCTTCTTTCTCCTCACTGGCACTATTGGAATGCAAACCCTGGCATCCAGCTAACTTTCAGGCCACTTTTATTTTTACATTTTCTGCAATACATGATCCATTCTGAAGAGATCATTTCCCATCATCATCATTCTGTGATGGCTGATCATTTACAGTCCCTCACTGAATCAGCCCCCAGGAAGAGGCAGTTCAAAACAGGAGCCACAACTCAAGAGCTCAAGAGAAATGCCACATTCTCGAGGGACTGAATCAGAATCTGTATATTTTAGGAAGATTCTCAGGTGATCAATATGCACATTATGCGAGGAAAAAACTTCTGGACTTCCATCTATTGTAAGAAAAACATTTTACAATGTAACGGTGTATGTATACATAAGTGAAACAAAGTTTAATGAGGCAATAGTTACTTGCTTTTTTATTAGAAAAAAAGAAAAAAGAAAAAAGACATGCTCACAGCTCATTCGATTTTAGCATCCACTCCCTGGATTGAGAGTTGGAGTTTGAAAACACAGCTTTAAAGCACCTAGAACAAGCCAAAGAAGGTTGGGGGAAGGGGAAAGGTGCTTCGTCGAGGTGCTTTGGAAAGTATATACGCTTTCTCTGTTCAGTTACTTTATGAAACGTGTGCACTTACTCTGGAGTAAATACTGGGAGCAAGGAACGGAGGGCGGAGAGGGGCAGCTGAAAGTTTGCCAAAGTCCTCGGAGGGGCTGGTCTAGGAGACATGATTGGCAGCTACGCGAGAGAGCGAGGGCTGGAAGCGAGGAGAGGGAGAAGGCTCTCAGGCGGTGAGAGGTCCTGCCCAGCTGTTGGCGAGGAGTTTCCTGTTTCCCCCCGCAGCGCCGGGTGAAGTTGAGTGAGTCACTCGCGCGCCCGGACCGACGACAACCCCGCGCGCGCACACGCCCGGGGCAGGAGCCGGCCTCCTGCGCAGCTCCCCTCGGCCGCCGGGGGCCTCCCCGCGCCTCGCTGGCCTCCAGGCCCCCTCTTTGCTGCCGAGCCGGCGCCACATCTGGCCCGCACATCTGCCTGGCCGGCCGGGCACGGGGTCCCGAGAGGGCGCGGCGTGGAGGCGCAGCCAAGGGTCCGGGAAGGCGCCGGCTGCTGCGCTCTGGGCTCGGTCTATGACGAGCATCGGGGTCTGCCATGGGTCGGGGGCTGCTCAGGGGCCTGTGGCCGCTGCACATCGTCCTCTGGACGCGCATCGCCAGCACGATCCCGCCACACGTTCAGAAGTCGGGTGAGTGGCCCCCCAGCCGGGCTTGGCGAGGCGCCTGGGGTCCCCGGGGCTCCCCGCCCCTTCGCTGCGCTTGACAGGCGGCCCCAGGAACGCAGCGCCCCGGCGGAAACGGGAAAGTTTCCCCTCGGGCACCCACGCAGCGCTTCTCCCTTAGCCACGGGGATGTGCGAGTTTTTCTTCCAAAAGAGAAGGAAAGTTAAAGTGGCAAGGGGCGCAGGGCGCGTTTGGCCCGCTTTGTGCGGGCAGGAAAGGCGTTGTGTGTTGGCCGCGTTCGAGGCGCGCCCCCACCCCCGGAAAGGGAAGTTTGAGAAGTTGGTTATCTGAAGGAGGCAGGAGAACAGCGGCCCGGAGCGGCAGCCGCCGAGGCCGCCAAAGCAGCGGGCACACCTGGGGCCACCGCGGCCGGTGGCGATGCTGCGTGCTCATCCGGGACTTGCGGAGCCACCCGCTTAAGTGGCCAGTTACTCCAACCTTAGCACCTGATAAGGGTTACGCTTTCCCCCAGGCCGGTTCTTGACCCAGAGTTACTGTATAAAACTTTAAAGAAAAGAAGTGATTTCCAAAGGAAAGTTATCTGCCTGCACTGAAGTCTTGGGCTGGATGGACTAGGGAGCGGGGATTGTCAGGTGGTACGGAGTGCGGATTGTCAGGTGGAGGCGGAGGATTGTTTACTAAGTGTCTGCTGGGGCCTGGGGGCTGGTCTTGTTTCCTGGAGCAAGACAACCCTGCCTTTTGGGAGTTGATGGTCCTCTGCAGTGATCGTTTAGTGGAAATGGAAGGGTTAAAATCATAAATCTGCTGCCCACCTGATCTCTCTATCTCTAGAGGTGTTTGTGGGGGCGGGGGAAGGGGAATGCACGAATTGAGTTCTTAAAGATATGTTAATGGAAAGTACCAAACCCCTGAGACTTTAAAAGTTAGAATTTTTGCAGCTATGATCCGCTGAGTATCCGCAGCTGTACCGTGGGTAAGCGAGTATTTGGAGCTTTCTGAGACCTCGGTTTCCTCATCTGTAAAATGACATGGTTACATTTTGAATGAGTTTACATGCCCTTCATCTTTAATATGTTATGCGCCTTTGGTGACTTGGAGATGCCCTGTGTGTAGAGATCTGAGATGAAACGCATCACTGACGCGTTTGATTTACCAAGGGCCTCAGGCAGACTTACCCTTAAGTATGTCTAGAAGAAATATGCTCCAGGTTCTAAATTGGTACATTCCAGAGTATTTGAAGTGGTTGAGAACTTCTTAAAATTATGTTTCATATTGAAGGTCACATGGAGATGGAAGTTTTAAATGGAATGACGAGGAAGCACTATTGTAAAAAATAATAAAAAAAAAATCCTAACACAAATTTGAGTTCTATGGTTTAATAAAATCCCAGTGTTTTATTCTTGAATGTTTTGCTACATTGCAGTACCAGAATGTCCAACTGTCTCTGATTATACCCCAGACTCTTAAAAACTCAGTTATATTTTGCTAATAAATATTTTAAATGTACCCTTAATTTTCTGTGTACATTAAAAATCATTAAAACTTTTGTTTCACATTACGAAAGAAGGAAATTTGTGGGCTCTGATTTGTTAGGTTTTGTTTACAAGGATAAGATTTATGATTTGCAAATTCCAGACTCAATAGTTCATGAGTACATTTCATTTCATCTACATACACACTTTTACACAATTAAAAGCCTAGTGGGTTTTTATTTGGGCTTTTAAAGTTTTACAAAACCCACAGATTACATACTTTAATGGAATGAAAGTTTCAAAATGGTTGAAATAAGGAATCATTTTGAACATGTATGTATTCGAAATAAATTTTCAAAGATAGCTGAAGGTCGAAAGTAGCTTTAATGAAATGAAAACAAGAAGCCTAATTCCATGATTGTATTTTAATTTTCTATGTGATTAAATGGTTTCAGGATTTTTCTCACGTAATTGGTAGGCTGTCAAAACATATTTCAAAATATTTTAATGCAGGATAAGATATGAGGATATTATTCACAGCCTTCTGTTAGGTCACCAAAAACAAAACAAAACAAAACAAAAAAAACCCAAAATCTTCTGTTTAGTAGATTGACAAATGGGCAAAATATTTCAGCATAAGAACTTCACTAAGAAATATACTTTAAAAACTTTTCGTTTCTGAATTAGAATCATTGTTCCTAAATGCTGAGAATTAAGCAATTACTCTTAGGGGGAAAACTTTAAATGTCTGAAAACTCTTCAGAGCTGAAACATGTGATTTAACTTTTTGAATACCTAATAAGACATTCTTGTTGATGACTAAATGTTGGTAAAAGTGTTATAAGCTTCTTTCCTAAAATCACGTTAAGGATATGCTTACTTTGTCAGAGTCAGAGACTAGAAATCAGTAGGCCCAGAATTTGATCTTTGGTCTATTCGCTTTTGTTCCAAGAAAGCACATTTTCACCTCCAGGCCACTTCCTTTAATAAAATATTTTTGATGAGTTATGGTTTACACAAAACTCATCACATTTTGGATTCACCTTTTTTTCGAGATAGGGCCCCATGGTGATGAGTCCTCATTATCGTCTGTGTGGCTGACATAGTGCTACATGTTTTTCACCTCAGTTTACCAATCCTCAGTTATCAACACAGCTTTCAAATTTTTTCTTTATTTTTTAACCCGATTTTTCCAATTAGGAATGACACGTCCTTGGTGCCGTTATAAAAAGTGGCCATTACCCATTCTTCCTTCTCAACAGTATTTAGAGTGTCTCCTTGCTCCAGGCAGGAGGCTCAGACTAGAGACACCATCCCAGATGAATAAGACGATGTGGTCTTTGCCCTCACCGAGTTTAACATTTGGGAGTATATCAAAGGCAAGGAGAACATTCATATTTTAACCCACTGTACGTGGGAGCATCACCGTACATAATAGTTTATTTTCTAGACCCCTTTGTCAAAAGTCCATTTTACTGTTGAATGCACTCGGAGGGCGTGGGAGTAGAACGTTTCCTCTCAGTCCCTCTGAACGCGTGCTTTTCATTGACCTATTCTTTTCTATACCTGCCTTGTTACAGACCTGCAGTTGGGCCACCTCCATTCTCCATTCTGTAGCCAGTATCATGGACACAATGTATTCATCCAGTCTTTCTTTTGAGGATAGGCTTGGTGATAGAAGAGTACAGAGTATGAGTTTTGGAATCAGGCCATGCTGGGTGTCAGACCCACCTCCCATTTACTGGTCTTGTTGCCTCTTCCAGTGATTTTCCTTCTGTAGCCCTCAGTACCCTCATTTGTAATAATGTTCTGGTGAAGATTAAATAAAAAATGCTCTAAAGTGCTTAACGTAGTACCTGCCACATAGTAAATGCTCAGTAAATATCGGCTTCCATTTTTATTATTGCCTAAATCTGGCCTAACAAGGTCCTCAGTGATCTGGCTCCCATCTGATTCTGCACCTCCACATCCCTCCAAGAGTTACGGTTTCCCAGTCCACGCTCATCACCTTGTATACACGTGCTGTGAGCGGTTTAGGTACCTGTGCCTTTGTTCGCGGTGCTGTCTGGAACATCTGCTACCTGGATAATTTTCACTCATCTTTTAAGACTTAACTCAAGTGTTATCTTCTTAAGGAAACCTGCTCTGAATGCCTCAGATGGAGCTAATGTCCTCTTCTGAAGATAGGCCTCTCTTTTTACCTGTAATACTGGTTAACAATAGGAAACTCAACTTATATCTTTATGTGACCTCCTTGCGCATTAGGCCTTCAGTGCTCTCAAAGGCAAGTGGTGTGCCTTATTCATTTCTCTTATCTCCAGGTCTCCTGCAGTGCCTGGCACATCATTTAATATTCAGGAAATACTGAGCTCAGCCTCTAGTCTATCCTCCTGAAGATTGTACAACTGAGTCTAGCATTTTAACAACCAGGCAGGCACTATTTATTGGGAGTTTGGTCTGAATGGTAAAATCTTACTTTCAGTGAGGAGAGTTTCAGCTCTCAACTAAGTAGGCAGTTTGGCTGTTTTTATATTATGTAACTGGCACTTTTATTCTGATGAACTGGAGGAAAAGATGCTATGATTTCTGACAAAAATGATGGAAAGCTGCTAGAAGTTTCCATCCAACTCTTTTAGCTTTAGTGTAGGGTATTCAAAGCTATTGCAAACTTTTAAAACGTTTCACCACAGAAATTTTGCAGTAAATACTGAATTCTCAATTTCTCTCTCCCCCTGGCCCACCATCCCTTCAACCTAGAAGGTTGTCGAACGGAGACTTTCATTAACAACAAAGTGCTGAAATCTTAATTTAGTTTTTAAGTTTCTTTTCTCATCAGGGGTTTATGTTTTGGTTTACAAGCAGTGAAGCAGAGTTGGTCTAAGGGAAGCATGCTCCTGTAGCAGTTACTGTCTGCTCTAGAGCAGTGTGGGCATTATTTAGGTCTGATGCAAATCACCACAATGGTTTAAAATAAGGTGCACAGGAAACGTACTTCCTGGCTGCAGCACAGCATTATAGAGCCAGTTTCCACATGAAAGCATAACTGTATCGCCTTCTTAGCTTCAGCCCTCCAAGGGTTAATCCAGCAATTTTAACTCATGATTTTCAGTAGAAATGACTTAGCAGATATGTATTAGCAGCAAGAATACTCACCACTCATTTGGTAGTTCCCGTTTTTCTGTAATATTTTGCTCCCAGATACTTGTTGCTTCTGACCGAGGCAACATAATGATGATTGCCTTTTTTTGGCATGTTAGAAGGGTTTGTAATACTGAGCAGGCAAATTGGCTCATCTCAGGGAGAACTATCTTTTGAGCATCTGCTCTGACCTAGCCCCTCAACATTGCTTATCTAATTTAATCTTCAAAGGAAGCCTGTAAGATGTTTTATTATCTTTATTTTATAAATGGGGAAGATAGAGTCCACTCAAGGTCATGTGAGGTGTGCCTGGGCCTGTGTGCGTGTTCTAGGCTTGCCCTGCTTGCACTCTGCAAGCTCTTTTTCATGGAGTATCTCTGTGTATGTGTGTGTTGGAGTGAAAGTTAGGGAGGGGGTAAAAGAACATCACATTTAAGAAAAGGGAAACTTACTACCTAATATCATCAATTCAGTGATGATCTGCATTGCTTGCATCATCTGTCTCCTTCCTGATTGTCTTTGTTCTACAGAAAATCAAGATAAGATAAGAGTCTCTTTGCACAAGGAAATTCTACTGTTCCTAGTCTGATAACGGCATCTTGGTGATGGGACCCACCGTGGGCGACCTGGGTTGGACTATTTAGGGTAGTTGGACATGCACCATTTTCAAAGATGTGTAATGTGAAGCCCCCATTCCAGACACATAGGACCAACATCTGTGCAGAGGCCTCGAACGACTGCTGGTGAGGGCAGAAGGAGCAGAATTTATTCAATATAACAAAGGCCCAACTAATATGAAAATTTGCGGATTAAGATCTGGCCTTTTACTTGTCATGATCAGCATTTTAGGTGTTGGCACTCAATGTGGAGCAACTGCCTCCTGGGATGTAGTCTACTTAGAATCTCTTGCTTAGGCTCTTAAGGGTTCCCTAGCATCTGTGTTTTGTTTACAAGGCGGAGCTATAGGTCATTAGAATGGATTTAGCTTCAGGGCAAGTGCCTATGACTGGTGAGATTTTATTTGGGAAAGGCCTCTGCTTTTAAGACATGTGTTTCTTTTTCCTCCTTTTTTTTTTGTTTCTTTTTTTCTGATGAGATATATCTCTCAAATTTTTTCAGCTCATTTGAAATATATGGGCAAAAGGACCTCTGCCCTTGGCTTTAGAAGGTACTGCTTTTATTCTTCTCTGATCAGGCCCCTGTCCATGGGGGCAGTTGATTCTCTGCCTCTGAGTCCATACTTCCGCCTGCCTTTGAAGATCATGTTTCAAGTACTTGGGAACCCAATATTCAGTGTCTAGATGACCCTGGACCAGCTTTTACAGCCTACACGGACCCTTGGATCTGTCTTTTTGAGGACCTTCACAGCCACTAGTCTGTGCTCCTGAGGGGTGGTTAAGGGACAGCTATGTGTGTGTCGGGGGTGTGGGGGTGGTGTATAGTGTGTGTTAAACTTGGGTGTCCATACACATCTCACAGAATCCCTCTCGATGAGTGTCAGAATGGGCAATAGGAAGAGGAAGGCAGAAACTGGGACATTTCCCCACAGCACCCAGGCCCAGGAAGGGACTTTGAGTAGCTCAGGAGTTTTAAAGTTATACTGTCCTCCAAGACATTAGGAAGACATACTTTTCAGTTAAAATGGAAGGATAAAATTTGTTTTATTGAACAGTTTGTAGCTTGATTTTTAACTTTTAGTGTTTGGACCTGTGGTGTTTTATTCCCATATATCCTCTTGCCCTGGGCCTTCCGATGCCAGTGGTGGCTCTGGCATCAAAAATATTCCCTTACTGGGATGTTGGGGACAAACTTAGTTTTTATTGATTGTATCACGTTTTCCATGGAGTAGAGATTACTTATTAATGAAAAAGCTGAGTTTGTTATCACAGTGCTGTATTTCCTTTAGGAAATTCAGTTTTTTTGTAGTGTATATTTTCCTGAAAAAACAAAAACAAAAAAAACTTTAGCTCAATTCATTTGACTTGTTCTATTTCTATTTCGCATCTTTGTTTGTTTGTTTGTTTGTTTGTTTGTTTTTAAAGATTTCTTAGCCTTTGTTGCATTTCTTTTTTGTATTGGGAACACCAGGGCAAGGTGAAGCTTATCTGGATGTTTTCTTCTATTATTATAAACATTTTATTTGAGTATTCTATGTCCTTTTTTCCAAGCTTCTTTAAGGAAAATAAGAATATTAGGAAAGTGTAAAGAAGTAAAAAGCACTCTAAAAGTGTGCTTATAAGATTGTCCAAACTATGCATTTTAGAGAACCAGGTGTTTGGCAGAGCAAACAAGAGAGTCTTCGAAAAAATATGGGGCCAGGTGCCTATTTTCATCATACGTCAGAGAGAATTTTTATTAGTTTAAGTAGCTTTGGAGAGTCCATTGACTTTGGAGGAAACTCTCTCTGCTACTTTGTGGATGACTACAGGTCATCCTAAAACTCTGTAAAAACCCTTCTCCACAGGGAGATGGAATTGGCCTTATGCTCCCTGTGAGCGGTGTTCTATCTTTACTCATGAGCCTTCGTGGATGATTTCCCAATGATGTATGTAGCTACCACGTACTCAGATCTTACTGCTGCCCAGATCATGCCGAGAACTTCATCTGTAGTAGTTAACCTTCAAAACAACTCTGAAATAGATTTTATAATGCTCATTATACATTCTCTAGAGATTAGGAAACTTAATGAAGGCCACAAAATTAGCAAATGATTTTGCTGGGGCTGGAACCAAGATGGTCTGATTTGGGGACCTAGACCCTAATTGTTATGCTATACTGAGACTAGACCACCTCAAGTGACATAAACAACCTCTCCTTTATAGCATGGGTGATGGATGGGAGACTCTAGGGATTAAGAGAAATAATAATGTCCAATATTTTTCTAGTACTAATTTAGCATTTATCATACATTACACCATTCGATTCCTTTAGCTAAATAAAATACAATTTGGTTCATATACAAAGTAGCCAAATATGATGGTCTTTTGACCTCCTCGATGAAAAAATGAAATGTATATATCTGGTGATGTATAATCTTGGCTGAATCACGAAATAGTTATACCGTCAAGGAGTTTAGGTATTCTGAAAGAAACATGCGTTTTATTGGAACTAGGAGAATTCAAGGATGCATAAATATGTAGGGGATATATATGGAATGCCAAGGTGAATTTACCGTGAAGTGAATAGAACTTAACTCAAGCCTTCTCCCTGGTACAGGATTATCTCTTGGCTCTGGGAGGGGCCCTGGCAATGTGGTTAATGAGTGTCATCAAGTTAAAGAAATTGCTAGTTAAGAAATCTAGCAATGCCCTGAATCTTACAGTTCACATATAAAAAAAACTTGCTAGAGGTTTTCCCAAATTTAGAGGCAACCCAAAACATTTATATGATATTATTTATACTGAGTGATGAAACTGAAACTTTTCTAAGTTATTCAAGAATAAATTACAAATTCTGATCACTTCTAGAGGAAAGATTGAATTATTTTCTTTCTGTAGTGAATATTGCAAAATATCATTTGAAGAACTGATGAAAAGTATGCAACCAAAAAAGGTAGCACAAATATTTCAGAAGTACATCAGGTAGTTAATTAACACAAATATTTGTTTTCTTTTAAATTTATATTTGTGTTATTTACAACTTTTAAAAAATTTTATAATTTGCAAGGTACCATTTTAAATTCTGAATAATCACTTTCATATCTAAATTTCTATTCTTAATTTTTGTATTTTATTTCTTAAAGAGTGTCCCTGGAATATATAAACTTCAGCTTCCATAACACTTGACTCTAGGCCCAATGGTAGGATTTGTTTGCTGGCTTAGAAAATAAATAAAAAATACCTCTTCTCCTTTTCCCCAAATATGTTATTATCACAAACTTTGATCTTGAGTGAAAGGTAACACAGATCTAACCCTTAGTTTGAGATTAAAACTCTGCCTATGAGACAGCTGGTGAAGACCAAAGCATGTTATCCTGGCATTCGAGGGGCCTGGGTAACCTGGTTAAGTCCTTTGTTCCTCCTAATTCTCATTTTTCTTCTATGTACAGCGATAAGAATTGGACTAGGTGAGACTTTCAGCTTTTTCTGTTAAGATGTTTCATTTTGTATGTTAGTAGAGGAAACCATTGTTGACTTAGATAACATAATCATTAACTAATCAAAATAGAAAGCCAGCAAAAGTCAAAACAGGTCAGAACCAACAAATACCACAAACGTCCACTTGGACTTTGTTGAGGATGATGGCTGTTAAAAAAAGAAAAAGAAACCATAGTTATTTTGAAAGTTGCCTGCTACAGGTGCTTGAGCGTACGTGCTCACTAAATAGCATGTTTACTTCAGCTAACATTCACTCCTTGCTGAAGAAAAGGCTTCCTTGGTTTTGGTGGTTATCCCATTTCTCGCTGGTTAATTATGGTGTTTTCATTCTCCCCTTCCTCTGAGTTGGTTAAAGTGTCTGTGAAGGTTTTTCCTAAGGCAGAGAATTGTGAAATGCTTTGCTATGTCTAGGAAAAGAAAGCCCTAAAGGAGCTTCTATGTTTTTTGGGAAAGGAAAAGAAACTTGTCTGAATATAATTAGGCTTCTGTTGCCTTTCAAAGATTTCTTCGCCACTCTTCTTAAAATATTCTCAGAAAAGACAGAATTTGCCACAGATTGGCAGTTTGCAGACTGCTTTTTTAGGCAGAGGAATAGCTGTGAGTCCCATAATTTCATCTGTATGAAGTATTCTGTAGATACCAGTTAGCAGAGAGGAGGAATCTTCTAACTACTGCTTTGAATGAGTGTCTTTTGTTGCTACATATCATGTTTGTGTTTTATTCTCTAAAACTCATAGTATTGGGCAAAAAAAAAAATACGATAAATTTTTCTTCAAATATATGAAAAGGAAAAAAAACGGAAGTAACCTATTTTGCATTCACTATTCTGGAATCCCTTAGATTACATTGTTATAAAATAATTCCTAACAATCTAACCCCCTGGGACTCTTACTTTAATTCTTATAATTTCTGTTATAATCAATCACATAATTTTTCTTGACTCTCTTATTGCCTGTTTATTTATTCTAACGCTCAATGGGCCAGACAATCTCTTCCTTTGTTGCTCTCTTCTGTTCTCCGTCACCTCCAGTTTACAGACCTGTTTCTTCCTTCTCACTCCTTCAGGAGCCTCTTTCCTCTTTTAGCATTACCTTTCACGAGTTATAATATGCATCGAGGCCCAAATCTTGAGCTCAAGCATTTTGACTCCCCAAAACGATACCTTTGTTTCCTCCCTTGACGATAGCAACTAAGGATGTTCTCATTAATACCTTGCTACTCAGAGGGTGGTCCAGGGACCAGCATCATCCACATCACATCACTGAAACTTTGTTGGAAATCAGACTGTTGGGCCCTACCCTAGACCTACTGCATGGGAATCTGCATTTCAACAAGATCCTCACGTGATCCACGTGGGCATTGAATTTTGAGGAGCATTGCTCTAATAACATGGACGCACTTTTTCCTTTATTTTTTTTAGTCATGAAATGTATTTCCTTTTTTTTATTAATTTAAAATTTTCAATTATAATTGACATTTAATATTATTTTATATTAGTTTCAGGTGTACAGCATAGTGCTTAGACATTTATATAACTTATAAAGTGATCTACCAGCTTAGTCTAGTACCCACCTGGCACTATACGTAGTTATTACAATATTATTGACTGATATTTCCTATGCTATAATTAACGTCTCTTGGAAACACTCTTCACGGAGGAGTCAGATGATCTGCAGTGACTTCAGTGGATCAGATCAGGCTCTTTTGTGTCACTGAGGAAGGTGTCAAGGAAGAGTAGCTCCTGGTTTTATGAGGGTGTCTTGACTCCTCTGAAGCTACAAGGTTCGTTTTAAAGTGGTTGTGATTAATGCGCTGAGGCTAGCAGAAGAGGGAATGCACCAATGGAAGGTCAGTAAGTCACTTTTAACCAGTCTGTTTCCCCAGAGCCTCCTTCATGGCTCTTTTCTCCACTGAATGTCCCTTGACCGCCACCAACTGTGGGTCCCAGGGATCCGTGTCTCTGCTGAACTTGCAGTGTTCATCTTGTTTACTCATTAGGCATTTAATCACAGCTCTCCTTGACATTCGTAGGCCTTTAATTCAGAGCTGTTGTACCGTGGCGTGTCTTAAAATATGTAGCACTCTGCTGTGTACCAAGTATGTACCCAGTAAATTCATGAATTAATGTCAGGTTTTCCAGGCAGTAGTTCTACCTTTTAACATTAAACAACAAACAAAAACAACAACAACAACAAAATCTCTTCTTTTGTCTCAAGAAACTGATTTGGTTGTTGCTCAGTGCAGACTCATTAAATTTTTTTAAATCTCTCAACCTTTATTTTAGACTGTTCTGAGAACATTATTATTGGCTTTTCTGTTGATTGGCTTCTGTATTTTACTCACCATAAGGCAATTTTTTGCACCTCGATTACTTTTTTCTTTAAGAATTATAGGTCCTTGTCAGTTATAATAACCAGTTCTCACAACTGCTTTCTCATTTTTCCAAATAATTTTTTCTGACTTTTTTTTTTCATCTGAACTATTCTCGACAACAAACAAAAACAAAAAATTTCCATGACAACATATATCTCATATTGCTCCCTGTTGCATCAAATCTCAACTTATTCATCAGAATAGGTTTAAAATCTCGATACCTAGAACCTCTTAATCAAACATTTATTTACAACAGGAACTAGTTACACGAAACGCATAACCATTTAGTTTCATTTTTGCTCTTACATTATGCTACCACAATGCAACTCTGAACTCTTATTTTCTGTCATCTCTAAGAATCTCATTAGTATCTGCCTGCGGACTCCCCTGGTCCCTTATCTCTTTGACACACATGCATTGCCACCTGATGCACATCATTTTGAATAGGCGATCTCGGCTAGAAAAACTTCCGCGGGTCCTCTCCATGGACCCAGGCGATTGCATGGCCCCCACTTCCTCTTTGAGGTCAGGGCTTGCATCAGTATCCCTGGCTCCTAAGATATACAGATGGAACACAGGATGGTTTGATGACTACATGCATGAATGAGGCCCACCCTCCCCCCGACCTCTCATTCTACCGTGTGTGAGCCTCAGGCGCTGGTTCCACTCTAACCAGGCTCCCTCACGTCTTTTAGTTTTCAGATGTTCTAACTTGTGACTCTTCTGCTCCCTCAGATTTCCAGTTCTCTACTTGTACTCCACAACGCCACCACCTTCTGCAATAATGCCTGGCCAAATGTTGCTTCTTCTATTGGGTCTTCTATTATTACCTGGGTCAGATTTTCCTTCTCTTCACAGCCTCTGTAACTGCCTTGCTCCTCACTCATGTGAACTTGGCTGCTGAGATACCAGTGGCTGTCTGTGTATGTGTCCCAACTGTCTTACTAGAATGAAAACTCTTTGAGATAGGACTTCTGCTTCTCCGGCACTCAGCACATATTCATTAAAATGTTGTTGCTGTTTGAATCCATCATTTTTAAAGGCCAGGGGCAAACTGCTTATAAATCCAAGATGGGGTGATAGGACGTGCGTGCGCGCGCGTGCACACACACACACACACACACACACACACACACACACTTGCCCTACACTACTTACCTTTTCATTGCCAAGTGTCTCTTAATGGCTGTGCTATTTATAGCCACCTACAGTATTGTTGGAGAGAACATGGGCTTGTGGGAAGTTTCAAGTGATCTGGTGTGTGTAAGTTGCTCTTTACAGTGGAGGTTTCCTGGGGGAGCTGCAGTCTGTGGGTGTTAAGGGCTGTTGTTTTTCCATCCATCACAGGCTGCCTTTGATTCATTTATCTTCTTGTGCGTGAATCTTTTATAGAGGGATCAACGTGTTATGACTGGAGAGGCGAGAAAAAGTCATAAAGTAAATCATACCGTCTGACTCAGGACAGTTTTTTGCCACTCCTGCCTTTCATTTTTATGAATCATAGGTTATCTCCTGTTGTTGGAATGGTTGTGAAGGGGCAGTTGAATGAAGGGGTCTTGGAGCATAGAGAATGCCTGAAGACACCCTTCTATCTGCCTGAGGGCAAACATCCCATACTGCAAAGATTATTCCTGGTTGTACTTTTTGGAAAGTCCTGCTAAAAAGGCACATGCTAAGGAGCCTTAAATACAAAGGCTTTCTTAGATGGGTGCTTAGTAGGAATGGGTCTCCAAGGAAGATCTCAAAGGTCTTCAGCCCCTGCTTCCATCTCGACTCCATGAGCTCCCTCTAAAACCACCCTAAATGAACATGCAGGCTAGAAAACAGAGGTAGTGTGGTTCCTATGCCAGCACAGCTTCCAGACTAGCTTCTCTTCCAGCTGGATCATCACCCACAGAGCCTCCCTTCTATGGAAGTTCTGGAGCTACCATTGACTTCACAACATTACTTAGATGTGGACTATCAATGCCTTGCCTGCTCTATCTAGGGGAGAAAAGATGAAATAAGAATTTTATGTCTTAATATTTCCTGGGGCACTTATTGGATCGTTGAGATAGAATACTTTTAATTTGATGTACTACTGGTAAGCTTTCAATTGCTGAAAACAATTCTCTTCCAAGATTTTGATGATGATGTTGATGAGGATGTTTGTGGCAATTATATAACCACTTGTATTTCTTCAGCACTGTGCAAAACATTTTGTCAAACACAGAGTGTTTCCTGTTATCAGTTTATTAATGAGATGCTTATGATGTCTTCAGGGCACAGGAGGGAATCTGGTTTCTTAACAGTTCGATGTTTACTTCTTGAATAACTGTTGGAACTACAATAAATCCTACTCCAAGCTTATTGGCTTTGCTACTCCTCAAGGTATAACTTCTTTTATATAGAAGCAATTGACTAGATGGTAGACATTTTATTACTTATGTTCTGCCAGACAAGACAGTTTTGTTCTTCTGTATATCTATCTTTATGCAGGCATTCATCTTTAAGTTCTGGGAAAGGAAGCCCCAAACAATTCTGAACCTTTGATGCAATGTACTATTCTGATTATGATCCATACTTTAATAAAATTAATGTTAAAGAGAATCTTTAGAGTGAGCCCCTGAAAACCTTGGGAAAGTCTGACTGAATCAATGTCGGTCCTCTTGAATCATCATCCCGTGATACACGAGACAGTGATGGAGGCAGATCTGGCTCTTGTTCTCTAAACCGAGTGTCTCGAATTTATATGAAAAAGAAGGGACCAGACAGGGTAGTTGTCGACCGTGTTGGTTGATAGCAGCCCCTCGTGTGCCCTTTGTCAGCAGTGACCCAGGCTCTAGTAGTAGGTCTTGATTTTAATGAACAATTCTGCTCACAGCCCCTTTTGGTGCATTTCTCTTGGAGACATATAAAAATATCTTTTGTTGTTAAAATAGATGTCGAATGAAGAGTAAAAGCACAACAAACATTGTAAAAAATAGCCATTTGCCTACTTGTCCAAGCAGATAAAAACTAGTGCCAGGAAAACAGAAAAGAGAAGTGATTTGAATAACTTTACTATTCTTATTGAGGCTTATGGGGAAAGAGAACCATTGTGACAAAAGTCTAGTCAGGCGACTTTGAAGAAAACATATTGACCATGTCTGCTTATCACAATTTTTAATAATCCTGTATGTTAATAGAATACTTTATTATCCATAAAACGGTTTTGTTACATGTCATGTTTAATTTTAAAAACAACCCTCTGAAATGGATATAATTATCTTGTTTTATAGATAATATGGAAATGGAGACCCAGAAAGATGAAACCATCTGAGGCATTATAAAATACCACAAATTTGTTTTTTCATATTTTATCATTTTTAATTATTGTATTCCCTTGCTGCTTACTTTCTAAGTAAGCCTAAGATAAAAACTATGGTCGCATTGTATTTCTGAATTTTTGTAGCTAAGAGGGGAGGGAAGGGGCTGACATCGAAAGCCTTATCCTTTGTCTTAAAAATTAGTCACATTTAGGATGGGAGGATTTCATCTTTCAAGACACACTTCTTTAAGGGTTTTGTCCTTCAGTCTTACTGGAGTTCAAGCTATGTAATAAGTCATTTTTCTTTCTCTTTTTTCTTGTGGGGACAGTTTCTCTTTTTAAGCGCCATGCGGTCTGTCTTCTTGAGGGTTAAGTCACCGTTGTCAGTGCACAGATGTCACCCTTGATAAGAGACTATTGCAGTTGCTACAGTCCCGTCCATTTTGCTCTTCCTCAGAATTTCAACGTGCTTAACATAATCATATTAGCCTAGAGGTCAAGTAATACCTCCAGTTTCCTTTTGCAGAACTTCTTAAACACAAATGTCTGAATAATGATCTAGAGAAGAACAAAATTGTTTTGACCGACATGACGCAAGTAACAGATATCTATCTAATATTTAGTCAAACTGCTTATATATAAAAAGTTTTACCTTGAGGAGTAGCAAAGCCTACTTGTATGACTGTGACATTTTCAAAGGATCTGGTAAAGAATGATCTCGGTTAGTAAAAGTTGTATTCAGGTTGCCAGCTAGTGCACAAAGCTAATTTATACTCTTGCTTTCCTGTAACTTGCTTTGCATAAATGTTATTTGCCCACAATATGAAAAGAGAAATTGAGTCATGATGTTGTTTCAATTAATTTTGGTTAAGGAAGCACATCAAATCAGCTCACACACTGTAATATGGTCTTCTTTTTCTTCTTTTCCACCAGTTTTCATCAGAATGATTTTCCAGTGGACTTGGGACTGATGATCATTCTGATCCTTCCCTTTTCAATAAAAATTTCCTAGAAAAGATGAGCTTTATTAAATAATAACTGGGTTCGCGAATTTATACTTGGAGAGATTTTCTTGAAACTGTAATAGGTTTTACTGTTACCTTTTTATGTTCTTTCTTTTTAAGAGGATTCCACAGTAAATCTTCTGGAATAATACCTTTTATATATAATCCTTTAAAAATTATAATTTTTGCATACTGAATCCTGTTAAGGCAAATGTCATTGTACCAAGAAAAACAGTCAAATTTTGTGCATTTTAGATCTGGTATATAGGTGGTGCTCAATAGATATTTGTTTAATGGAATGAGGAAGAAAAATACCACAGAAACTAAGCAGAGAAATTAAATTATAGGAATATATTGACTTAGATGTTACCTTGTTTGTGTTATATCTATTTAGCTTTGTGATTTTCTGAAGGACAAGCTTATCCACCACTGTTAACTCTGATTTAAAGAACTGTTTATCTTTTTAACTTCTTTGCTAGATTATCTAAAGGGAAATACACTTTCTTATGTAGCTTCTTGAATTCACGATTCATTTTTCTTCATGGGGTCAAAACACTTTAGAATTCAGTTTTCTCAGGAAACCTGCTCCTCAAATCTTTCAAAAAGATCTTCCTTTAAGCTTATTGTCCCTATGATGGTTGGAAAAGGATTTCCACCCTCTAAAAAGATAGGAACTTGTAAAATCCGTACTTAAAAATTAATCTAAAAAATGATCTTGCAGGAAGAATTTGTTTAATAGCAACCAAATGCCTAAGGGCCAATTTTGTTTATGATCCCTGCCTCATCCTAAAACATTATTAGAGTTTGAGTCACATAACAAAATTATTTGGGTTGGGCTTGACTCTACCTGTACACAGGTGTTATGAGGTTCTGTTACAGTGCGATTTGTGATTTTCCTTAGCAGCTAGGCAAATTGAGACACATTGCTTTTGGGCCTGTCCAATTGTATTCAGTGCTGTGGTGCCTCCTACCTCTAACCCCCAAATTTGTTCCTGTTGGGTTCCTTACTCTATATAGAACATATCTTCTACTGGACTATTTTTTTCAACTCTAACTGCTCATTAGAATCCCCTAGAGAGCTTGTATAATAATTCTAATGCTTGAGCCTAACCCCTAAAAGTTCTGATTTATTAGCCCTTGGGTCAGGGGCTGGTATCAATATTGTTTCAAAAGACCCTCTGATAATTTTGATGTGGAACCCAGGTTGAGAAACACTGATCTAGCTTAATCCTAATAGGTTACAAATATGGAATTTGATCCGAAAGGTTAAAGTACTTCCTTGATATCCCCCAGAAAATAAGTATCATTTACTGAGTTCAAAATTTTTCATCTTCCCACTATTTTACTAAATCCAGTATAATAAATATGAAGCAGGTTTTGGAGTGAAGGCGTGGAAGAATCAAAATCCCTTTACTTCTGGAAATTTACCTCAGAGTGGGGTAAGCAGAGGCCCACCTAAAAGGCTACCTCACAAAGAAGGGGGTTAAAAATCAAGGCCAAAGTAGATAGAGCCTCGTGGGTTGGATTGGCGGTGAGTGGTAAGGATGATTTTCCAAAGGAGAAAACAGCTGACCTGGGTCTGAAACGCTGAGTATAACTCAATGGCAAAATTGTGTACTCGTTAGCCCCAGAGTCATGCTTCTCTACTTGCTTCAAGGAAACAGAGGGGAAGCTAGGAAGACGCTTGCCTGGAGTCATATCCACCGACCACACAGAGGATTTCTCCAGCTCTTCCTAGCCACATCCAAGGTGGTCGGTTGGCTTGCTAACTTACTTGGATCTCCCCTCATGGGCAGTGTTGGACACCAGGTATCCCTAGAGAAGCCATTCTGAGTCCCTTTTCTCAATCACAGCAAACCTCCCAGCTGCTAGCAGAGGAACTGACCTCTTTCTGGGGCTTAGGTCGGCCATCTTGGGGATCATCCCTTGGCCATGCACTGGTGGAAACGCTGGGTATGGAAAGGGCAGAAGGCGTTAATTGATCAAAGGGTTTTTGATAAGCCTGTTGTTCAGAAGAAAGCTAATCAGATTATGGAGGCCTTAAACGTCAGGCCATGTAGTTTAGGCTTAGGTCTCTGAGTCACTGCCAAATTGTAAGGAAAAGAATGACATAATTAAACCAGTGCAAGACCAAGGGTTTGTGAGGCTGTGAAGGTAGCAAATCCCTGTTTTCCTTTCCCATAGTGCCTCTGCAGTTAGCAGAAGGCAGGGGAGCTTCTTAAAACCTCAGTTCAGCAGGTGGCGCCTCCTGTTTCTGATCCCACCTTGGGGCCAAGATTCCATTGTCAGTACTTTGTACAATCCTTATTTGCACTTGAAAAGATATATGGGGAAGCTCTCAACAGCCCAAGAACTTTCAGTATTCCTACCTTATCCTGAGGTTCTCTCCAGACCTCACTCTACACAATGTAGCCTACTGAATCCTCTGGACTAAGGTGTTAAAAAAAAAAAAAATCGTGACTTCCTGAGAGTGGCTTATTTTGCCTGGGCCTCTCTCATAGACATTTTCCTGATATGCTTGCACCTTAAGTACCTTAAACATATGCTTCATATTTTTGAAATTCTGAAGAATTTAGAGTTTCAGTTGCTAGAGCCTTGATGGAATACTTTTATTTTATCTAATGCTATTTTAATGGGCTTGAGACTGGGAGATTGGGTTGATTAGATAACGTAGGAATTCACCAAAGTACAGAAAGTTGCCAGTAGCCCAGACACTTGATATTTAAGTTGTTTTTTTTTTACTTCGTAATCTCCATGATGATATTGGGACAAATTATGTAGCCATTTTAGAGAGCAGCACTGTTTGTCGAACTTTTCTGCAGTAGTGACAGTATCTTATATCTGCTGTGCAACATGGTAACCATTAGCCACATGTGGCTTGAAATGTGGCAGGTGCAACTAAGGAACTATATTTTAAATGTTTTATTTTAATTAACTCAAATGTCAATAGCCATATGTGGCCATTGGCTATCATAATGAACAGAACAGTTATAGATTAAATTCCCATTTTCTTCAAATCCTCTAAAGAGGCACATTCAGGTCATTTCTGAGCACTTATAATCATAGTGGGACAGATTAAATTATTGGTACCTTTTCATTCCCGTACTTTGGAATTACAGCCTGCTTCTGTCCTGGATACAAAATATTTTAATGTTTATGGAAGTACTCTTTAGTAACACACTCTAATTATAATACTTTGTTGTAGGAGGATCTAGCCAGGCCCTTTTTTTTTTTTTTTTAATCATTTGTGTTTTTAGTTTTAATCGTAAAGGGCTGTAAAAATAGTATTGTCTTGTGGGAGAAAAATCTGCTTAAAGACAATGCACATAGATTGCCAGGGATTATAAACCATTCAGACTCCTGGAAATACTAGGTAAAGAGAAGTTTAAGAAGCAGGTAAGTCTTCAAGGAGAAGTCACCCTAGAGGAATGCTTTTAATTAAATATAGCTTCCTGCACCGGACTCCGGTGGAAGTGGCTTCCCTGAGGCCATTGGGATTTTCCCTTGTGAATAAATGTTACCCCCGATTATCACTTGTGTGCTAGGCTCTTCTAGAAACTCCGCCTTATTTGGCATGCTCTGACTTAAACTCTACAAAAAACCTTGACAAAAAAAAGTCCAGCATTTTTTTATAAAATGTTAATTTCTTGCTGTAAGCTTATGTAGGCTTTGACTAGAAACGGAATCTCTGCTTCAGCTCTGTGTTATGTTTCAGTCATTGAAATGGGGCTTAATAAGAATTACTTAATACCTTAGGAGTCAGATGAGCCCTACTTTAAAAAAAAAAAACAAAACTGTCTTTTATCTCTGGCACAGGGATTTGCATTCTGAGAGGTCCTGCCAGCTGACTGGAGACCTCACAGGTTTCAGCTTGTTGCAAACAAGTCAGGTCCATTTTTCTCACTTCTGGAAACTCCTGCTTCTGCCATTCATGGCTTATAGGTTTACCATGGAACGCTAGCCCTTGTCCCTAATTGCCCCTACATAGCAGAATGACTACAGACAGCCAGTCATTTAATATAAAACATATTCCTTAAGAAATCAGGATGGAACTTTACTTACAAATGGCATCCAAGCCAGTAGGCAGGTCTCTTCCCGGTGGGACTCCTTTTCTAGCTCTGCCTTCCTTCTCCTTCCCTGTCCTTGTAGCCTTCAATTTTAGTCTCCCTGAAAGCTGAGAACACTGGTCTTTTCAGATTTCTTTCAGTGCTATCCAGTAGAACTGTCTGTGGTGATAAAAATCTATATCTATCCTAGTTACATGTGTCTGCTAAGCACTTGAAAATGGTGAGTGCAACTTGAAACTGAAACAGGATTTTATTAAACTAAAGTTATGTGTAAAAATCCATGTGTGCCCATGGCCACCATTTTGCACACCGACTATATATATCCTCCATGTTTGGGTTTAACGTTACTTTTTTTTCCCTAATGTTTTATTCCCTCTGTGAGCATATGTTTATTCCTTGTCTAGAAACTGCAAATATACATTATATATATGAGGAATTTATCATAAGGGTAGAAGAATTCTCTTGGAACTTAAGGGTGGGATATGAAACTTGGCTTTGGAGAATTTAGGGAAATGGAAAACTGAAACAAGTATTTACTGAGTATGAACTTCCAGGTGCCAGCAATGTCCAGGTTCTGGAGTACAGCAGTGAAGTCAACAAAGTCTGTATAAACGAGTGAGCAAACAAGATTCTACTAATATGTCAGGGATGATAAATGCAGGGCGAGGGGCAGAGAGTGAGGGTGAATGTTTGTTATTTCAGAAAGGGTTGACACATCCCTATCTGAAGAAGGCAGATATCTGGCATAAGAACATTCTAGTTGGAGGAAACAGCAAGTTCAAATGCCCTGAGAACAGAGTGTGCTCGTCATCTCTTCCTCTCTTCAGCACTCCTCCATGGTCTTTCATTTTTGCTTCTCTCTTTTTGCATTTATAGACAGACGTTTTTACGTTGGACTCCGCTAGAAATGGAGCCAGTCTGCAAGTGTTAGATTAAGATAGATGAGAGACTGAAATGTAGTCAGAATTACTTTCTCAGTCACCTCTAGGGCCATGAAGCATCTAACACATCTTATCTCTCACGCCTAGGTATGTTTAACAAATAAGATTGCATGAGGGACAAACTGAAGGGGCAAAAGTTAGCTGCATATCTGAGCTTGCATGAAAAAGCTTCTTGAGAGCTAGAAAGTATTATCCTTTGACTTCATAGTCAGAGGTAAATCCCTAGGAGTAAATGTTATTTCAGTCTGCAAATGTGGCCATTTTTCATAGATGTTAGGAGCCCATCGTATTCCAATACTATGTGAGAAGAATGCACTTCAAAGACTTTGAGTGTGGTTCTCATTTTCCATATTAAATTGGCTGCTGGAATCTATTGTAACTACCCAGCAGTCTGTTGACAATCAATGTTATCATGTAAATGCTGTCCTCTCTTCTCACCAACTCGACTAGGACTATTAGGGCTTGGAAGGAAAATGATTCTTCACTCATTGATCAGTAGTAACATCACACAATGGCAGCTGCTTACCTCATGAGAGACCTTTATGCTGTTTACCGCAAATAACATTAAGGTCGTGACAGCAATGAATAATGCCCAGGAAAGGCAAAAAGCAGCCTCACACTCTCTCACCCAACTGCACTGTGAGAAAACAAGCCAAATTGCCCAGTTTAGAGACAGATTCTCAGATTTTGTTTCACATTTCCTGCCCTTTGTTGTCCTTTCTTGAAGCCTTAACAATGCTCGAAACTTGTTTCTTTTTATTTTACTTCCTCTGCTTGAAAAACATGAAGAGTGTATGTGTGTGGGGGTGGGAAAGTGGTTCAAAGTGTTCGGTGTTATCTCGGAAACCAAAGTGAAGCTAGTCCTCTTATGCTAAGTAGCCAAGGGTAGTTTGGCTGCTCCTAGTCAAATAAAAGCCTCCCCAATTTCTTCTAGAAGTGGATCACTATTTTTATATATCAGTGAATTTACTGGTTTCCACATTCATTTCCTGAAAGTTGACTATATTCGTTTTCTTCAATTTGCATTTTGGGGAAAATCAGCCTTGACTAGATGGTACAGTAGAATGAGATTCATTTTGAATTGTGGCTTTTAGTTCAACCATGTGGCAGACTCCGGACTGAGATGATCATCCTGGAGCAAACCAAATGACAGTCGTTGCCCTCAGAAAGCTTACAGCCTGCTATCTGCCAGCCTGGCAAATTACTTAAATACTTTCCCCTTCTGTGAAATGGGAGCAATAATACTAATCTTCCATAACCATTTGTCAGACATAATCAAGGCTTCGATCAAGCAATAGGATGTTTTTACACAATCGTACCTATCATCATCATTATTATTATTATTATTATTATTATTCATTCATTCATTCATTCATTCAAGCTGAGCCCAGAGAATGAATTCAGAGTAAGCATGGACTGGAAACATTAGAAACATGCTCAACATTGTCGTTTTAAACTGTTCCAGTAAATGTCTCTGCTCTAAATCAGAATTTTCTCCACATCTCTCATAAATATAGAGGAAATGCCTACAGCGGCTGAATGGAAAGTGATCCCTTCCATAATTTTCCTTCCTTCTGACCTCGTGATGGGCAAATGACACTGTGTAGTTTTGTTCTTACAAGATTGATCAGCTGCCAGGTTCAGGTTTAAGTCTGTGAAGGAGTGTGAAGGGGGACGTGGTACTTACACAGTATACTAAGAAGTTCCAGAGGTGGTTTCGCATTAGCAGAGGGAACGAACCAGAATGTAAAGACCCTGCTTGATAGTCCTGAGCCGTTTTTCTTACACGCTGAAGCGCAGCGTCTCATTCTATTTAACTAGGAACGTCAGGTCTAAGCTGGGATATATTTCAATTATTCAACTTTTTTGACTTTGGGGGATTGAATCGTGAATATTTTCCAAAATGAAAGGGACCTTAAAAATCATCATGCTCAACCCGACTATCTGTTTCATCAGAGGACAGGCACGGAGAGTGATTTAGTAATTGCCCAGGATTATGAAGCCAGCTCACAGTTAGTCTAGACCCTTCTCTACCGTGACCTGCAGCACGGTGAATTCTCCTCCAGTAGAAATTGTATAGTAGTATCACATGATTGATGTTTACATGAGCAAATGGCCTCAAGGAGAAGAGATTAAGAAATGTTGTTTCCCATATATCTGAATGACAGAGAACACTTCTTAAGTGGATACTTAAAAAGCTAGTAAAACTGTTGCTCATATTCTTCTCCGATTTTCTCATCCGCCATGAATCAAAGTGTACTGGTTTCATTTCCTTGAGAAAGAAAGCCAAACCTAATTCTATCTCAACACTTTAGAATCCATAATCTTAAAAAACCTCATTGCCTCCCCATCTTTGGATGTCAGTCTCAATAATTTTATTAGCATGTTGCCAAATAACACATGAAAGTGTCTCAAAGCCAAAGGTGATCAGCTCTTGCCTGTTGAGTGTTGTGCAATCAGCAGAGAATTTGAAAATTGAACTTGAATCCTAAACTACGAACAATATATCGAGACTGCATCATTTGGTTCTAGAAGGGTTGTTTAAAGATCCTCAGCACTCTTGGAGACTTTATTGTAACAATGATTGATTCCATTGTATCACTTTGAAAGCTTTGGAGCACAGTGGCAATAAAAAGTTATTACATTTCAGTTTGTCTCTTCACTCAAATGTCCTGAAAGATTTTTTTTTTTTTAGAAGTCGTGAAACTGCTGCATTCTATTGATGAGTAGGAATAGACTGCCCAAACTCTTAATTAACTTGTCTTGCCTTGCCTGTAATTTTCTTCCCAGAGAGAGAGCATTGCATGTGGTATTACTTTTCTAACCAGAGAGTGCTTGTGTGGCACTTTTGATTGTCTAGACAATTTTCATATGTACTTCAAGCATGTTTTCTTTTCATCCTAACCCTAGAAAGTACCGTTTCATAGACCAGGAAATGGAGGTTCTGAGAAGTTACGGGGCTTCTCCTTGTCTCACAGCTAATATTTGGCAGAACCTGAATTCGCTCTCAAGTCTGTGACTTTAAAACTATCAGACTTCGCCAAGCTGCCTTATTATCTATATTTCCTAAAATAAGTGAAGGAATCACAAAGAACCAAAGGTCTTTCCTAAGAAATTTACCGCTTACTCCCCACAACTCTTGCAAGCCGCTAAAGCTCTGTTCATAAGCCTTTGCAATATGACTATTTTATTGTTAGCATCAGGAAGGATGAAGGGTTACATGTGACCTGTGGCTTTGTCTCTTACTAGCTGCCTTTTCATTGATCTTGGATATGTTATTTCACTTTTTTTGACTCTTAATTCCCCACCTACGAAATGTCGATAACAAAAATTACACAATTGTTGTGATTAGTGAGTGAAAAAATGATCACAGTGCTGGTCTAGGCTTTGGGTCTACGTTCAATAAACGATGATAATAGAAATTATTGTTATTATTATTATTATTATTATCTCACTCAGATCTGATTTTTAACATAGAAAATTGTCTTTTTTCCTTGACCTGAAATGTGAGTATTCACATTAAAGAATCAAATGAATATTTTAAAATACCATATTACAAAGTTAAATCATGAATTTTTACATTTTAGTTAAACCTCTAATATTGGAAGAGACAATTGAATGGACACGTTAAATAATCATTAATGGTAAAATTCAGAAGGCCACAGGGGTCAGGCTGGGGTTAGGGGATTCCAAGGAGTGGCTCCGATGCCTTAAGGCTTTTCCTGTAAAATATCCTACTATTAACACTTGATTTGCATTTTAAATAGAAAAGAGTTTGGGGCTGTACCTGTCTCTCACACTCCTGTGTAGCAATCTCTGCTTTATCATCTCAGCCTGGTCTACTCCTGGAGTTACTTGGTTGTCACAAAACAAGTGTTTTGAACCTCTCCCTTTAAAGGGGCCCTTCCCCTCGCCAGTGCAATCTTGTTTCCATCCCTTTTTTGAAGCTTGAATATGGGAATCATCTGCTCTGATATTTTCACATAGTAAAACCGTAATTGAAAAACCTTTCAGGCACTGGGCACGCACTGGGACCCTGGGGCGCGTTTGCAAGTCGGGGTGGGAGGGACTTCCACACACGAAAAGCCTGATCTCACAGGAAATTGATACTCAGACCAAATTCCTCGCTGAGTTGAAGCAAATGGCTCATCTCAGTTGCCTATTTGTATGATTCTCTAGGAGCTGCTATTTTTTTAAAAAAATTTCTTCTTACCAGATTTTGTCTTTGTTTTTGCATTTTGCAGTAAGTTGCCTCAGCACTCGAGATAAAACATCGTTTCAATCCTGAATGAATAACATGATTTTTAAAAAGTTGGCTTCACGTAGACCTTTTTCATTTTCAGTTCTTTTGATAAAAACCATTTTTGTACATGTTTTTTTCATTCCCTACAAGAAGTAAGCACTTTGAGAAAAAAAGACTGTGAATTACACGGTCCAACTCTTCCACAGGGGTTTAATATGAAGGTATTTAATGCATATTTATTTATGTTAGCTAATTTTTTTGCTCAGTCACAAATTAGTTTCATAGAATTATAATGTTATAAAACTCCATAAATTGTGTGTTCATTATCTTGTCTCTCTCCGACTGTGCTATTTACCAGTGTTGTTTTGACTGTCACCAAGAGAGTTAATCATCTTTTATTTTCAGTAATCTCTGGAATATTTTCCTTGTTGCTACAGCACATCATCCAACTTATATCAACCGAGGGAGAATCGTTTTCTCAGTTACTACTACTTTCGATAAAATACCAACTTGAAAGCACTTTCCAGCAGGAGAATAAAGTTATTATTTTGACAGTCCATGAAATAGTGTCACGTTCTGCTCCTTCACTTGATATACGATCTCATTTGCATCGATGCAGCTTAATTCTTTTCAGTTGGATTCCTCCTGTCCTCTGTCCCAGCCCCTGCATGCTTCTGATTTTTGGCTTATGGCCAGTTCCTACATTTGCGATATACCAGCTAAATGCACTGTTAAAATCAGCCTTATCGGTGGTAAACTAAAATTGCCAAATGTGGGTGATGGTACTGGCCGTCAACCGCTCACCTCTGTCCAGCTTTCAGAGGTGTGTTTGTTTTATCCACTAGATCCCTATTAAAGATGAAGGAAGGTGATCGAGAAGTCTAAAAGGTTTTCAGCTTTTCGAAGATGGCAGAAGTGCTGGGATTCTGAAATACTGCCATTGGCAACAACATAGATACTTCCATCTGCAAGAGTCATTTTAAATTTTTGGGTTTTGTGTCCTGCTATGTGACCTGATTCTGGGACATACATTAGAAAGAGAGGGAGGGAGGGAGAGAGAGAGAGAGGCAAACTCAGTAATTGTTGGGAGAACTCAAAATGCCTTTTATTCCTTAGTGATCCAAGAAATTCAGGGATAAGCAAGACATCAGTGTGCATATTTGGGAGTTATGTGGAGTTATTCGGGCTAGGAAGTTTTAAATAGAGAAGGATGCAATCGAAGCCCCAGCTCGGTTATTTTATGTTTGTTACTAGAAAAAGCCAATTGTTTGTTCATTCAGCTCTAGCTTGTTTTATTCTATAGATGGCTTCTTTAAAATTCCCTTGTAAGTCAAACTTTTGAAATCCTGAAGGCACAGTCGAGTTTTTAATTTAAAGTATTTTATTGGATAATCCCTTTGAAACATCCTTTAATCCCTTAATTTACTTGTGAATACAAGATTATGTTTATACAGTTATTTTTTTTTTTAAAGCAATCCAGAGTGAACTGTCAAACTCATGAGTCAAAAAGGCTGCTGAACCCAAACTTTCAAAGCTAAATCTCCTCAGTGGAACAAGTCAAACCTGGAGGGAAATCTCTCTCTCTCTCTCTCTCTCTCTCTCTCTCTCTCTCTCTCACACACACACACACACACACCTCCTCTCCATTTCATTCATAATTACCTAAATAATGGTCAATTTAGGCCAGATTTATTAAGAAGGTCTATAACTCTCCAGATTCAGTGGTTTATTTGCTAGTTCTTTAAGTTTTCATATGAGGCATTGAATTTTTTTCAATTCATTTATAGAATAGAATTTTTTTTTTTATTATGAGACTAAGTGGACAAAGTCTAGGACTTTTTCTGCGCCTCCTCAATGCTGCTTGCCTGTTCTGAATCTGGTTCTAGCCAAGCCAGTCCTGTGAACTGTGTATGTACCCCAGACATCCATCCGTGTGCCTCTCAGCCTTTCCATCTGTGAAATGGAGGGATGCACATTTGTTGACTAATTCTCCCCTGCTTTATATCATCTCCCGGTCTCAAGATACTTATAATTGCTTAGGGAATGAGGGTTCAAATACAGTCTTAAAAATGAAAAGGAAGTGTTGCATCGTGTTGGGTTCCAATTATGCAATAGATGTTTAGAGAAGGGAAACATTCTTAGAATATCTTAGACTTACTCACAAGGTACGTATTTGTTTATTTATAGTAATTGGCCAAAGCATTTGATTAGATTGGAGATCTTTCTTTGATGAGGAGTCACGAAGGGCCACCTCCGAGATTGCCTGACTTGCTCCTTTATTCTGGGCGAGAGGACACGTGTGACAGGCCAGTAGACTTATCCCGCCTGGTCTCAAAGGCCATGCTTGGGGCGTGTGTTGCCAGTATCACACAGACCATGGCGGCCGCCTGCCAGATGGTTGCCTCAGTGTCTGATTCTGAAATGCCAACTGCAATTAAAAACCTTCTTTCAGAGAACAAGTCTTTCTATTCTGGGCCCATATGGTGATCAGAGCCTCTGGACCTGTGACTGTGTAAGAGGCCAGGCTCAAGAGAGAAGCAGATGGAAAGAACTGTAAGATGAGACACGCTTGTAAAAAAAGGTGAGGAATTGTCTGGCAGGTCCTCAAATAACATTTTGTTCGAAGTCGTTTCATTCTAACGTCGATGAGATGCCGTAAGAACTTTACTCTCGCTTCTATCCATTAGCCTGTGGTAAAACTGGTTTCGTTATATGTTATTTCTCTTAAAGTCAAGAAACCTGTAGACAGATGACTTTAAGTAAGGGCTTAACTATATTCAATTTTGCTAGATCCAAAACGAATGAAGAAAGGGAAATAAAGGCCAGTCGACAACTGGGTTCTATGCAGCCTCTCTACTCGCTGTGGACCGGCAACATTGGCGTTACCTGGGAACGGTTCTCAGTTCCTGCCTGTGCTGCTCTGTGTCATGAGCACTTGGCTAGGCGCTAGTGCCCAGCCCTTGAATCAAACGCTCTTCTAGGTGTTGCTGTGAAGGCACTTTGTAATGTGATTAACAATTACCGTTGACCTCAAGAAAAGAGTTTACCTTAGATAATGTGATGGGGCGTCATCCAATCAGTAGGAAAGCCTTCCGAGCAAAAAACTGAGGTTTCTTGGAGGAGAATTTCTGCCTGAAAACTACACCGCCAGCTCTTGTCTGAGTTTCCAGCCCGCCAGCCTGCCCTATAAATTTCAAATTTTCCAGCTCCACAATTGCATGAACCCATGCACTAACTCACACTTGCAGGTTAAACATATTCCCAAGGGATTATGTGCTTATTAACAAGTAAGAAAAGCACTGCTCCCAGGCATAGTGAGTTCTGTTACTAGTTGCCATGGATGATTCTATGAGATGCTGTACTTGGTTGTATCATTTTTAGTGGTCCTGCTATGAAATGTATAGTACCAAGCAAGCTATCCACAGGTGTTTGTGATATAGAAGACTTCTTAAGTGCCCTCCCCCCAAACATACTACACAACAACAGTAGATGGATGGCATGAATTCAAAGATACACGGATGCATTTCTGGCACAGTGTTTAGAATTATTTGTGGAAACTTGAAATTTCACCTAATTGTTCAGCTAATAGTAGACACCATTCCAAAGATACAGGCTAAGAGTTCCTATCTCAGATTCCTCATATTTATCTGGAATAAGTCTAAACCTTATTAGGCTTCTCATCTCTGAGCTCCAAAGACAGCAAGACTATTCCAGAGACAGACACAGTTAAGCATTTATGTAATTCTTATTCTCAAGTCCTGGTACCTCTTTCTCTAGGCTGTGAGTTTGGGGAAAATATGCCCTAAAATGAGGAAGGCGTTAAGACCTAGACTGAAGGTTCGGATGTATTACTCATGGGTTTGTTTGAAGAGAAGTGAAATGTGATGGGCCATGTGATACCATCATATGCTGAGAACAGCTGCCCATGCTCACTTCCTATACTGAATGACTTCCTAGTGGGGAGATGTTATTGGAACCTTTTTTTTTTTTTTTTTGAGAACATTATGAATCGCTAATTTGCCTATTATGGGTAGAAAATTTCCTAAAGACAGTCAGGTGTTCATAGAGGGTCTACATACATTAAAACACACTGCCTTAATAGGACAATATCTTAGCTAAAGAGACTTAGAGTAATTTAACGAGCTGATTTAGAAGTAATTTGAAGTTGGTCAGGGTTTGCGTAGGATCAATTCGGTTGTTTTCGTTGTATTTTTTAGAGTAATAGCTCTGTCCCTGGCTATGCAAATGTGCAGTTGTCCTTGGTATCCTGGGAGGGGAGAGGGAGAATTGGTTCCAGGACTCCCTCCCTCTGATACCAAAATCCAAGATGCTAAAGTCTCGGATATAAAATGGCATAGTATTGGCATAAAACCTACACACATCCTTCTGTTCTGCAGTCCCCAACTTTCTCGGTGCCGGGAACTGGTGCCCCTAGGAGAACAGAATGCCTGATGAAATGAGGTGGAGCTAAGGCGAAGATGCTGGCCTAGCACTGGGGTGGGCCAGTCCCTGTCCACGGCCCGGAGATTAGGGACCCCTACTTTACATCATCTCTAAATTACTTATAATACCTAATACAATGTAGATGCTATGGAAATAGTCATTATACTGTACCGTTTAGGGAATAATGACAAGAAAAAAAGTCTATGTATGTTCAGCACAGATGCAGCCATTGTAGGCCTAACGACAGAGTACACGTCAGCAACAACATCACGTTTTTTTCCAAATATTTTCTATCTGAGGTTGGTTGAATCCACAGATATGGAATCCGTGGATGCAGAGGGCCAACTCTATGCATTTACCTTACATTCCTTTGACTTCACAAACATTAGGTATTAAACGTAAGGCGTTTGATAGGTGAGGTCAGGACAGCAACTCTCTTCCCTGTGGGTTGGAATGCACAGCTGTAGTCGTGCATACAGTGGGTGACCATCACCATCCCCTGCCCCCACTAGCCCTCCACCCCACTCTGATTAGCAATGTGCTGCTTAGCATGTTATCAGTGACTCACCCTCTAGGACTCTAAGGGAGGCCCAGGAGTCCTCAGCTGGGGCCTATGGACCTCTAGGAAATCTGTGAACCACCCAAAGTTTGTGTGGATATCTCTCTACCCTTCACCCCAGAGTGAGTTCATAAAGCTTTTATCAAAATTAGTGACCTCCAACAGAGGTTAGGAGTAGCTTTGCCTTCTACACTGAACTCTATCCCACCAACACACTTATTCCCAAAGGAGAATACTGGCTTAAAGCGAAGGCTCGACATTTATCGATGGGCTGGAAGTGTCAGGGTGGGAGCCTCCTGACAACAACTAGTAGTGAGTGACTAGCCGGGGAGGGGGCAGAAATTGTAGTGCATATGCCCTGCATAAGGGCTTTCAAATTTAAAAAACAAAACAAAACAAAACAAAACAAAGCTGATCAAGGTACAAAGTCTGCTCACCTTAGCAGGGGTAGCTTTTACTGTAAGAAAGACAAAAACGAGATCTCCTTGCCGAGTATCTACCAGGTGATGTTTGATAACTTACACACCTTAACTAGCACATGCAGCGGCTTAATATGTACAAGTTCCCATTGTTCATTGTACCCTGACCGCATATGCCTGTGTCTTCAAGTATGGAGTAAAGTTGGCCGTTTGTATTTTTCCAAAAATATTCAATGGAGAGATCTTCTCTATCTGGGCCTTACCATAAGGCACCATGAATTGCACACCTGCATATCTCCAGGGTCCCTGTTTGCACAGATTGCAATCTGAGTGGCGTCCCCTGAGCTATACGACTTGGTGGCTCTTCTTTATTCTCTCTTTCTCTCTCTCTCTCTCTCTCTCTCTCTCTCTCTCTCTCTCTCTCTCTCTCTCTCACACACACACACACACATACTTTTACGGCCTGTAATTTTTTTTTCTTTTTTGTCTCTTTACTATTGATTGTGTTTTGCAGGCATCAAATCCAAATCCCTTATACTTGTCAACACGTCTGTGGCTGCCAGTGCTACTTCCAGCACCAGTCACATCTGTTTTTATTTCTTCTGTCATCCCTGGCTCCTGTCACTTTTCACACTTTTCTTAGCTTTTGTTAGAAAAAGATTGGCCAGACCAGAAAGGGACTCCTTTTCGTCCGAGGTGTGAAAGTGCTAATCTTATAGCTTCAGGTGCCTGTTTTTCACAAGGAAACTTCTTCTGGCTTTAATGGGGAGCTCCTCCTTCACTGTCATGGTTTGTGTATATATGTGTGTGGTAAGCGAGGGGTTTGTTGTTGTTGTTGTTTGCTGCTTCGTGCCCATCATGTTATTTTTCAGCTAATTCTAGGTCAGGGGTCTCAGCCTTGGTTGCTCATCAGAATCATCTGGGCAGCTTCTAAAATTCCTGATGCCGAGGGGACCCTCCAGAATAATTAAATCAGCATATCTGGGGTGGGACTGCTTTTTTATTTTTTAAAGTTCCCTAGGTAATTGGATTCTAACGTGCCCCAAAGTTGATAGCCACTAATCTAGGCTAAAATCCCAACATGCTAGAAGGCTGAATTCCAAGTTATGAAGGCTCGATTTTATATTTAAAAACAATAAAGCTTTCTAACAAGCAAATAGATGTCTGTCTGAAACATAATCTAAAAAAATATGATCAAATAAACAAACCGTGGCCTAGCTTTTTTTCTTTGTCCATGTCTTATAGAGAAACCTAAGGATTAAATTAGTTGTTTCTCCAATGGATCCAGATCTAACCATTGTAGAAAAAATATACATTCATTGTTGCGTCAGTCCCAAATTTAACACAAAGTTCAGATCGGCCTGTATTTTTAGCTAAGCATAGGGCTCTAGCTCTGAGAGACATTTTGAATTTCAAAATAGCTTGTTACCTAAAAATACACTTCCTGAAATGAACTTGAGGCCTGAGAGGGATGAATGGGTTTATCTTTTTCTTCTATTTTAATGTTACCACAAGAAAGCAAATCTTGAATTTATATATGTTTATATTTTTAGAGACCCAGGAAACAGGTGCTCTGCCTAAGCAACAAAGAGGGTTTTACATGGCATGGTATCAAGGGCAGAAATCTGAAATTCACAGACAAGGAGAAGTGACTGTGGGAGGGCGTCGAAACTGTTCCTCTGGCTTCAGGCAGGAGCGTACTTAGCCAGAGAGGACGTGAGGAGGCTGCGCTCAGGCCTGCCCAAGCACCATCCCTGGGGTACACACACCTCCCAGCTTCCTAATGGCCAAGGACGACTCTAGTGCCACATGTGGTCTGGCTGCTTAATCTTTCTTAGCCTAGCATTAACCAAAATGCCCTATAGCCTTGTCTCACTTGACTCTCTAAATGCATGCCTATTGCCAATTATGGATCTCTTTGAAGAAAAAGATGGGGGGGGGGTTATCCTTTTTTTTATTGCCTCTCAGCATGCAGTGTGTGCATTGCAAAGAACAGTCTGTCTTCAATATTGATGGATGCGAATGGAGATTGCATTTATAATCACAGTTCCCCACTAACACGGGGGAAGAAGTTCTATATCTTTTCCCACTTGGTATAAAGGGCCAAATGTGAAATTCGTATGTGTATTCCTTTTTTGTACTCACCTCTTTACTCATTTATTCCACTAATATTTTGGATATCCATTCCTCTATGTGGCAGGCCCTGCTGTTGGCACTGGAGATACAGCATATAAACATGGCAAATAAGTCTCACGGAGCTCATGTTTTGGTAGATAGATTATAAGCAAGTTAAGTGATCAAGTTGGTTTGTGCAGAAGAGTCCTGTCATAGTTACCTCTGGGCTGCTTTGGGATGAAGGCCTGGCATTTAATTAAAGACCAGAAAGGTGACAAGAAGCCAGACAAAGGGAATAGTTAGGGAAAGGCCGGAGGAACGAAGGAACTTAGCTTCTTCCAGGAAAAGCCCATGCGTAAAGAGTAAATCAGAGAGGTAGCAGGTGACAGACCTTTGAGGTAGAACTGGGCCTTTTCTCACCTGCAAGACTCCAGTGCCTCGTTCTGTGCTGCCAAATCAGCTGATTTCCCTCAAGGCAACAGAAGTCAGAGCCAGTCCCTTGTAAAGAAGGCCCTGCAGCTCCTTGGGGTCTAGGTCAGGAAGAAGATGGCCAAGTCCTGCCTTACCTGTAGTGTCTCCTCCCAGCGGGCCAACTCCCTTTTGCACTTCACAACTCTGTTCCCTTGTGACCTCTCCGTCCACCTGAAATCACTGACAAAAGCGAGAAGTTTCGCAGACTCCCCACCCCACCAGCAATGGCTTTCATTACAAATCGCATGTCATCTGATGTGAAGGCATTATTTTGCCTTTCTCCGGTACTCATTCTTAGGACATCAAGTTCATTTGAAATTCAGGAATTCATCGGCAGGCTGCCTAGCAGTTAGATAATCATTTAATGTTTCTTTTCTCTCCGCAGTTAATAATGACATGACGGTCACTGACAGCAATGGTGCAGTCAGGTTTTCACAGTTGTGTAAATTTTGTGATGTAAGATCTACCACCTGTGACAACCAGAAATCCTGCATGAGCAACTGCAGTATCACGTCCATCTGTGAGAAGCCACACGAAGTCTGTGTGGCCGTCTGGTAAGGTTGCCTTTAAAAAAAATCTTTCTCACCCCCTTCTATGACTAATGCATGCTTGTGTCACAAAGAATCCATGTGTCTCCACGCCCTAGACCTAAACACCATCCCATTTGTCTTTCTCTTAGACCATCTTCTTTTTAATTATCGAATGTAGTTTCCCAGAGATATTTTGTGCATTTTCAAATACGTACACACGCGTGTATCTATATGTGTGAACTTATATGTGTGAGACTGTATATAAAATAATAACCTCTAATGTTTGTAATAAGTCTGAGACTGTTCCTTATATGAAGGAGAGGAACATGACACTAGTCATTTAGTGACATCCCCTCAGTCCCCCATAGTGACACTGGAGCTTTGTTCTTCTGAGGCAATCTCGGTCTCATTTTGTGGAAGGAGAGGGGATGATGAAAGTTGGGTTGTTGGAAGAGAAAAGGGCTGTCAAAAAAAAAAAAAAAGAAAAAAAAGAAAAGAAACGATTCACAGAACAGAAAACAGCCCCTTCCTTACGAGCTCTGGCCATATCACTCACACTGGCACTGGGCGACGTATCACACTTTCTCTTGGATCTGAGCTACATATTTCTCTTAGATCATATGCCCTCCATCCCTTCTCTCTCTCTCTCTCTCTCTCACACTCGCTCACTCTCTTTTCCCACTCCTCCACACATAGTAGGTGCTCATAAATCATTTGATTAATTATAGTTACAAATTGGGAGTATGAACAAGAAATAAAAAGAAAAAAAGAGATTAAAAGACTTCTCATTTTACAAAATGTATATTCATTATTTAAATAAAACAATTTGTAGACTCATTCTGATGTTTTCCATTTATCAGCTACTTTTTAAAAAAAAAAAAAATAACTTACGTGTCTCCTAGCCAGTTACAAATGAGACTATAAACCCTCAAATCCTCTCCCTGTTCTTGGGAATGAGTCTTTTGGACTTTCTCCAGACCACTTATCGTTAGCCTTGATGATAGATCTGAAAACCTTGCAAATGTCTGTGCATACCAGGGGATGAACTAGTTTCTTAAGAACTGAAGGAATGTTAACAGCAAAGACCTGCCATGACAGCTTGCCATGTACCTGCCAACTTCATTCAAGTCCAATTCTGAGCAAATGCCTTTGAAAAAGGGATTTTGACAAAGATCATGTTCAGAAGAAAGGGACCGGTGTGATTAGAGGTTTAGAAAGTGCGCTGTCTAAGGGATGACTGAGGCAATTAACATGGTTTCAGTAAAGGGAGGACATGAGTCCTCCTGAGAGATATTGAAGGTTCTCTCAGGTGGAAAATGTAATAAACTTTTTCTGTGTGACTCCGAAATGCAGAAGGACGGTCCATAACAAGGGGATAGAGTTGTGCTCTGGATAAGTTTAAGTATTTTCACAATCGTGGTTACCTAACAGCAGAACAGACTTCCTTGTCTGGAAGTCAAAGGTCAGAAGAGGCTGAATGACTGGCAAGTCTAGTGCAGGAAAGATTGAGACACTGGCCAGACGCCCTCGAGCTTCCGTCTTTACTCCTCTTCTCCACTGACCATCTTTACTTAAATATCCACCGTGGTGCCAGCTTACTTCTGCTAATGAAAAAAGCTTCCTTTAATGAAGATATTTTTCCCTGACTCACGGCACAAATCCAAATGATTGATTGTGAATCAAGTCTCTGGAATAGAGGCTTCTCTTGTCTCAGAAAATGTGAACTCGTGGCAGAGAGGAAGCCTCCCTCTCTCCCCCGTCCCAGCTAGAAAGAGTAAATACAGTGAACGTTATTTTTACCTGTCTTGGCAAAGATGAAGACTCCTGTGGAGTGGGAGTAATAAGGAGAAAGGGACATGGGGTGGATGCTCTGCTACACCTCCCCGATCCCCTAAGGCACTGAGGTGCTCACCCTTTGTCCCTGGAACACTGGCTGCTGAGGGATCACCCCCAGTCTCTCCCTCCAGGGAGGTCCCCTCCACTGAGAAGAACTGCTTCATCCTGGGTGGCCAGCGTCCTATGACTGATCAATGCAGGAGTCCAAAAGCCTGGCCACTTTGCCTTAGTTCGAGACAGTTCTGGCAGCCCACCTGGATTTACAGCTCCTGAGGGATCAGCTGAGCCCTTTCTTGCAAGCTGCTCAGCAGTTCAACTCCTCCTCTGCGCTGTACTGTTCCTTTCCATCCCTTACAGATGACTCTCTAGAAACCTCCTGCACAGAAATCCCGCAGGCTCAATATCTGTTTCCAGGGAACCCAGACTGAGGAACAAGGCTGTTTGGGAAACATCCAGATGTGGAAACTGAAAGACTCTGCCATGGTAGTGCATTCCAGTGCCTTTATCATTTTTAGTTGTTCTTTTCATTCATTCATTCATTCATTCATTCATTCATTTAAATAATGTCAGTTGTATACCCATTCCATGTAAAATGGTCAGGTTCTTTCCAAGAATAGAAATATTTTGGAGTCGAAATTAATTTCATGGCCGTAGTTCTTTTTTTTCCATGGCTGTTGACAAATTCTTCATCCTCCCTGGCTCAGAGCAAATGTTGCAGGACAAAGGAGTCTGTATGGCTTCATTGTGTTTCTCTCCCCACGCTCAGCTGTATCTAAAGATATTTTGCAAAGTGAGCTGTGCTGTCAGGGAGAACATTCTTACAGGAGTGAGTGGAGAAAATGTTAAGGACTTTACCCAGACTCAAGTATTATAATTGAGTTTCCTCTCTGCAGTTTCAGTTCTCGAAGCAGCCAGGAGGTGGAAAGAGCTGCCCAGTCCTTACAGATCATCTGTACTTCATGGCTCATAATTCCTTCCTTGTCCTGTTCCTCGATCCCTCAAAGCTTCACAAGAAAGGGATACCCTGCTTTGCCTTGGGAACATAGTGGGTTCAGCATGCCTTCCTTTTGTTATCAAAACGAAAAACAACTCTACACACACACACACACACACACACACACACACACACCTGTTGTAGGGGAGGAGGGAGATGCACTTGTTTTATGGCCACCATTTTTGCCAAGACTTCTAATAGCTTTGGGGTTAGGGATGGGTAGATTTTTATATATAGAATTTGTCATGTGGTCATGCCAAGTTCCATTTAGTTCCCTACTAGTCACCCTGGAGTAAGGATTCCAACCGTCACTCCTCCTTTAACCGTAGAGACCTCCTTAGCAACACCTGGTTCCTCTTGTTCCTGCTGGAGCTTAACGTTTTTCACGTTTTTCACGAAGTGACTCAAGTGTTTTCTCCATTAGACACTCTGGCTGCATGGATGCCATAAACATGACTCTGTTCCTGGTTGAGCTGTTCCGACCTCACCCTCTTTCTTACTCTTCTCTTCCCCTTGCTGAGATACCGTCCTTTAGTGTCCTTGAGCTCAGCACTGAGGGGTGGGATTGGTCAAGCTGGTCTTTCCCTGTGGGCCTGGGCCCACCTTTTTTCCAGTGAAAACTGGATCTTAGCTGCTTCTTACTTCCAGCCTGCCTCCCATTCTCCTTACTGTGAGCAGTGTGTGTGTGTGTGTGTGTGTGTGTGTGTGTGTAGGGATTGGTCAGTGTGCACTAGCACGTGTTAGCACACATGTGCACTCATATGCATGCGCTTAAAATCCTTCCCAGGGAAAATTATATGCACAAAAATGGCTGGACCTATCAAGGCATTTGAGGCCTGGTTAGCCCCTCCCCAGACCCTCCAGCCTGATACAGAGGCTACCACACAAGACAACAGACATTTTGCATCTGAAAAGGGCAGAGTTGGGAGGAAGGATGTGAGACTAACCTTGACGTTGGACACAGTCGCCCAAGATGGCAGGTTAACAAGGGGAGCACAGGGAAGCAGGCAGAGAAGTAATGAGCTTCCCAAGGATGCCAGAGTTTTATTTGGCTTTTGGAATTATAATAGCAGGAATTAATCATTGTCATTTTTAGATGTAATGTACACATACAGCCAACTGAGCATGTCCTAGGACCTGAGTAAAATGCCACGTGAATGATTCGCTGAGCCCGTAGTTGAGTTAGGCTCTAAATTACTCCAAGAAGAAATTAGTTTGTGACAGCTTAAAATATTTCACTGACCTGTAAATGAAGAACACCTTGCAGTGCTGACCCATGTGTTTTAATGTTTTTTTTTTTTCTTGGTTTGGTTTCTTTCTGTAATTCTGGAAACAGCAATATTTTATCCAGGAAGTATCTTCTGTTTTCTCAGAATGGCCAGATGCTAACATGGAACATGCCCTCACACACAGTGCCCGAGGGCCCAGCAGACAAAAAAAGAGGAACTGCAAGTGCTTTCCCAGGCGTGCTCTCTGAGAACGAGTTAGCTAGACATGACCCCGGCCCTGCCAAACGAACGAAAGATTCAGTGTGAACCTTGCAGTGCATTGAGGATAGAAGGTTTAAAATCATCCTGGGGACTCAGGACTCTTCTGTTTTCCCGTGCCTTCCCCTTTAATGATTGAATTACGACTTCATGTGTAAATTTCTCCTATGGACTAGCCCCCACGGAAAGCCCTCATGTTTATAATCATAAATGGGATCCGAGAATAAGTTAAGGAGAGACTGAAATGTGTAGATAAAGTGTAGGAGACCGTGGGACAACCTGCTAATGCTGGAAAACAGGAACCAGCTGATGTTGGTAGAAACAACTGTATGAAGGAAATACGGTCCAGATCGCTCTTCTGTCCAGAGACCTTATTCGTCCTTTCTCTTTGTCTTCCCTCCCCGCCCCCCACCTCCACCACCACGACCCTCTGCACCCAAGGAGAAAGAATGATGAGAACATAACACTAGAGACCGTTTGCCATGACCCCAAGCTCGTCTACCACGGATTTGTTCTTGAGGATGCTGCTTCTCCAAAGTGTATTATGAAAGAAAAAAAAATGGATGGCGAGACTTTCTTTATGTGTTCCTGTAACACTGAGGAGTGCAATGACTACATCATCTTCTCAGAAGGTAAGTTTTCTTCTCTCGATGGGCTGGAGCCTTACTTCCTCTGTGTTGACTTCTTGTGTCCCTGGTCTGCAGTCCCAAGGGCAGCCTATCCTTCTGTGGCTGACACTGCTAAGTGATCATATGCTCTGGGGATTAAGAGCCCAGTGACCTGGTGGAAAGTGCCGACTGAGTAACTGTTGCTTCTGGTTCTGATCAAAACTAGCTCATGTGCCCACATTATTTGTCTGACAAACAGTTCCTTTGACCTAGAGCAGTGGTCCTCAAAGTGTAGTCCCTGGACTAGCAGCAGCATCGTCGCCTGGGGACTTGTTAGAAATGCAGATTCTTGGGCCTCACCCCCCCCCCAACCCACTGAATCAGAAACTCTGGGTTCTGGGCCCAGTAACCTGTGTTTTAACATACCTTCCAGATGATTCTGATGCAGCTAAAAAGTGAAAACCGCTGGTCAAGAGATTGGAGGAGGCTGTTTGATATAAGAGGAAGACTTGCTTTGAATTAACTCAAGTGGGTTTTGTACATATTCCTAGGATTTGTTGAAAGCATACTTATCATTAGTCTCATTTGAGAGGAGAACCGAAATGCGGAGGAAAATCGTGAGCCAAGGTTTACCCACAGACAGGAGAAGATTAGATTAGATACTAACCTTTATCTTTAAAGTTCAGCATTCACTCAGCTTGAAAGAAGGGCATGCAGTCCCTCAATTTAAAAAACTATTCAGCGGTTTCAAATTACAGAAGCAGTATATGTTCTTTATCACAATTTTGAACAATCCAACAATATGTAAAATTACTAAAAAATCAAAGTACATTAGCTTTATCCCCTCACTCCCAACCCAACAGATAATCAATATTAAGAGTATGTTGGATACATACCTGTGTCTCATTCATTCATTCATTCATTCATGCAATCCCTCTTTCTCTCCTCTTTCCCTCTCCCTTGCTCTCTCCCTCCTTTCTGCCCTGCCTTCCTCCATCCATACCTCTGTGCATCTGTCCTTCCGTCTGCTCATCCATCTTTCAGTGCAGATAGTTGATCTGACTATAAGTATTATTTGGAAGCATTTTTTTTTTTATCCAACCACATTTACTTTTCCTTCTAAATAAGACAATACATATTGATATACTACGCACCTGTTAGTTGTCTAGAATTCCATAGTATGGATTATGTTCTATTAAACCGTTCCTCTGTTTGGTGGATTATTTAGGTGTCTCCAGGTTTTCGCTTAATGCCACATTGAATATCTTTGTAAAAAGCACTTGCGCTGTTAATATTTCTGCAAGGCTGATAGTGAAAATAATATTCGCTTGGTTTCAGGAATGTAAATTCGGAGTGCAAAAAGGTTATTTTAGCCCCAAATAGGTCTGATTCAATAAACAGTCCTTTTGGAACACAAGTGCTAGGTCTAACGTTATCCCTGAGTATGTCCCAACTCTGGAAAATGATGTGTCCCCGGCTTTGGTAGGCTCTCACCAGCACTGCAGACCTATCTCATTGTCTGTGTGTCCTTTCCCATTGCCAGTTTCCCTCTCTTCCTGTCCAACGTCCCCCTTTGCCAACTTCTGAGTATGTAAAGCCGGGCATGTACATCTTATCAAGGCAATGCTTTCCAAAACCACTCCTTTCTCCTATTTTCTTATGCTGTAAACACCCCATTTTTCTCATTCTACCTACGTAATTTGGGTTAGAGGGGAAGATAAAACTAGATTAAATCACACGTAAGCATGAGCATACCTGATATCCAGGCTTAACATGTCAACTTTCCCCAAGTAGTTCACTTTTTTAAAAAGGCTCAGGCTAAGCCAAAGGAATCAATCTTTACTAGTAGAATATCCAGACATGTTTATTATTATCTACGAACCTTTTCCCCCTATTTGAATACTGACTCGTCCACAGTGGAAGAGTTTATTTCATCCAAAAGAGACAACATTTGATAAATGACCTGCAGGTAGGAGGTATATATTATGATCATCTTTTAAGATATCGATGACTTCAGTTTTCAGTGTATTTCAACTCAGGTGAGAATCATGGGCCCGTATTCATATATTTTCCCTCTTACTCATTATCAGACTCTTTCTTTTGAGGTGAGATAATCACCCTAAAGGCAATTTCTTTTTGTACAACTCAAGAAATCCAACACAGCTGATGACTCAGCTGTCTGCGTGATTTCAGAGTCTTTTAAAATGTTCCAGGGTTGTTTGCATTTCGTCTTCTAAAATGTCCTAGGGAATGTCTGCTTTTTAAGCATCTCTCTTCTCTGCGCGGGGATATTTTCTCACATTAAACAGCAGACACGAAGAGCAACATTTTAGGTTCCATTTCTCCACTTACTGCCATCATCTCTTCTTCAAAATAAGGAATAAAAATTCTTGAAATAATTTCTCTACTCCAAGTCAAACAAGGCGGTGAATGCAAAAGTTCTGGAGTGTTTTGACACTGTATTTTTATTAGTACAGTACTCAGCTCTCGTAGCCAGATTTCTGATCTGCAAACACAATGGATGATAATTACTTACACCTTCTTTTTTTAAAAAATGCATAAAGGAAAGAAGATGAGCCACAGATCTTTTTAAATGTAGATCTTCACTGTCAGTGCTGTTATGAATGATAACTCACACATGTGGAGAGAAAGTACCGTTGCTATGTACCATACCGTTGCTATGTACCGTGCTCAGACCTTTCCATGGCATGGCCTTGTTTCACCTCAGAGCCACCTTGAAAGTAGGGACTGAAATACCCATCTAATGGGTGAGAAAACCAAGCTCGGAGATGTATCACATTTTGTCCAGAGTCAGATGACTTGTGGGTGGCATAGTTAGGATTTATAATGGGCTATGTATGAACGAAAAAGAAATCTGAGGACCTGCCTTCCTTCTTCTTTCCTTCCTTCCTTTCTTCCTTCTCTTTCGATTTCCTTCTCTTTCTCTCACTATCTCTGTCTAAGCAGATACTATACACGCACATTTTAAAAATTCAAATGCTACAAAACAGGTCCAGTGAAAAGAAAGTCTTTTCAGTTTGTCCCCTAATCTATCTGGCCCTTGTTAACGATTAGTCATCCATTCTTCCAGAGAGATTCTTCTGCACGGAATTCTGCATGGAAATCCCGAATTTGGTAAAGCATATATATCATTGAGATTTTTTTAAAAGTCAGATTCATAGATGTGTAACTTATATAAGATATAAAATTTACCCTTTTAAGCTGTGTGGTTTGCTGAATGTGGCAGATGTACACAGCTGTATAACTGTTACCCCAGTTAAGATACAGAACATGGTCGCGACTCCCAATGTTTCCTCATGCCCTTTTGCAGTCATATCGGGATTTTTAGTCACATTTTAAAAACTCGGTTGCTTTCTTTCTTTGTGATTTTCATGTTATTTAACTGATTCCATGACCTGAAGAGTGGGCATATGGGGTGCCCCCGGCCTCGGACAACAAGATAATGCTTTTTTCCCCCCTTTGCTTCTAGAGGCACAAAGCCCAGTCTTTAAAAAAAAAAAAAAAAAAAAAAAAAAAAAAAAAAAAAAAAAAAAAAAGCCAGCTCTGCATCATTTATTTACCTCATATTTTCTCTCACTCCATGTTGCTTGTCTATATGCCATGCAGTGAGTGATCCTAAAATCTGGCAGGTGGGTTAAGGGGAGGATGGACCTCCACATAAGCCCCTAGTCTTCCCATTTCAGGCTCCTGGAGGCCTGTGTTTATAATGGCTCTTATGCCTATTGTCCTGTTCATCTGATTTTCTGTACATGGGAAATATACAGCAGATACATTGAAGATACATTGAGATAATCCTCTTAAGGCCCAGCAAGGTAATTAGATCACTATTTCCAGGTAATAATGGAGAAAAAAACAGCAGCACAGAAGTTAAGCGACTTGCTTAGAGTTATTCAGCTCGTTAGTGGCCGAGCTGGGGCTATACTTAGGTCTCCAGACTTTCACCGAGGTCTTATTTCCCTAGTTCTGTATTCCAAGGGGCATCAGGGCTGGCTTTGAGGAACTGGGGGAGAAATGATGGAGTGGACCCTCCTTCACATACTCTGTATAGTACGTAAACTGTAGTAGAAGATAAGGTCCACAGGAAGGTATTGCCCGCTTTCATGAGTTTGAAAAGTGTTCTAGAATGAAGGAGCTAAAGAGACCTTGCTATCTTTCTCAGTGAACCAGGTACTGGCCCTTACCCATGAAACCTCACGGTGGGACCTTGTGCTGTGCCACCTGGTGGCTCTGCTGCTTGCTTGAAGTGGCCCGGGGCAGGTGGGAGTAAGAACCAACCAGAATGAGGCCGGAGTCTGCTCTTCACAACTGTGCTCCAGCAGTCATGTCGTTTTGTCCTGTCTCTGAAGACTCTCTCTGTCAAAAGTTACTGTGTAGACTTATGAGGCAGTCAGAGTCTACCTACCCCTGAACTCACCAAGACCTGAGACTCCCGGTAGGAGAGAGGGTGTTTGCATTGGTTGTTCTTGATGGCTCGGTGACAGCTGTGATAAGACCTCTCAGGTTCCAGGACTGAGGCGAGCACAGGACGTGGGAAGAGAAAATTCTGAGCTAATAGGTGCCCTGTTTACTCGCCAATGACACATCCACTTTGCAAAGACCTCATGTCGTTATTGATCTCCTGCTGCCTTTAAGAATCAGACACAACCAAACAGTTTTATTGATTCCATAAATGGTTTCCAAATGAAGTAAAGACACTGCATTTACAGAGCGCTGGCCAAGGAGATGATTTCTGCTGTTTTAGTTAAGAGAGAAACAGTCTCTCTCTACTGACTAAGAGTGGGAGCCAGAGGTGGGCTTCCTGGATTTAAAGCTTAGTCTACCACTTATTAGCATTACCACCTTGGACCAGTTACCTGACACCTTCTTGCTTCAGTCTCCTCATCTATAAAATGTAATAAAGCAGAGCGAGTTCCTGGTAATGTGAGAATCAACTGGAGTTAGAATGCACAACTAGAGTTATCATACAATGATGCACGGTTCAGCACAAGGAGTCACTATCTGTTAGCTGCCAGTATTATTTGGGCTTTTTCTGTAGGATTTGGAACTTTTTCTTATCTTTAGACAGGAAGCCAGGACAGCTCAGCCTGCAGGTGTGTTCCAGCTCACGTTTTGTAGTTGAGTTTTGACCTCAGCATGCCAGCAGGGCAGACACCTCCAGGTGTCACACCACGGGAGTTTTGAAGGGGCTCCTTTTGCTTTAATCCATACCTCATCCAATTTCTCTTTCTCTCCACAAGCCTTCTCAAAGGAAGGGGAACATGCTGAGTCTAAGATTTCTAATCAAAGCTAACCACATCCCTTGACATCCTTGGATAATATTACAAATTAGGCACGTTGTTCCTGTTTTGATACAGAACCGTAGCAGGAGGCAACTAAATAAAAAGGGAATGACTCACTGGGGCCTTTCAGATCAGTGATCAGGGTAATCACAGTTCTGTATTTGCCAAAGGGATTCATTCCCTCTTTTTATTTTTTTTCCAGCTGAAAGCTTGCTTTGGGCCACATGGCCTCCTCATTGAATGTCTGTGCCACTGATGACCCACTAGGCTAGTAATGGTGCTGTCACCTGGGGTTGTTGCAGGCATTAGAGAGGAGGATGCTGGGAGTGCCCAGCACAGCAACTGGCACGTAGTGGTGCCTCCTTTCTTACTCTTCCTCCTCTCAGGAAGGGGAACACTCTAAGCCAAGGAGCACACCTCTTCCGGATGATGAATACCCTTGCTACTCGGAGTGTTAACAGACCAGCAGCAGCATCACCAGGGAGCTCCTTAGATGCGCAGAACCTTGGGGCCCTCCTGGACCTACTACATCAGCCTCTGCATTCTAACAGTGTCCTTGGTGACTGGTTTGCACACTGAAATGTGAAAAGCACCAGTGTGAACTCCCTCAACTAGGGACGGAAGCAGAGATGAGTCTTGTTAACTTTATGCTAGCAACTTGTGGAGCTAATTAACTCATGAGGAATAAATCAGATCTTAGACCTGGTCATTTGGAAATGGACCAAATGGACTTTACTCAGTCTTTTCAGAACAGAAATCCCCAGTGAAATGTGGGTGTTTTTCAACAGCGATAGTAAGGTTCATTTTTTTACATACTTCCCAAACTGTGTGCTCACCTGGGTCTGGGTGTAGAGAAGATCAGGCACCTTTTCAGTAACATTTCTTTAGTTTTCATGATAACGTTAATTTTAGTTCACGTGTGAGATTGTCCCCTAATATTTCCCAAAGCAAAAAGACATTTAGAAATGCCTTCAAGATGCATTTTGGAAGATGTTTTTCTGAATTGGACCTACAAGAGAGTTGTTTGGTTCTGGGCAGGTAATAGAGTGGCATTAGAAAGGGGTTGCCTGAATCACTTTGTTGCTCAGACATCTGCTGGAGTTGGGTACAAGGAAAACAAGAAGGTGACAGGTGCAGGGTTAAAGGAGGCATGCTCTGGACCACCCCCAGCTCCCAGATGACTGGAACCCTGGCCATCTCATCTTTCCTCCTAGCTTAGAGCTGGACTGTTTATTCTGGAGATTGAGAGGCACTGTGGCCATGTAGGAGAGGGAATTAGCACTAAAACAAACCCTGGACTTTGAAAAGTTTGGTTTCCAGACCAGAGGCCCGCCCCCTGAAGGGAGCAGTCAAGCTAGTACCACACCTGAGGCCCAGATAAGGGGATTCACAGGACGGTAGCAATGATCATGCCCTGGGGTGAAAGCCTCTGTGGATTGATTCACCTACGTTAACCGCTTTCAGGTGTATCGTCTTGTTTCCTGGAATCATAACTTTTTTTTTCCCCCCAGAGGGGTAGACATTATGTTTTTGTGTTTTTCAGCATTATTGAAGGAATAATTGACAAAATTATAAGGTATTTAAAGTGCATATCATGATGTTTGACATACATATGTATTGTAAATGGAGTCCTGCCATTTAGGTGATTAACACATCCATCACCCCATAGATTTTTCTTCTGTTTGTGTGTATGGGAGAGAACATTTAAGTTCTACTAACAAATTTCAGTGGTACAATAGAGTGTTGTAAACTCCAGCCCTCATGTTTTTCATTAGCTCCTCAGAGCTTATTCATCTTATAGCTGAAAGTTTGTACCCTGTCCCCAACCTCTCCCTATTTCAATTCCCACCTCCCAGCGCACAGCCGCCACCATTCTACTCTCCGTCTCTATGACCTTGTCTTATTTTTTGAGTCAACATATAAATCATCCCATGCAGTATTTGTCTTTATCTGGCCTATTTCACATAGCATAGTGCCCTCAAGCTCTATCCATGTTGTTGGAAATGGCAGGATGTCCTTTCTCATAACAGAATAACATTTGTGTGTGTGTGTGTGTGTGTGTGTGTGAGAGAGAGAGAGAGAGAGAGAGAGAGAGAGAGAGAGAGAGAGAGAGAGAGAGAGAGATATCTTCTTATCTGTTCATCCATTGATGGGCACTTAGGTTGTTCCCATATCTTGGCTATTGTGGATAATTCTACAGTGAACATGGGAATGCAGATACCTCTTCAAGATCTTGTTTTCATTTCCTTTCAATATGTACCCAGAAGTGGAATTGCTGGATCATATGGGAGTTCTATTTTTAATATTTTTAAGAAAACTACATATTGTCTTTCATTGTAGTGGAACCAATTTGCATTCAAAGGATTTCCTTTTCTCCATATTCCCTTGACTTTTTGGAGTCATAACCTTTTTTATGTTGAAATGAAACCCATGAAATTAGCTCATCCAGACTTTTCTTTTTACTGACAAAGAAATGGGTCTCCAGAGAGTGGCCTGAATTTCTCAAAATCTCACAGCCGGTTCTTTACTTTTTTTGTCCACAGCAGAGTTGGAAAATCTTGTCTCCTTTTCAGGGGCTGTCCTTCTTACTCTTTTCTATTCAGACTGGGGTGGGGGTTGTGTACGCTTTATCAGTCTTACACCAATGGACGGCTGCACAGCTTACACTTACACAAGAGGCCACCTGTTCTGTGGGCACAAGAGTGGTCTCTGAACAACTCACCATTCAGCAAGTTCTTGGCAAGCAGTATATCCCCAGGCTAACACTGTTCACGTGTTTGTAAGGATGCTGTTTATAAATGATAGCCAGCCAGATGCTCATCTCTTGAGAAGATCGTGGTCTCTCCAGGGAGATTATCTGGGTTCAAATCCCAACTAAGCTATTTATAACCTATTTGTCCTTGGGTGAACTAAATCACCTTAGTTTTCCCCTCTGAAAAATGGGGATGGAAATAGTGCTCACTTTGAATAGTATTTTTGTGAGGATAAATGAGTTTATTCACATAGGGAACTTAGAATAGTACTTGGCACGGAGCAAGTATTCAATAAATTTTGGCTGTAAATAGTTGCTATTGTTCCCCTAGATTCAAATGTCTTATCTTTGGATTTAGCCAGATGAGTGAGAAGCTTTATGTCAATGTCATATTGTATTCTCCCCCTTCCTGAAAATTCCTTCAACTGAATTGTGTTTAGGTTTCATCCATCGTAAGCAACATTCCTGCGAACCCAAGTGATATATTCGCTGTAAAGAATGCTGTTGGGGAAACTATGCTACATTGTACTATTGTCTTCCCGAGGAAGCCTGTAGAAATTTCTCTCAGCTCTTTGCTTGTTCCCTAATAGAGAATAAGCAGAAAAAAATTCCCTATTTGCTTTTGGTCTTAAGTACACTTTGAAGCATAAAGAGCCAGCAAACTCCTTTCCTAAAGGACCGGTTAATAAACATTTTTGGCTTTGCAGGCCATAGAGTCTCTGTTGCAGCTACTCAGTCAGCTCTGCCGTAGAAGCAGCCATAGACAGTATGTAAACAATGGGATGTGATTGTGTTCTGATAAATTTTTATTTACAACAATAGCTTTAGGTCAGCTCCTGATGTAGATGATCATGTGTGTGCTCACGTGTATTTTTCCCTTCAATACTAACTACCAGAGAAGCTTAGAGTCATTGTAGGCTGATATCACCCTTGCTTGACTGTTTTCCTTTATTTTTCCTGCATTTATCTTCCATTTGTCTTGATTCCAACTCTCGCTTTTACTTTTCTTTTGTTTTCTCCTTCACTACAATGTCTGTCTGCAGGTTGCATGAGATTTTCTTTTCTTTCTCTCTCTCTCTCTCTCTCTCTTTTTTTTTTTTTTTTTTTACAGAATGCAACTATTAGTAAGTACATCAATCATATAGTTAACTCAGAAACCAGGACTCTGGGAACCACTCTGACTCAAAGTTCAACCAATGTGGTTAAATAGAGAAGTAGACCATGAGATGTAGGCTGTCACCCAGTGTGCGTTCATTGCCGACCTGCCTGCTGTGTGCAGGCTCTCACAGTTAGCATGCTCTCTAACTGGAGAAGTTGAAGGAAGGGAGTCGAGGACTCTTAGTAGCTACAGTTTCATTCCTTTCCCTCTCATTGTTGTAGAATTTCTTTTAAATGAAAACAGCCTCTTTGGTTTGCAAGCCTAACTCTGGCAGGAAGACAAATGATTTTTTTACAGTATCAGACACACGGTTTCCTGTCTGTGTTTAACTTGCTAGCAGAACATCTCAGCCAGCTGGTTCCCCCTGGACCTACTGTGACCTGAATAGCTTTGCCGCCTGCCATCCAGCAAGCCCACTCTGTGTATTGATCACAGGCCTGGCACACTTGATTGACGCATATTGGTTTCTGAGTCAGGGAAGACTTGGAAGTGCTGCTCCCTTTTTCTCAAATCTCATTTTGTGTTTATTTTGCTTCAGCATCAGGGAACTAGCTGGCTTCTTGTGGAGAAACTCCTGGTTCTTACATGTAAGAAGGAAGAAGAAGAAATGGTGCTTTGGCAGGTCCGGGGCTCTGTGTGTGCCGCCTTTGAGTCGTGCACTCGCTCGCTACTCAAAATAGCTGTCTCGCCAGCTGTGCATTTTTTTTTTTTTTTTTAGGAGAGGCAAACCAGATTTACTTTCTGGTCTAAATGCAGAAGAGAAAAATAAGTGTGGAAATATGGTTGAAAAAAAGTTGTTAGAAGAGGAAGAAAATTATGGATTAAAGTCCGAAGTCTCATTCCTGGGAAGAGAAATCAGTTATTTGAGGTGATGACTCACGCTGCAGGAGCCTTTGGTTGTGAATGAGTTAGGTTACAAAGCATCCTTTGAATCAGTGAATATGGCCCAATGTCTCACCAAGGAAATAATAAAGATTGTACATGCCAGAGGGCATTGTGACGCAGTCAAGCGAAGCTTAGAATGTGCTTGTAGTGACTTCAGGCCAAGCAACTGGCTTCTGTCGATTTTTATTTTTCTGAGCAGCAAAGTAAACATCGCTGCTCTGAGGCCAGATGTGGTTGCTGGTCGTGAATATTTCTACTCTGGAACCTCATTCTGCTGTGAATCATGGCAGGGTGGAATCCACTAAGGACACAGCCTGTCTGGAATCTCATCCACTGGTTGTGAGTGACACAGCTGGACTGATAAGGCAGGCGTTCCCGCGAGGCTGTGGTGATGCGTGCTCAGTCTCTGCTGTCTCCCACAGCCACCCCTTTGTGTTCTGTGAACGAGGCACGGATGGGTGGTGGTGAAAGGGACGAGGTAGACTTTTTGGTACTTTACAAGCATTGCAGTGTCCCACCAGTGGAAAAACACCGGGGAGCTAGCTAACCACTGTGAAACTGACTTTCATTTCCGCCCGTAGTAAACTTCAGAGGCTGTGTTTACCACCAGTTGGACATCTGGCTGACTTGCTTTTGGAAACTTTTTCTGATCTTCAAATCACTCCTGCATGTTACTAATTAAGTAAAATATCAATTTTACCAGCAATAATTATGCTAATTAAAAAAACTAATGTTAACTTTTAAAGGAACAATTAATATATGCTTTTCTACTTTTGAAAAAACTGTACCTCATGTTGCCTCTTAAACATACAGTTTATTTCAATGTGAAGAACAATTGATCCTAAATTTAATCATTAAAATTCTTTCTATTCCTTTTATTTCCAGGTGTCCATCATATTTAAAATACCTATTTCTCCTGTCAGGCTGAAGTAGTTGGCCCTACATTGACCCCACATTGGAAATACCGGATAAACTTTAAAAACTACTTATTAACTGTGCCTTATCCATGCAGTTTTAGACTTAATTGGTCAGAACTGTATCACGATTAAAAACAAACAAACGAAACGAACAAAAACAACAATAACAACTCCCAAGATATTTTAATATGCAGCCAATGTGGGGAGCTGCTGGACTCAAGACAGTTTTATCTGCCAAATCTTTTTATATTTTTCATCATGCTCCTCATATAACCTGGAAAAGGATGGTAACAATTAGAGAATGGCAACCACCACAGGAAGTAGCTAAAATTCGCCTTCTAGGTTAAAGGAGAAAACAAGCAAAACAAAACACCTATAGTACCACACCCTTGAGGAATAATAAGATTTTTTTAATGTGGGACATTACTGAGCTTTCCACAATTTGCAAACTATTATTTCAGAACTGAGGCCGAGGGCCTCATTGAGAATAGATAGGTATCTGAGATTTTAGAACTGATGAAATTGTGCATTAAGGGCAGGCACATTTTAAACCTGAAGGTGTGACTGAAAGATCGGATGGCAAGGTTTGGGTGCCACTGCCTTGGCCTTGGCAAAGACAAGGCAGGGGTTGGGGAGGCAGCGTGCACAGTTGCAGGGGGTGAAGACATTCGAGTGGGAGAGAACCGCGGCGAGCTGAGGTTCACTCGGAAAGCCAGAAGTGATGGTGTGTCTTGGTGACCTGACAGGTATTGGTGACCTGACAGGTATTGGCAGTGTGAGTAATCGATGTGCTTTTCTAAAGCTATCTAGTCTCCCTCTTGGAAAAGATACTGAAATAACTTAAGAACCATGAAGAACCCCTAACTAGAGTAGAAGATATAATCCAGACAGGCTGCTAAGTAAAGAATAGAAGAATTAGGGCGGCTTTTGAAGAAACAAAACACAAGCTTAGTGGTCCTCTGAGACTATGATGTGGAGAAGAAAACAGAAAAAATTTCAGCTCCTGAGAATGTATAACAGGCTGAGGTGCTGTTCATGGAGGAACAGACATTCGTAAGACATGCCATAGTTTCTTGGGCCAAGTCTGGCCTGTTGTAGGCTCCCTGGTCATATTGGTTTGCCCTCTTTCTAAAGCTACAGCTGTGCACAAGTAGCAAGACTCTACATCCCAAGGACGAACATGAAGGATGATGAGCATAGTGGAAGGAATGCCTCACATAGCAGAGGTAGAATCGGGGTTTTAATTGCCTGGAATGACCAGTAATATGAAATGACAGATGAATGTCAAGTCAAGTGTACAGGTTCAAATGATCAATTGCAATGGGTCAGCTCATCAAAAAGCTAGCTGAGTACCTTCACATGATAAAGACCCAGAAGTTTACTGGTGAGCTGTGGTCATTTTAAAATCGAAGCGATCTGGCTAAGAGAATCAAAATGAAACAACAGAACAAACAAGCAAACCAGCAGTTGTCTTAAACTGCATTCATTAGAAAGGGCGGTGAGAGTCTCACTGTAATCTTTGCTGCAGATGGTCCAGGTATTGTAGTTGGATCTGGTGAAGTATGTTATGGAGAATCTTCATAGGAAAAAAGATTTCAGAAAACAGTTTGCTTTATACTTAGAAAAGAACCTGGCATTTATTGGGCAGCTGCTATATTCCAGGCTGGCGGATTTTAGAGTCCCACAAATATGTCCAACTTCAGAATCTGATATACATATATCTTTTGAAGAGCAATCGAAGGAAACAGGAATATTCAACCTGAAAAAGAAAGGATTTAGAGAAATGGGTTAAATGCCCACCAGGAATTTAAGAACTCTCATCTCATCAAGAAGGGGTTGTTCTGTTGTCTTCTTCTCTAGAAAGCAATTTGAAAGCCAGTAGGTAGACATACAGGAAGGGCTCATATGACTTAATTTAAAGAGTAAATTAAAAAATATCCCAATGTTTAGAGTTTATCCTAATAGATCTACAGCTAAATCTATTTGGATTAGATTATGAGATGATTTATGGAAAATTAGGGTCCTTCTATTTTAACATTTCAACCAGAATTTTTATCTCTGTCTCAGGAATATTCCAGAAGTGGTTGTCATGCCAGATTAGACTACTTGTAAGGTCCTTTTGTTGGAGAGAGAGATGGGAAGGATATAATGTAAGGGAAATTGTATGATAGGGTGTAAAAGGTGGGGAATAGCTTAGTTTTGAAATATGTATAATTGGAATAAAACAAATAGATGACAGAAGGGAAGGCATCTTCCATCATTTGGGAAAAAAATAATCTCAAAGTCTGTCCAGAATGACAAACAGAACTGTCAATATCCTGGAAGTTAAATTAGATCCCACATGCCTAGTGAGCTCACTGTCCTTCTGTTGTTTAATTAAAATGATTTCTTTTTATTGTTTGCCTGAATTTAACTGTTTGCTTTTTATTGAGATGATGGATGGGGAATCATATCTCATTCTACACTCCTCCAGCAGTTAATTTGACTAGGAAATTCTCATGGACCATTTTCTCATTAGCTAGCACTAAATACAATCGTGAGAAGGCCTTACAAACAAGTCCATGAGGAATTTTCATTGTAAGAGGGAAACATCTCTGTGCCAGAGTACCAAGGGATTTGTTCCGTGTGTGCTGAAACTGTGTTTCTGAAACTTTACTGTGTAAATGAATCACCTAGAGAACTTTGTAAAATGAAGATTCTGATTCAGCAACTTAGGACAAGGTTGAGATTCTGCATTACTAATGAGTTCCTAGGTAACGCCTGCTGACACTGCTGGTCTAGGGAACACACTTTGAATAGCAGGGTGCCAAGAGATTCTTTCTCTACAGTACCACCAAAATTTATAAAGATGCAGAAGACTGGTAAGATATTGGAAGTCCCGAGTTAGAAAGTGTGTGTGTGTGCGTGTGTGTGTGTGTGTGTGTGTGTGTGTCTACCATATGGTGGCTTACAGTATGTGCGTGTGTGTTTGTGTGTCGGTGATGCAGCAAGAACAGAGAAAAGCTGAGAAGACGTAACAGAAGAAAGAGGCAGTCGTTTGCTCCTTAAGGCACCCTCTGTCTTTCTCTGTAGGCATCCCAGCATGTTCGCACCTGGCAAGCGCCTTGACTTAGGAATGCTTCCTTTGCATGATCGGTGAACATATTCAGAACATATCCAATAAATATGTAGGAGACGTCACAGCCATTTGTTCATTATCATCATTTCCTTTTTTATAACTGGGTCCAACTTTACTACAGATGGGGTTCAACTGAGTTACGTCTCTGTGAAGACAACAGCATCCAGACCAAATGAAGGGCATTGTGCATGCCTCTCTTTTCTGAGAGCAGCCAGACCGACCACCTCCATGGTCTTCTGCCTTATTTTTGTTTTGTTCACTTCAACTCTTCAGTACATTTTCTCTGAAATGTATTTCTGACATGGTTGTGTTATTTTGCTCTTCCCAGAAAGAATTCTGAATCTCAAATGGTCGTGGGGAAAATGGTTTCTCCAAAAACACATTGCCACAGGTTGTGTTACAAAAGAGAAAGCAGACAAAAAGAGGCAAAGCAGACTGCAATCAGGCCACATCCCTAGTGACATTTTAATGCTTCTATATGAGATCAGGATGTTTTTGTTGTTGTTGGAAATCTGTGAAATATGATATTAGTGAAAACTATTTTCTGCTAAGGTCTATCACAAAATAATACAGAAATATTTATTGAACACTTTCCATCTTAAAGGTATAATACTTTTAAGAGCTTGACAAACATTATCTCTTGTAAGCCTTACAACAACCCAGTGGAATTGCTTCTGGGGTGTCTTCATTATGCAGATGATGTTGAGACCCAAAATCACACAGGAACCAGCAAAGGGGATCTAAAATCAATCAGAATCCCATGTTCTTAAAATCTAAGTTCTGCTGCCTCTAAATATATAGAATGGTTTCTGTAAATTGTTAAATCTCAGGATCTACTTTGGTTATTTTTTGAGCTTTTATATTTATTGCCTGATGAAATGTTACTAGTTGGAGTCTAAACCAATTTTTTTTCCCCTTCAAATTGTCAAAAAAGGCGATTTCTCTGTGTGCACTGAGAAAATCATGAAATTAGATCTCAGCTCAGTGTCGTGTCTGGAAATATCATGGCTTGGAAGTGAAGTAACATGAAAGATACGAGCACATCACTCAGATCGTAGTCCTAGAACATGTGAGAAGTCCCTTCCAAGAGTAGCAGAGACTTTAGGATTTTAAATGTGGTCACTGTTGCAGAATATCCTGCTGAATTGTTAAAGCGAAATAAAGCGACCTTAAATGCCAAGCAGCAAACACAGCATGGCAAAGAAGCATGAGTCCTGGATATTTCCCAGGTCTCCTGACTTGGGCTAAAAATCCTCAAATAATATGTTTTAACAAAATGTACTTTGTGTTAGTATGCTTGGAAATAATCAATTTTTTTTTTTTTTTTTACTGAAATTAAGAGTACTTTAATGTTGTGAACCTCTTGCTCTTCCTGATTCTCAGATTATTCCATAAATATAAATTATTTTGTCAGAAAAGAAGCCACCTGTCAGAGACTCTGTTTATATGGTAGATGAACTAGCATTGTGACTACTGGAGACCAAGAATCACTGAGATCAGGTATATAGGACCAGGCTAGATGAGGCTGTAGATTTATAAAAATTCTTTCTCTGGCAAGGCCGATGCCTCCACTTTTTTATTGTGTTGGTTAGGGTCTCCAATTCATGTTCAGTAGAAATAGCTGAGTAGGTGTTAGTGTACTTTTCCTGTTTTTTAAGAGGAATGCATCTGACTTTTATTCATTAAAATAAGGTTTGCTGAAGATTGTTGGTATACATTACTTATCAGAACGTTTAACTTTATCATATACTTTCTCTGTGTCTAATAAATTAATCATGTAGATTTTCTCATTTATATTATTAAATGTGGTCAATGACAGTAGTTGTTTTCTTTGTTCTTTAAGGCCATAACATACTTTCTCGGCAACTTGGCCTTGCTGTCTTATTTTTGTTTTAAGTCCTCTACTAGATTCGGCTTGCTACAATTTTATTTAGAATTATGTTTTTGAATCATTGTGCATGAGTGAGATTGTTCGGTAGTTTTCCTGTCATACTCTTCATGTCTACTTTTGGTCGTTCTACTTCCATAGACTGAATTGCCTTGGTACACTTTTCCTAGTGTCTTAAAGAGTTCGTGTGAAATTGAAATGACCTGTTTCTTGAAAGTCTGGCAGCGCTCAACTTCTGGGAGTGGTATGTGTTTGGGGTTAATTTTCTCTCACTTTTTATTTCAAAAAATTTAAACTTTCAAAAGAGTTGAAAGAATGGTACAGCAAACCCCTATGCGCCCTTTCTCCTTCTCAGTATTTACCCCATGTTAACATTTTACCACATCCTCGTCTCTCTCGGCATGAGCGTGCACACATGCAGGTGTGCCTTACACGGTCCATACGCACATTTCCCCAAAGCAATGGGGCTGTTGCTGTTGCTTAAATTCAGGATCCAGTCAAGGACTACACATTGCATTTGGCTGTTTTGCCTCTTCACGTTTCTTGTTCTTTATGGCGTTGGCTTTGAACAGGCCAGGCTGTTTATTTTATAGAGGCACATTCTGGATTCATCTGATGGCTCCTGCTTTATCAGGTTCTTTTTATTAAATTGAGATGTAATTGACATATAACGTTATATTAGTTTCAGGTGTACAACATGATGATTCAATATGTGTATTTATTGTGAAATGATCACCACAGTAAGTCTAGTTAAAATCCATCACTGCGCACAGTTACGAATGTTTTTTCTTGTGATGGGTGCTTTAAAATTACTCTCTTAGCAACGTTCAAATATGCAATACAGTATTATTAATTATAGTCACCATGTTGTACATTATATCCTCTGGACTTATTTTATAACTGGAAGTTTGTACCTTTTGACCCCTTTTACCTATTTTTCCCACTTTCTACCCCCCACTTCTGGCAAGCACCAATCTGTTCTCTGTATTCTGTATTCATGAGTTTGGTTATTGGTTGGTTTGTTTGTTTAGGTTCCACATGTAAGTGATATCATGAGGTTTTAGTCTTTCTCTAACTTATTTCACTTAGCTCAGTGCCCTCAAGGTCCATCCATGTTGTCACAAATGGTAGGAATTCCATCCTTTTTTATGGCTGAATAGTATTCTTTGTGTATGTGTGTGTGTGTGTGTGTGTGTGTGTGTGTGTGTGTGTGTACACATAATGTATCTATTCATTCATTGATGACCACCGATGTGTCCATGTCTTGGCTATTGTAAATAATACTTCAATGAACATAGGGGTGCATATAACTCTTTGCAATAATAATTTTTGTTACCTTCACATTGATTAGATTCTGACTAAACATTTCATAATGAGTCTACTGGTATTTTTATTGTAGGATGATTTCGGGGGCGCAGTTCTGCAAAAACCAAATTTCGAAATGTATATTCGATCATTAATATCAAGAAAACTAATTTCACAGTAAAAAGCTACAAAAAAAGATTTAAAAATTAAGAAGGTCATCCTGTGGGGAGATTTTTAATTACTCATTCATTTTCTTTAATATTTGTAAGACTATTCAGGTTTCATAGTTTTTCCTGTGTCAGTTTTGGTAAGTTACATGTATATATTTTTAGGACTTGGAGCATTCTTGTCTGTTTTCAAATGTATTAGCAATATACTTTTCATGGAGTTTTCTTGTTCTTTGAGTTTTTGCAGTGTCTAAAAGTATGTCCCCTCTGCACCTTTGTTTCAGTATCAGTGTCCCCGAGGTTTTTATGTTGCATTAGTCATTATATGCTACCAACGTGGGGTGTTGTTCATTCTTTCTCTTATGTCTTTGTTTTCTATTTCAGCAGTTTCAACTTTTATCTTTCCTGTCTTTTTTCTTCTAATTTTTTTTTCGACGCTGTAATTGTGTCTTTCATCTGAATTTTAATTTTGAACCCTTCGATGGCTTAATATCCTGATAGCTGCCAGAAACATCTTTCTTCAGTGAAACTCTCCCCCTCCAAATGTACCGCTAACTGCTTTGCAAGGCTCCTCTGCTTTGACCTCAGGCCACTTGTACTTTTTCCTGTTTCCGTTTCTGTAAAATGAGAATAATAACGCATAGCCAGTATGGTTACAAGGATTCGAAAAAAACATATAAAACATAGCATATGGCACCTAGTAGATGCTCAATAAATGAATGCTTCACTTTTTAATATTTTAATTAACATAATGACTTGAGACAGGAAATACTCCCTTCCCCCTAGCTGTCTCTCTCTTTACCGCAGTTTCTTTGGATCCCAGCCAGTTGCACGTATATATATATATCCTGTCGCTTTAGATGAACATGTTAGTGTGTGAAAATCTTTGTGGTTAGAGGGTCACTGCAAACTTCACAAGAATCTCTGTAGTCATGTGATATTCATTAGTATAGCAGTGCACCAAGGTGTGCAGAAAACAATCATCTGTATCTCTTTCTGTCATTCGTATAAATTAGTACTTTGGTAAATTTTTGCCCCAAACACCTTCATTGGGTGGAGTATCAAGTCTCTCAAATTCATCTATGTTAATTTGGTTTCATTGAGACATGACCTGCACAGACTTTTTTTTTTTTTAAAGCCTACAGCACCCAGTATTCCTAGGTGGTAAGTCTCCCATCCAAGTACTAACCAGGCCCGAACCTGCTTAGCTTCCAAGATCAGATGAGATTGGGCATGTTCAGGGTGGCATGGCTGTAGACTAGGCTTTTTTTATTATGGTGATCTTAATTTAGTATCTTTTATTCTGTATGATATTTTTAAATCATGAATTATCGAGGTTCGGTTTCATGTTCCTTTTAGCAATCATTGGACTCAAGCATAACAAAGGATTCGAAAGAGGTTGGGCACGGCCTGTCTTCATTGTCGCTAGCGCGCATGCGCATGGTTGTGTGCGTGCGTGTGTGCGTGTGTGTTATATTAGGGAACTTGTTTAATTTTAAATCACTCCAGAAAATGTATACCATGGAATTTCCTCTTGAGATTTCTGCCAGTTTGTACTTTTTTTTATAACATACTAACATTTATCTTTGACATTTGTCTTTAAAAAATATTTATCAAGACTGACATTTGCAAATGGCTGCTTATTTGCAACTAAGTCTGGCTTCCCTATGTGGGGCATATTTGGTAGAAATTTTTGAAATTAATAAATGGACCTCTGGGTTTATTGCTGAGGAGACAGCTAGGTGGCGTGGAAAGGAGTCACTCAGACCTGGGAGAAACAGGCTCTCCTGCTTGTCCTTGCAGAAGTCATCATAACTCAGTTTCCTCTCTTTGTTTCTTTCTTTGTTTCTTTGTTTCTTTCTCTCTCTCTCTCTCTTTCTTCTTTCCTTCCCTCCTTCCCTCTCTCCTTCCCTCTCTCTTTCTTTCTTCTTTTCACTTTCCTCTTCCTCTCCCCCACTCTCTCCCTCATCTTCTCCCTCTTTCTAAAGTGAGGTAACGCTTATAAAGTGAATTGATCAGTGCCTACCTTAATAAAGCACATTATTTGGTAGTTGTCTTAATTATTGTTAAGAGAGATCAGAGAAAGGCTTCCCGTCATTTTCCACTGAGAGCTCCCTTCGCATGTGACAAAAGCTGTGACAGAATCCGCCATTACTCATGGGGAACACAGCACATCATGCCAGGAGGATTTATCACTGGCACCAGTTTCCTCCCTTACTAACTTCCTCAAGAAACAGACGAATCTCAAAATCACTGCTCTAGGAAATCCTGGCAAAGCGACAAGAGCTGGAGAGCTGGAGAGCTTCGCTCTGCCAAGGGCTGCTCGCTTTTTTTGTGTGTGCGCCATGGACTTCTTGGAAGTCTGGTCAAGCCTGCAGACCCCTAGTCGGAGTGATGTTTTTAATAAAACGTATAAAATATAATACACAAGATTTTGAAAAGTGAATGACATTGAACTGCAATTACCACAGATTTTTAAAAATATATTCATGCTATATAATATCTGCTTCTATAGTATTGTCTTAAATAATAAAATCTAGCATCAGATCTAAAAAATTGAAATGTCTAAGCGATGAGTATGAATGATATGCCAGGCCATCTACAACAAATGTAATATGGCATGAAAATAACTGTGCTTTTTATTGGTGACAAAGTCATAGATATGGCTAATACTATGGCTAAAGATTAGAGAAAAGACAAAGATATAAATGTTGCCCATTTAAATTCACAGAGCCACTGAATTCTATACATGGAGTCTAGACTAAGAGCTTCATTTTGTATGAACCTTGGAGAAATTCCCCTTATTTATAATGCCTGCCAGAACTACATCTAGCTCAATGTTACATAACAAAAGCATGTAATGTGAATGTCACGTCATGAGCACTATTACCTATACATTCAAGAAACAACTGATGCAAGGTTCCAGTCATTCAACAATTATATCTTGGTCCACCTATGTTCTAGGCCCTGGGATAGGCATTGAGAAATGAAAGAGAAATATTTTAGAGTCCTTCCTTATGTAAGACATTTTTGTTCCCAGGCAGAGAAAAGATGCATATTTGCAAGGAATCACTCAGCTGTGGTTTTGAGCTAAGATCAAGGGGAACAGTCTGCACACCCAGAAATATGCCCTTCTAGACACATTATCCAAGAATTGCCAATGTCACTTAATGGATGGCTGTACAATCACTCAGTCCAGTTCTCAATGAAGAACTCCACTTTATCAAATCGAGAGGTTGTATAAAATCGTTATGAATTGGCTCTCACCAATGTGAAGTTTCGAGACAGCATGGGTTGAGATCTGGGGTCAAGAGTGGGGGTCTCACTAATCAAACAGAGCTCTTTTCAAAGGTCGGCTTCGCTGTTGCTGATGTTCATGATCTTAAGACATTATTTAAACCATCTGACCCTTAGGTTCCCCATCTGTAAAATGGGGTTCATAATAATAGCAGTTTCTGCCTCCCAGGGATTTTCTGTCAATTAAATATGAATATCATAAAAAATTCTTAGGACACAGCCAGGTTCATACCAAGAATTCTATTTATGAGTTTCTGTGTAATTGGGGGCTGGCAAAAAAAAAAAAAAAATTCTTCCTGCAGGTCTCTGAGTAAAGAAGATGATAGCTTTTACCTACACCGACAGCTGTTGGTTTTTCTAGTAGCAGCCTGAGGGTTAATACTGTGAGAGGGTGTGGGCGGTTCCTGTTTAGATAAAGCCACATCCCAAAGCTTCCTTTCAGCCTTTGCTATTGTTAGGGTTTTTCACCACCTCTTTGAAGTTTCGAGATTGACAGATGTTATTCAATAATTCCCTCCCCACCAGATTTTTTACATGTAGATTTTCAAAAAGAAAACACAGGAAATTTGAGGGGAAAGTAAAACTTTGGTTTCTGAGCATGAAGAGGGAAGGGAGATAATTCTAGAGACTTCTTCAGTCAATGCTTACATAAATTTCAGGGGATTTCTGTTTTTGTGTTTCTCTTAGCCTGAAAAAGAACAAAATTTAGCAAGGAAGACCCTTTTCATATACAGCCAAGAATTATAAAATAAACTTATGAGTGATAAACGAACAGTTCTTTTGGATGTTTGGCTCTCTTTAATAAATTGGAAACATAGCTAAGTATTCAGTTAATATTTAAAATGTTCTAATTGTGTTGTTTCCTCATATGTAAAAGAAAATATTCACAGTGAATCAAAATGAAGTCTTCGAATTCTGCCAACGTCTTACAGGTTGTTAAAATAATACCTATAGAAAAGGGATCAGCAAACTTCGCAAAGGAGAAAGTAGTAAATATTTTAGGCTTTCTGGGCCAGACATGATCTCTGTTGCATGAATGTGTTGGTTTCTTCTTCTTTTTAAAAAAATTTATTTTTTCATTGAGATGACAATTAATAATAATGTTAATGTTTTGTAAATTTCAGGCTACAACATGATAATTTGATATCTGTATTGCGAGCTGACCACCAAAAGTCTAGTTTCCACCCATAACCGTATATTTGACCCCCTTTACCCATTTTGCCCTTCCCCTTCACCTCTGGTAACCACTATTGTTTGTCTATCTATGTGTTTGTTTTGATTTTGTTTTGTTTGTTTCTATTTGTTTTATATTCCACACAGGAGGGAAATCATACTTTTTTTGTCCCTTTCAATCTGATTTATTTCTATTACCATAATACCCTCCAGGTGCATCTATGTTGTCACGAAAGGCGATATTTCATCTTTTTATGGCTGAGCAGTATTACATTGTGGGGTGTGTGTGTGTTTGGTTCTGGCTATACTATGATGATCAAAATAGGCCTGGCCTTTACCCGTGTAAACATATGTTCTCATGAGAGAGACAAGTAGTCAGAGAATCAAACCAACTTATGATTGTGAGACATCTCATACAGTTACAGACAAGTAGGTACTTGAAGCAAACACATGCATTGGACACTTCAGGTAATAGGGAGAGAGTAACAGGGAGGGAACGTTGTTTTCAGCTGTTGGACCCGAATATTATTGCATCTGCCCCCTTAGTTTTGCTGTCCAGGCTCACGCTTCGCCAGACAACAGGGACCGTCCCTGCATCTCCGCAGAGCTTTCTTTTCTTTGCGGTTCCGATTCTTTCTGCTCGAGCCACATCCACCCCTGTCCTTTGTCCCAGTCAAGCCTCCCAGTGTGAGTAAGAATTCAGCTTTTCAAGAGTTAAATTACATCCCTTTTCCTATTCATTTTAATGCATTGATGTATCTTTTCTCAAAATGCTGATTTTTAAAAAATTTTTGGTTTTAGGCTTACTTTTCCAGGTTTTAGCGGCATCGTATTGACATAAGACCTAAAGTTTTCATCTAGAATATATAGTTATTGGAAATTAGCGTTTCCACCCAGAATTTACTGTAAAAATAGGTCATGAATCATATGAACCTAAAAACTTCAATTTGACATGGTACCAGCTTCATTTCTCACTGTGCTTCATTACGTGATGGAATCAAATACAATTTAGGTAATGGGTTCCCTTCGAAAGATTATAGTTATCCCCTAGAGCAGGGGTCCCCAACCCCTGGGCCATGGACCGCTTCCGGTCCATGCCCTGTTAGGAATGGGGCCGCACAGCAGGAGATGAGCAGCAGAGAAATGACCGAAGCTTCATCTGCATCCGCAACCACTCCTCAGCACTAGCATCACCGCCTCAGCTCCACCTCAGATCCTCAGGCATTAGATTCTCATGGGAGCACCCTTCCCTGGTACCAGAAAGGTTGGGGACTGCTGGTTATCCAGCTCCAAACAAGGCCAGCACATGAAATGAAATTTGGTATATATGACATTATCTTTAAATGGTTGACACTAAGGCCTCCTCCATCAACCCGCAGGGCCTGATTCAGTGGCCCAGGTTTCCTTTTTTAACTACTCTCACCTCTGTGGTAGTATTTCCATGGTTGGCTATTAAGTATTTCTGTTCTGTGAAACTACAAATTGCATGCGTGCTGAAAAGAGGAATACTGGGAGAATATAAAGAAACCGATTTCCAGACACCCTTTCCACAGCTTCCTTTTCCCACCACCGATAGGCCCAGAGCCAATGCTTAAGAGTAGCCTGGATGTTGATCAGAAGAGACAAGCTGGAATTTAGAAAAGAATAAAGACTATGGCAGCGCCGTGACAATCTCTTTGTTTTTACCAGATCATACACACCAGATTTGGGAGGCAGGAGTTGTCATTTTTTCTATATTCCCAAAACCTCCTACAGGACCTTGACTAAAGTGTAGTCAACACTCAATAAATGCTTTGTGCATTTGTCCAACACTTATTGAGGACCTGATGTGTGCCAGGTGCTGTTTACAGTAGTGAAGAAGAATGACATGGTCCCTGCCAGCATGGAGTTGGTTGGCTAAGGGTGAAGAAGTAGGGAAAGACAGGTATAAAACCACTAAGTAGAGTCACAGTTATTTAATTTAAATTGTACTAAATTGTTACATAGAAAAAATGGAAGGTGCTGTGAGAGTCTATAAAATAAAATATTTTCCAAGTTTCCCTAGATTTCTTTAAGGGGGTGACATCAAAGCTGAAGTTTGAGCAAAGAATTGGAGACATCGAATGGATGGCCAGATGCAGGGAAAAGTGGAAGGGTGTATGCTAACATCCATCCCTAGAACAAAAATTCACAACATACTATTTACAAAAACTATACTGATGTGAAAACCTCTAGACATTTGAGGTATGCTCCCACTTTCTCGCAGTGCACACCAACTCAACCCAACTCTTTCTCTCCCTTGTTTTGTTTCCATATCAGAATATTCCACCAATAACCCTGACTTGTGGTTAGTCATATTCCAAGTGACAGGCGTCAGCCTCCTCCCACCACTGGGCATCGCCATAGCCGTCATCATCACCTTCTACTGCTACCGTGTTCACCGGAAGCAGAAGCTGACCTCGTCCTGGGAGACCAACAAGCCACGGAAGCTCATGGAGTTCAGCGAACATCTTGCCATCATTATGGAAGATGACCGCTCTGACATCAGCTCCACGTGTGCCAACAACATCAACCACAACACAGAGCTGCTGCCCATTGAGCTGGACACCCTGGTGGGCAAAGGTCGCTTCGCCGAGGTCTACAAGGCCAAGCTGAAGCAGAACACTTCGGAGCAGTTCGAGACTGTGGCGGTCAAGATCTTCCCTTATGAGGAGTATGCCTCCTGGAAGATGGAGAAGGACATTTTCTCAGATATCAACCTGAAGCATGAGAACATCCTCCAGTTCCTGACGGCTGAAGAACGGAAAACGGAGTTGGGGAAGCAATATTGGCTGATCACGGCTTTCCATGCCAAGGGCAACCTACAGGAGTATCTCACACGGCATGTCATCAGCTGGGAGGACCTGCGCAAGCTGGGCAGCTCCCTGGCCCGGGGCATTGCTCACCTGCACAGCGACCACACCCTGTGTGGGAGACCCAAGATGCCCATCGTGCACAGGGACCTCAAGAGCTCCAATATCCTTGTGAAGAACGACCTGACCTGCTGCCTATGTGACTTCGGGCTTTCCCTGCGTCTGGACCCCACTCTGTCTGTGGATGACTTGGCCAACAGTGGGCAGGTAAGTTAGCCTGGATCCCCCTTACCCTGTCCCTGACCCCACCCTTCCTCTTTATCCCTGTCTCTTGCTTCTAGTCTCAGTCTTACTCCCTGGACACTTGTCTGTGACCCACTCTCTTTTGCCGGGGTGCCTTTGCTGATAAGTGCAATTTCTTATCCTATTTCTTCACATCCTCCTCAGTTTAGGACATTTTCTCCTTGAGTTGATCCATATTTCTTTTCCATTTGCAAATTATTTTTCTTTGCTTCAAACACTGTTAGTATTTTTCGTCTATCATTCTCTTCTCCCTATGGTTGTACTCAGCCCATTCTACTCTGTACTCTTGGTAGGTATATTGGTTATTTGTTTATTTTAATTTTCCTACCATTCTAGAAGTCAGTCTCCTTGAAGCCCAAATCTGTGTCCACTTGGTCACAGCTAGCACAACACCTTGAACAATCAAAGTGACCAATGAGTATTTGTTGTGAATGATGGATTGAGTGAATTACTTGATTGCACTTTTGAAGCACTTCACAGATTAAAAGAGAAACCTTTTTAGCTGAGGAGATACTGGAAAGTGACTAGAAATACCAAGATATCCTTTACGAATGACAGAGCCCCATGTTTTCACACGCCAGAGGCTGTGGATTCGAGTGGAATCTCAACACCACCGTTTTCTCTAACCAGGAGCAGGGACGTGCTTCCGAAGCATTTAGTTACTACTCAGTCAGCTCTCTGGGTCTGTGGCTACACACAGCCAGTCTTGAGGTAAACATGCTGAAACACGGACGGATGAATTTGCCAGGATAATGAGTGATGCCATGACCTATTAAAAATAAAAATTTCTTCTAATGCATGCCAACAAGAAAAATTCCTTGGGATAACATCAACTCACATGGCCTTCCTTAGACACTTGGGAAGGTAGACTTCATTGTTATTTAGTCAAGCTATCTATATGTACTGCATTATGAAATATTTCAAGTGATTCCTTCTCTAGAAATATTTTTTCCTTTTTTCCTTTATATCCCAATGTTTTCAAAATATCAGTTATCATCTAGATAAAACTACATAAAGATCCAGATTTGGTCTTTCACTATTTTCATACAAAATTAAGAAGAGATTTTGTGAAAATATACTATTTCCTTGGCACACTAGAATGTTCTGTGGGCTAAACCAAGAAGGTTAAGACAGTCCTTAAGTGATAAAAAAAACCAATGGCATTATTATTATTTTCACCATAGATCTCGGAATTTGGGGAATGAAAAGATATTTAATTGGTAAAGCAAAAATAAACATCTAAAGTCTCACAGATGTTGTCTCCCAGGTTATCTGCAAGGATGTTATTGTATAATATGGTGACATATATCATGGGTTAGACAAGGCAGTTCTGGGGTTTGGCATTTCCTTATTTTGGCATGCTTTGTCTTTAAAGGGTTTTTCAGGAAGTGAACACCTATTTTTAAAAATAATTACATACGTTATACCTTTCTATGCAGCTGTCATTATTTTTAAAAAGCATTGTGCTTTTGAAAGGCTCTCTACCCAGGTAGGGGATAAATACCAGCTACATTTTGAAAATAAAAACGCAGTTGGTATTAAATAATGGGCCTCGATGTCTGTTTTTGCTTTAGGTGGGAACTGCCAGATACATGGCCCCAGAAGTCCTCGAGTCCAGGATGAACTTGGAGAATGTTGAGTCCTTCAAGCAGACAGATGTCTACTCAATGGCGCTGGTGCTCTGGGAGATGACGTCTCGCTGCAATGCTGTGGGAGGTGCGTATGGACCCCCCATCTTGGTGCTGCGGTGGGCATGCCTTCAAAACGATCGAAAAACAATTCCAGGATTGCAAAAGAGTTTACCCTGCAATGAAGGCTAGCTAGCTGAGGTCTGGTAGTATACAGCCTTTCCAGAAACATTTGGAATTGTGCTAAAAAGTATAGGTTTTGAAGCCAAAAGCCACATTTGGAGTATAAAGTTTTTTTTTTTTTTTTAAATCTCCTTTCTTAAAGTATAATTAGTTTTCTCTCTTGACATAGCTCTGCACAGATACTTACATATCTGGTAAGAAATGAACACTAATAATGTAAGGCTTATGTTTACTTACCAAATAGAAGCTATTATCTAGATTAGATAGATAGATAGATAGATAGATAGATAGATAGATAGATAGATAGACAGACAGACAGATACATTTGTATTTTAAGGATTTTCAGAATTATAAGGTCCAAGAAATGGATTTGACTCAATGTACTTTTATGGACATGGCTTGCCCTTGTTAGGCAAACAAGCAGAATGGTTTGATGTTTTGTTTAGGTTTTGAAAAATCTAGTGAAGAGAAGTTATTGAGAAATGCAGGATTCTTCAGGGGCGCAGGGGGGATATTATTGTTTTAGAAAGTATTGTCCCCTGAACCTACCCATACATGGGAATGGCTGAGATCTATGTTACTTTATGCTTTCCTGACTCTCCTCTCAGCAGTCTTCTTCAATTTGGGACAGGTCTCAGTCTATCTGTGTCCTTCATGACCTTGACACTTACAAAGAATTTAGACCAGTTATTTTATAGATGATCTCTCGCTTTGAGTTTCTCTGATGTTTTCTTATGGTTAGATTGAGATTGTATATTTTGGGCAAGAATACCCCAGAAATAACATGCGCTTCTCAGTGTCTCATCTTGGGGACACAAGATGTCAGTGTGACTGTTCAGTTGGAACACTTGGGCAAGGTGGTGCCTGCCAGGTTTCTCCCCTGTAATTATTTTTTCCCATTTGTAATTAATACATATTGTGGGAAGGTGATTTGACCTATTTCTAAAGATACTAAACATCTGTACAGTAAGGATACTAGACCCATTTCTTATCATAATTTTACCTACTAATTTTAGGATCCATCACTAGTTCTTAACCTGTAATAATTATTACTGTAATGTTTTCCTAGCAGTGATTTTCTATTTTTTTTTTATTCCTTCTACATTGATTATAGATATGTATTGTAAGGAAGATCATCTTTTTGCTATCCCCTGTTATTCATTTAATCATATATTTATATTAGTATGGAGTTATAGATATTTTATTATGTGAGTGTTCAATATTATGAATAATTATTTTGCTGCTCAGATTGCCACAGCTTTGGGTATTGGGACAAACTACTCAACATTTTATCTAAAGTGGATTTGGTTGACATTGTTGCTGGCTTTGATTCTTCATCCTGTTTAGAACATGCTTAGCCGACTTTGCAGGATGGGTCCAGGCCACCCCCTCCCATGGGGTACCTTGCTGTGCCATTACCTAGTCCCTGCATGGGGACAGCAATTCCTATCTGGCTGACAACGTTATTTTCTGGTTTCTTACCTGAGATTTCTTCCCCCACAGCATTTTTAAAAGTAACTCGGTTTTTCCTTGCACAGTGAAATTGTTTAACCAAGTTTCAGCCACTGGGAATAATTTTCTGTTTGAAAGCTTTGACAGTTCCAAAATGAATCCTTAGACTGGTATGAGTTGTGTTAAGAGATGATGCTGTTGTCACTGTCAGAATAAATTTACCTAAATTTTGGTATCTTTCCTATCCTTTCAAACCAGTTATTCTATAAACATGAGCTGAAGATTGTGTCTCTGTCTTCTGCTCTGTCAGGGCAGCCAGCTTATTAGGGCCCTGCGTGAGCACCCTGCCTTCACTGTTGTTGATGATGGAAGCCCTTTCCTGTTGATATTTGCTGAGTGTGGAAGAATCCAGGCTAATGGGGAAGAACAGAGCTCACTGACTTTTATGAGGTCTAAAAACAGTCTGGTATAAACAAGTTTTCCCAAGGAAGGAACAGGATCTCATTTGTTCAGCTTGTCTCAGAAAACCTTTCATAACCTTTAGGGTAAGAACAGACAGCATTCGGGGAACAGGAAAGAGGCCATCCTGGTTCTCATTTTGTTTGATCTTCAGCCCACAGTCCTGTTTCTCTCATCTCCACTCAGACTGAAAAAAACAGAGTTATTTATCTATCTTCATTTTGGTCCAACAAAAAACCCTTTACTCGATTAAATGTGTGAACTCATGTATTCAACCTTTTCTTTTAACTCCTTTTAAGAGCGTTTTTCCTTTTCATTTTGTCTTAAAAATCTTAAAGACAGATTTCTTAGCCTTGTCTTAATTTTAGACCTTTCTTTTACATTTAAAGAGTCCTTTGGAAGGTGTGTAAAGGCTGAAGGTGGATGTGTTCTCTCCTAGCTGTCATAGAAACACACAAGGAAAGACAGGTCTTGCTCTCAAGAGGCATGTAGTCTGCTGATGAAACACTTTTATATTTTTTTCCATATTTTTTAAAAATTTACACATGCAGGCACATTTATCACTTTACAAAGGCAATCAATAATAATTCCCTCTAGCTGATGTTGAGCTTTAATGTATAAGGTGTTAGGAAGAAGGCAGGATGGGAAAGGGCTTTCCTTAAAGCTTGAACTTCTTTTCTGTGACTTGAAACACAACATATGCGATTCCTGTTTTTCACTGGCAGTCTCGTTTCAAAAAGGGAAAAGTGGAATATGCTTTCCTTCATATGAGGAATTGTAGATCGGTATTTTAGTTCACAGCATAGCTCAAGTAGTGATATTCCATCCAGTTTATTCTAAGTGGGAGAACAACCGACTGAATGAGTAGGACCAGACATCAGGGGACAGTCTTGCAGGAGAAAGTGAAATTCCATCTTTCCTGCTTTCAAGTGATGCCATTCTGTTCTTAGGGTTGATCCCAAACCCCCCTGCCAAGCCTGGCCCTTTCCAGCCTTTCTAGGCTCCTCTCCACAGAGCACTCGCGTTTTGCATTCATCTTTATGGACTTCTTTTTGGTCCTACCTCCAGGCTCTGTCTCATGCTGTTTGCTGGGACAGGAACACAGAAATCAACTTGTAAACAGACAGTGCCGTTTGGTTATGGTTTATGCTGCAGGAAGGTAAAGCAGAGGGCACAGGAGACCGAACGTCCACATCAACAGGGTCAGGCCGTGAAGGACAGGTCGGCTCTCGAAGGATGAGTGAGACTCAGGAGTGTCCTCTTAAGTTGCTTCTCTATCTGCCAGCCTCTCCTCTGTGCAGAGCGGCACAGGGGAAATGGGAGAAAGTGGTGGCATTGCACCCAGAAACCCTCATTCCTACCACACGAGAAAATGCGAACATGGCAATAGCAGCCTTCTGAAGCCAAGTGGTGCAACTTCCTCAGCACAGACTTCCACCTTGGCCCTCAAGAGATGGGTTGTCGTAACTGAAGGGGAGGACTTTCTTGGTAGCAGTAGGTCTGGTCACAAAATCAAACGCAAAGGAATGATAGCTACCATGACGTGAGCACTTGCTTCAGGGATCAGCTCACTTAATCTAGCAAGGACTCTTTGAAGTATATACTATTATTAGCCCCTTTCTACAGATGAGGAAACTGAGGCTTCAGGAGGTGGGAAAACTGTGGAGCCAGGAATCAAAGCTCTGTGTGCGACTCTAGCCCACAGCCCCTAACCCTTCCTGGTACGTGCTGGCCTGACCTACATAAAATATGTTTAATAAATGGTGGGCACAGTTACCATCATTATTGTGGATGAGTTAGTCAGTACTGATTTGTGCATCCTGGCCTTGGACTTGAAGCCTTTCCGGAAGCGATCTAACAAGACGGTCACACGTTGGGGAACATTCAGTGATGGCCTCACTTCTGACGTTGTCCAGTGATTGGCTTCCCTGTCTCCAGGTGATTCTCTGTTCCTGGAACCCCAAAGCTACTAAATGTGTAGCATGTTGCAGGCTCAGTGCCTTGAAGTCTGGAATAGTGTCCTTATTCTTAAATATCTCTGAAGATGTGTTCATTCATTGGTTCACTCAACAAATATTTATTGAGTACCTACTCCATGGCAGGAATTATTAAGAAAGAAAGAGAGAAAGAGAGAAAGAAAGAAAGAAAGAAAGAAAGAAAGAAAGAAAGAAAGAAAGAAGAGAAAAGAAAGGAAGGAAGGAAGGAAGGAAGGAAGGAAGGAAGGAAGGAAGGAAGGAAGGAAGGAAAGAAAGAAAGAAAGAGAAGAGAAGAACACAGTCTCTCTTCTTAAGGGACAAAGGGTCTAATGAAGAGGTAATATTCTAGAAAGGCGGGTGATGAATAAGGAGGTATATAATAGAACATCAGGGTGGGTATGGTAACTTTAGAAAGAGAAAATAAAGCAGAGATTATTATTTCAGATACTTTGACCATCTGAAAGAGTAGCAAAGAAACACCAAGAAGACTGGGCTTCATAGTTGTTTGAAGAGGGAACAAGACCGAAGGAGGTGATTGGTGTGTTACTGTTTTATGAAGGAGAAAAGTCTTGAAATCTCCATTCAGCAGCGACAAACCAAAACCAGTTCTCTTTTACAAAGAAATCGCTGTCAGCGGCTTTGGGGTGTTTGGTGTTCATGCAAGTGTTTGTGGGGTATGTGGGAGGCAGATGAAGGCAGGGTGCCTCTCTGGACCCCCGTTGCCATCACAGCAGGCACAGTGTTCATGTCATCCCCAGCCAAAACCGGCCACAGGCGGACCAACTTCCAGATCCCTTAGCCATTTGGGCCTTTGAATAGAAGCTGACACACAGCAGCCGGCTGAGCAAGCATTTAACAAAGAGGAAAAACACAACCCCGAGAACGGCTCCAAGGGCTCCAGAGCGTATTGCCAGCTTGCTGCAGTCTTGTGAGACAATCGAAAAGTGCAAATGAATCAAAAAGAAAGAAATGGGAGACACTTAAAAAATAGGGGTGGGAGAGAGGGACTGAAGACTCAAAGGACTAGGCAGGGAACACTTCGTTTTCCTGGATTTCAGGGGAGTATGATTTGGAGGGCAGATGAAACTCAGGGGTATGGCTTCGGGGAAAGCTGCCAACAACTTTGCTGCACCGTTAAGTTGGAACTGCAATCAAAGCAACAGCTGTGTACCAGATGTTGACTCAGAGGAGTATCTGTGCTGTCCGGGAGACTTGCCCTGTGAGTGCTGCAGAAACCGGGTGGGGGCGGGGGCGGGGTGGGTGGGGGGGGCTACGCATGTGTAGTTTCTCGTAAGAGCCTTCTCAGAGAAATGAAGGGATGTTGCAAGGGCCTGGGCATTGGGGGTGGCTTCCTTCAGTGAAAAGGTAGCAGGAAAAGGCAAGGAGAGGGATGCAGGAGAGAAGAGCAGGTTGTTCTCGAGCAGAGGAATGAAGAAGTTTCTTAGGAGCCATGCTCGAGGCCCTCGGGAGGATCCTGAGGTGTTCGACCTCAGTTCACCTAGCTTGGGAAGCCGGCGAGACGAGGACTTGGGTTGAGTATATAACTCTGCCGTGCAGGCATCTGCCTTGGTTGGTTGTTTATTTGGGAAGAGCACTCAGGAAATGCCAAGAAGGGAGGGGGGCAGTGAGTCACAGAAGGGAAGGAAGCCAGTAAGTGGTGCGTTGTCCAGTGGTTCTGCACTGTGGACAACTGGAGCCTAATTCTGCTGGGGACCCCGGTCCGGCATCAAACACACACCTCTGTGTCACGCCACCCAACCGAAGAGGAAGCTGGGTGATTATCTTCGAACTCCCATCCACCTTTAGTTGACAGCTGCTCCTGGGGCAATTTGGGAGGCACACGGCCAGCACTGCCAGCCTGCCCCACATGGAGCCGGGCCAGCGTGCGTGGAAAGGGTAAATGTGGAGGGTTGTGTGGCCAGCAGTCCAATAGAGGTATACAGTCGTCCCTCCTTATCCGCGGTTTCACTTCCTGCTGTTTCAGTTACCCACAGTCAGCCATGGTTCGAAAATATTTGATGGAAAGTTCCAGAAATAATTCATAACTTTTAAATTCCACCGTGTTCTAAGTAGCATGACAAAATCTTGTGTCATCCGACTGGGCACGTGAATCATCCCTTCGTTAGCAAGTCCGTACTGTATATATTCCCCCCAACTGTTGGTCCCTTTGTAGCCTCCTCAATGATCAGATTGACTATTTTGGTGTATCAATCAGTGCTTGTGTTCAGGTCATCCTTATTTTACTTAATAATGGCCCCAAAGCATAAGAGCAGTGATGCTGGCAGTTCGGATATGTTATCAATCGAAGCTGTAAATTGCTTCCTTTAAGTGAAAAGGTGAAAGTTCTTGACTTAATAAGGACCGAACAAAAATTATATGCTGAAGTTGCTAAGATCTAAGGGCTTGGTTTCAAGCATCCATTGGGGTCTTAGAGCATATTCCTTGTGGATGAGCAGGGAAAATGGACTGCGTAATGATGGAGCCCATCGCTTTGTAGATATGAGAACTGAGGCACAAAATGTGAGCTTCTCTTTTCTAAGTCCTCATATCTCACTTATGATGGAGCCAGGGCAAACACAACTAGTAATACCCCTACTTATAACACGTATTGTTTGCACTATGTTTTTACGTGCTAAACTTAGTTTTACTCTCTAAGCTCTTTGCTTTCTTTTCCTTATAGACATTTCCAGTTTTTTTTTTTTAAGAGTGGTACTCAATATAGGTTAGGCAGGTTTAGCACTCTCTGAACTAACCCCGCTCACCCTATAAATTCCTTCCTCTGCAGTTCTTCACAGAAGGGAGGCCTGAGCCTGTGTATCATTCGATCAAATGCACAAAAAGGAACTCTAGAAAATACTAATTCTGCTGCCAGCCATGCCCCGATTCTGTGCCTGTGGCAAAGTGTGGCAGTCTTTTGTACCCCATCTTCACCACCAGCCGCCCCGCCAACTTCCCTAAACCCAGAATGGTTTAATGTCAGTAAATAGTAGTGATAAGGAGAGGGGTGGGTGCGCTTTGTCATCGGATTTCTTTTTTTTTTTTTTGCATAGCTTGTTTAGAAATTACAAGCCATAACATCTAACGGGTCTCAGAAGTTTCCCGTTCTCGGGGTCATATGACGGGGAGGGCCTAGCTAAGGCCGCGGGGGACACATTTGTCACACTTGTTCCCAGCTGCGCTTGTTCTGTCTGGGGGAGAAAGAACTCACGGAAATGCTTGGTAGAGAGGAGGAATCGTGAAAGCTTCTTAAAAAGGCAAAGCTTTTTCATCAGAGTAACAGTAACACAGCCGGCTGTTCTGAGTGCTCTTCCCAGAATCCAGCGCATTCCCTGGCCTCAGTTTTCTCAACTGTAAAATGAGGTGTCGGATCACATCTCTCAGCTCTTTTTTACCATTCTCTGTCTGACTCATTTGAAACCCTCAAAATATGTTAAATAACTCTCATTCATTTCCTCTGTCAAGATGCAGCTCATATTCCTTGCAAAACATTTAGAGCAGCGCTGCTCCGAGCATGGTCTGCAGAAGGTGCTGGTCCTCGAACTTGTTCGTTTAGACTTGCGATGTGATAAGGACAGAAACTGAGAGAAGCTGTTTAGCAACTTTAATAGCAACCTGGTGTTGCCATGACACTCAGGTGGATCCACTGAGGCCTCAGTCCCCAGTGAATTGGGGGCAAAACACCTGGCCTTTTATAAAAAAACAGAAGTGCTCATCTATAAACAACAAAGGAAAAATTTAAATCACTTTTCATTCCACTATTCAACCTTAAGTCACTTTTGTGAAATGGCTGGTTAGGAGTGGAGAGGGATTTCTTTCTGTCTATATCCATCTGTTTAGTACTTTTTGTAGTTTTAATTACATGCATTTAAAAAATATATGTTTTAAGAACCAATATGAAAAATAAATAGATAGGGATAAAAGATATGTAATTTGGCCCCAGCGATTTCGCCAAAGTGGATAAGGTCATCTCAGCCATGGATAACTGGAACCTTGTGGAGAAAGTTGGAGTTGAAAACCAACTTTCTGCCACTCTCCCGCTCTGCTCGATTCCCCAGGGCTGCCCAGGTTTCAATGGGTGAGGTTCTGTCCTAAGAGGGGCCATCAGTGCCCACCTGGCTGACAGAGGCTTCTCGACCTCTCTCGGGGTTCAGGCTTCCATCCAGGTGTCTGTGGCCACCTCCTTCTGCTGAGTCAAAGTAAATGTCCTTGGTATTCTGAGAGACTCTGAGGACAACTGACAAACAGTTGGGAAATGGCCTCCAGAAAGGAACGGCCTCAGCATAATGTCTGTGGATGGCCATCCTCTATCCATAGAGGATGTCCTAAGAATGGCATTGCCTTAATTAAGAGCCCCATCCCCCTGCCCCAAAGACAATGCTGCCTGAGGGTGGTTTTCGTGACCGCCACAATAGTAAAGCTGCTGACTGAGAGACAAATGGCCACACACTGCCCAGCATTAGGTCATCTTTATACCCATTATAGGGCATGATAAAAGAAAAAAAATGGGTGGAAGTAGGATGTCCAAAATGAGGGAGAAGAACAAAGAAAGAGGAACTGCAAGAATTCACAAAAGGATAAAAGGCAAACTTCACTGTTTTGGAAGATATATAAGTATGACATTTCCCAGAAGTTTAAGAAAGGTCAGCTTAAAACATGCATATACTTTAAGTCCCCATCCTCATTCCTAACCTGAAAGATGACTTCAATACCAAGGGCTTGGAGTTTGCCAGTTTGGGTCAAATGATGATTGCCCCAGACTCATCCATTTTAAACTTAGAAGTTGGCAAGAGATTCATAGATTCGCACTCTCCCAGTATGGCTTGGGGAGACTGTTTAGCCAGCCCCTTTCAGGTTATACTTGACCTTCCTTCCCTAGGTAATCTCCCACAATTCAAAGATGGGAAGCAGGCCTCATACCCCTTGGGAATACTAGGCAATCTTACAAATTCCCAAGGGTTTAAAAAAAGTAGGAAGTAATCGAGTTAGGGGAAGGACTATTGCCTTTATGTGCTTTTCCACAGAAGCATTCATTACTTTTTCTTTAAGCAGAAAGCATTCCCATACCTGATGGCCAGTGCCATCATCTCCCAACTCTCGCCCATTCCCCATGGACCACACAGAACTAATTATTAAAGTAACAGGTGTGGTTTATATGACTTTGAAGATTAGGACTTCAAATGAACTAAATTGGCCTGGGTTAGTTCTATCTCAACTAAGGAGATTTTTCCCTTTGTTCTCAAGGAATCTCAGCCATGAGATCAACAACTGGCATTGATCCTGATCCCAGCATTTTCCTCCCCTAGTTATGGTCATCCTCCTCCTCCTTCTAAGCATTGTGCTATGGGGATTGTTAATGGGCCAGCACCTTAGTTTCTCGAGAAGAGGGCACATCAAGGCTTCCTCAGGGTGGCCTTGCAACCAAGCTCGATGGTGCAATTTAGCAGAGAGATTGACCTGGGGAGAAAGGAGAAAGCTCTGGCAGCTCTGTCAGGCCAGTTTTACTAGAAGTTGAGTCTGATACAAAGATTTTTGTGCAATGACTTATGGAGGCTGAGGTCTCAACAGGAGGAGTGAGAGGAGCAGGAAGGGGAAGGAACTCACAAACCTGTAGTTTCAGGAAAAGGGCAGCCTCAGCCTTCTCTACTGGGAGCTCTGGAGTACGGATTGCACTGAGTTATCCCCACTCCCAGAGGCAAGATGGTTGGACTGTTAAAACTCCCACAGTAGTTTGTCATTGGCTACAGGCTGCCCCTGGGGATGAGGCTGTTGTGTTCCAGAAATCACCAGGCCAGGCAGCTTCCATCAGCCAAGGAAGGACAGTCTTCAGAGAAGGGTGAAGGTGTGAGCCCTTAGGACTCAACACCTGCAGCGGCTGGGGCCTGGTGCTCTCAGCTTGATGAAGGGATCTAGGCAAGGTGCCAGCCATACCAGCGATGGCAGCCAAAAGAGTTGGAAATGGAGAGTCAGTGAGCTGATACATCGTCTAAGGAGAAACTTATATACAAACCCTTTCTAGTGTAGTCTAGTCTAGTCTGGTACACATACTTTAAGGCATGGCACTAACAGGATATTATATTATTCAATTAGATTGGATTACAAGATGACTTAGAGGGGGGCATGGAAGTCATTCAATTCATCTTATAGAAGAGAAGAATTAGGTCAGAGTAAACCCTTATTGGGAACCGGCTCTGATTTTCAATCTTCTGCTTTTCTTGACTTCAAGCCAACACATATTTATCAAATGCCTACTATGTGTAAGGCATAGTTTTAGGCACTGAGCGGAGAATTTCAAGACACAAAACTCAGCCTCTGCTTGGGCCTTAGAACTTTACAGTCTGGTAGAAGATACGGGAATGGAAGAAAAAAATGAGAATAGTATACAAATCAAAATTTAGATCTCATTCCAAAAGCAGTATGGATTAAGCGCTATGGGAACTTGAAGGCGAAAGTAGACACATGGAAGAATGGTTCGTGCTTGTCTCAATGTGATGGGAGGCCTTCATTCCAAATGTCCCTGTTTTTCAAACTGTAAAAATAAAATATCCTGCCAGCTCTTCTATTTGGGCTGAAGAAGATAAGTATGCAAGGGGGAAAACAACAAACGAAAACAAGCCACCCCTTTTCAAAATGCCATTTTGCCTCAAAAGCTTCTTCAATTCTTAGCCAGGAAGAGCAAAATGGTGAAAGTATTACTCATTAAACATAATTATTTTGAAGCTATGAGCCAAAGGTCCTACTTCCTTTGGAGAAAAATGTTGAATCGAGCCCACCGTCCCCTTTCAGCTCAGAATGCTTTACTGCTGGAGTGTCTTATCTTTTAAATTTTCCTGTGCCTCACTGACATGTGTATTAGTCCGCCCACTTAAATTAGTGTGTTGTTTATGCATTAGCACTTTGGTCAGGACTGAAGATTCACTCATTTATTCATTCATTCATTCAGAAAGCATTTCCTGAGAGCCTACTGTATGGGGGGCCCTCTCATGGGTGCTGGGAATACAAAAATGAGAAAGGGACTCTGAATCTACTCTGGACACCCACAGTCTAGTTAAGTGAGACAAATAAGCAGGTGATTGTATTACAATATGACATGTGCTAAACTAGAGCTTTGCCCAGGACATCCAGCTAAGAATGGCGTGGGGGATATTCGAGGAAGTTTCTCTAAAGAAATTGACCTTAGTTGAAACCTGGAGCCCTAGAAGGGGGTTACATCATCATCTATTATTTTCTTTATACCATATATTATTGAAGGTAAATTATCTTTTAAAATTTTGCTTTTTGATGTTATTAACCTCTCTCATTTCTCAAATGTTGTTTGAGAAACAACATTTCTCAAACTTTTTTCATCATTGCTCTCCTAAGAGCCTCCTCGGTAGACATTTTTTTCCTTAATCGCTAACCCCCTCCACTATGATGTTTCTCTCCCCGCCACCCCCGCCCCCGTGGCAAAGTATACATAACACAGATTCACCATTTTAACCATTTTTAAGTGTACAATTCGCTAGCATTATGGACTCACACTGTTGTGCAGCCATCACCATTATCCATTTCCAGAACTTCTTTCTAATCTTCCCCATCTGAAACTCTGCACCCACTAAATAGTACCCATTTATCTCTTCTCCCTACAGTCCCAGGCAACCACTATACTACTTTTGATCTCTATGAATTAGACTAATCTAGGTACCTCGTATAAGTGGGGTTGTACCATATTTATTCTTTTTTTTTTGGTCTGGCTTGTTTCACGTAGCATAAAGTCTTCGAGGTTCATCTGTGCTCTAGCATGTATCAGAATTTCATTCCTTTTTAATCTGAATATCTCTATGAAATCTAACACGACATATTAAGGCTGTATGTGTGCTGTGCACATTTACAGGGCTACCAACCACTGTCATATATAAAACTTTTTCTACCTCCCAGGAACTAATTTTGCTCCCTTAGGGCAACATCACCCTGTTGGGAACACCTGTATTAAAATGTCAGCTTCTTTGTGACCATGTTAGTCTTGCTGAACACTCTCTCCCCAGATATTAGCCCAATACCTGGCACGTAGCTCCCATTTGTGGAATACTTCTCAAACTCCTTCCACATTCACGCCTTCCATCTTGTTTTAATCCATTATTGTTAAAAATTGCTCTCGGAGTTATCACAGGTATATTTTGACACTTGGTGTCTTATTCTGTCCAGCCAGACCTCCCAACATACTCATGTCCCCAGGCTGCATACACCCTTCTCAATGTCCCTGTGTTTGCCCGCTTTCTTAACAGAGGTGAAAGATTATGAGCCGCCATTTGGTTCCAAGGTGCGGGAGCATCCCTGTGTTGAAAGCATGAAGGACAATGTGTTGCGAGATCGGGGACGACCAGAAATTCCCAGCTCCTGGCTCAACCACCAGGTAAGGAGTGACTATTTTGAGGGGAGAAAGAGTCATCTGAGGCAGCCTCTTAGGTAAGAGAGAATTCTGGGCTGTTTGTTGGGTTTCTATCTGAGAGCAGGTCCTTTTGTGTTCTGTGATCCTCTGAGGTTTTGTGTGTAAAGAAAATTTCAATAAAGTGGGATGACCCTGTGATTTCAAGTTCCAGCTGGCAGGTAGAGACAACATTCAAAGAGGGCTCTCAAATAATCATCTGAAGGATATTTGTCACATTGTCCAAGTCCCCATGGTTCCGGTTAAAATATTTTGTTTGTGGCCTCTACCACTCACCTCCAGCCTTTACACAGGGAATTTTTGTTTTGTTCCCTTTTGGGTTCCAAATGTTTTCTTCTGGGAATTTTCAGCTCTGGAAGGAAATACTTAGCAGAGAGAAACAAGCAGAGTTTGTCAGCCAGCTGGACCGAGAGGTGACTGCCGTGCGCTCAGGGCCACGTGCAGGCTGTACACACGGAGCTGGGAAAGGGGAGGCCAGCGCCTCACTCTGGAATAAAAGAGCAGAGAGGAAAATGCAAACGGACAAACAGGAAATCTGTCCATTGGAACATTTTAATGGCTTTTTTCTTTTTTTCCTTTCAAGAAATGGTGAGTAAGGCCATCCATCATAGGGCCATAGTTCTGGACTTATAAGGAGGCCTACCTAAACCTTTGGCCTGGGGGCATTTTGATGAAGGCAGTGGGTCAGAGGGAAAGAACAAAATGATAAGATGCGAGAGCAAGAGGCCTGTCTGACACAACCGGGTAAGAGCCCTGAATGAAACGAGAGAGTGAGCAGGGTGCCCCTGGCTCACTGACCACTGTTCTTCCTACTGCAGATAACCTTCTATTGCCTTCTTTGGATGAATCCCCTCATCCCACGAAGGCTGGGGCTCAGTCACAGGTTTTCCTAAGGGCAAGGCAAATTCGGATAAGAAACAGAGACAGCAAATCAGGAGCAGTCGTGAAGACAGATGGAGCAGGAAGCCTGGCTTGTGCCAGTCCTGGCCTAGAGCCACTTCCAAGGACAGAACCTAATAAAGCTAGGGAGAGCGTGAACCCAACCGTGGTAGCCCAGGGCCTTCAGGGGTTCGGGCAAAGCCTCTGTGACTGTGACAGTATGAGACTGTTTTATGTTAGCTCTGAAATCAGAAGGCACGAGTGTTGTTTCTTTCAAACTCAGTTGCCTCCTAAGCTGTACGTTTCTCGTAATGAAACCATTATTCATGATGATAAAATTCTGGAAAGAATTTACATAATACATTTTTTTCTCTTAATGAGATTTGTTGCCCTATTGATTTCAAGTTAATGCTTAATATTTAATTTAATTTACTGCCTGTAATTACAGTGTCAGAATAAAATAAATGTTACTTGTGTACCAACAATAACACTCCACTCTTAACAGGGCCATCAATCAATACCGTCAATTAGGTGAATTATACAATTAATTCAACATCATGAACTCACTCGCAGCGCGGGAAGGGAGGGAGAGGCTCCTAGGTGAGCTAGGAGAGGTACCAGTTATGGGGACAGTGCCAGCTCTCAGGGCAGTGTCGGGATTCATCCATTCCACCCGGGCAACAGTGCGAGGGACCATCAGTGATAATGTGGAACCTCTAAAGGGCAGGAGCACAGTCTGTTTGTGCATCTAAGCCTATCTGTTTAACTCTTGCCTGCTTTATTTTAAAAAAAGAAAAGAAAAGAAAAAAAGACTTGAAATGATAAAAATATTTGCAATGCAAAATACAAATGAAGGCTGCGAGGGAAGACCCTTGCCATTGTGCTAGCAGCGAATGGGGCCATTATGAGGTTTAGCTTGAATCCTCCGAAATGGCCTAGAGCCAAGCTGGTCTGGCTGGCAGCATGTTTCATGGGGTCCAGCCTAATGCTGGGGAGGGGTGGGGCATAGCAGCGCATCCTTAGCAGCTGCCGCTGACGGACTCGACAGAACATGTGGGCTTCACAAATTAAAACCAGACTGATGCCTGGACTTCACTCTGATGCGGATAGTCAGCCCGCATTAAAATAGAAACGTGTCTGTGATTCCAACTGTAATGCACTCTGGCAAAGGCAGAACCACAGAGATGGCTAAAGATCAGTGGTTGCAAGGGGTTCAGGGAAGGAGCAAGGACGGGTGACCAGGGGGAGCACAGACGACCTGTGGGATACTGTCATGGTGGGCACGTCATTCTACCTTTGTCGGAACCCATCGCCTGTACCCTAACGTCAACTGCAGACTTCAGATGATAGCGATGTGTCACTGTCGGTCCATTGACACAGTTGCGAGGTGTTGGTGTGAGGGAGGCTGGGGAGTGGGAGGGGCGTGTGGAAGCCCTTTGTGCTTTCCACTCAGTTTTTCTGAGAACCTAAAACTACCCCAAACAATAAAGGCTAAAACTGCTCCGAAATAGTATAAAGGTATGAAATGGTATTGGGAGCCACTTTGTGAGGACTCTCAGGTATTGGGGATGCTGCTTTACCCCAGAAGCCGACTGGAGGGCCCTCGTACTGTCTCCCCGTCTCACGACTTACTGTGATCGAATGACACCAGGGCAAATAGGTACGGCAGGTGTCCAGGTTAGTGCGCAGCCCCCCGCACAGCCCCTTTGGTCCGCATGCAACTGGCCGGCCTCATCCACTGAGTGCTCAGTCAGAATGTGCTAGAGGCACAGGCTCATTCCCACCTGGCCGGCACTGTAGGAACACGGCCAGGCGGCCACCTAGACCTCCGTGGAGCCCCCTAAGCCAGCGACTCACGTTGCCTGTGACTTCTCTTCCCCTGCAGGGCATCCAGATGGTGTGTGAGACTCTGACCGAGTGCTGGGACCACGACCCTGAGGCCCGCCTCACGGCCCAGTGTGTGGCCGAGCGCTTCGACGAGCTGGAGCACCTGGACCGACTCTCGGGGAGGAGCTGCTCCGAGGAGAAGATTCCGGAAGACGGCTCGCTGAGCACTACCAAATAGCGCTCCCAGGCCAGACTGGGCCAAGTCCAAAGAGGCCATCCCTGTCGCCAAAGAAGAGAGGCAGCAGGAAGCTGCCCCTAAACCGATGCTTCCTGGAAAACCAGGGGTCACGGCCCTCCCTGTAAACTGTGGGATCGAGCGGAAACAGCAGTGGCAGGGAGCGGGTGACATGAAGCATTCTATGCCTTTGACGTCGTCATAGGATAAGCTGTGTTAGCAGTTCCTCAGGAAATGAGATTGATTTTTATAATAGTCAGTAACATTTGCACTTTATTAATGCCTGTATATAAATATGGAATAGCTATGTTTTATATCTATATCTATATATGTCTATATCTATATATACAGCCATACTCTGGAAAGAGACAAGGAAAAAGATCAAATATTCCCAGGAAATTGGTTTGACTGGAGAGCTCCAGAGCCGAGCTCAGACGAAGGGATCCATTAAAAACATTAGCACTTGACAATCACACGTGAGATGGTTCTCTGACTACACACAGTGGGGGACTTTGCATTAGGAGAGAGCCTCCATGTCTCAGAGACTGCTACGGCCATGTTGCATTCACTTTCGCAAAACAATAATTCCTTGCGCGTGGGTCTTCTTCCGGCCACGGAGCTATTTATAGTCACACTGTTTGGGGACCAGACCCTGCAGTTCCTGTGTGCCATTGTTTCTCCCGGACTGTTCACCTGAGCTTCAAGCCCCACATCTGGTCTGTGAACACACTTTCCTCCACTCGCTCAGAAACTTTGCTCCATGTCTTATAGTTTCTATGTTTTGAGCCCCGTTTTTACCTTAACAGGCCGCAGAATGTTTCATCCATGAAATGGCCATACTTTCTACTAATATATGTATTATGTAATAAATATATATATATATATATCTATTCCCCCCATACACCTGTGTTACTATTGTCCACTCCCAGCCCTTCTCCACTTCCTTAAAGGGGACAAATTGCCCCTCTGGGGTTCATTGCATTTAACTTCTCATCACGCATATTTTGAGTTTCTAGCTTTCTACGCATCCTTGGGGCTCCCGAACGCTCAAGTATATTTTGAGCTAGTGGAAAGAATTTGAGCTGCACTCCACTGCCAGTCAGGAGTTTCCTCAGGCACACTGAACATGTGTTTTGCTTGGCCAGCGCAACATGTAATGAAATTGAGCCACTTTTAAAATATTTGGAGATTTTACCAAAAAAAAAAAAAAAATCTGAATCCTCAAGTGAGAATAGATAGCAGATGGTTTCCAGTTCTCTCTCCGTCTATGTCATTCACAAAATGAAGGTGTGGACACACTTCTAAAGCTGCTTCACTTCTTGATGTAAACATTTGTGTTTTCTGCTCACTCCCATCCCAGTCTGGGAATTAAGCCTGCCCCTAACTGATGTCCTTTGTAAGAAATGTGCATTCAGAAACAATCATTCTCTGGCTGTGTTATTATGACTTTGATTCCCTCTCTCTACCAGATCATGTGTTAAGATTTGAAGTTGGCCTGTTTTTTTTGCGGGGAGGGGGAGACTAAAGAGGACCTCCTCTAAGATGCCCCAGTTAACCCAAGTCTCTTTTGTCTGTATATGAAGAGCTTTCCCCTCTGCATTAGGGACGGGAGCCCTTTATTCCAAGAGGCTTTCGTCATGGTTACCCGTCTCTCCATCATACCAGCCTTCCCAACCCTCGCAGAACTTGCTGGTGAGGATTTGAGTGTGGGACACAAGAGTCCCATGTGCAGTTAGGAAATCTTTGTTCACGTAGACAAGAACAAAGAATGAGCTTTAATACTCCATAGGAAACTTGTTAATTCACAAACAAGTGTTAATGCTGCAAATAATCTCTTTTTTTAAAAAAAAAAAAAAAATGTTTTGAAGCTACTTAATTTCGGCCAAATAGGAATACAAGAGTGGGACTAGCAGTGAGCAAATCAGCTCTCTTTGGATTTTGGAATGTCTCCTCTCATTGGGGTTTTAGTAGACAGGCTGAAGTTTGGGATTAGGTGGAACTTCTAGGGATCCTGCTCTGTCAGGGTGGGCTGAGAGAGTTAAGGACAGTTTGGCTGCAGTACCATGCGAGTGCCCAGAAATTCCACGCACTTTAAGGCTTGGTGATGACGTCCCAATAGCTGTTGCTTACTGACCTCTAGTGGTGAATTCCTAGAATACCGGTCCATTAGTGGGATCTTCCAAGGTCCAAAAGAGCTTTATCACTCTGTTACCATCAGCATAAACTGGAATGTAGTATCAGATGATATGATACTGTGGCTTGTATTGTTTATGTATTTTTTTCTTATTCAAGAAAAAGACCAAGGAATAACATTCTGTAGTTCCTAAAAATACTGACTTTTTAAAACTACTATACATAAAGGGAAAGTTTTATTTTATGGAACACTTCAGCCGTACTCATGTATTAAAATAGGAATGTGAATGCTATATACTCTTTTTATATCAAATGTCTCAAGCACTTATTTTCATACTGTACATCGTTCATCTTTTATATACATAAAATGTTTATTAGATTAAATAAAGCAAAAATACTCAGGTCAGCTTCTTGCCTCCTGTTCCTATTCATAACAGCTAAGACCGTGAGCCTCACTTGGTTATGTTGCGGTTTTTGTAAAAAAAAAAAAAAAAAAAAAAAAAAAACAAGACAAATCCTCTCCAACTTTTCCATATTTATCGTTCTTCTTCAACTGGCAGGCTCGGGTTCCTTTTTTATAAAGCATTCACGGAAGTTCAGTAATATGAGATGCAGCAGATGCTATTGGTGGCCCGACCCTCATCCCAGGCCCTCGGCATGGTCCCTTACATCTCCTGGTTGCCATCTTAGTCTCTTCCCCTCGCCCCAACACCCAGGGAGCTGCCTCCCTCAACGTAACTGCTTCCAGGGCTCGGCGTAGCTGAGGCTGCCGCTAAGAACGCACGCCCATTTCTTATATTTTCTCTTTTCCTTACATAGCAGCTGGCCGTTGACTGTCTTTTTGACTCCTGCCAGGTGTCATGCTTCCACCCTCTTTCTTTCTGCTTAGCCACAGCATCCCACTTGGGACTTTTAATCAGTGTATCTGTATCACCAGATAAATGTGCCGTGAGTAGTTGGCAGCAGGTCATTGTTTAACAGGCTTTCTTGTGACAAAACATATGTGGTTTTCTACCCCAACTCTGAGCTACCTGTTTTGAAATCTGAGAAACTGTGGCTTCTTCTGAATTGAATTATCAGCTGGGTTCTAAATTATAATATAGTAGTAGCTCTATCAGGGTATCTAAATCTCAACACTGATGTTTTGCGCTAGACAATTCTTTGAGCAGGGGCCTGTCCTCTGCATTGTAGGCTGTATAGTGGCATCCCTGACTTCTGTCCACTAGATACCAGTAGCACTCACCCGCAGTGTGACAACCAGACGTTGCCAAATGTCTTCTAGGGGGGCAAAAATTGCCTTCAGTTGAGAATCACTGAGCTAGATGATGTGGTCCTACACTACTTTGGGCATTAGTTATAATCCTATCCTAAATAACGACTTGGCAACTTCAGTGGTTACTAATTTTAGTAATTATCTCCTCCATGTGTGACCTGAGCAAGTCACTAAACCTCTTCATGTCTCGGTTTAATTATGTATACAATGGAATTTTACAGCCCTCATCCTAATCAAGGTACCGTTGTGACAAGGAATATATGCGAGGCTCTTGGAGTTACATCCTGAACTTGGGAAGCCTTCCGTACATATTGGTCAATATTAAGTCAGTTTAGTATACCAAGAGCTGCTTTCCCAAAGAGGCAGATTTTGAGGTAAAGCCTAGAGAGTATTAACAACTCAGAGGAGAACTGGGTACATACACAGGCCTGTTTCTATCCTCAGCATTATCTCAGGTGAACTCTCACTCAGTACCTGCTGTGGCAGCAGATTTAATCCTCTGTTAGCTCTGTGAGCTAAGTAGCATGCCCATTTTACAGATGAGAAATCATGCTCAGAGAACTTAAGGAAGAAGCCAAAAGTCTCACAGACATAGAATCTGGGTACATAGCCAAGTTGTCCCAGAATAATAATTTGGAATAATGCTTGGTTCTTCTCTCTACTTCATGCTGTCTCTCGCCGGAACTGGCCTGTCCGGCTGGATGAGAGCCGTCCCCCCGCCCCATAATGAAAGGCCCTGCTACTCACCTACAGGGCTGTGTCATTGTTTCTCATCTCTTCCCTGTGTGTCTGTCTGCTCGATGAGGGAAAGGAAGATGCTTTTTTTATGTCTATTGCCCAACTTTCTGCTCACATAATAAATATGGTCTAAATTCTTGCTAAGAGAACCACTGAAAGATGAATGAATATGTGTGGATAGTCTGCCTAATGTGTGAAACGTACATTTCCGGTGATTTCTGATTGTGCCAACCTTTAAACACTTTACTGTGGTGGATCCGTTTTTATTTTAACGTGTATTAGAAAAAATAAACACATTAAGCCTGGGCCTTCACGAATATTATCACCTAAAATATAGCTGAGTTTAAAAACTAGAATTGATTTTTTAAATGCATTAAGTATATAATGGCACTTATTTGTGGCAACTACAGGAGATGTGAATATGAATGATTGAAGTTAGCTCCACACAAGGAAGCAAATCCATATAAATTACTAACATATATTGAGCACTCAGTAAGTGCCAAACGCTATTCTCTGTTTCACATTTTTTATCTGCTTTAATCTTCACCACACACCTATGAGATACCTCTGTATTAGAGATGAGGAAATTGAGGCAGAGAGCAAGGACTTCCTCAGTTAGCAATCTCTAGGCTGGGATTTGAACGGAGACAGTCAGACACCAGAGCTTACACTCACATTTGAACAGGAGATGGAGCTGGAGTTAGAGGGCAAAGTACAATGCTTGAGGTTCTGACCCCTTAGCCTAAAATACAAAGGAGGAAGATGCAGTTTTCACTGGCGGAGAAGGGCAGTCCATCAGGGAGCCCAGGGAGAGAAAGTCCTTCCTCAAAGGCACATGGACTCTGGGCTCCTGCCCAAGAGCTTCAGCCAAAACAGGAGCCAAGGTCGCCTGACCCCCTGCCAGCCCCATTTTGCCAGGGTTATTTCAGTTCTTGCCCTCAAGGTCAGGAGCATTCCACTTGGCAATGTCTCCAAGTGCTCTCTACAGGGACACAGTCCCCTGCACCAGTCAGCAGTTTTTGAATGTAGGCTCTTTGTGCCCAGGAGTTTCTATTTTGTGGTGGTAGTTTTTGCTTTAAACTCTTTATGCAAATGACATACTAATAGTGCAGTCAGAGGGAAATTCCTTCCCTAGGTGACAGACAGGAAACCTTTTATTTAAATAAGTGTGTCCATCCTTTTTCTTAAAAGTCACTCCAGTTGGTTGGCATCTGCTTATTTTGTTCATTTTCTCCTAAAATAAGCTTCCTAATCATTGCTTATCATATTTCCACTTAGGATTTTTTTTTTTTTTAACTTGAATAATTATAGCTCCAGACTATGGGTTTGAGGACATGGCTTTCAGGCCTACTTTGCAAACTGTGCTGATAAAGACCAGACTGTGAACTTTTCCACATTACATGGCCTGCCAATCAGCCTCATACGGTGTAATTTAATTCTAATACAGCTCCTGATCCTCGGTGCATTTAAAAATAACTTGTTAATAGTCTTCCTATTCTAATTAAGCTAAAATTACATACACTGTGAAATGCTTGCTCTCTCTGCATACACACATGCATGCACCCACACGCGCGCGCACACACACACAGACACACACACACACGTACAAACGATTCTTAAAAATTGCTTCTGCGTGAAGCCCGTGTGGCACAGGGCTTCTGTAATCGTCCTCAGTCTTTCTCCACCCATGCCTGCAATGGTAGACAACAAGATAACCATAGCCATGGTACCTTAGCATCATCGAAAAAGATAAAATGCTTTCGAAATCCACGTTTGTCTGAATTGTCATAACAAATTCTTAAAATCAGGACATCTATAGCCAGATCCCCTTGGTTCAAATCCCAGCTCTGCCAGCGACTAGCTATATGACTTTGTGTCATAGCAAGCCTCTCGTTTTATTCCTTTGGTCTCTTAATGTGTAAAATGGGTGTAATGAAAGGACTGACCTGGGGAATTACTAAAGATTGCTATTAAGAATAGAGTTACTAGAGAAAGAGAAATACCACATGATTTCACTTATATCTGAAATCTAAAAAATATATATATATACAAAAATAAATGAACAAACAAAACAGAAATAAACTCACAGATATAAAGAGCAAATTGATGGTTGACAGATGGAAGGGGGGTCAGGAGATGAGTGAGAAGGTAAAGGGATTAAGATGTACAAATTGCTGGTTATAAAGTCAATCATGGGGATATAATTACAGCATCGGGAATATAGTCAATAATATTGTAATAACCATGTATGGCATGACATGAGTACTAGATTTATCCAAGTGATCATTTTGTAAGTTATATAAATGTCTAATCACCATGTTGTATTCCTAAAACTAATATAATATTGTATGCCAACTGTAACTGAAAATTTTTTAAATTAAAAATAAAACATTGCTAAAAAAAATAATGTGGAAGGGGATAGATGAACCAAGAATGGCACAATGTTGATCATTATTAACACTGAGTGATGAGTTAAAAAAAAAACAAAACATAATTAGAATAGAGACTGGTGCACATAAACATTAGTTATTATTATTTTACCATTATTAACTTTTTACATGTTACTCTAAAATGAGGCTGTGTTGTTGTAATATTTTAATGACATTGTTCCCAAAATCTGGGGTAAAACGGAGTCTCGAGGAAACGGAGCGATGTTTACCTGTAACTGTGAATGGATTGTCAGCTGTCCTGGAGGGGGCCATGTGGCGTGGCCGTGGTCATGCAGGCAGGGCCCTGTGAGACGGGAACCTCGGGTGTCAGTCTAGCTCCGCCATCCACCACCCTGCTCCTCCATGACTTTGATTTCTTGTGCTTTTGCCCCCTCTGAGACTCTTCCCCCTCCTGCCTACATTAGAAAACTGAAGAAAATCCAAATATTTCATTTGTAAAAACACAGGGAAAACTACATTTACATTATTAATGCAAGATAAAATTTATTAGCTTTTCTATTGCTTATATATACACTGATCATCCTAACAACCCTGTAGGTAGGTATTATTTTCTCCATCTTGCGTTTATGAAATGGAGTGGACCATCTTATGCAAGTTTATGCAGTTCGAACCCAGGTCTCTGTATAAAACTGCTCCTCCAAGCTGTTTGTCCATATTTGATTCCTTCATCCATTACATTCCATTAGCTGAATGCAAAGTGGTGTGCCACCCGAGAACTGCTTGCATTTTGAAAACAAGAACTATGTGTTACTCAACGTATTATCCACGCATCTAGCACAGAAAGGAGCACGTGGCATTTGGTCGAGAAATTTTTGTTGAAGAAATGAAAGCGCTTGGCCTTTAGAAGTCCATGATCTATCTGAGGAAACAGACACATACAAATAAACAGTACATGATCAGCATGTTCTAATCGGTAACGCCCATTGGAGTGAAACAGCCGAAGCCAAAAGATGCCTGGATTTTGCAGAGAAATTCTTAGTGAGAGCCTGACTGTGGTCCCTCAACTGCCCACGTGGATGTGGTGCTCCAGCCATGACCACTACCCCTGACAGAATGGCCCTGCTCCTCTAATTCTCTTACGAATGTCTCTCAAGGTGCTGGTATTGGTTTCCTTGGGTTATTGTAACAACTTACCATTGTGTTGGTGCCTTAAATCAACAGAAATTTGTTCTCTCGTAGCTCTGGCATCTAGACGTCCAAAGTCAAGGTCTCGGCATCAAGGCCCGGCCTTGTTCTCTCTGAAGGCTCTTGGGAATAATCAGGACTAGGCAGAGCTTGATGTGTCCAGCTGCTCATGGGTCCAGATGTTCCTTGGTGTTTCTTAACTCGTAGCCACACCACGTCACGCTCTGCCTCTATCTTCACATCGCCTTCTTCTCTTCTACTCCGTGTGTCTCTTTTAAGGACATGTGTCGTTGGATTTAGGGCTCACCTGGAAAATCCAGGATGATCTCGTCTTGAGATCCTTAACTCAATTACATCTGCAAAGACCTTTTCTCCAAATGAGGTCACAATGACAGGTTCTGGAGATTAGGACTTGGACATATATTTTAGGGACCATCATTCAACCCACCACAGAACTTTAGCTAATTCCTCTGGTATGATTTCTTCTAAGATGAAAAGATACTGAGTCCAACAGCCTCCCTTGTGCACTTGAGACATTCCCAGAAATGACTCTGACAGGTTCACAAATTTTATTTAGCTTCGTTTTCTATCTTAACAACAACAACACCAACAACAACTTAGTGATGTTTACAGTGTGCAATAATTAAAACATCACGTAAGGATCACTGTTTATCTCGATGACTCCACATACTTTTTACACATCTATCGCTTCTCCATCAGTTCCAATTGTTTCCCTCCAGGAATATGAGAATGAGATGAAGTTAAAAACTCTTCCCCCACCCACTGTATCTTCCTTTGATGCCACCCTGTGTTTAAAATATAGGGAGCAATTCATGATACTAAAACAATATTATGGAATTTGACACCAGTGCTAAACTTAGAAATAAATGATGACATGTTTCAATGCTCCAACTCATTCCATTGGAACACAGGAATACTCTGGATGAGAATGGGAAGTTAGGTTTTAGTCTAAGTCCTGTTACTAAGTTCCTTAGTTCTATGACCTTGGGTATTCTAGTTATTATTGTGGGTCAGGAACTTGGGAAGGGCTTAGGCTAGACAGTTCTCACTTGGGCTCTCTTCTGTCATTGAACTCAGATGTTAACTGGGTTTAGAATCATCTAATGGCTCAGCTGAGCTGGACGTCCATGATGCCTCACTCCTGAAGTTAATGCTAGTTGTCATCTGGGAGCTCTGCTGAGCTGTCATCTAGAATACCTACATACGGCCTCTTTAGCTGGCAATGTCAGGACAATAGAGTCCTTACATGGCAGCTGGCTTCTCTAGGGTGAGTGTACTGCATGGACATTTGTGACATAGTCTTGGAAGTCATGTAACATCACTTTTCTTATACTCTATTGAACCAAGCATTTGCAAGTCACACAAATTCAAAGCAAGAGGACATGGTCTCCCACCTCTCCATGGGAGCAGTGACAAAGAGTTTTGTGGTAATACTTTAAAACCACCACAAACAAACACTTTACAGTATAGGGGTCTGTCTCTCATCTGTAAAATAGGACATTATCGCTAAGACTTCTCTAGTACTTAAAATCCTTGAAGCAGTTTCCTTTAATTATCTTTATTTATTCACATCAATGTTGATATGCCGTTTCCTTTTTAAAAATATTATTAAAAAGACTATAATACATAAAATTAGGGAGGAAAAAACAGAGAAAAATGTTTCCTTTTCAATACCCTTCTAATTATTTTACATTTTGAGTTGTTCTCTCTCTCTCTCTCTCTCTCTCTCTCTCTCTCTCTCTCTCTCTCTCTCTGTGTGTGTGTGTGTGTGTATGTGTGTGTCTGTATGTGTGAGTGTGATGATCTCACCAGTTCATGATTTGGGAACTTTTTTCTCAGAATTAAAAGAGCCAGGAAGAGTCTGGAATGTTGTTATAAGTGGCATCAGTTGCCATTATAACTAAACATACCATGTAGCAGTAAAATGTAATATTCTAATTAAATTGTAGTGGTTATTATTCTTAGATTACAAACTCAAATGTGCAAGAAATATCACAGGAACACAGGAATACCCTGGATGAGAATGGGATGGTTTAGAATTTATTTTCTATAAATCTGCTTAATTTTGATTCTTAATCTCTATCCTGATGGGCTCATGGAAAATTCAGCCCTTATTTTTGGAACCACCTTCCCCACTAATTCCTGAAGTTTTCCCATTGTTCCAGATTTTATGCAATGAGAACCAGGGGCCAGGGCTTGGGGGGTTTCTGCTTCTCAGTTCTCAGTGAAGCCTGATTTTCCCTTCAGAGGCCCATTATCCCAGTTGCTAGGTTTGTTCAGGTCTGCCTCTCCTCTGCTTCCTTGCTGTGCTAGGGACTTGGGTATTTTCTTGGGAGAAACTGAGTACCACAGGTTTAGATTTGCTTCTCAGTGCACCATGGGCTTTTCCTTTAAAGCTCACCATGCCCTCACATTCCTGCCCGGAAGAAATGGGCAGGGGCCCTCCTCTCCAGGGAACTCAACTGTCACTCCTTCAAGTTTGAGGGATTCTCTACTTTCTATTTCTTCCTTCATCCAAGCTCTGTTCCTGCCCTTTCCCCAACAGACTTGGTTGCCTATCAATTTAAATTATTAACCTGAATTATTAGCAACCAAATAACTAGTTCACTTAATCTTCACATCTTCCCTAGAGAGGAAAATATTTGCATTCCATCTTTCTAGTGTTTCAAAGAAAGGGAAGAGGAACAAATTGATTATTTTTCCATAATGAGAGTGAATGTTCACATCCTGCCACAGAAGAATGTATCAGGCTTATTTATATGCATTGCATATCCTCCAGTATAATAAAGGGAATCACACTTCCATCTGATAGTTTTCTGGAGTCTGTGTTCAACCATTTCCTAAATCTCCTGGGTCTGATGGAAGAACAGCTTCTTTCATAGCTGATAACACTGAAGAAATACCAAAAAGAGAACAAAATGACAGACATAGGGCTTATTGTTGGGATGAGATAATGCAGGCCTGATCCCTTATTTGCTATTTCAAATCCAAAGCTCTAAAAAATATAAATAAATTTCCTAACTCATTTGGTTTCAAACCCTGATGTCAGGCTACTTATATATAGTTGCTACTTATCCCATTTAGGGTGAATATTTATGTCATATGGCAGAAATTTTAATGTGTTTAATTATGGAGATATCACTTACACCACTCCTTAAAGTCTCACCTAATATCCACCTTGTCATCTTTCGAACAATGCCCAAATGTCTAGATTTCTAAGTCTATCTGACTCTGAAGGTTTTAAATAGGTTTTGGGAGAAATGTATATACCAGTAAGTTTCTTATTCATGATATTTCTTTGCCCATTCAGTCTAAATCATGGAGAATAATACAGTGGGGCATGATGATTTCTAGGTAGGTTTGCTAAACTGAAAAGGAAAGTTTTCTTTGAATTTCAAAAGCTTGCAGTGGACTCAAAGCAAGGAGGAAAACAGGTTGCATCAGAACAAGGCTTCTTCCTTCTGTTCCCACCACTGAGTCTAGTGGAAAATTCCCCAGCCGAAGGGAAATAAAGGAACTATGATGAGGGAAGAGATCCACGGGGCTGAGAATCAGCAGCTTTCAATGGTTAGGAGCAGAGTAAGGCTACAGTTCTCCTTGCCAGCAACCTTGCCAGCATGTTTAAGTGAAAGCAAGTCTCAGATTGCACAAAAGCAACTCTACAAACTATTTTATAATCTCGAAAAAGTCCCAAATCTCTCCTTAGGTGATGTCATCATACTTCACACTTGAGACAAAATCAGCAATATTCTAGAGGTGTGAAATGTAGCAATTTTACAGTTGAAATCTGACAACCAGAATCTTTCAAATCAGTACCTGAACACTGTTTTAGGAGCAGACCTCAAATATCATTCTGAAGGATCCAGACTTCTGGGCCAACTGGATTCTGTTCATATGAAGATAGACGCTTCACAATGCTTCTAATCTATTCATATATCTTGTATACTAATGAATACCTATTTCACCAATGAACACCTATTTGTACATCCATTATGATAAAAAAAAATGTCTCCTATTGATAAATAAAGGTAGGTAAAATATTTCTAGTAAAGGTCTCTGGAGTGTGACTTTTGATTATATACAAACTCACCATCTTTGGAATATTTTTTGAGATTGGAGTACCTATCCATCCTAGCGCTGTATATTAAAGTTATCATCCATATACACACACACATATATATTTAATGTATATGCTAAAGCATTTGACAGTAAAGTACAGACTACAATTCACTATCTGAGGTCTCGTGTGGGTGACCCCTTTTCAATTTCCCAGGGCACTCAGGAGCCCTTCAAGTTGGACCGTGGGACACAGGCTACCTAGAATGATAATGGCATTGGTATTTAGCTAAAATCCTTTCAGATTCTCAACCTCCACACTTGAACTTGTTTGGGACTGAATGCAGTCATCTGAAAGTCTTTTCCTGAACTGCGGAAGCAGTGTACTTTCTCCAGCTCTTTCTGGTGGGCAGAAGAGACCCTACTTTAGGAACAGAACTGATTTCATTAGAATGCCTCTTCACTATAGGTCCCCTCTGGAGTACGCTGCGTCATGATTCCTGCAAGAAGTGTCTCTGCCACTGGCACAAGCAGTGCAGGAAAAAACTGTTAATGCAGGCGATATCTTGGGGTTTTGTTTTATGAGACAAGTATTATGTTGACAATATGGATCCAGTGTTAGAGAATTATATCAATCACATATGAATATTGTGTAAAGAAATTAAATTATTCACAAGTTTTACAGATATTGAATGTGATTTCTTAAAATGCTAATCCTGAATTTAAACTCAAATTTTGGACATTCAAAGTTTTAACACTCAATAATACAGAAGTGATTAAATTACAGTCAGAGGATAATCATATAGACAAGCTATACAGACTATACTATGTGTGATCTAATATTATGTTGAAAAGAATCACAAAGAACATACAGTTTCACCCTGTTTGAAAAATATTTTATGTCTTACTCATGTGTTTATGTTCATTAATTCATCATTTTTGCGTTGATATCTTTTTAAGTTATTTCCCATTTTCCAGCATTATTAATAATGCTACAATGAATATCTCTATGTAAGTTGGTATTAGTATATTTTTTACTTTTTAAGACAGACTTATAACATGAAGTTATAAATATTTTTATGGTTCTTAGCATTGCTGGCCAAATTATTTCCCTAAATGACTGTGTCTATTTTTAGTCCTACCAACAACAAATGAGAACATGTATATCATAGCACATTCATTGGTTTGTGTATTACCACTCCGTTAATTTCATATTCCGCTATTATACATCATTATTGCTACCACTGCATTTCTTTTATTCATAAAAGGTTAAACTTTTTTCCATATATTTATTTAGAAATTATAGTTTACTGCTGAGAATTATCTGTCATATTCTTTACATATTTATCTCTAACACCTAAATGATTTTATGAATTATATTTGCCACAAACACTTTCCCAGCTTTTATTTATTTTTTTATTTTGTTAATGCGTACTTAATACATCCACATTTTAAAATATGTACGGAATTAAATCACTCTATTTTCTTATGAATTCTCCTATTGCATTCGTTTTTAGAAAAATAACTGTCTTTCTAAAGATCCAATAAATGTCTAATTCTATTTTCTTAGGAATTAAATCACTCTATTTTCTTATGAATTCTCCTATTGCATTCGTTTTTAGAAAAATAATTGTCTTTCTAAAGATCCAATAAATGTCTAATTCTATTTTCTTAAAAATTTTCTGTGGCATTACTTTTTAAGAGTTAATTATATGTTCTCTCTAGAATGTATTCAGATATATGGTGTGGGCTTGAGAAAAGATCATCTATATGTTTTTCTAATTGTTAAACAGATGCCCCAGCATCATTTAACATGAGCATGAGGGTGAGACATTTTCATGTATGTTTGCCTTGTGTTACATTATTGAGGACATAGTAGATTTTTCCCTGAAATGGAAACTACTTCTGGACTGCTTTGTTCCATTATCCAGATTCCCGTATAGGTCTGCTATAGCTGATATTACTTCTAATTAATGTTTATAATTTTCGCATCTAGGTCTTTAAAAATATTATAGCTTTTGTTGTTGTCACTGTTTACTCATTTTGTCATCCATTTTCCTAAATTATTTTATTATGAAAAATATTAAAAATCCAGCACATACCCAGGACCCATACCATATATTCAGAGTTGGTAAATGTGTTTTCATGCTTGATTCAGAAATTAGCCTTTTACTTAAAAAGAAACAAAACATTACAAACATACCATCACCATCTGTGGAACGATACTTCTTAGTGCCCAGTCTCTGTCCCAACTGACCTTCCCAGAGTTCACCCCTCCTATGGTTTAAATGTGACTCTATTCTAGGTAGTGTTAGTGAAAAGTTAAGCAGCCTATGACTCAAGGTTAGTGTATGGCTCTAGTCTTATACTCTTGTGAGGAATATTTAGAAATCAAAATCATACTTACCCAAGGAAGAAAATTTTTCTGCACCAAGTCAAGTCTAAATTCATTTTTTAAGGAGAAAGTTTTCTTTTTTTCTTCAGGGGCACATTTACTAACCAGAAGAACATTTAACATCACAGTTTCTAGCATATGTTTGAAGATTAAAGATTACTTAGGTGTTTTCTCTAAGACAGAGGTTAGTTGTTTTACATTTATTATCCAAGTGTTCCTTGAAATAAATTATCTCCAAGGGCAAATTAATGCACTTACCTGCCAACATTTCCTTATGTTCATAATTATTTACTGGGCGATTATTGTGTGCTAAGGCTCCAATGGATATTCTATCTTAATTTAAAAAAATGCATAGAGATATATAATTACAAATAGTGATATGTATATTTTAAGAAAATCATAGAGAGCTTATCCCCTTTTGGATAGGTGGAGGACAGGCAGAGAAGGCATCCCTAAGGAACTGAGACTCAAGCTGAAATCTGAACTGGAAGCAGAAATTTAATTAGGTAAAGAGGAAAATAACATTCTAGGAAGAAGGAGTGGTATGTCCAAAGGCTTTGACATGTAGGGTGAAGGGAGGGTGGGATCTGAAGGAAAAATCATTTTTCTGGCCCTCAGTAGGAGGGAAGAAGCACAACATAAAGCTCGACTACATGGGAGTTGGAAGAAGGCTGGGCTTTGGCAGCCACCTGCAGAATTTGATCTTTATCCTGAGAATTGAAATCACTTGCCTCTATACAGCTTAACTATCAGGACTGAGATCACTTACGTCAACATGATTTAACTGTTTGTTTCAGGAGATTCTAGCTCAGAAAGTCAAGATTGTAAATCAATGAACGACTTTACTGTTTGCTTTAGCAAATTCCTGCCAACCAATTTATCCAGACAAACACTTGACTCATCTCTCCCATCAGGCAAAAGAGTGCTCACCTTCAGAAACGACTTGCTTATCGCATAACAGCTTATTAATCAGGACTTGAGTCAAGACTCTCACCTTGCTGTGCCTACAAATCCAAAGCTATTACATGATGAACTGTGCCCTGATCAGTTTGCCTTGAAAGATCCACCTTCACCCACTTGAGCACAGACCTACCTGAAGCCTGTAAATATCCTCCTCCAACTTCACCCTTCTGAGATAACGCTAAGGTTCTTTTAAGGCAGTGTTTTTCCCGCACTGAGTAGGGCTAATTAACTTTGCTTTGTTTGACCTACAGGTTTTCTGAGACCCAGTTCTTGATGCTTTTGTTAGCTAAGTGACTGTGGGATGCCAGACACCGTCAGATTGGTAGGATTAGCCCAAAGTAATTTTTTCCTCTCCACATTACTACAAGAAAGTGAAGAAGTTTAGAGCTTGGGCTCTGGGGTGAGGTAGATTTAGATTAGTCTCTTGGATCCACCACTCACTCGTTTGATAACCTTGAAGAATTTTCGTATTAAACTATCTGAGCCTCAAGTTCAATTATAAAATCGGTATAATAATAAACCTCACCTAATGGGGTTTTGTGATATATAAATAAGACCATGTAAATGTACTAGCTGGCAGAGTACTTGGCATGTAGTACAGACTCAGTGAATGCTAGCTATTGTTAAAATCATCCATGGTTTTCTGCATTAGACGATTGTCAAACTTGTGGAATTTGGCCATGAGAATTGTCATAACTGCAGGACTAATGGGTTCAAGAAAGGAAACCTGTATTATTTTTCTACTTTTGGCTACTGTTTATTTTAAGGGCATGGGTATCTAGTGCTTCATTTGTTCTTGACAGTTATAAAGGGAGTGGACAACAGAATGAGAACTGAGACCTCTCCTTTTTCTCTACTTGTGACTTGATTTTAATCTGTGTTTTCCTTTGTGCTGTTAGATAAGTTTTCTCAGTAGAGCCAGTCAAGAGTCCTCTTACCGGAATGCTTCTGCTAGACTTCACTTCCCAAAATCAGAAGCTTCCTGAAAGGGGGCTTTGTTATACCTCCAGTTGAATTAAGCGAGTTTAATTTAATTTTCCTTGAGTTAAACTGTATAAAATAAATCTTCTACAAATTAGAACACATCAAACCAGTTGTAAATGATTGAAATGAATTTCCACGAGATCAAGGTAGCTCAAATGGAATGTGATTGAAGCGAAGAAACAAAATTGCTTCAAACTATAATCAGGCCAGCTCGAATTATAGTAGGTGGGTTCTGACCAGTTTAAATCAGGAGGAATCAAACTGGTCCTGAAGAGGTTAAATTTAATCTAATTTTTCCCATTCAAAATTGGCTTTAATTGAGTTAAGGGGATTAAGACATTTCAAGTTGTATCAAATCAATTTCCAGTTGGATTCGATAAATGTAATTGGGGTAAAACTAACTCTGCTTGAACCAGACAGACTTGAACTAAACTGGATTCCAAATAGTTTAAATGGAATCAGACTTTATCAACCTGGGTTAATTTCTGAGCTGTATGAAAACAAAAATGCTTTATGAATTGGTGCCACCCAATGCATGTGTTACAGTGGCAAAGTCTGTAAGTTGCCTACATATTCTCATATTTTTCTTTACTACTAACAGAACTGCTTATTTGGTTATGGAAAACAACATATGTAGTTAAATAGATGATGATGATGATGATGATGATGATGATGACGACGACGATGATGATGATAGATGATAGACATAGATAGATAAATGATAAACTCATTAAACAAAAATTTAAAAACTGTATAGCTCAGTGTCCCCTATAGAGAAATGTGGCAAATGAGGACATGGCGGATGGGCCTCTGGGAAAGTCAATTTCTATTTCTTGCTGCCCGAAATTTGGAGGAGATGTCAGGAACCACAGTGCCCAAATTACAACCACAAGTGAAACTTGATGATTACATCCATCTCTAAGGATGCCAGAGTTAAAATGTAGAAAGATCCAGGGTCCTTGACAACATGGTGGAGGTATCATCCATCTGTTACAAATCTCAATATTCACCAATCTTGCCGAAGGCTTTAGCTGCAACTGCTTGTCTTGTACTCTCTACATGACGGCTTCCTGGGGCCATGGAAGTATGGTCAGGATTGTCAGGGAGCTAATAATGGCCCTTGGGACAGCCCTCGATTAATTAATTTACCAATGGATTAATAGTCTATCCTCTTCACCCATCTGATGGGAAATCTGAGTTATGTTCTACGCCCTTTCCCAGAGGTCACGGCAGGGTCCAGCCTCTGTTGTTCATAGCATTAAATTTGCACATTAACGTTCACTATGCTGATTTCCTTCCCTTCTCTGTCTCACTTTATTCCCCAAACATTTTAATCCCAGGAAATGAATAGGCCGCTTGCTCTCAAATCTTTGTCCATATCTGCTTACGGGGTAACTGGTTGTAAAACACCATCTCTGGATTGTCCACCTTGGGACTTCTTTTGAATGAAGAAAAATAAACCACTCTAATGAAATCAGAATTATTTGGGTTTTCTGTTACATGCTGTTGAACCTCATGCTCTGATCCAGTTAGCAACGTGATAACTTCCTTAAGTTTAAATCCCTTGATGTTATTGAATCTTTCTTCAATAAAGAACCATTGTTGAATATTAAAAGCCAGAAGAGGAATTTAAAAGTCTTGTGACTGAACACAGTCCGATGGCTACTAGAAGAAATATTGATAATTATATCTAAACACTTATTTTTAGCAAATAAATGGCCTCTACATTGTCAATTCTAAAGTTCATCTCAGTTCTTACTTGACCCATCCCCAGGATTTGATACGATTGATCACTCCCTCCTTCTTAAAAAACGATTCTTTACTTTGCCTCTGCCAACCACTCTCGGTTCTTTCTCTGTCTCCTTGGCTGCTCCCTTCATCTTGAACTGTTGCCCCAAGGCTCAATTCTTTGCCTACTTCTCCTTTACGTCTACAGATACTCTAGATCGTTGCATCTAATCCAAAAATTAGAAATAAAATCTCTATTATTATGGCTTTCAAATTTATATATTTGGCCCAATTTCCTTCCACCAGTTGAGACTCATAAGTAATTATTTATATCAGGTTGGCTGACTTACAGACAGCTCAAATTTTCCATGACCAAAACCAGGTAAAACCATTCTTCCTGAAGTTCTCGTCTCAGTAAATGGCAATTCCTTTCTTATCATTGCCCAGGCCAAAAGTACATGAAACTACTCTTAATTTCTCGTTTCTCTTTAAACACTCCACTCCATTAACCAATCCTAACAACTTTACATTTAAGTGCCTCTAGAATCGAACCTCATTATACCTTTTCCTTCACTATGACCCTAGTATAAACTATCATGATTTCTTGTTTGAACTGTTAAAGTTGCCTCCTATTTGGTCACTCCAAGACCATTCTTGCCCACATATACCTTATCCTCCAAACAGTAATTAGAGTGATCCTTCTAAAATATAAGTTGAGCCACTCAATACCCTATTTATATTCCCTAATGTGTTTCCATCTAACTCCTGTAGTATCCAGCTACAGGGCCCAGGGTACTGACTCTTAGGTATTTCTTTAACTTAATCATCTACCACTCACCCTTCCCTCTGCTTGAGCCATACTGACCTCCACGTTGATCCTCACATGTACCACTTCAGGTACCAATGTAGCTCTTCAGGCTTTTGGCTTACCATACACTTCACCTGGAACACCCTTTCCCCAGACACCCACATGGTTCTCTCCCTCACTTCCTTAGTCTTCATCCAAATGCTACCTTACAGAGAGACCCTGACAAACCAACTTTTCTCCAACAACACACCTCGCTCTCACTTTTATACTATTACTTTCGCTTTTTTTTTCCTCCAAAATACTTATTACCACTTGACTTGTTACACATTTACTTGTTGGTTGTCTGTTCCAACTAGATTGAAAGCTTCAGAAGAGCAGGAACTTTTTCTATTGTATTCACTGCATATCCCCAGAAACCAAGATAACTGTTCAGAACATAGTAGGCACAACTATCAATGTGTTTAATGAGTAAAAAAATTATAATTAACCATTTATTGAAAAATTCTTCACCATTCAGTCAATACTTGATTGGGTTTCCTATATCTTGACATTTTAAGGGGGAAAAAAATGGAATTTTCAAAGTATCTGACAGCGGTTGTTTTTTCATTGATCAAGGAGCTTTCATCTCTCAAAAAAAAAAAATTAAAAAAAAATAAAAAAGGCTCTCCTGAAGCTGATCTGTGGCTACTGTGTTTCCCACGGCTTGCCTAGTAGATGAAGAAAGACTAGACAAGAAGTAAATCCATACTGTGGTCTGTTTTTTCCATTTAATCAAAAAACTAAAAAGCAACTTGAAGCCTGCTCTCTCAATTATTTAGCAAAAATGCCAACCAAGTCTAATTCACTTCACAAATGTATTGGTACAGCTCAGTAAAGAGGAGGTGACAGAAAAAAAAACCACTAAGTTTGTGCTAATGTTGCTTTTTATTTCATGAAACTCAAATTATTGCGAACATCAATTTCAGGAACATTTTAGAAAAACATTAAGACAAAAAGGCAATGAGAAATGCAAAACACACACACAAATACCTATCATCAGAAATTGAAGTGATTCAGAGAAAGATTAAAATGTTCTTTGACCAATGGAGATATTAAGAAACCATACACCCCAAAATAAAAATATGAACTAAAAGCAAAGAATACATATCTGCTTTTTACGCTTCCAAATTTAAATGACATAAATTAATAACAGAGTATTAAAAGATTATTGAATGTGCTAAGTCTAATACTTGAACACTTGTCAATCAATTGCTTTCCAAATCAGAGCTCTAATTAGATTCATAATTTTACCTTGCTGAACTCTGAACCCATAACTCTGAATTCTGTTTCAGAGTTATTTCTTAGTTAAATAAGATTCTCCTAGAACTCTAGGACCATGATCAGAGACAGAATTGCAATCATCCACTCCAAGGAGAAATGGAGAAGGTGTTTACACTGGAAGGTTTCTAATTCCCAGACCCTCTGCCCCAATATAAACTACTTAATCATCTACACATTTCAAAGCCTGAGAAAGGGAATGCTTTATCACCCTGGACTTCATTCTGGTTATTTCCTACAAGCAGAGAGCAAGCAAAGGAATGGGCCCCTCAAGTTAAAAGAGGTACATATTTAGGGACATATATCTAATGTCTATGCCCAACTCACGGCACAATGACTTTGAGAAATGAATTAAGACTATTGCTTTCATTGAAAGGGCCATGCTAAAATGTTTGTCTTTTATTCTTATCTCTAAATAACTTAGAATAGATAATAGTTAATTTTAACTTTTGAGAATAAACCATTCAGTCTGCATAAAAGATACATCTTTAGAAAGTAAACATCTTATATATTTTCTCTTCTAAAAAATAACTTTGATATCTCTCTGATGCCTCTAAACATTTGTGCTACCAATGCCACAGCAATATTTTCAAAGACCAGCTCAGGGACCACTGACATATTAGATATTCATTCCTTTGCTGCAAAACATCACAGTGATGATTCAGTCATTACAAAGTTTCATTAAACATTATAAGGTTCTCAGATTTTACTTTGCCTCAGAATCACCTGGAGGGCTACTTAAAATACAGAAGGCTGGGCCCCACACCCAGAGTTTCTGATTCAGTAGGTCTGGCATAGGGCTGAGATTCTGCATTTTAAAAAAGTTCCCAAGTGATACTGATGCTGCTGGTCTAGGGACCACTTTGAGACCAACTGCTTGAAATTATTAATGTGTGTGTTCTTTAACGAGCGACGAAAGCTTAGAACTGGGGCCCTACATAGTACTTACTAAACTCTCTTCAATTCTCTATCCCATGGACAGTCTTCAAGAAAACATATTTTTATAGCAACACAGTAGTGCCCAGGGAGCTACAGAGTCCTTAACACTATTCGCTTAGCATTATGGTTTTGCTGGGCCTAGATGGGGTGCGTTTCCTATTTCTTCCCAGAAGGGCTATAATTCCCTATGTGTCCCCAGATGCCCTGGATCTGTAACTTTCCCCAGGTCAGGACTCATGCCTCTGGGGGACCATAAGCCACAGCTACATGTCTCTACCCAGTAGGTCGATCTCATCCAGGAGGAAGTCCATGTCCTCGCGGCTCACTTGAGGGCTGATGACCACCTGACGGAAGAAGTTGACCTTCCCTCGGTGGGGCTGGTAGCCCAGCATGAGGCTTCCCTTCTTCATCATCCTCTCCTTAATGGCTGGGGCCACCTGCATGGGAGAGGACAGGTGGAGGTGAAAGGCCAGTACACAGATGCATCACAACTCATTGGACTCAGCCATTTGATATTTACCAGGCATCCACCGCTGTGGGTTTTATTCCCATGTACACAACAGGGTTCACAGTAATAAAATCATCATCATCATCATCATCATCTACTGAGAACTTATGACATGTGAGAACCAATTCAAGTGCTTTAGATACATGGATTCAGTTAGCCTTCGCAATAACCCATTAAATAAGTCATTAAAATATTTGAAAAAGTGGGCCAGATCTATCTCATATATAAAATTATTTTCTATAAAATCGGTGTTGTATTTTGGTCTTCCTGAGGGCCAGCAATGTGGGGGAGTAAAAAAGAAACAGTATGAGTTTGAGCATTAAGAGGCAGAAGGTTGCTGAAAAGTCCTTCAGTAAAAAATAAGTAACTTAGGCCAGGAATTTTCCATACTATTAATATGCCCATTTGTAGATGAGGAAATTGAGGTGCATGGAGATTATGTAAATAATATGAGGTCCCATGTTCAGTAAGTGCAAGAGCCAAGATTTAAAACCAGGCAGTTTCACTCAGGCCCATACTCTGCCACGTAAATTATTACGTAATGCTGCTTCATTAAAAACAGATCAGGTATCCTCAGGGGTCACAGTCTCAAAAGCGTCAAATGTTACATTACCAAATTTGTCCCAACTAAAAAAAATACTCTAGTTTTTCTTGAATAAATTCTTGAATAAACTCTTGAATAAAAAAAAAAATTAGTCATAAATGGGGGGAAAAAACCACAAAATAACAGCCTTGCATTGATAGTCTACCAAGAAAAACACTAATACAGGTATAATGTGTAGTTCTATTTTGAAGACTAACAGTTTATTAGTTTATTAATAGGACATATGTGGAATATAAATACTCTGTTATTAAGAGGTATAAAGTTACTAATAAAATTGGGAAGCCCATATTTTAAAGATTTCCAGCTAACGTGAGAATGGGCCCTGATAATCCAAATGCAGATTTTTCTAAAATTCTAATGTTTGAAGAAATTAGTCCAATTTAAGAGCCACATAGGGAAAACGAGTCCATTTTCAAATCAGTTGTATGACCACCCAAGAACTAGGTTATTACTTTAAAAATAATTAAGAGTGTACTTTTGCTGGCTTAGAAATACAAGCAAAGGTTTTCTATTTTCATTTTCTTTTAACTCCTTAGAAATTTCTGAGCATGTTCTATTGAATATGTGGAAAATAAATATAATGTGTTCCTGTCTTCGCTTTCTCAGAAAGATGAGATTTAGCTAATCCAGAAGGGAGAAATGCATACATAAATAACACCAGGCACAATGTGCTTGAAAATTACTTAGGTGACAGGCATCAATGTCAGTTCCCATGAGCCTCTCTCTGAGCATGGCCATCCCGCACCTCTCTATTTTTTAAATATACCTATGTTTTGTCAGATACCCCCTTGAAGCCATGCCAAATGACTTCATTTGACACTCGATCTGTTCTAAAACTTATGGAAAAGTTGGGGGGTTTTAGATCCCTGGAGATACGACGTGTTGGACTCAGCCTTAGAGCCTTCTCGAAAGATATTCAAAGATAATTTTAACTAAGTACGTTTTTCCTTATGTGCTAATTTTGGTAAATAAACTTTGCAAAGCATGGACAACACTATTCCTACAACAGCAAAACAAACACCAATTAAGCACAATCACATTGCCATTCCAGCAAAGGAAAGGAGTTCTCTTAGAGTGTGAGACAGAAAATATATGAGCGTGAAAGAAAAAAATGTAGAAAAAGAAGATGAAGTCACAGATCGAGCTGGGGAAAAATGTGAGCCTTCATGTTCTATAAATATCTGGAAATGTGTCACAGATTTTATTCTGAGCTTTTTAGAGATTAGACAAACAGGGGTAAGTAAACATCTCTGATCTCTTTGCAAAGTTTAGTGACACGTGGTCAGTGGATCCTGTAAGTTGGAAGCTAACAGATAACTCTCTATTATGCCTGTGCATATCTCTTTGAACCCCTGAATTTGAATGCTCCAAGTATGTTTTCTTCCAAAGCCCTTTATGCAAGTCCCGTTTGTTATTAGAATTATAAAATCTAGTGAAATGATATGTAAGCCAATGGAAGGTGAGTACAAAAAGAGAATGCTTTTCATAAAAACTAAGTTGAATCCTTTGGGAAAACTAGATAAAAGGGGACTACTAAACAAAGCCCCAAGTTAGGTTTGCTAAGAGAATTGCAAAAGCTTTTAAACAAAATCTTAAAGAGTCCAGACTGAGTCTACACACAGATAGTACACAGGGGCCTGCACACTCACTGCACTTAAAGAAACCTGAGCTGGATATGATAGGTGATCCTTGAAGAGTGTAGTTTATGCAAGAATGGTGGAGGCTCTCGAATCATCAGACCTTGAGTCAAGAAAAGCCTCACTTGCTTTTGGAAGGCATTCAGAAATCTACTTGATGGGGGTGAGGGGCGGAACTTTACATCAGAAGGTGGGGAAATAGAAGCACATAGATGTGCTTTAATTTAAAATGTTTGATTTCTATACACATCACATGTTTTTCTAGGATTATTTGCTTTTACTGACCAATCTTTATCACCTTAGGTAGGGTTTCTAGAGTGAATATGGATGTGAATGGGTGTGTGTGTGTGCATGCATGTGTGTAATTTAAACTTCTAACCTACCATTCGTTGCTCATTTATTGCTCTTAAAATCCTCCTACTTGGTCACAGAGCAATGCGGAACCATGGTATGACTTAGGCTCATGGTATGACGAAGGCACATTTTTTTTAAATCATAGAACAAGAGGCCTCTTGATATAGACTGAAGGTCTGAGAGCAAAACACATTAGTGCCTGTGCTGATGAATATTAGGAAGACCTGGTCCACCTGGGACAAATGTCTGGCCAGGAAAACCACAGACTATCAATTTTAGAGCTTAGAGATTGTGATTCTGTAAAAAAAAACAAAAAACATTAAATCAAAACTCCCTTCATATTCATCTTCATCCTCCTCTAGGTACACAGGGTATAACTGGCTCTGGTATGTTTTAGCCAAATTTAAATTTAAATTTTAGCCAATTTTAAATTTAAAACAGGTATGTTCTTGGCTCAAACCTAATTTGCAGTGTCTATTTCTGTTTACTTTTCAGTACCTCTATTCTTCCCCCAAAGTGCTATTTTGTGCCTCACGTTTGGAGAGCACCAGAATTTTGATTCCAACTCATAATGCGTCAGAGGCTCACATGAGGCTCTGTTAGATTTGCAGTTCTTATAAGCGAACCAAAAATATTTTCTAATGTGCATAAAAAAAGGTAACAGAAGAGTCCTCAATATTTTAATATAAAGATATTTTTGATCTTTAAATTCTTGCTCTTGTATAAGGCATAAGACTGTGCTTCCATGGACAAAATTATGGTATAAGAACCAAATTTTTAGGCCACATTTTGTCACTAACGTTCAAAAATGATAAATAAATGACTAAATATTTATGTGACTCGGAGAACCAGCTAAGCGAGGGTTTGACAATACAACACATTTTATTTATGTATCCATGCATACAAGATTAAGTTCTAGAGAGAACTACTTCTAAGCAAGAGGCCTCCTTTCTCTATGAATACTTTTTGGGGAAAAGAAGCCATAAGCAACATCGAGGTTGATATTGATGGAATCTCTGTCACAAGTTATAATTGTAGTAGTAGTTGTTAACAAATTTTTTACCAGCTCTTTACAATTTGCAAAGTGCCTTCACATGTTTGATTCCCATGAACTCAAATTAAAGTTTATTTAAAAGACACTCATATATTTGCAATTTAGGCACCAAGAATGCTCTCATTAACAACCAGCTTATCACCTTTGCACTTAAAATTAAGTCAACCATGTGCTATTTATAAAGCTCCAGGCATAATCCAGTGCTCGGTAACTTGGATAGTCTCTTTTGCTGATCGCAGCAGAGAAACAGTATAATCTGACAGCATGAAATACTCGTAGGGGAAAGAAAATATGCACAAACCAAATGTCTCTCTATGGAGGGAGCATGCATGGAGGAAAGCAGTTTGGCAGGAGTGTGATTCCTTTCCAGCTTTCAATTATTTTACTGCTGGTTTTCCTTCAAATTGTAAATCAAGTTCTTTTCTTATGCCTCAGTGCACTGGTCCCTGCATCTTAAGTGAAGGAAGATCCTGACATTTCCATTTGGTTGCACAGGAACTTAATCGACACGTTTCTATGGGATTGCTCCCCCCCCCCCCTTTAAATAATGCTCCAGCAATGATTTAGTCATTTAAACAGATTTTTGTTGTCATACCCTGAAGCATTAAATAGAATTCGATATTTAAAAGTTGCTTAAACCCAGAGAAAAAATAAATAAAACAACTCCGTCAATCTGGCCAAGGGTAATAATTTGATAACGTGTAACCAACCAGGCACCATAATAGCTTCTTATTAAAACAAAATTGTAATGTCCATAACATGACATTTCTTTTTAATTGCTACATACTTAATATTAACAGCAACACTTTTTTTTCAACATATAAAGTGTTTCTCAAATCATCTGCAAGGAAATCTATTTTCCCAATGCATTACATACATACTTTTGTGACATACAACAAAAGTGAGTTACTAATGAAATCTCATTACTAAATAAAAGTGAAATGAAAAAGACGTAAAAAATACAAACCCAGTTTTGTTGTTTTATTTTTAAATTCAACAGTAAATTTTCTCTCTTAGGTTGTCACGAAGGTTTCTAAATAGTGGTGGTGTCCCCCAGTTCAAGGATCTGCATGGGCTGGAGGCCACACTTCTAGGAGTGATGCTGTCTTAACTCCTTCGCTCCTCGTGGGTACATATTACTTGAATCACAAATCCTGTTATTTTGCACACTGATTTCTGCTTGTCGGCACGGTCGCCATCCCATCTTGAATAGGGTTTTGTATCCCACCACACCGCCATGCCAAAGTTTACCTAAGCATCTCCCAATTGTTAAATCTTGGAACTGCTCCCATGATGATGGCATTTCGGTGAAACCATGGACCCCATCACGGAAGCCCTAAATCAGTTCTTCAAAGTCTAGTCCAGAGATCGTAAAAGTAAATGGATCGAAATGTCCTAGACTTTAGGACCTCTATACAAATTTTCCCATTATTTGCTATTAAGGTAAAATAGTCACATTTCATCTATAAACATGGGGCAGCATAACATTCAGGGTGTCTGAGAAGACACACCCACAGTTAAAAAGGTGATCCTTTTGTAGCAAATGTGAGAGGCAAAGAATACGTAAGTTATTACTATGACTTTAGACAGCGATGCATTCAGAGCTTCTAATGAATCCAGAGAGATTTCACTAAATTCTCCCCTAAACCATAAACTATGTTCCTCAAGCTACAGAAATGAGAGCTGTCTCCCCAATTTCAGTTTAATTAATCTACATTCCATTTTCTCCAAGGAAGCAATGATTCATTGAGGAGGAGGAGGCTAAACTCATAATAATTTGCAAATCTTGTGGGTAGAGCAGGCAGAGTAAAAACTGAAGAATAAATCATGAGTTTTATTATAATTAACATTTTTTGTAAGAATATCTTGCCTAAAAGAAAGTTGCATCAGATGTGGAAAATCATCTATATTTTTTTCTCTACATAAGAAGTCACTTGAGTTTTTAATTTCCCTATATTTACACTAAACTTCATATGTATTTAGCTTCTTCTGAATTCCCTAAAACAGAATTTATAACCATATTAAAGCTACTCATTGCAATACATGGTTAAGCAAATAAACACCGAGAAAGCAATATACTGAGGGCCAATATAGCTGCTATACTTGAATGTTAGTTGTTCTAGGTCTGGGGTAGCAAACTTTGTCTGTAAGGTACCGGATAATAAATATTTTAGGCCTTGTAAATCATACAATCTCTGTTGCAAATACTCAGCTCTGCCACTGTGATATGAAAGCAGGCCTAGACAATCTATAAACAAATGAGCATGGCTGCATTCTAATAAAACTATCCAGGGGCAATGAAATTAACATCATGTGATTTTCACATGCCATAAAATGTTACACTACTTTTGATTATTTTTCAACCATGTAAAAATGTTAAGGACATTCGTAGCTCCTAGGCTACACATAAATATAAGCCAGAGTTGGCTTTGGACATCACTTACTGACTCCCTGGGTCAAAATTAAAAAGATATTGTTATGGGATGTAAAATGTACCCCTTCAAAAGAAGAAGTACGTAGAAAATTATGTCCATTGGGCTTCTTTCAGAAGTTTTACATTGAGCCAAGAAATGGTAAAGGTTTTCTTGACTCTCCTTCTTCAGAAGAGCATGAAACCAGAGCCACAGATGGGCGGACAACGATGCCACTTTGGCTCTCTTACAGCACAGTTATTTTTGAACAATCACAAAAAGGAACTTGCTTTATACTTCCCTTCCAAATAAGCTGGGTTCCGAATAAGCCTCACCGTTTGTGTTACCTTGAGATGGTTCTTCTGAGTAGGATATTAAAATCTAGCTCATGGAAAGAGTTCGCATGTCCATACTCTGTGCCTGGCACTCAACCCAAAACTGTTTCTGAAACTTAAAAAAACAAACGAGCAAACTACATATCTCATTTCCTCATTAAGTCACTTTTTTTGGGTTAAGTTAGAGGATTTTCTGATGCCAGACAGAGATGCAGTGTACATCAAGGTGGGGGCCAGAATTCAGGGTATACAAAGTATCAAGTGCCAGAACTTAAATTGAAGAATCGTGGTCCAAGAGAATAATCAGCATGCATACACCATTTGGAGCACTTGGATGGGCTTTCTGCTTCAGAGAAGGGCTCAGGCCAGTGCAGTGGCAGCCTAGGAAGCACACAAAGTTTTCTCTGCCTCGCTGAACTCAGGATATAGTCAACACAAGCTGAAGACCAGTTAGCCATCTGAGAAAAACTGCCCTGGAGAGAATGCCCAGTTGTGCAGATATGGAAAAAAGAAAAAAAAATGTAATCCCTTTATTTGTTCATTAATTTCTCTGATATCTGTCTCCATAAATAAAGCATCATGATGGTCCTTTCATGAGCCAGTGAAAGGGAAGGTCATCAGAACACCCACATTGGTTCACAAAGTCTAAACACAGATTTACATCTCTGTTTTTCTTTTGGCATCAATTTTTAAAGAAAGTATATTATCCAGTGGGAAAGTGTATCTCATAAATTTCTGATTATGAAAGAGCTCAATATATGTCATATATAGGAACTTCCTAAAACTTAAATAAACATTTTTATCTTTCAACCAGATATCTGAGTTTCCTCGACTGTAAATAAGAACTGGCTTTTCCGTCACACATGCAACTCAGAATATATAGAGTTGAAATGGGTTTTGACTTACGCTAAATGTATATCCTCCAATTTGTAACTTCTGTGTTACCCAAAGTGGTTATTGCTAAATGAACAGCTGTTGAAATAATACACTCCTTATGGCCTAAACATACTATAGTCCAGAGTAGAAAGTGATTTCTTTAGTCTTATATAAAAAGTTCTTTATGATAATGGTTAGCTTTACACGTTTAAAATGTAGTAAATGAAATCTCTCACTTGATACAGATAAAACAGTTGTCACCTCACAATACAGAAACCTTTCCTTTGTATTTCCAAATATATTTGAGTAATTTGTTTCTTGCCCCAAATGTGGTATTCTATACTGAAGAGGCATTTGCCCTCCCAACGCGGTTTACTTTCGTTTAAAATTTTTTTCTGATTTCACAGCCCTGAACTGCAAACACTTTGGTTATGCCTGCTCACACAGTGTCTTCCTCCCATCAAGGAAGAAACCTGCCAGAACGACGACACAGCACCTCACAGTTCTTAGAGCACCTGGCAATGCAAAGCGGGGAAACTAAAGCCTTCTTAATTGTGTCTAGGTATCGTCTAAATTTCTGCTTTTTTATTTCATACTTTAGTCTTAGGTAAAATGATCCTATTTTTCTGTCATTTTGTCAAGTTACATGTTTTCCTTTTGGAATAGGGAATAGCTAAAGAATGTTTTTTGTTGTTGTTGACAATGACTTGACAAGTACAGTAGAGGCTGATTCTCCCATCGCTCTGTGTAGAAGGGGGTCACACTACACAATTTGGTACGTTATCTGCTGGGGCAATTATTTGTTGATGCAGGATTTAGAATACTTTCTTAAAATCCCAATCAAATTAAATTACTGAATATGTTTTTTCTCTTACTTTTTTAACTAAGTATTTTGGCCATATAGTCTTATTAACAAAAGAGATGCAAATGTTTACAACTTAATTCAAAACAACACAATGCCCTTCAACTACTGACTGGACAAATAAATGGTGGTACATCCCTACCACAGAATACTATTCAGCAATAAGAAGGAATAAACTACTGATGCAACATAGACGAATTTCCAATATATTATGCCAAGTGCAAGAAGCCTGACTCAAGAAGCTAATTACCATATGACTCCATTTATCTGGCATTCTGGAAAAGGCGAATCCACATGCATGGAGGACAGATCAGACAGTGCCAAAGTTTGGGGCTCAAGGTGAGGGGCTGACGACAAAGAGGCAGCCTGGAGCAATTTTTAGAGGTGATGGAATTGTGTCATGTGTGACTACAGTGGTGGATTCATGACCACTGAATTATAAATTCTGTCCTAAGCTGAGCCTTTACATGATTTTTCTTTATATCCCTCAGAGCCTAACAGAAAGCCCTGCCAGCAGCTAATGCTAGGCTCTTGTCAAAACTCGCGGTACTGTAAACTTTAAAAGGTGAATTTTACCTGTACGTAAATTTTTAAATAAACAAATGAGTTGATTTAAAAAACAAAAGAGGTTCTGAGAGGACATGTAGTTACATGAGATCAGATGAATAACTTGAGCTCCCAGTGCCCCGGTTTCCTTATCTCTCAGCAGAAGATGATAATAATAGTACATTACTTCTTCACAAGACTGATAAAATACAGACTATGATACTATAAGTACAGCATGTCATACTGTAAAGAAACAGATAGGGCATGGTGGACATTAATATTCTTATTCAAGAAAAGTCCAGAGCACAAACTCTAGAAAAGAAATGGAACTCAAAAGTGGGATGTTTCTTTCCAGTTCTGCCACTAATTACATGTCCTTAAGCAAAACACTTAATTTCTCTGTAGGTCTGAAATGAGAAAGGTCATGTTCACCACTCGAGTGCAAAGGGTGAAGGTATTTTAGATGCAGGCACTTGTCGCTCTTCTTCACGGTAGACTAACAGAAACTGTATGGCTCAAGGTTTTTTGGAGACTCTCCAACACATCAGATCAAACATTCAAATGCATCCACCATAGTTAATATATATAATTCACATATAACTATAGAAGATTTCAGTTGAGTCGTGGTGACTAACATAATCTTACATTATGTTTGATTTTGTCATATTTCTTTTATCTTTTGGAGCCGTTTTTAAAAACTAGTAAATATTCTTATATGCCCCTTTCAATATATGTCCCATGCTTGGTTCACATTAGTGACAAAACACCCAGTTCCCTCAGGGCAGACTTAATTTATACCTATAATCATCACTATCAGTGAGTTTAGATGCTAAGTTATGTAATTTAGACTAACCATACATAAACCAACAGACTTGAGAACCAATTCCTGAAATTCTGTGTGACTTTTGGCAAATATATAATTGCTTTGGGACTAACATTCCTCTTCTATTAAGAACTGATAATCCCTTGTAGGATTGTTATGTAAACTAAATGAAATAATATATATGGATGCAGCAAGCATAGAATTTGTCATCTGCTAGGCAATCAATAATACAAGCTGGAATTATTAATTTCTTAAAATGAATTGTTTTTAATCAATTTACACTCACACCTGGTCTTTTATTACACTACTTCATTATTATCTCTTGAGACATGAGCATTTGAAAGTGTTGTGAAAACATGACTTGTAATTTATTCTTTCTCTGAAAAGCATCTAAACGGTATTTAAACAATTCTGAGAGTGTGAGTTAGCAGCTTTAGAAACCAAATCTTGTACCTCGGTATGCCACTTCTGTATTAATCTTTTATTTTAGTTCCACGTTTTCTAACATTGACAAAGTAAACAACTTTTTCCCTTTAACATGCAAGACAGTTTTGATCATCTTGGCAAATTTGTGGGGTGCAGGGGGCAGAGGCAAGGGCAGAAGCTTTCCATTGAAATGTATTGTGCACAAGAATGATTTTCTACTGTATTCTAGAAATTTCTAGAATTCTGTATATTTTGTAAGCGTGAGAAGTTTTCAGAATACAGAAATATTTTATAAGAAAAATTTATTTCTTTGGACACGTGAAAAGGTCACATACCAAAAAGGTCATTTGTCTCAATATTCATGACCTTGTGTCTAAAACTGTATGGTCCCTGTGCTGTCCTGATACTTCTATTTTTATCAAAGAAACACTGAAAGGCACTATTAGGTGCTTCCCAAATGTGTCTGATGCTACAATCACCTGGATCCAGGCCCTAATCCAGAGCAACTGAATTTGAATCTCAATTGGATAGGCTTGGTGGTCTAAACATTTACCAGGTACCTCAAGTTCTTGTTATCATGACTTGAGTTTAGGAATATGGTGAATGACAGTGTCTTAGCTAGGACTTTGGAAGAAGTTATGGTAGGGTGTGAGGTCAGAGGTGTTTTGGGCAGGAAAAAGACAATTTCGAGAGAGGAGGAGAGAGGAGACTGGGAATCTCCCCTTTTCGAACTGTCTATGTCAATTTTATAGTAAAATAAACCAGCGACCTTCAAGGAAGTAGGCAGCCAACTTTCCTGTTAATCATAAAACCTGAAAAAGTGTTCAAAACACTTAACCATGGCTCAGGACACAATAAAACTCTTTGTTTTGATTGCTTGAAGAATCAATTTGCCTCTTTCAATATATTTTCCACCATCCCTTACATATTCCGCCCTCCCTGTCCAATTCATACTTTACTCTTTTGCACAACCCTCACTCATTTCCCCTAATATCTGTCCCCCTATAATTTAGAGGTGAGCTGCATTGGTGTAAGTCTTCCAAGCTTAAATTATGAAAAATTGGTGGTCTATAGCCCATAAAATCCTATTCTTCTGAGAGATCAGTTCAGCTTGGCAGAATATGAAGAATTAAGCCACACTGACTGGACATACCTATTCTCAAATATAGATTTTTACCCTTATTTTCCTCCAGAATATATCTCAAAATCAGACATGCACAAAATGGAAAAGTATTTCAACTTAAAACATCCCAGTTTTACCCTTTCCAATGCAGAAGAGCAAAGCCACAAAAGCAGAGTTTAAAATCCCAGAAAGACCAAAGAACACGGCTTCACATTTGGTGTTTACAACGTAGAAATGACGATGACAGCAATTCCAATAAACCTAATGTCAGTCATATATTCAAGGCAGCTGAAATGAATAGTCATAAAAATAAACCACACTGAACCAAACACTTTAGCTGAAGAATGGACACAATAAACATTTTTCACACTCTATAAAGCAAAAATTTAATACTCAATTGTGTCATAGCAGCCATCAGGGCTAATAGCTCCTCGGTAACTGTTGTGGGCCAACTCTCAAATCTTTGCCCCTGTTGGGAGATCTCTACATTGTTCCTTAAAATAACAAGTTATTTGGAAATTCTCAGCCAGGAGTGACACCACTTCTCTAGGGTAATTTGGAAAGGAGTGTGAGCATCTTGGATTGTCGTGATGATTACGGAATGCTATTTGCACTTTATGTCTGAAGGTTAGAAGTGCCAAACACTTCACAATGCTTACACTAAACCTGCCCATGGAAGACATGCCTACCCAAATGCCACGATGCCCCTGCTGAGAAACACTGGTCAGGAGCCCCATGGGCTCAGGAATGCCTCCTACACTTTGTCTTGACTTCTCTGGTCCTTTCAGTTTCTCTCACAAGTTATTAATCTTGCTTTGGTCCAGAACAAATGACTAAACTGATGGGTCAGCAAAGTAAATGAGATCCTCAGAGACAAAAAGTACTTCCTTGTGGTTTCTCTTAGATTCTTTTTGTTGTTGTTTTATTTTTATTTTTTCTAGCTTTAATGATTGGCCAATAAAGATCATATGTATTTACAGTATATGATGTGATGTTTTGATGTACGTATACACTGTGAAATGATGACTCAAAGATTCTTAACATATTCAAAGAGTATCACTCAATCTGAAAACGGGACAATCCCAGGTTTCAATCTAGGTCTTCTGGGCAGTCGTCCAATTTTTCTAAATGCCACGTATGGCCATTTTAGCAGGGACACAGCTTGGAGGCCCTCAAGTTGCTCCCAGCACTACCGCCAACGACCGGAAGTAGATCGGGTTCCCCAGCTTTTAGCCACACGGATGCTCCGCTCATATCTCGCGCACGCGCTCTGGCATAAGGAGCACCACAAACACTGTCCAGAGGATAAAACATTCTGATTCCTTTCCCACAGGTTTTCTCAGGGTAACTTTCTTTCCTTTCAATATTTGGCAATGGGCAATTAGCAGCTGAAATTCTGTCTTTGGATTCATTCCATGTCAACAAGCCTCTAACAGTGAATGAGGCTGTTTGGGGCATAACAAAAAAACCTCGATAGAGGTACAGGCACAGATGTGGGAGGTGGTCCCTGTGTTGGCACAGCAATCATTTTAAGATGTAGAACCTGTGCATTAGGCTTGGGAAGCTTAGCTTCCTTAGTAGCAGAATTATTGGTTTTTAGAATAAATTCTGGGGCCTGACAAGGCAGGGAGAAAAAAAAAGGAAGTGATCCCATGGCTCATGTTGCTTTATCCTGACAGATATCTTGCTCTAGTACAGTCGCCAAGGCATCCGAATTATATCTCAGAGAGGTCCCAGCAGCCTGAACCCACCCACCTGCATTCACCCACCTGCATCCTTGTCTTGTTTATAGTTTTTGGCACTGATTATTTGCTTTCGGAGTAAACAGATTCCAAATTGTCTTTTTGATCTTTCTGGGGTCGAATATAGATATTCATTGTCCATCTAAGAGTTGCACACACAGGATGTACTCCCGCTTCTCCTTATGGTTTTTTTTTTTTTAACATCTCTATTTATAAGTAGTTCTCATATCACTGCACTTCTTTAGTCAGCTCTAGTGCATCCTGAAATGCCTGGTTTTTCAACCTCAGAGGCAAAACCTAAACTTTTAAAGTCAAATGTTTCATGTACCTTACTTTTTTTTTTATTGACTCAAAGAGAGCTACTATAAAGATATTTAAAAATAATTATTGTTCCTGTATCACTCAGAAAAATATTAATAAAATGTTAAGCATTAGGTGTTCCTCATTGAAATCTATGTAAACACTCAAAGTTTTTACAATTAATGCTATAAATATTAATCGACAGCTTTTAACACCAATCCATTTTGATTAGTAACAAAATGGTTTAGGTTTGCACTTTTTGAGCAAAATAACAAAAGTGAATTATATATTCATGTTTATGGAGTATGCTCAACACTTTTTTACCTAGTGTTTAAAATTGGAAGTTGTCTTTTTCCTTGAAGTCATGGCATTCTGATCACATTCCAGGGGTCTTTGGGGATTAAATCGAGCCCCACTTTACCTGTCGTATACTTTGGAGTCCTGTGTAAGAGTTTATTTGACAAAATAAGTTTGAATTAGGTTAGCAATGTATTTATTACTATTATTCAAGATCTATCATTTTGGAATATCTGAAAAATAGCCATCGAGATGTGGGTTAAGGGAACGATTCCGTCAAGCCCTGTCTGGGGCTCTCAGAGTCCACCATTCTTGACTAAGTCAAGAACAGTCAGAGAGAAACGTGTTGCTTTGCTAAAACTAAACTTCTTTTGCTTAAGAGTTAAGGATAAGTCATAAATCATCAAGTTATGTTTAAGCACAGTGACAATAAACAACTATCTTATTTAATTGAACCTTAAGTCTGTCCCAAACACAGCTACCTAACAAATCCATATTGCCTTCCAATCAAAGGGCTCTTTTGTTTCTCTCGGGTAATCATTATTCCAATCCTGTGCTCTCATGGCAGTAAGTCCCCAGGTTTTCAACTTATTCACTAGCCATTTGAATGTCTTCCTTTTGTGAACTGCTTGTTCATGTTCTCTACCTGTTTTAGGTGATCTTTTTCTTATTGGTTTAGAAGGATACTTTATTGTTAAGAACATCAACTATCTGATTCCTTTACATGTTGTGAAGTATTTACTGGCTTTTAATTTTGATTCTAGTTATGTACAGTTTGAATATTTATATAATCAAACCTATCAAATATATATACCTATATTTTTTTCCAGCATTGGTATTATACTTAGAAAGACTTAATGCACACCAAGATTAAATAAATATTTGTTTTCTTCTGATTTAGTTTTGACACTTAGAACTTTTAATCCATTAGAGCATTCCATTTGTATCGTGCATAAATCAGATACCTTCCTCATACTCCATTGAATCAGCAATCTCAACACCTTTGATGGAATGAGCCTGCCTTTCCCCAGCATATATTGGGAACAGATATGATTCCTATGAATATTTGGGCCTCTGCTTTCTATACTATAAAGTTGATATGTATATTGTTAAGTGTAATCGAAGCTATTTTATTTATTGTAGTCTAAAAAATATTAATTAAAATGTTTGAGAGGGAAATTTCCTTGTTAGTCATCCTTTTAAAAATGTTTTTACCTATTATTACCTGCTTATTCTCTTAGATGATATCTAGAAACATTTTCACAAGTTAAAAATAAAATTTAAAAAATACCGTCTATTAATATGATTAGAATTATATCAAGTCTGTCTATTAATTAGAGAAAAATTAATGTTCTCATCTAGAATTATGATGTTTCTCAATTTCTAAGTGAGGTAGTTTTTTAAAAAACAGCTACCAATTCTCTGGCTCTTCCCTCAAGGACACTTCCTGAATTGGAGCGGATTTGTGGCAGATTAGTTAGCAGTAGGAAGCAGTGGAGGCTGCATGGCCTCCAGAGTGAGGTCAGAGAGGTGTAGCGGTGTCCAGCTGGTTCTTAGGAACACTCACTCTTTGAAATCCAACTATCTTCAGCCCACCATGCTATGATGAGTCCCCGGCCACCTGGAGAGGCGCTCTGTTTATAATCCCAAATGAAGTCCGAGCCAAGGGCCAGCAGTAACCATTAAACATGTGAGTGAAGATGTGTCCAGAAGATTCCAGCCCCAGCCATGGAATCACCTTTAGCTATTTTAGTCTTCCTAGATGAGCAAAGGTCTGTCTGAATTCCTAACCCACAGAATCCATGAGCATAATAAAATGGCTGTTTAACGTTGCTGCTTTTGGAATAATCTACAAAACAGAAATTGTTACTGGAACATTAGGGTTTTTTTTTTTTTTGTGGCCTTAAAATTTTATAGTTTTCTTCTAGGTACTATATTTAAGTTAACTCAGTTATCTTAATATATTTTTTGCTACTGAAGTGATGAAATTATTCTGATTTAAAAGCTACCTTCTGATATAAATGTCAATTTTCTAGCTCCTAGTTTCTTACTCTTTATGTAAGAAAAAACTTTTTTTTAATATTTAAATTTATACTTCCACTATAGCAAATTTCTAAGCTTTTAATCTGATGTCCTTGGGTTGTATAGATGCAAAATCACGCAATCTAAAATGATTCGGGTCTTCTCCTTTTAAATATTTCAAGCTGATGTCTTTTTCTGGTCATTGCCTTGGCTGGCTCTCCCAGAACAACACTCACTCATAGCAGTGAGGACAGATGTTCCTAATTTGTAACTGAGATTAATGAGAAGAATTTTCGTATTTAATATATATGTTCATCTAAGACACCACATAAGCAAGCAAAAGAACATAACCACGAGATAACCTCTAAGGCTTAATGTTAATTTTGGAGGTCATTTAACATCTGTATATATTTTTAATTTCTAAGTTGTTTTTTTTTTTTAATTTTCTTTCTTGCTCCATTTTAAGTGGGAGGAATAATTTTGGATTGCTTTCTTGATTTACTTGTTCAGAGATAGGCGGAAAGTGATGAAAATGCTTTTTAAAACGTGCTTTTGCTTAGCTTTTGAAATAATGAAGTTCTGCTGAATAGAGCACTAAAAACGGAAAGAGCAACAGGCACCATGCGCTACACCGGCTGACTAATCCATCCCCTCAGACAGCTTTTGGAGTCCACGAATGCTACCTGCATTAAAGTTTTCAATCTGCGTGAGTGGATTATTGTGTGGCTTCCTGAAATAATCCTCTCATCTTTTAACACAGTTCTGACCCAGTTTGGGGAAGTATCTTTAATATCTTGTTCTGCTTCACTGACCTCCAGGCAGAATAGCCAGAAATATCTGCATTTAACAGACAACTTTCATCTTCGGGCTCACAAAAGGGTTAGCTTTCTTTAAAAAGGAAATTGAAACTTGTATCACAAGGCAGCTTTTTAGGTGATTTTATTTCTACTTTAGAGCCCTGACAAATAGAGGGCAGAGATCTGGAATAAATAAAGTGCCTCAGAATAGTGCGTAAATCAAAAGCTGTTGACTGGACCTACTTTTACCTCACCATCGATTATTTGTCAAGTCATAGGCACTCACCTTAGAAAGAAAAACAGAAACACATGTGTGGAAGACGACGTGTGGCTGGGTTGCCAGAACAAAACACAGAACAATAATCCACCCAGAAGACGAGTAGGATCGTAAAATGTTTACAGAAAGGAATAACTCTTAAGATTTTAGAACACGCTGTGGTTACCTAAGTGATGCTTAGGAGGATGGATGTTTTCTAGTTGGCAGATAGAGGGTTGATTGTTACAGCTTGCGGTTGATTTTATTATTGTTCTCAATTATTCAAAGGTCTTTTCTTGCTATGAGAGAATACATCCTTGCCTTCACCTGGTATCCTGTAGCAGGAGTGTGTATTACCACTCCATGAACATGTGACACATTCTGAGAGGGAACTTTAAGAGCTGTTGTGTGTTTCCACCAGCCCTTTTCTCCTTTCTCTTTGCTGTGAGAATGGCACGTCCCAGAGGGGGCTCCTCTTTCATCCAGGATGAAGACCAAGGGGCGGAGCAGAGCTGCCACTGATCCACAGTAGATGTGAAATGCAATGAAGAAGTAAACGTTTGTTATCGTTAACACTGAGATTGGGAGGACAGGATGGACGAGACGCTCACTTGTTGTAGGAACAAGTAAATTGAGAAAGTAATCCAAGTGAAACCTAATTAACATGACACAAACTAAGGTATATTAGGTTAGATCTTGGATTGAGTCCCACTTTAGAAGAACCCAGGTAACTCTTTTTTGTTTGAAAGTTTGGCTCTAACTAATTTTCCCTGCATTAGCCATGAGAAACTAAAGCCCTCAACCCCAAGGATACCACATACTGAGATTTTCATAGGCAAAGTCAAGGTGACAACTTGATGAGGCTAAGCTGTTGGCCAATGAGTATCTGCCTTCATAAAAGTGGTTTAGTCATGTAGAGAGAAAATATCAATCTATAGCACTGGGGTTGGTAAACTTTTTTTCTGTAAAGGGCCAGGTAGTAAATATTTTAGGCTTTGAAGGCCATACAGTTTCTGTTACAACTACTTAGGTTATAAGTAAAGGCAATCATAGAAAATAGAAAATATATGCATGTGGCTGTGTTCCAATAAAACTTTATTTACAAAAACAGGCAATGAGCTGGATTTTGGCTCTTAGGCTGACCCCTGCTACAGCATAAGAAAACCTAAAAACACACAAAGAAACAAACAAACAAAAATCCTAAAACAAGGCTAATGCCTTACAACCAATTTTATATGGTTTTGACATTAAAAATACCCAGTAGTCATTGAAGAACATAGATAACTCCCTGGTTTTCCCATATACATAAAACAGAGATGGTAACAGCCACTTTATAAGGCTTTTGTCAGAATTAATTAAAACAAATATAAATTGCTAGTGAGTAAGCTCTCAATGAATTTTGGGTCCTCTCATCTTTCCTTGTCCTGCTACACAAGATTCAGAGTGGACTCTCAATGAAGGCCTATTTAATATGTGCCAAATTAACGAATGAGGTCGAACAGTAAGAGGTGAAGCAGAGAATCCTGGAAGTCAACATCCACTGTGCAATTGGTTTGATAAGACAAATGTATGGTAACCAAGAGTAAATATTTATATTTGTCATGATTTACATGTCTATTAATTAGATTCCTAATTATATTGACCTGACATGGAAATACTTTATTTTCCATTCAGGGGTGTATTTCAAATAATAGATAATACTTCTGTATTCTATACCAAGTCATGAAATTCCCAAATACAGCTCTGTCCTACTTAGACAAAGGGCAGAAAACAAACTCTCAGTGCTATCTGCTCAATTAAACAGAAGTCAATTTTGTGATTTATTGGACTCAGACTGGAAAGTCAATTTTTTTTTTTTTTTTAAGCAACGAATCTCACTATGTTGGTCTATGTTCTGTTAAATATTTTTCTGTCATAAATAATCACGGTTAAATGTGCTCAAGAGCCTATGGACAAAATTCACTATGGGCCATAACGACAATTATTGAGAAAACTCAACCACCTTTTTCTCTTTGTAAACTTAAATGCCACCAGAGAAAAATCACGTTTATTTTTCTAAAACATTTTCTGCCTCATTTAAAAAATTTAAATTTATCTTCCAGTTCTCCTCTTGGAGTTCACAAATATTAAAATACTAAAATACCCTCCCCACCGTCTTTCCATTTCTTCTACTACCATAATAATGAACTATATCATTAACAACCACATAAAGTCTTTTCTATTCACAAGATGGTTAATCTGACATGCATCACATAGATCCCTCACAAGACGCCAAGGCAGGTATGAATACTTTCCTCCTGAAATGATGTAAAAGTAAAGGTAGAAATATTCTTTTGTGGAATCTGGGTATATGTTCAAGGAGACATGAACCTTATTCACAGAGTAGGGAAGATTTTTATGGCAAGTAAACTTGCTCTGAGGTGGCAGTATTGTTGTGTGCTTAAATAAATATGTGGGAAAGGGGGGACAGAGAAGGAAAATGACAATATTTATTTAATCCTAATGTTGACAAAATTCAAGTGCAGTGGTGGGTGGAGACAGTAGCATTTGCACCATGCCCTGAATCATGCTCTCTAGTGTTTCTGGAACATGGACAAATTCCCTTGGAATCACCTGGAGATGCTTGTCAAAATTATAGATTGTAGGATACCACCTGCTGTAGATCAACTAAACCTCCGTTCTCTAAGAAACTGAGCCTGGAAATAGAATTTTTACCATAATTTTCCTACAGTTCTGATGTGAAACCAAATATGGGAATGGCCTTACTAGAGGAAGGTGAAGATCACAAGAGATGCAAATAGTCCCCATCATCGGTATTTCTGTGCAGGCACAGAAAACGCCAACAGGTGTGTCTCATTGGACAATAAAGTGAAAAGTGGGCTAACGTTTCTTCTGAGAAGCTTCTTTCTATTTTACACTTTTCTCTCAGCTGAGAAAACTTTCTAAACCTGGATCATCAGACTTATCACACTCAGGAATACCAACAAATAAAAATGAGGTATAATTTGGGATGTAGGAAAAAAAATTGTCATTAAAATAATTGTCTACGGAACAAAAAGAACTAATCAAAAACCGACTCACAAATATAGAAGAGGATCTAGTGATGGCCGGAGGAGAGGAGGGTTGGGGGGCTGAGAGAAAGGGGTGAAGGGTTAAAGAAGTACAAATTAGTAGTTGATAGATGGTACAGGGATGGGGAGCACAGCATAGGGAATGCAGTCAGCACTAACGTAATGGCTAGGTGGAGGGCCAAGGAGAAAAAGAGCAATCAGGCGGATCATTTTATAAACTATATAAATGTCTAATCAATGTACTATATGCTTGAAACTAATAAAATTAAAAAATAATAATGATTGTCAACAAAAATTGCCATTAAAATATTTGAAAAAATAAACCAGATCTATCACATATATAAAATTATTTTCTATAAAATCAGCATTGCATTTTGGTCTTCCTGAGGGCCAGCAATGCGGGGGAGTGAAAATGAAATAGTGTGAGTTTGAGCATTAAAGGGAAGAAGGTTGTTGAAAAGAACCTTAGTAAAAAAAAAAAAAATGTAACTTAGGCCAGGAATTTTTTATTCTTCATCCTCCCAGCCCCGTTTGGGTACCTTGTAAAATTATAGCAGCTATATAAGGATGTCTCTACAACATGGCGCCTTTCAAGTTCCTGCATTTTTCTCTTTGCTCTTCAGATGATTTTCATTATCACGGGCGAGAACTAAGCCTTACACATGGAGCATATCATCAGGCCAGTCAACTTGAATCAGGCTCTGCTCTGTTTATGTTGACAGCCAAATGGTCACAATTAGAACCAGGCTGTTGTTCCCTCCCAGGGATCTTCACACCCAACTCATTGGGTTGCCTAAAAGTTCTTTTCTTCCTGGAGCTGCCTCTAGACCTCAAACATGTCATGAAAAAATTCAGTCTCTTTGGCTACTGACAATTAAGAATTAACTGCATATATAGCTGTCAGAATGATGATGTGTTTAGCTATCTGAATAATCTAACAGAGAGGAGAGGAGAGAGTGAGAGAACTGAGATTAAGTAGAGTCTGAAACTAAACACACTTAATAAGTCTGATAAAGGATAAATTTATATCTATTCATACACATTATTGGACAGTTTTATAGAATCTTCAACTCTAGTTTTTGAAAGATAATCTCCGATATCTTTTGTGAATCAAATGCATTTTTCAGTATTTTAAAATAAAACCCATTAATTTATCATTTCCTATTTAATGAAGACTCTAAACATGGCCATATCTAATGGAACATGGATTTACACATGAGGGCACAGGTCTATCATATTCTGTAAATATTTTCTATTCATTATCTATCTTCTAACCCACTCAGTGAACCTGGATGTCAGTTTCTGTAAGGACTGTGGCCTGTGGTTTGAACTGACTGCATTCAGCAGGAAGTTAAAATGAATTTGTTCTTGATTCACAGGGCCACTAATGATGTGTCTAGCAAAGCTTCCTGCCAATCACACAGAAATGCTTTCTGTCAAAATCACCCCAAAATATTGACAAGTGTGGCCTGCAAAAACAAACAAACAAACAAACAAACAAACAAACAAAAAGTTAAACAATATGCAGACCTAATCGCTTATTGGACAGTGAAAGGTCCAGTTATTCTTGAAGCCAGAGGAAGGAAGCTAGGTCAGTCACAGAGGGACAGCTTTGTGTTTCTCGACTTCTTCCTGGACAGAAGCAACGGTGTAGACTATGAATTGATTTGGAACACCACCTAGTGAAAGATGTGAGGAAGTGCATGAACATAGAAAAATCCCAAGTCAGATTCTGATTAACCTGATTAAAGGCTTTCTTTCAGGCTATTTTAAATGGTGTGATTTTTTTTTTTTTTTAAGTTAGGGCAAAAGCAAAACAGAAGGCCCACTGTGTAGCCCAACACAAATCAGATTCAGCTAATAACCTCATCCGCCTCTTGGGACAGAAGAGCCAGTTTCCTCTCTTAGCACTTTTCCATTGACTACTATAAGAACACAAGAGAGGCCCCACGGAGTCAGCCCAATCAATAGTCTACATCAGCCAGAAAGTCAGCATTTGGGAACGGCACCAACGGGTTTGTGAAGAATGATGCCAGGTCATCGGATTTTCAGACATGCATTTATCAGCCACGGTGTGAACAGTGTATATGTCAGAAGCTTTAGCTATCAGAAAATTAAAAATGTTTCTGGACCTCAATAGATTTTATCGCCAGAAAATCAGTACCAACAGTACCTATTTCACAGTGTGCTGCACACAAAAAGCACTCAATAAATATAACATCATTCAATAGCTAGAGGTGGCAGCTAGAATTTTTAACCAGGGAAGAAAGTTAAGTATAATGCAACTATTAAATTTTGAATTTTTCTATATAAAACTGTTTTCATTCATTCATTCATTCATTCACTTGTTCATTTATTTTGTAACCTTTCAGTGTTACACCCCTTGGTACATTGATCTGTGTGCTCTTGGCATTGAATAAAAGTTATGTGACTGTCTCTAAACTTCCAGTGGTGGTGGGGGGAAAGCAAGCAAAGCAACAATAAAGCCCCCAAGCTCAACATTGTGGTACTTTTACTATAATTGACTAGTTTCCAATGAATGTTTATACATCTCTTTCTGACTTTCAAAAAACCTCACTTCACCATTCTTGGTTGGAAGCTGGCTTTGTCATTTCTAGCTGCAGCTCTGAAGTTACACGTGAGTTTGCCAGTTGAGGCACCATGGTTTCTATGAGTAGCTGATTTCAGCTACTCTAGATGGAAGCAAATTCTGTTTTTGTGTTGCTCATGTTGCTGGGTTTTCCTTTTTAGGTGAAGAAAAAAAGCCTCCATCAGGTCTCCAAGCCTCAATTCGAGGCCACTGGAAAGATAGTGACTTTCCATCATGTATCTTCTCTCTCCAATCAGAAGACTGAACAGAATGTGGGTGGCTCTCTCACCTTCTCCTTCTGACTCTTCCATTGCTTGACAAAAGGCTAATTAGCTATCATTATCTAAATCTGGCCATTCACTGACTAACCCATGCTTATTCTTAGCAACAGGTGACTCCTGGGACATTCTTCAAGAAGCCAACACTTTAAACCAGTTGGACTTACATCGAACCTGGAGAATAAAGGAGTTTTCAAACATTTCAATTGTGCTTTCCTTATATTTATTTGTGGCCCTTCGTCTAATAGGGAGGGAAGATTTTTACCTGGTAATAAATTCTCCATCTGTTAGATAATACTTTAAAAGCACCTGCGGGCAGGTAGAATGGTGTAATGCCTCTTAGTGGCTTAGAACTTCACAGTCCATTGTCACTTGCTCTAGCTCAGCACCTTAAACAAAGATACCACTGAGGCACTCTACTGAGGAATAATTAGGAAAAACGCATCATCTGTCAGGGAGGGGTAAGAAAATATGAAAACAACTATCATATGAAACATAATGGGTTAAATATCATAATTGAAGAACAAAATGTGATGGAGATTTAAGCCAATGATGAGGGAAGATGGAAAAGAATGCTTTGGGCAGGAGATTTTGTACTTTAGACAAGGTCCAGAGTATTGCTGGCACTCAATCAGTTGTGTGGTAGGTAGGCGACTTCTTATTAATCAGATTGAACTACAAGAATTTGCAAGCGACTCTTTTTCTTCTTCAAAGTTAAAAGCCCATATAACATCCCTCTCACTCCTGCTCTGACATGTTTTCAAGAACGAGAAAGAGTTAAAATTACAATCAAAACAGCTTATGACTAGGGATGCTGATTTGCTCAGAGGAGTACTGATTTATGTATGTTTTTCTGGTATGACTATTAATAGCATTCACTTCACTTTCAAAAGAGTCCTGAGTTGGGCAGTACGTTCTCTGGTCACCAGACACACAGCGACAGTCTGCCTTAGAAATGCTGTTTAAGCGGCACACATGGGTGGGACGCATTAGCAGCGTCCCCCGGATCCACTAGCATGTCAGTCTCTCTCCGGCCAGGTTTTTAAAACGTCTGGTCTACTGAGAAACCACACAACCAAAGGTGAGGCTGTGTGAAATGCATAGTGGCCACCGAGTGGGTACCAATTTATATTTCCAAATGATGGAAAAGTTTACTGGATAAAATTTCCCATCTCTCTCTTCCATTTCCCCCAACACCAATCTTCTGCCACAACTGCTAAATGAATTGCCAATAACAACACACACACACACATGCACACCCCATATACAATGCACATGCATATATGTAACCTTTTGTGATTTCATATTGCTCGATTTAAATTAGTATCTTCTTCGAACTTCAGTTTCAGCTCGAATCAAAATAAGTGCTAATTCACTTGTCCGACTTACACAGTTCATTTTTTTTACTTACAGGCCCTGATAAAGCCTATAATAAATAGAACATGATATGTTTTACGTATTTTTGGAAGACATGGGTCATCAATTGCACCGCAAGGTCAACTTTTATAGCAAACATAAGAAGGTGTGTGTTTTGGTGGAGAAAGAGCTATTTCATAGGCAAACTGAATGTACCAAGCAGAACAGAAAAAAAAGCCCTCCAGATTTTGAATGGAGGTGTCTATGGAAAATAGGCTAGAAGGAAAACCAAAAGAGAAGTTATGTGAGGAATTATCTTCTCTCCCTCCCCAACCTTATTTTTACATGTACCGAGGAACTCAACTGGATTTGTGTTGCACTGGCGCCCCCCAATGGCCTTACCATTCCACTGCTCGTGGTTTTAGAGGAAAGCCCTCCGGAAACTTTTTCACAGGCTTTCGCCAGGGGCTGGAGAGGAGGATTAAAAGGCAAGGCTTAAACCTAGCTTCCCTCTTCGCCCCCAACCAACGTGTTCACAAGTGAATGGCAAAGGGCAGCGAGGCCAAGGATGAAACAACAACAACAACAACAACAACAAGGCTTGCCTATGGCTGTTCGAATAAGATGGACTGGGATTCTGAAATTAAACCCAGCAGGCGGAACGCTGCCCCAGGCCGCCGGCCGGACCGCTGAAACGTCTTTCATTACAGCAGTGACGGTTTCTCGCTCCACAGCACGAAGGGACCGGACTGAGCCCCTCACCGAGAAACTTGAGCAAAAGACGCAGCGCCGCTGTGGTGCTGCTCACTGGGCTTTCTCGGATAATTGTAGGGTTATTACCATAAAACCTACTGCCATAAAAAACAACTGTTTGGTCTTTTAAACTTCGCGGAGGGCATAGTCACGAACTGAGTACTAGCCCGGGCAGGCATGAGACAGAATTGAACTTCCTTTCATTCCGACACGGTAGGGCTTACTTCTGCCTATCTGACAGTTAGAGGGTGCAGTTCACACAAAACTCATAAATGGGGTGCTTTGCATAGAAATGTAGAAATTTATGGTACAAGATGACAGGACCAACAGTGGAGTCTGTGCCACAGCCAGCCTCAGCTTTTAGATAATGCCCTCCATCTAAAATTACTACAGTTACTGTGAATTTATGATAGCCATAGAGATGAGGATGAAATGAGCCACCATTTGGTTCTTTAAGCCACCAGAACCATTCAGAGACCCAGTCTCAAGAAGTTATAAGTGACTCTCTCCCTGTCCTTTCTCTATTAACCTCCAGAAGGGCACGAATGTTCTAGAAGAAACTTCCTCCATCTCTTAGTTCATTTATGGGTTTCTAGAAAGTGTTGGTGTCCAAAAATTTGTTGTGAGATGTTAATGACATGTTAAAACAATCCAAATGTTGGGAGTGTTTGCTCTATTTAAGTTAACAGAATAACTCTTTCATAAAGTCTCAAAAAATAAGTGTTAAAAATGGTAGATGGAAGCTAGTATAACTAGAGGACAGCAAACTGGTAGGGCCCTTGAACTCAGCTGAGAACTGAGAACCTTCATTCTCGCCAGTTTACAACACCCCCATCATCAGTATGTATTTCACTATTCCATTTTAAGCATATTCAGATTCTTAAACGAAGTCACAACAGGCATCTTCTTAAACCAACTACTCTTTAAAAACAGCTGTCACTGACAAGAGACAAATGCAATGTTTTCTCTTATTGATGAAACAGCGATTTACTGCCTTTGTGATTTCAATCTGTTAAATAACCCTGTAAAATATTAACCACACTCCAAAGCCCCGCCCATGATCTCATGTGAGTGGAAGGAAATTGCCTTCAGATTGGGTGAGTGGAGACAGTTGCAATTTACATTAGACACTTCATACATAACAGCATTTTTTTTTCTGACTTTTATTCCTTCGATTCAGAAGTCCTAGAAAGCAGCTTTCCAAGTTCCAAATACATCTTTACAAACACAAGGGACAGGTTTGTATATATTGTGCATTTTGCTTATTTATCTTGGCTAACTGGGGGTTTTACTTTTGTTTATTTTTATATTTTCTTAATTTTAATTTTTAGGGGAAACAGAGTATAATACTCTCTCAGGTAGTCCTTTTTTTTTTAATCCTTAAAGAAACCAAATTACTTCTGTTAAGGAAGGATGGTTTCTTATAGAAGAGCGATTAATGAGAAACCCTTTTCCCCACCCACCACTGAGTTCATCAAACAGAACAAAGACCAACAGACTTAAAAGATAACTTGTTTGCCCTTCTCCTGAGCAGAACTTAAATCCATCCTCTTAACCCCATGTTTACCTGTGGCATGAGGCTTACAGGAGATCCCAGCTGACGTTTGGGTAATAATTTGAGGAAACCAAAGTTAATCTAGCAGCCCAGATATAGACTACCATAAAAAAAGAAAACAATGAAAATCCAATTTGCTTCTAAGCTACTAAACCTATAATGGTATGTGCTCCTATGTATGCTTTACCTAATTTATAAATTGCAAGAAAACAGGCTGTTTCCTTGTATATTTTAATCCATTTATAAGATCCTTCACTCAGTACCTTAATGTTAGTGGGCCCTGCAAAAAAAAAAAAAAAGTAACTGCACCCTTAACTAATCAGAGAAGAGAAAGCGATTCTTTAAAATGACATCAGTATTCCATAGGAACATACTAAAAATCATGGCCATCCACAGAATTTCCTCAAGTTGCATCTGAGGGCCACTTGCCTCACCAATTTTATTTTCTATCTTCCAACTTCGAATGATGAATTCAAGTAGTGACACACAGGCTCCTGCAAAAAAGCATCTGATTGAAACGTGGCCTCCAGATGAGTAAAATCCCTTTTAATAAAAAGAGAAACAGAGGTATATGGGTTTGCATTTGAAGTATGACTCGGTCCTTTTTCTCTTTATCCATGGGCTACGAGTCCAGTATAGCATAAGAGTCAGGAAGTCCACTATTTATTTTTATCAAGACGTGCAAGCCTTTGGGGGAACAAAATATAATTTTGTCCAACTGATAAAATAAAAGTTATTAATTAACATTATGTGACAAATTCCTTCAGGATAAAAAAATGGAGTATGTTGTAGCTACGATTTGAGAGTATATTTAGCCATATACTAATGATAAGCATTATGAAAACTAGGACCACAGGAATATGGCAACGAGTGGCTCCTGGAGAATGCCAATGATAAACTCTGAACCTGAAGGAGCCAGACAGCGCCAAGAACATGGCGTCCAGCTTCTACAGATCAGCTGACGATGATCAAGAGTGTATTATTTCAATGGCTAAATATTTAAGCTTCATGGAGTAGAAGATGTTTGACTGTAAATAAGCCAAGAATACAAAATTAGAAGGAAAAAAAACACCCTGCCTGTGAAATTATACTGCAGACATAAAATCCCAATTGCCTGAGAACTCCAGTTTTTTAAACGCTGTGGTTGACATAACAAATTAAGCAGTGTAATGTTTACTATGTTTCAAGAGAGAAACTGGCACATGTAAAGATGTAATTACCCAATACATTTTTCTAAAAATGAATCTTAACTCTGTGCGATGAGGGGGCAACTCTGCAGGGCACTGGTTGATTTTCTTTTTCTTTTGTTAAAACCGTCTCTTGTGTGCTTGAGAAGAAATAAAAATTGAGCTTCTTGGATTCTTAGGCAAGTAAGGTAAGACTGTGGATGTGGAAACACTTGTCAAGCCATAAAACACTTTGTAATGTATAAAGTTGTAAAGAAAGTTGTGGAATGTGTGCAAATATATGACTTATTTTCTATCCCTGTACTATTGAATGCAATGTGACTTTGACATTCCTCCCATCAAGAGGTAGAGTCTATTCCTCTACCACACCTCTACCCAAGCTGTCTGTTTCTTTGCAACGTTCTCTGGTGTATAAAAAATGGCAGACATGATGCTGTGCTCATTCTGAGCCAATGCCTTGGGAAGTCTTGCAGACTTCCATTTGCTTTCTTAAAATCTTACCACTGCCAGGAGAAAGAGCCCAGAATGGTTTGATGGAGGATTAGAGATCATTTGGAGGAGAGCTCAGATGCTCCAGCTGAGACCACCCTAGTCCAGTGTACAGCAGAGAACCCAGCCATAATCAGCAGAGCTGCCTACCTGAAACACGGCTGACTGCAGGTGTAAGAGGGAGCTCAGCCAAGGCCAGTAGAACCAACCAGATGATCTGTAAATTCATGAGGAGTAACAAAACCTCACTGTTTGAAACCACTGATTTGCGGTGGTTTGTTAAGTAGCAATAGCTAACTGATAAAGCATTATACAGGTACCCCTCAGAGGTCTTGTGGGGTCAGTTCCAGATGACCACAATAAAGTCAGTATCACGATAAAAGGAGTCACACAAAATTTTTAATTTCTCAGTGCATATAAAGTTATCTTTAAACTATACTGTAATCTATTAAGTGTGTGATAAGCATCAGGTCTAAAAAGACAACATATATAGATTAAATTAAACAATCCTTTATTGCTAAAAAATGCTAACCATCCCCTGAGCCTGATGGAAAAATGGCACTCACAGACTTGCTCAATTCAGGGTTGCCACAAACCTTCAATTTGTTAAAAAAAAACAAACAAACAATATTTATGAAGCACAATAAAATGAGATACAATAAAATGAGGTGTTCCTGTAGCTGCCTACGAGTCCTTGGGAACATGATCAGAAAATGTGTGAGTCCTGAGGATCAATGACAACTGCGTTTCAGCATTTCCCTCCAGCTTCCTCGGCATTGCCGGGGTGGTCAAAGCGACAGTTCCTGGCTGACCTCAGGGCTAAGGGGGAGAGGTTCTGATCTCAGCAGAGAAACTGCTCTAAGTTCACAGAACACCATGTGAACGGCTGTGTTTCTGCTTCCAACATGCGATCTAAAAAGAAAATAAGAAATGGCCTCCTACATCCTATCGAATCCCTCTGTAAGTATGCTGCCTCAGTAAGAGCCAAATATGCAGGCGGGCCTCTTTTTAAATATAGCTTCTGAAATCAACCTACCCAGTCTCACATTTAAAAATCAGCTGATACAGGAAACCAGTGAGGGATTAGTTAGCGAAAGTAGAAAAGAGAATACATCAGAAGCTAGAGCATCAGAAGCCTATAAAAACCGTAAATGCTCAGGAAAATGTGCATGGAAAGTGAAAAGATAATTTAAAAAGAAACAAAAAGGTAACCCATCAAAGTCTTCTTTATAACCAAGTGTGTTCTTGCTCACAGAGCTCTAGCCACATATAGCCAAGACTAATGTAATACCATTAGTGAATATTCTGAGGATAATTACTGGCCCATGGATAAATGTTTCCCTTTATTTATGCTTTGTTTGCATTTTGTTTATTCCCCATAGCTTAACCTCTTCCACGGAGTATGCCTAAGCACAGGATGAGGGCCTAGAACTCCAGTCATTCAATTATTTCTCATAATTAACAGATCAGATTCACAAAGTTATGAGAACTTGAAGGAATTGTTTGGCTCCTACAAATATATCCTGACCCTTGCTTAAAGGATTCTCTTTTTATACTATACCTTCTGGATACCCGGCCCTTCCTCTTTCTTCTTTATTATCAGAAAACACCAGCAGCAAAGCTGTTCGAACTACCAATAGACCAGCAAAAACTGAGAAAAACATTTGAGCTTAAGATGAGAAAGCCAGATACCTATCAACAATGACTACAGATGATGTTTACTGAGTACTTTAACATGGACTGAGCACTGTAGTGTTCATTCATTATCTCGAATTTGTCTTCTCGGCAATTCCATTAAACCCATTTTACAGCTGCGGCCTGGCAAAATACAATAACTTATCCCAAAAGTCTCATAGCTAGTTATTAATAGAGCCAAGAGCAAAACTAAGTTGGTGATACCAAAGCACTCTCTCCACAACCACTTGAATCTCAAGATTTGGCTCCACCCAATAATCTTTGATTTTGAAAATAACGCTTATACAACATGGTACAACATACCAAGTATTGTCAGTTGCATGAACCAAATGTTTCATCTTTCCGAGTGAATCCCTTCACTTGGCAGTGGCTGGTCCAGCTTCCTGCAGAGTCCCTGTTGATCTGAAGAGTTTTTTCTTCAGGCCACTCTTTGCGGCCTCTCCCAGGTCTGCTCTTTGTCAGATCACCATTGTCTACACTTTGCTTTTCATTCCGTTTCTTCACTTCCCTTTATCAAGAACCACAGTGTCTGGGCTTAAGAACTTCAGGATCGGACTGGCTCTGCCACTAGCTAACTAAAACTAACTAACTAACTAACTAACTAACAGGAGATGTTGGGCAAGTAACTTACCCCTTCTGAGGGTAATAATAGAATTTACTGCATGAAATGGACTAAATCTACTGCATGAAATGGACTACACTTATTAGCAAAGTGTAAGATAATATAGCAAATGCTCAAAAATGTTACAGAAAAATAAGTACAGCCTTCCACGAACATACAGATTTGGAGGGGGAAGAAAGTTAAAACTATGCCTAGATTCTCAATGCTGAGAAAAAGATCTCCATGGTGACCCCATTCAGGAGGACTCCATTGTATGTACATAAAGCAAGTCATCTTTATCCTTGTTTCCTGCTTTACAATTCATAAAATACTTTCATAGACAGAATTCTACACAATCCTTGCCATAAGGCAGCACTTTATAAGACCTGGTACAAATGCCACCCTCTCCATGAAGTATTCCCTAAGCTTCCTGTAGAAAATTTAGGGATTGATTTAGCCCTAGAGATCAATCCAATCTCTTTCTAAATAAAGTCCCTTTTTGTACTACAGAGCCTTATACATTTTCAAGACTCCCTTGCAGCTAAGGTGTCTGATGTGATTGACAGCCAATAAGAAGCACTTGTATAAGCCATAATTTCATAATTGACTTCAGTGGGAGAAGAGGCATAATGACAGGATCCACTTTTGCCAAGCAGATTACACCGGAGGCAACTGATTTTAGTCCTGACATCTCTTGCGGAAGATTCACAATTCAACCAACAGCCCACTTCAGACTAGGGCAGGAGCAGCAGCTCCCTGGGAAGCTCAGTCCTGGGTCACAACTTTGAAACAGCTGTCTGTTTAGACCTCCAATGTTTATGCAAGTCTTTACTTCTCTATGAATCCCTTTCTTCTTAAATGAGCTAGAGTATATTTTATTTGCTGCAGTTGATCCTTAAGCAATCACTTAGGAGAGGAATTCTTCTTGGCCTCCTTTCTGTACTCATGCTACTTTGTTCCTGTCCTTAATTTTTGTGACACTTGACTTTTCATTATGGTAACTTTTCAATATGTGTGTTACTTCTTCGAATTGAAAGATAATTGACAGAGGACATTATGTCATTTCCATCCTTGATTTTTACCTTGGTGCTTCACACTGCATTTGGCACCAAACTTATGCTGAATCAAAGTGAGACAGGTTCCCACAGTAAAACTGTGGCAGGCGAACGACTGATTTTGAATTATCACTAGGCTTTATTATTCCATGTTCTATATCTTGTTAAATTACGCCTAAAGTGCTAGTTTTAAAAGTAACCATCTTTGTTTGTGGTAGATTAGGTAACGCTCCAGAAATATTTATTCTCACCTCCTCATTTCCATAGGAGTAACAAACTTCCCTGCTCCATTGATATTGATTTTGCCTATATGGCTTGATTTGTGGAGGAGTATAATCTCCACCAACTTTTAGTGTTGGGTTCAGTTATGTGATTTGCTTTGACCAATAATATGTCAGCAGACATGATATGACAGAGAGACTCTTGAAATGCTCTCATGCAGCTGGGCTTATGTTCTTGGGTCTCTGTCACTGTCATAAAAACATGCCCAAGAGGGTCCACTGCTCCAAGGAAGAGCATGACGGAGTCATATTGCAGAGCCACTCCCGGCTGAGTCCAGCCTAAATTAGCCACCCAGCATTTCCCTCTTCCTCTGCTCATCTGCAGATGCATGAGCAATAAATGCTATTGTTTTTGCATCACTGAGATTTTGTGGTGGTTTGTTATACAGTATTATTTTAGCAATAAATCATGTTCCTAGAAAGGCAAAAAAGGAAATTCTCCCTTTCAAAGGTCGGATGCATTAGAAAGAGAAGGTGCATCTTTTATGAAGTTAAATACTTCCCTCTCACACCCCCTTCCCTCACTCCCATCTTCCTCATTGATACCCATCTCCTTCATTTCTATACATTGGCAAGGCTCTAGCTACTTTCTGACTTTACCTTCCCTTTTCACTCTCCTTGTGCCGTATCAATAAATGTTACACAAGAATTTTACTCCTCTTCCTTAAGTCGTCTTCTCTCCTTTAGGTATCATTTTCAGGGACCTGTATCACTCTCTGTAGAAAGCTCCCAAACTCTATCCCTGGTTCCCAAATTTTCCTTAGGTCACAGCCACAGAGTTCTAGCTGCCAAAACACTGTCTCCAATTGGTACTCTTCCTAATAGTTGTCACATGGTACTCCCAAAGCCACGGCCAGCAACTTCTTCAAACTTAGTCTTCTGTTTCTTCTTTCTTTTATTGACCATCTCTCAGGTCATCCATACTCTTAAGGTTTTTTTTTTTTTTTTTTTAGGCAAGGCAACCCTTGGTTAACCTCACAGATTGCAACAAGGACCTGGTCAGTTTATAATCCTTTATTTTTTTATTTTTTATACCTACAGAACCTGGTCTTCATAGGTGGTCTCCCATCCAAGTATTAACCAGGCTCGACTCTGCTTAGCTTCCAAGATCAGACGGGATCGGGCTTGTGCAGGGTAGCACAGCCATACATTCAAAAATCTTAATATTAATAGTTAACTTCCTCTCACCAAACCAAACTAAAAATTTAGTAACTGCCAAACACCTTGCAAGTGAATTATATGTGTTTCTGATAAGTACGCAAAGAATTTTTAGGTTTGTGGGAATTTGTAAGTAAAGGAATGCTATTTGGAATAATTTTGTAAAGCAAGGAGTGACTTTGGTAATGTGACTTTGCCCTGGAATGTGTTCTCAATTTTCAGGATTTTTACTATACACATTTTTTTTTTTTTTAAATTAAAGGCACAGCGGTGATGGACTCACCTATATTTAAAAAAAAAAATAGTGGGAATTTGGGTGGGGGAGAAGGGACGTATGGAAACGGAAGCCATTCCCACTATCAAAATTAAAGGCTGGTATCTTGTGTTGTCCTATTAAAAAATCAATGCCTAATAAAAATGTAAGCAGTATTAACCCAGACTAGCAAAACAGGGATTGAAATTTATCATGCAAAACAAAGACCATAAAAATTTTGCAGGTTGATTTCTTTTTCCATTCAGAAAGAATACCACACTACCAGTTTTTATACCGGCATTTAACAAAGAACCTCCAAAGAGATCCTGGGTGTAAATCACATACTGTATGCTTTATTAATTGTTTTAGAAGATTCTAGCTATCTTCCAAATCTGGTTGAATTTCCATCTCATTGTGTACTATTAACAGATGTTCTGTAATAATGGATAGTGATGAGAATTCTGAGCAAAGCCCCCAGGGAGAAGCAGATAGAGCTTATCAGAGCACCTTACCAAGTTGCAGAGCTAAAAATGACTCAGAGAATATTTATTTGATGAATTCTAGAAATGAATGATGGCTATGTTTACCAAGTTTCTGTGAGGTTTACTGACAAAACAAGTGGTCAAGGCTTCTTCCAAGCACCCACTGTCAGGGGCACACACACATTTTCACATTCCATTAACTGCAGAATCTGGGGTTTTATATGTTTATTTTTACTGCATGGTATATTTTAGTTCTTGCTCCAGCCAAGATTTTTTGTGCAAATGGAAATTGAGTGAGATTCCTTTCTGACTCTGTAGTGACCCTCATTCTTTAACCCCCAATTTTTTGAGTCTAGACCAAACTTTATCCATTTGAAAATACCAATGCTTAGCAGACGACAGTGATGTAAAAGGGGACTAGAATGAGATTTTCAGAGGTGTGTGTGGTGGGGCGGGGGGATCAGAGAGAAAATGACTTTACTGGACCAGCGTTAAGCTGAAAAATCATATTCCAACACTTATTCTACACTATACCCACCATAGAGTATGCGCCCATACACAACTGGGGTAAAACCTAACCGTGAGGTGCTATCAGTTCTCGGGTAGCCTCAATAGGGGGACACTTTCATAGGAAGCAGAGCATGTTTCAGAGATAGATAGTAGAAAAAAATCTGAACTAAAACGAAGAGAGATTTAGCCATCTGCAGTCAGAATTATATATTTTGGCATTTTAATTTTTTTCTGCATTCTGAACTGATGACAATTGGCCAACAGAACATCCTTCCTGCACATCAAAACAGGCTGTATAGCAGAAGCCAGATTAAAAAAAAAATGATCCCAGTGCTTCACTCCAGACCAACCCAATCACTCTCAGGATAAGTAGCAGTCATATTTTTTAAAACTTCTATGGGTGAGTTAATGGGCAAAGAAGGTTAAAAAAAACTACATCTCTAGGAAATCCCTATAAACATATAACTCAGTCACCCAAAGGGGTAACACATTAGTTCATGCCCTTATTTACTGATTCATTTGCTCAGCAAACATTTATAATGCATCTACCGTGTAACAGTAGCAATGTGAGAAAATGCAAAGATGTAAGAATACTAAGAATCACCCTCATTATGAAACACTCAGTACGGTGTCAGAACTGGCTTCATGAGTACGAAATCTGTGCCTGTGCACAGGGCTCCGAGCCGAGAAGAGCTGGATGTTTCATCCCGTGCTCTGCTATCACCGTCTTGAACTTCTTGATCCTTTTGGAACAAGGGGCTCTGCCTTTTCATTTTGCACTGGGCTCTGCACTAGCCAGGCTTGAAATATCAAGGATCCGATATGGCTAACCCCAGTGGGACACACTGCCCCACCTTCTCCATCTCCCCTTCCATCAGCAGTATCATTAATACAAACAGGTGCGTCTTTGTTGATAACGGGGTTTTTTTAAGGTATCGTCTTTGTGCTGAAATGCATCGGCTATTGCCTCCTATGGGTAATTTACATGGTCTGATCCTCCCTCCCTTCCCTGCTTACCAGTCTTTTCCCCCCCCCCCCCCCCAAATGTTGCTGTCTTATGGTAAATGCCAAAACAGGGTACTTATACTCGAGTGTCAGAAAATGCTTCCTGGACAAACCGAGGGGTCAACAGCCCAATTTTAAGGTGGAGCCAGACACAAGAATTCCCTATAAACTAGGCTGAAAGCCATAAGTGGCTTAGAGAAGACTGGATCGTAGCCATATTCCTTCATAGGAAAGAAGTAAATATCTCTGAGGCGTCGAGGAGGAAATTGCATGTGAGGTAAGCTGTAAAGAATACTGAGGTGGAAGAACACAGGAGCAAGACGCCAGGGACAAGGGGCGCAGTGCGCGAAAATGCGAGGTGGTGAGAATACTGACATTCTTCTCCATTACTAAACACCGAGCACCGGGGCTGGCTTCGCGGGTCTGGGGCCTGCGCGGCACAGAGGGGCCCACACTTAGAAGGGCACGTGCTTGTTTTAATGCTCTGCTGTCACTGTCAGATTCTTGATCATTTCTGAAAAAGGAGCCCTAGATTTTTATTTTCCACTGGACTCTACAAATTATGTACCCTGTCAAGCGATGTGTTTGAAAAGACAGTGGTAGGCTGACTTTCCAAGTACAGACGGGGGCAAGCAGCTCAGCTGGCTAGAGTACAGGGGACATGAGGATGAGCAGGAGATAGAGCAAGAAGGTTGAGTTACACTGGATCGCTGCGGTCCCCGAATAATTACGGACTCTTTCCCTTGGGACAAAGGGAAACATGGAGTGACATGATCAGGGTTGTATTTTGGAAAGTTTATTATTATAATAGTGCATACGGTTATTTGTATTGGGGACAAACACAATAAGGCATGAAAAAGACACCTGAGGCTCACATAGCCCTTCAAGCATGGGGTAACAGGATTAATAATATTGAAAGCTAATGTTTATGAGCACATAATCTGTGTCAGATACTGTACCTGGACTATGCTGTTTAATCCCTATCTTAAAGGGTTAAGATAGCCCTTAAGGTAGGTACTTTTTATTATCCCTATGTTATTGATTTAAAAAAAAGAGAGAGGCAAAGGTAGTTTAAACAGCTCGTTCATGGTTACATGGCCAATGAGCAGCAAAGCCATCATTTAGTTAGCTCCTAGACCCAGTGATCTGAACTACAACAAATATCTTAACCAAATGCCTTTTAATTTAAAAAAGTGTTCTAAAATACATGTAAAAATGTTTAAATATAATATTAAAGAGTGCTGTTTTTAAAAAGAACCAAGAGGGTAGAGTTTTAGCAGCTTTGAGAATCAATTATAAACCAGCATTATTTAAAACCTTTTGTTCCTGGCACAAAAACAGAAACACAGATCAATAGCACAGATTGGAAAATCCAGAAATAGAATAAAATGTTGTAAAAAAATGTAACATATGATAACACAAGCTTCCCATAATAAAAAGTGTTAAGAAGAATTATTTAATAAATCAAATTGGAATAATTGGATAATAACTGGGGGAACTGATCAGGTATGATCTGTATTTTTATACTGTATACAAAAATAACCTCTACATGGATTAAGGAGTTAAATACAAAATATTAAATGACAGAAAACCAGCAGGAGATGGAATAGAATATTTATCAGATTTGTGAAAGAACGGTAACTTCGGCTTTGAAGCAGTGGAATAAATCATGAAGGAAAAGACTGACAGATTTGAATACATAAAAAATTTAAAACTTCTGTACAGTGAAAACAGCAAGACTAAAATAAAAAGGACATTATACTGAGGGCAATATTTGCATTCCAACTGACAAAGAAGGCTTTAAAACTCAAACTATCTCTATATATATCCTCATTCAAAATTATAAGAAAAATAGATCTCAAAATATAACTATGTAAGATTTGGAAAAAAGATGAATACACAGAGGAGCATAATCAGTAGAGAAAAAAATAAAAAACTGTTCAGCCCACCAAAAATTAATACAATAAAAATAAAGCAAACCTAAGATTCTTCACCTTTCTAAATAACATTTCTTCCCAGTCTGGCAACATCCAATATTGCCACAGTTGAATGGAAACTGTGTACTCATTCTCTACTCGTGGCACCATAAACAGATAACCACCTTCTTAAAAATCTGGGTCACAATACATAGCCAGAGTCAGGCTCAAAACCACATTAATTTTCATAATCGCAGTCACATACCGAGCACTTCATCTTCTGGAAATAATAAAAGCAAAAGTGGACGTGAGCGTGAGATGCTCATCCATTATTGTTTTTAATGGCAAAATACTGGAAACGACACGAGCGCCCAAAATTAAAGGAATGGTTTCATAAGCCGTGAGACAGACTATTTTATAGGGAAAGATGTCTTAAGCTTTTCCTTTAAGAAGTTTAATCCAAAGAGATGACAATAGAGACAGAGGTAGCTTGAGGTGAAGTGATATTAAGAGAAAATCATGCAATAATTCCTTTAAGGGTGTCAGAGCCTGAGTGTGTTCATCAATTCAGGGGAGCAATATATGAGATGGGGAAAAAAATGAAAACGTGAAAAGGAGAGAGAGAGAAAAGGAGAAAAGCGGAGAGGGTTGGCGGGAAGGGACAGAGAGGGAAGGTGGTGACGAGGAAGTCCCAGGCAGGACACTCGAAGTTGAACACGGAGATGAGGAACATGCCTCCCTCTGGAGTAAAGATGAACGAGGAGAAAGAGAAACACGCTGGGAGTGAAGACGAGGGTCAGTTTGTTCCTCTGGGAATGTCCTACTCCCGCGAGGCGAGCCTTTCCTGGAAGCCTTGACTCCAGGGATGCTGTGATTCGGACCATTTCCTACCAGCGCTGATTGAGCCAGCGGTAATGTGTCACTTCCCAGCTAGCAAAGGAAAAGTGAGCACAAGTGCCACTAGGGGGCAGGGTTGGTACTGGCAAAAGGACTTCAAAAGATACCGGACAAAAAAAAAAAAAAATCTTTCCTTCAACACAGGGTCCGTTCTTTGTTTTGCAACAATGAATATAACTTCCAGAGCATTTCCTTATTTCCTTAGTGCCTGTGTTATGAGTATGAACTTTGCTCCATAAACTCAAGTGCCCAAGAAAGTATAATTACCTAATATCCTTCAAATACAATTAAATGTAACTTCAAGCCACTGTCCCTATTAGGCCAGGTTAAAAGACAATCTCAGTCATTGCCATGAGCCGCATAGCCCCAAAGGTCCCGCAGAGGTCCTGGGAGTCTTATCCAGTGCTAACTTGTAGGTCCAATAATATGATACACTCATGACCGGAACCAACAGGATCCCTTGATATGCTGCGACTACGAAGTCCTTATCTGTTAAGGATGGGCAGATTCCAACAGCTGGAACACACACACAGACACACAGACACACACACACACACACACACACACACACACACACACACACACACGAACCTCCTTAGGGCACTCAAAGAAGGGAGGCTGGGAATCACCCCTCCCTGCGGAACTCTGGCCTCCCGCTCCTCTTTCCGCTCCTCTCTCCCTGTGCCTCCTGTGCCTGCCTCTCTGCTTGCGAACTCCTTGCCTTCCTCTAGGAGTCTCATCACTGGCCAGCTGAGGCTTTCAGAAAACCTAGGAAGACAGATATCTTCAAGAAAGACCTGGAGCCCAGAGTCCCTGTCTAGTCCTCAGGAGGTAGAAAGGAGAAAACATAAGAACCGAGTACACTCATCTACTTTGTACTGCCACGTTTGCCACAAGGTGACAGTTCTTAAAACTTATTTATAAATCTGGCAGCACATGACAGTGAGTTTTGATTTGTTCCAGCAGATGAGCCAGAACTTGGGCATCCCTCATAGTTGACGATGGGCCAGGGAATGACCATCAGATTGGCTGCCATGGAGGGACAAAGACAAATAAGGGACATACCTTAACCTCGAAGAGCTTCCAGTAATACAGATACAGAAACAGGTAAGTGTGGACTCATAAATTTAGGTAAGACTTGCAAACCAAAAGCCTGAAGGCCAGATCCCACTGACAAACATGTTGTCCAATCTGTCCATAGAGCATCTCTTAAAAAATAAGAAGGCCTGCCACCCCGGACCTCCATTCCCACATGGCAGTCCTCATTAGGAGCTAAGCAGGGGCTGCTACCTTTCGCTGGGGCCACTGCTCTCCAGTTTTTCAGAGTCCCCATCACCCCCAAATGTATTATGCCCAGTCTGATGTAACGTCTATAGGCATTTGGGTTTTCGACCCCTGAGAAAACTAAATAAAATTACTCAGGACACAGGGGTGTTTCATACAGACTAATTAAACTTCTGCCTTTCCTCAGTGCTCACCCTGACATATCTGGAAATTTGGAATTATTTCAAAAAGGCTTTAAGATTTGAGTAGAGACTAAAGAAACTGGAATATTTAAGTGTAATCAGCTGGGTTCGTATGTAAGTGTTAGAGACAAGGCCAGTTGTGCTCCTGGCTTAGAGCTAAGTATACTAATCCTTATGTGCTGAACAGTAAAACTAAGGTACAAAAATATATTTGTGAAATACAGATATTGCAAAATGCAGTTCTGTTCTTTGGCCCCATTCGCCATCGCTGGTATCCAGAGTTCCCGATCAGCCAGCCAGTCGCCAGCGAGCAAGAGTACACTGGTGTGAGTGAGCTGAGGGGGGCCACACGCAGAAACGTTCTTCTTTCAGAACTAGTGTCGTCCTGACCTCAGGCCTATGAGCTCAGCCTCAGGCTACAGAGACACCCGGCTTCATTTTGCTCAATTTTAATTTTCGACAGATGGGCCAAGCTCAGAACTTCTTCCATGGTAAATCAGAAAAGCCCAACAAAAACAAGAGAGGGGAGTCCATTAAACATAGGAGAGAAAAATAAAGGAAAGAAAAAGTAACTTTTAACAAGGACATCTTTCCTGGTCTGTCTTTACTGGGGAGTTTAAGTTACTACCCATGAAAATGCCTCTCTATGCGCCTGAAACTAAAATTTAAAAAACAAAAAGCAATATAAATAAATTTAATTAATTAACAACAACGATTTAAAAATTTCATTCTCTGTGTTGAAAGGTATTGCTTACTACAAAGGGCAAGTCATCAACTTCTGCATTGTGTATGCATATCGAATAAGAATGTTGTTGGAATATTTTGCTCGTTAAAACTTTATAAATCCAATAGAGTAAAGCTCTTTAGAAAGACTATAACTAAACAACTAGGGAAGAGAGATGAGCGTAAAAGCCATAAAAAATTCAGAGTTCCCCATGTCCTCAGCAGAAGGGACACCTCAGATTTCCCAGCTGATTTCAAAAAAAAGCCACACCTCTATGAGACGTACCTAAGTGGCTCCTGGACCCTTAACTGCAGAACGACACAAGGAGAAACTGATTACAAATAGTAGTATATCTGACAAATTGTAAATAATAACATCTCTACCTGAGAGAATACATAAAGTAACAGCATTCTATCTCAGGTCTTCATAGTTTTGGGGAAAAGAATACAGTATCTACAAGAAACAGGAAATTCATTAATTAAGCATTTTTCTAAATCTGCATTCTAGCCACTATCGGAATTAAAGCCTCTCAGGTCACATTCAGAAATAGTTTATTTAAAAAACACTTCTAAACTAGATTTTCCTTACATACAAATTTTAAAGAAAGTGCAACTTTAAGATGAGTGATATCTACTAGGAAACAGAATTTTTGAAGCATATACTATAAGTTCTATATCATAGTGTTAAAAAAGAAACTTGTCTTTGAAAATTAAAAACAAAACAAAACACTGTTGCACTTTTAAAGAAATGCATGTTTTTAGTTCACAATCTAAAAATGAGTGATTGGATATACCAACGGCACAAATGTTGATAGAAAGACAATTAGAATCAGGATTCTCAAAAACAGACAGAAGCTCTCAAAATGCATTTAAGTTCTTATGCACATTTGTGAACACACACACACACACACACACACACACACACACACACACACACACACAGCAGAACATCATGGAGCATAGCAGAAGGCACCAAAGCCCCAGTCACAATCCCAGGACATCTTCACTGTGAGGCTCCCACAGAAGCACATCACCCTATCCAGTCTACGCAGTCTCATATTCAAGTGCTGTCTGTCAATCAGAAACATACCAAGGAGAACACTACGTTCTGTCTAAAGATATCTGCAATACCATATCAAGTTATATGCCAAGTAAGCAATAAAACAATAAGCCCACCAAGTAGATTCTAAGATTTGTTCCCCATCTACTGTTGAGGAGAAAGGGGTCATTTATAAAGTTGTAAATGACTAACATTAGTCACAAATCTACAGGTCATTAAATAAAAAGAGTTGAAATGACTATGCATGAGTACAAAAAGACAACACATTAATTACTGTTAAGAATGTAAATTTTTTTGGCATAATGAAGAATTATTCATAAAATGTCAACAAAGGAGAAAATCTTCAGAATGTTGAGTAATGATGAAGCAAAACAAACTGATGGAACTTTCAATTACATTCTCTGGGTCTTGCGCTTTTCAGTTTACCTCTGCAGGCAATCCCCAATGATCTTGGCTTCCATATCTGATCACTGGGGTGAGGCATCAGAAGAAACACGCACACATTAACTGATTTTAGGCAATCACTTTAGAGAGCAAAGTATTACTCCACCAAAATGCTGCAAGCTTCAGGGAGCCCTGGGAAGCCAGTTGAAGTTCTCACTACAGACCACAAGTGAAAATGCCACTGAATTTAAAATCAGTGCATATAGTAGGGGTATTTTAGTAAGGAGAGAGAAACAGATGGAAAAGAAGAAAAATTATATATTACGTCTGGGAATAAGTCATGAGAGAAAATAGTTTGTAAACTAATTAATTGATTGAACATTGTATAATCATGGTCTCCAAATAAAAGTATCCCCTGTGGTGTAAGAAGAAAAGACGAGAATATCTCCTAATAGTTAACAAATTTTAATTCGTCTTTTAAAAAACATAGTTTGTGGATTATACACACACACACACACACACACTATATAAAGTGATACATGTTGATAATTCACACACACACTATATAAAGTGATACATGTTGATAATTTTATAACAGTCAACACATATTGGGGTGAATGCTGAATTATTTTTTTTAACTGTTAGGAGTTTGTGATCAAAACTTGGATAGCCTTTATCTAGATAAGCACTCAAGTAAACCTATGGGTTCTATAAGTCAGTTACTCAATACTTTGGTTTATTGTTATTATTGTTGCTATTTTCACAAAAGCAATATATATTAATTATAGAAAATGAGGAAATTACAGAGAACTACTAGAGAAAGGAAAAAAATCACCTATAACTCTCTACTATATTTTGGTGCTTATTATCTATCCCTTATCTGACCATACATACTTTATCCGTGTTTAAGTATCTATATATAAGCATATAATTTTTCAAAATTATAAAACTATAGCAGCTGTCTTATAACTTTTTCATAAATAATAAATTATGAGTATGTTATTTAGGAACAGAATTTTAATTATCTATACATTAGAAATTTGCATAAAACTACACACTAATATTTACTTATTCTCTATAGTTGAATATTCAGGTTCTTTTAAAATTTTTACTATTTTAAATAATAGCTATAAACTTCTAAGTAGCTTTACTGCCCCCATAATTCTGTAACTATTTCTAAAGGAGATATTTCTATAAGTGGAATAGCTGGAAGAAAATAGGTGCCAATTTCAAATACGTGACGTGTTACAAAGTTGGTCTTGTACGAACATATGTGCCCATTAGCAGTTATGAGTTCCACACCATCCTCACCACACGAGGCATTACCATTAAAACCATGGTAATTTGCCAATTTGATTAGTGAAAGCTATCTATTACCTAGTTCCTAACCAGTTTCCTAACTAGTAGGAAAACTAGTGAAACTCCCCTGTTTGTTTACTCACGCAGGGGTCTCAGTACCAGAAGCCACAATAGATTGCGTTGAAAATACCTGAGGACCAGACATGGAAGCCACTGGATGCCAAGCAGATGGGCCTCAATTTCATCTTGTGGACCACTCATTCCCAAAGGCAGATTTGGACATTTGGGCAGATATTTCTGTTTTCACAATGTTTAGGAGTTGCTACTGATGTTTAGTGGGTGGGGACCAGAGATGCTAATAGCTCTGCCATGTGCCGAGTAGTCTTGAGCTATGAAGAACTATCTCATGTCTTGTATTTTCAAATGTCCTACTGGAAATGCATGAGCTGAGAAGCCCGATTACAATTATCCAAGCCCATAACTTAACTCTATTCTACATACTAATGCAAAATATTGTGCCCATTTTTAATAAATACTGTTTTCTGCTACCATGTACTCCAAGAAGGAAATATTTTCTTCACAGTTTTACTAAGGGTTGTGTACCACTTTTAAAAATCACATTGCTAATACCACACTATTTCTGTTATTCACATCATCAAGATCACCTTCTTATAACAGTCTGCGTTTGTTTATGGCTTATACTGTGATTCTTAGAGTACATGTGAGAATCTTATCACTTCCTCATGTCTTTTAATATTGTCACACCCAAGCATTCATATAATGAAATCCATGTCTTTATTATAAACTAAGTTATTTCTGCTTCTTGTTACATGTAAGGCCTTCTATTGCCTTTTACTAAATTACATGTAGGTAGGTCATAGTTTCTACTGTTTTCATTTTATGAAAGTAAAGGAAATATTAACAATATTTATTCTAAACAGTGGTGATTGGGTCTCTAAGGTTGAAAACTGCGGCTGCAGAGAACAGGAAGCTATTCAGAAGCTTCCAGCAGGAGAGTGACATGATAAAGCAGAGACGAAGGTATGAATGTGCAGCAAGTAAAAAATAAATGGGAAAAAGACGTGGCAGGAGGCAGAGACCAGAAAATAGGTAACTTCAGTCTGGGCAGGGAACTAATGAAGACCTAGAATACCAATGCCTCAAAGATTCAGAAAGAAGAGCATTTTATAAAGGACATCTTAAAAAGAGAAGTCGTTGGAACCCAGTGATTGAATATAGTGTCACAGAGTGACGGTCATAGTGTTATCAGACTACAGAGTGATTGTGTTCTCAAAAACGGTCTCGCACATGTGCAAATACCTTTGTAAACACACACACACTTCCGTACTCTCAAACTCCAGAGTCATTACCAAATAATTCCTCTCCTCTCCTGCTGTCAAAGGGAAGACTTATCACCCCACTGATTCTGAAATCTGACAGCTCAACCTGACACTTGGCTGAATCTAAGGGGCAAAGCCTTATTTGGTTTATGTGTTTGTTTGTGATCCTTCATCCACGATAGCCCCCAAATAAATTTCAAGTGTGTTTTAAGTGCATTCCAGGCTATAAATCATATATTGCTTTCTCATACTACAGTAAGCATAAAACCACATAGATCAACAGTAGATATATATGCCTCTTTTCTTTGCCAAGTTCATGCACACACACCTCCACAAAGAGAGAATGAAAGAGAACTAAGAATCTGAGAACCAATGATAATTTGTCTGCAGTGTACATGTTTACTAACCAGAAGCAACCACAACAATTAAAATAGAGTGAAATTAGACTGGACAAAGGAAACATGGTAGTAAATGGTAGAAACACACTTCCAAAACGAAGGGACAGAGAATCATGGATCTTAACCATAAGAGAGCCAAAGCTGGCATATACCGAGGATAGAAGAGTGTGTCCTGATTTATATTTAATTTTAGGTTAAGAATAAAAGTGTATTATATACCGAATTATCTGATTTTAGTTTCTATCCGCCTTCAGTTTTGAATTTTCTGATAATAAATAACATCAATATTTCTTTAAATAATGGAAGAATGAACCAAAAATATTTCCAAACATAATAGGACTATTTAGTTATCTAGATCCGTGTCTGTACATCAGTATCAAGTCAGTAAAACACAAGTTATCACATTCTTGGTTGCTTTTCTTAACAATTGAAATGTGAAAAAAATGGCAACAATTTCCATATCGACTCTGAGCAATATTCCACCCATTTCACCAAAAAAAAAAAAATAAAAGAAAGTCTGTCGCATTCCATCAAAGTAGAAAATGTCCCTAGAAACCTCACCATTAAATTCTCACATTGTCCAGTTCTTGTTTCTTTTATGGGTTACTTACCACCTGAAACGTATTCTTTAGCACTTTCCCATTCACAGTGTGTGGCAACAGTGCCAGACGAATCCCAAGGGCTGTGTTAACTAAGCCCCGAAGGGGTAACGGAGGGCTTGTGTCGGCAAAGGCACAGATAATGCCATCCCTCTCCCCCACCTCTGCTGCCCAATCTCAGGTTTGACAAAGGCAGAATATTTATATATTGGCTGTGTATCACGCTACAGTGCAGGAGGCTTCCTGAGCCATAAATAAATAGAAAATGACCTGAAGTTAAAAGGAGATGCTGCAGGTGAGGGTATAAGTGGCTAAAGCTTAAAGGATCCCTCTTCCTCCTAATTGGGCACAAATTCCAAGCTCCTTGTCATGCAAGACTAGGCGCCCATGCCCTACCCTCTGCCTGCTGCTCTCATCTCACCTCCCACTGCTGTTCCTTTGTGCCCCTGTGGTCTCTGAATCACACCCTCCTCTCTTAAGATTGGGTCATTATGATGTCGTTCTTCCTGGAATCCACGTCTTTACAACTGTTCCCTACTTATTGCTGAAGGCTCAGCTCTAGTGTCGCACATTGGGGTAGATATCCTTTCCCTCTGCTTTCACTGCAAACGGAGTTTATCTACAAGTAAGTCCCTGCTAGTTATCTTATGATTGTCTCTTTATTCATTTCTCCCCCAAACCCAAGCTTCTTAAAGGCAGGGACTGAGTCTGTTTGATGTTTTTATCCCCAGCGCACAGCATGGTGAGCACTCGGTAAATGTTTGTCGCTGCCCTGACTGGGAAGTTTTTCCTTTTCTTTCAAAGGGCAATTAGAAGGGCTATTGCCTATTACAGCTGTTAAAACTGTCATTGATTTCCCCTGTTGAGGGTAGGGAGAGGGTTGCAAGTGACAGCTTTTACTAACCAGAGTCACGAATCTAGCTGTGCTTGAGAGGGAAGACACAAGGGATAGACGATTACCTAACTTGGTACCAGCTGCTGTGAACGCTCACTCTGTATGTCAGGGCCACAGAATCCCCAAGGGGATTCCCACTAGTTCACTGCAATATACACTAAGTCCATGCAGCAGGGGAGTAGGATCATGAGACTTCATAGCGCCCATGGGTCTGGGTCAGAGGCAGGATTTAACTGGCAGTGCCATGCTAGGAGAGGTGTAGGTGAAGCACAAGAGTCCCCTAGAGCCCGGGGCTCCCCTTCACTCTGCATGGTCAGTTTGCACCAGATGTGTGTGAAGACACTTTAAAGCAGATTTTGTTCAACGATCAGTTGCAACTCATTACTGGCATCTCTTCTTTTTTATCACGTAGGCCCCTTGGGCATAAGATACAAGGCCTTTGTTGGTGGAAAGAACAAGAGTGCCAGATTTAGACTTTCCCCATTATCTCCAACTGAGGTGAGGCAAATAGTCACAGACATGTACTAGCATAGCTGAAAGAAGAAACAGCAGTTCATCATATAACTTTAATCTTGTGTCCTCTTACCAGATCACACTTTCTGAAGTGCCCTGTGAATTAGAACTTCTAATAAATTCTATATTTTACAAATAGCATAATGATCTTGAATTTGTGTATGTCAAGTATATCGACTTGTTAAATAATGTTTACAACTTTTTTGGCATGACAGATTTTAATAAACTAAGAGCCACGTCTCTAGTTCCTCAAGAAGTTCTTGCAAGTACAGAATCATTAACAAGCTCAATAGGCAATGGCATTCACTCTATTTCATTGAAAGGAAAAATACAAAACTTACCAAGTTAAGTTTTGCCCAGAACTCAGGTCCTTCTTCCATCTCTCTGAGGCTCGGCGGAATGTACCAAAAACAAATATTGGCATATTCAGGCTGAAGAGTAAGAAAATTTGAAAGTTGTTTTGTAAACCTAAGGTTGATTTTAGAACACAATTAAACTCTTTGCTAGTTTCTTTGAGTTATCATGTCTGTATTATGTTGATAACAAATCAGAATCTGATAGCATAGACAACCATCTGCCCTCCTTCTGATAACAGCCTATCAGGAATTTTTCTTCTCAGTCAGGTGCACCTAGAGGGTGCTTCCCTCTAGATAAGAGATCAGCACAAGATCAAGAATAAATACAATAAAGTTTGAAGCTGACTCCACCCAGTTCTGATGCTCAGAGCCTGATACATACATGCCCAGAGAGGCCCGAGTTCTTCAGATTCAATCTTAATCCTAAAATTATTACTTATACTCATATCCTTCCAATAATGATAGCCAAAGTTGTCTTCTATTACCTGCTACACCTGACATGCAAAAATCCCTGATTATCTGTGAGTTGATAACATATGACATAGTTGGGTTTCACTTAACCAGCCCTGCCATGATCCCTAGCCAGTTCTACTTTGGGAAGGGAAAAAAAGCATCACCTGGACCCCTAGATCACAAGCATCTGTTTTAAACATCAGTAAGAACGTGAACCAGCTAGAAGCCTTGCTCAGAATGGGGATTCTTCCATCCTTGTGCTTGGAATGCCCAAAGTTTGGCCAAGTTCATCACAGAAAAGTCTGATGAACTGGCATTTTAAGAAGCATCTCAGGCAATTCTGCAGTAGGTAGTGCATGGTCTGTGTGTGAGGAACTCTGATCTAAAGTGGTCGCAACCCAGTCACCTCCTCCAGTAATCTGCTTTTCTATCAAATGTGATTTGGTTAAACATTGGATAACATTCCAGAACAGCCTTTAGTCCAGCCATTGTCACATAGACAAAACCTTTCTCCACCACACCCTTCATCCTCACTGGACAAAAAAATAAGGCATGCCAAAGGCAATTACAAGACTTGTACTCAATGACCAGGTAGTTTGGGACGTTAAGGCTTTACAAATTACCTACACAGAATTGTGTTTAGTAAAAATTATGAGTCATGCCCACCAATCAGCACCATCCTTGTCTAATTCTTAGCATGGACAGTATTTCTAATGACTTTCAGTTTTCCACCACAAACACATTGTGCAGATAATAACCAATGTCATAATAGTTCTCAGTAACTATCACAGTTATGCTTCAGTATTAGTATAAAGCTTCAAAGTATTTCAGAAAGGAGAAATAGCTACCACCTAATATCTTAAAATCAAAACTGGTACTATATAGAGTTCTGATTTTAGTGGATTTTAAATCACAAACAAATGCCCAGAAATATTCCCAGCTCAACAAGATAAGTTCTTGTTCTGTTCATGCTTTTACCTTTGAAACCTGTAACATGCTTATTAGATTTGACAAAGAAAAAAAGTCTACAAATCTTCAAAATATAGAGTAGTTTAAAATGGAGAACTATGTAATTCGACTTGACTTCCACAAATATTAATCACAAGACTACAACAGTCTTTACCTATCTACACAATTTATGCTTGGAGTTCTGACTTATAATTGATTTGTTCTCTCTAGAGTTTACTGGTCTTCAAAATTCTTTAGTAATTTAATGTAAGATCTTTTAAAATAAAATAACTGTGGTTTATTAGAAAGCAGAAGAAAAGTATACTTATTGTGTGTCGCTAGGTTCTAGGAATTCATGTCTTTATGTTAACAAAGATGTTTTTCCAGATACCATTTATTTCAGTTATCAATTTCTCGCCTCTCAGCTACAAAGCCACCCTTTCTCTTTGTCTGACAATAATGGAGGTGGACTCTATAAATATCTCTCCTTGCCGTCAGGTCCAATCTCAGATTTATCAGCAGAGGGTGCTAGAGAGACTCTGAGAGGGAAAAGGTATCTTCCTGGTTCTGGTGTGCCCACCTTCTGAGCCTCCTGAAGTGTGCGTGCTTCTTTTCAGCAGCATTGGTGACCAGCAGCAAGTGCCCCCCCTGCTATCTTCCCCTAACGCCTCCCCTTTGTGTAGCTTCATGGCAGACTAGCAGCAGGTAGGCACCCATAAATGGCATTTTCTGGTACACTCCCCTCAGGTGGTTTCATGGGAGAGAGTAGCCCGTGAAGCACCCTGCCTTGCATGCCTTCTCTGGCACCCCTGTGAGTCGCTTGAGTAAGTTTTGGTACTGCCCTCAAAATGAGTTCTCCCAGCACCTCAGAAGGCGGATTCCTAGAGAACTGCACTGGTGTGACACCTCAGTGGACTTCTCTGCCATCCAGTGACTCACACTGTGCCCTCTGCAGCCCAGCTGGATCTCAGCCCTGGGAGCGAGCAGCTCTGCCTTGGTGCTCCATCTCACTTGTCGGGGCGATGGTTATTCTTTATATCTGCTATTCCTGTATTCATTAGTTTTTTTTTTTCTCTCTCTCTCCTGTGAGGCATTCTCCCATGACTCCAATCTCCTGGTAAATTTTTTTTTTTTGATTATAGAACAATTCACAAATTTCTGTGTCATCCTTGCACAGGGGCCATGCTAATCATCTCTGTATTATTCCAATTTTACTATATGTGCTGCTGAAGCAAACACGGTAATTCTTTATATTGCACTTTCTCACTTCAAATGACTGTGCAGTTTTTGTCTTCTTCTTGAATCATGATTAATACATCATTAAATTAGTTAGTCCTTTTCATTTGCATGGCAACATTATGAGTCACTTTGCAATAGTCTACCTGCTACCAGATCTGTTCTGTATTTTTTTAGAATCTAGAACTTTTGAATCACCTTTTAAAAATTTGCTTCCTTTAGTAAGATTCTGTTTAGGTATCTACCGAGTGACATATCCATCATTTCTTTTGCCCGGTCTCTTTTAGAATGGTGTGGCTTCAAGACTCTGACATTTGAATACTTATGAAGTCCTTCTGACACGTCATTTTATTGAAGGAAATTTGGTGCTCCGCTTGGTGGCATGCCTTTATTGTGGTCACTTCCAAAATTATTAAAGAGTTGGAAAAAATATCCCTTTACATATTCACAAAAATGCATTTGAATTATTCCAGAGTGAATTTCTTCAAGAGACCTCAGCACTGAAGAGTATTTTAAGAGTAGAACCATTCACAAGCCACTTAATTTCTCACAAAAATGAAAATTTGACATCTTGGGTGTCTTAGGAACACATTTAGTATGTTCTCCAATACCATGAAATTTAGAAGGCATAGAAATGAATCCAAGTGTCTAAACCAAACAGATGATAGTGTAGGGTACAAAAACCTGCAGTAATAAAAAGCATTGTCACAGTCTTTAAAAGTTCATGCAGAAGTAGAGAAATGTCACTAAAGAAAAGATGGATATATTTTATTCTGATTTTCAAGAGAAAAAAAAAAAGATTCTAAGAAAGAAAGCAGGTGTTTTGATGTCAATTCCGGCAAAGATTTGTGAGCACGTGATACGAGGTCCCTCAGGGAGAAAAGTCAATGGGCACCACAACGCGGTAGCTGGTATTCTCTAAAACTGAGTCACGTCAAGAAACTTAATCTTCTTTGCTTACAGTGTCGTGTAGATCACAATAACAGTAATAATAATAAAAAAAAAGCATCATGAGTTTTTATATGGATAAATACAGAGTCTAACACATAAATTGAAACAATTGATCATGCGAATGGAGAATGGAGAAAGGAGAAACAGTGGATATTAAATGACTTCAAGCTCATAAGTTTTAAATAGCTGATTAGATTACTAAAGATTTCAAAAGCAACGATGAAGAGAATGAAAAACTCGAGTTTTGTAGTCACTCAGATTTGGTTTGAATTCCAATTTCACCAGGTTTTTGCTTGGATAAGTGTCAAACTCTTCTCTGTTTTACCTTCCTAATGTATAAAATGGAGAAGACACTGTTTGCCTCACAGAATTGTTTTGATGCATAAAGAGGTCATTTATTTCCAATATTTAGTATAATATATGGTATACAGCGGGCACACTCTATTAGTTTAGTATTCTATTATTTGGGATCATATTGATAGAAAGAGATCCTTTTCAAGTGGATAAATGGCCTCACTAAAACCTGTGAGACACATCACTTTGTTAATTTCTGCATACAATATTTGAAGGGGAACATTAAAAAAATTAGAGCATGTCCAAAAAGGGCAACCAAAATGTTCAATTTAATAAAAAAAAATTTATATATTCCAGATATTGGAATAGACATTGGGATGAGAATAAAAGGACTTACACTTATATATGCATATCCCCAGGAAATCAAAAACTAGAAATGACACTAGGTACAGGCAGTTAAACTGCAATGTAACAAACATTACAAAAAAGAAATTTCCCATAACCCAAGAAACACCCCTGGCAAAGGGAATGGTGCACAGGCAGAAGCCAGTGATCAAGGAGGATAGCAAATACTTGGAATGAATAGATGACAGAGTATACTGAAGAAAGGTAAAGTTGGAAGTGAAGATAGATGACAGTCATTTCATAAAGGGCTTCCTCACATGCCATGCTTGGGAGTTGGGCTTGATCCTAGAGGCAATGGGAGTTACTGGAGAGTTTCAATCTAGGGAACAGATTTCATTTTAGAAAGGCCACAGTGGTCTGTAGTGGCTGGAGGGGTCTGAAACTAGAGATGGATTAGGAGATAGTGCCTACTTCAGAAGTGATGGGAGCCTGAACTAAGGCAGTAGCTATAGGAGTAGAGAAGGTACTCAAAATACATATACATAAAAGGGAACGGAGACAGCAAAGATGACATCAAGAGTTTTCTTTGGATGGATCATATTGCTAATGGTTCAATGAAGAATGTAGAATTTGGGTAAGAAAAACTGCTACACTTCAGATTTGGAAATGTTGCATTTGGAGTACCTGTAGGAGTCTAATTGAAAATTCCAGGACATGTCCACCTACAAAGGACTAGAGTTTAGGAGACAAGATAAGAATGGAGACATTATTGAGGCTATTGATAATAAAGCTCTAGACATTCATAAAACATTTCAGGGAAAGAATGTGAACACATGAAGGGCCAAAGACAAAGGAGTGAAGAACATTTCAGGGGGTACCCAGATGAAGAGATCTTCATATAGAGACTAAGAATCAAAAGTCACATGGAAAGGAGAAAAACTGGGAGAGAAAGTCAAAAGAAACCAAGACAGGAGAGAACTTCAAGAGGGATGGAGTGGATAATGTCATAAAATGCTGCAGACATACAACCAGATGATTACAGATAGTGCGATTTAGAAATTAGAAGGTTGTTGAGATCTAATAAAACTATGCAAAAAGGGAATTATCAATTGCAATGTGCTTGATACACATTAATAGTAGGGTTCAATAAGTATTAGAAAATGAGTAATTAGAGCTTTCTGGGAGAGGACTGTGACTTCTCTGACACAGAAAGTGTTCAGGCAGAGGTTGACCACCTGTTACAGATACTATCGGAGAGGTTTCCTTCACTGAGCAAAAAGTTAACTAGATGTCCTTGAAAATTCTTTGTGACTCGGAAAGTCTATAAAACTTAAATAACTCTTCCTAATGTAGAACTCAGGAAAAGAAAAGCAAAAACTTGAATAATTAGGACTCTCCCAAGAGATCAAAATAATATATGTGAATGATAGTATAAAAATGAATATACCTCTAGGAAAACATCTAGTAGATCTTAGATGCAACACAGGAAAACAGAGGTATGATTTTCAGGGGCCTATGAATAATGCAAAATCCATTTGAAATGATAACTTTCAATTATCTTTAAGAAGATATGCATTATTTTTGCTCTTTTCTGGAACAGATATTCGAGTACCGGACACTTTGTTTTGTTGTGTTCATTTACTACTTTCAGTGTTGTACTTAACACTCTCACTGCTATCTGCTACACAATGAAAATGTATACAGTGGTCCTCCCTTATCTATGGTTCCATTTTCAGCAGTTCCAGTTACCCACAGTCAACTGCAGCCCAAAAATATCAAATGGAAAATTCCAGAATTAAACAATTCATAAATTTTAACTTGCAAGCTATTCTGAGTAGTGTGAAGAAATCTCATGCCATCCCACTCTGTCCTACCCAAGATGTGAATCACCCCTTTGTCCAGCATCTCCACCCATTACACCGCCCACCCATTAGTCACTTAACAACCGTCTCAGTCATGGTATCACAGTGTTTGTGTTCAAGTAACACTTATTTTACTTAATAATGGCCCCAAAATGCAAGAGTAGTGAGTGATGCTGGCATTAGGATATACTAAAGAGAAGCCATTAAGTGCTTCCTTCATATGAAAAGGTGAAAGTTCTTGACTTAATAAAAAAAGAAAAAAAAAAAACCGTACGTACGCTGAGGTTGCTAAGGTCCACAGTAAAAACAAATCATCTATCCACAAAATTGTGAAAAAGAAATTTATCCTAGTTTTGCTGAGAGACCACATTCATATCACTTTCATTACAGTATATCGTTATAATTATTCTATTTTATTACTAGTTATTGTTGTTAATCTCTTACCGTGCCTAATTTATAAATTAAACTGTATCAGAGGTATGTATGTGTAGGAAGAAACGCAGTATATATAGAGTTCGATAATGTCTGCAGTTTCAGGCATCCACTGGGGGTCTTAGAACAGTATCTTCTGCATATAAAGAAGGGTTACTGTATATATAATTATAGACTTCGACTTTTCCTAAACTGAAAGAATTGCAGTTATACAAACATGAGCTCCAAATGAATCTCTGTATCTTGTAAGTATATATTAGGATTACATTTAATCAATCCAAATAAAGCATTTGTTAACAAAAAGAGGCTAATCAACTTGACACATGAAATTCAAGGTCTAAACTTACTTTATTTCTGCAAAGAGAATACATAGGAAAGAGGCGAATGCAGATGTTATTTAAACATCCTCATAAGTAGGCATTCTGGAGTATCACTGAAAAGCCACTTCCACTGCTTTTAGGCCATCTGGCTGCCATAGATGAAATATCCAGGGCAGAAGGCTACCTAATGATTAAAATCCACCTCGAGTTTCATTACAAGAATATGAAAGTATGTGGTTCCAAAAGAGGATGGTGAGACGGTACCTTCTTCAATTTTTAAGTCTTTAGGAAGAATATATAACTTCTAAATCGGTACATCTTTTTTCTCACCACTTTTTGTCTGTCAAAAACTGTGCAGCTCTGAAGTGTACAGCAATTTCCATAAGCAGTGTAGCTCCCATAGCCGGAGAAATAGAGAAGGCAATTCAAACTTAAGAAAGTAAAGAGGCAACTCAATCTCAAGAAAATAAAGATGGCAATTCAAACACAAGAAAATTAAAAAGGTGACTCAAACTCAAAGTCAAGCCAAGTGTATACACGCTGATGTATCTCTAAAAAATAGACATTTTCTTACATAATCATAATGCCATTATCATGCCTAAGAAATTATTAATAATTTTGTGGTATTATACAATGACCAGTTCATATTAGAAATACCCCAACTGTCTCAAAATTTGTTTTCTTACGACTGGTTTGTTCAAACTAGGATTCCGACAGCTGCATGCGTGGCGTTAGGTCGTTACATCTCTTCCGTCTCTTTCAACCTAAAGTGGTCATTGCAACTTTCTCTTTTACTTTTCTTCATTCCACCGATCTGTTTAAACCAGGTCAGAGGTCTTGTGGAGCGTCCCACATTGGAAATTTGTCTTCTTGCTTCTTTAAAGTGTTACCAGAAAGTCATGTGAATATGGATTCTTTTGCTATCTTTTGAAGTTCCTTTAAATCCCTGTTTTTCAGGAACTTTGGACTCCTTTGTAGCTAATGGTGGAAGCCAGTCAGAATTCTCTGGAGCTGGGTTTTCCAAACTTGTTTGAGGACCTGGACTACTGCAACGGTCTCCCAGTTTGTCTCATTTATTCTTTCTTTGTCCTCCCTTGATGCCCCTTCCTCGCCATTCCTCTCTAACCATGACACCCAGTGCAGTCTTTTAAAATGGAAGTTATACTCCTGTCTGCTTAAAACTTCTCCAGTGATTACACTTGTAATAAAAGCCACAGGCATCACCATGACCCACCTGACTCCAACCGATGTGGTCTCTGGCTACCTCTCCAACTTCATCAATTATTACAAACCGCGCCCCACCCCCCTTGCTTAATACACCTTTTGGCTCCTCAAACACATCCAAGTCTTATCAGCTTTAAGCCTTTGCCATCATTTATTGATTCTACCTAGAATGCCTTTCCTTCAGCCATCTGCAAGGCACGTTGTTTACCAACTTGCAGGTCTCAGCTCACACATAACCTCAGGGGGCCTCACCTAAACTACTCAGACCAAGCAATCCATCCTCCTCTCACATCCTATTTTACCATTTTACCCTGATTATTTCCATTATAGTACTTACCCCATCAGTATCGTCTAATTATTTATTTCTCTCTCATCAATTTGTTTTCTTAAGACTTCTCACTATCCGATATTTCCTATGTGTTAATTTGCTTGTTATTGTTTGTCGCTTGTTATTTTAATGTACGCACCATGAGAGCAGGGGACTTTCCTGCCTTGTATTTCCAGTGCCTGGAACTGTGCCTAGCACACAGCAATTGCTCAATAAATCTTGCTAAATAAATGAATAACAACAAAAAATAGCCAGATTGTTTATATAGGCTGTAATCTTTACATGATATTTACATTAGGTTAAAAACTGCTATTGAGTATGTGCTATAAGAAGATGTAAGAGAACCTCATACTTTATATTTCTTAAAAATCAGAATAATATTCCTCATATTTTCTAACCGCATATTTGAAGGAAAAAACCAATATCTCTATCTATGTGACCACCTATTTCTTATGTATAGGAGACACTGTAAACAACAAAATGACTTATTTTCCCCTTGTTCCAAAGCTAATATGCTCCCATTATTTTATAAAAAGAGAAAGCTATATGCATTATTGTTTATTCACTTAATTGATTTTTTTCATATGCAGACTCCACTATAGCACAGTTGAATATTTGCAGTACAATCATTATGCAATTTATATATCAAGAGAGAGGTCATAATTTATTCAGCATTATCCTTGGTAATTATTATTGAGCACTTTAATTTCCGATACTTAAGGCAAGTGTGTTCTCTGAATCCAACAAAGAAAAAATACTCCCTAATAGAGTAAATTAACATAATGGACCCTGTGAATTGAGCTAATGACTTGTTTCTAAGTCTGCAACACAAAAACCAATGAAATATAACAGATTAGAAAATTACCACCTTCATCACTGTTGAGTGACAAAATCACAAGCACAATTCTGCAATTACTTACTTCCATCAGTAACTTGAATCCTTCTCTTTTCTTGATTTCTTCTACTAGGTACCTTTAAAAAAAAAGTCAATAATATTTATAATTTGCAATCTAAAAATTCCACGAACATGACTGATATACAACAAAACTGTTATTTCTGATGCAGAGACAGGGCTTAGAAATACAAGACTTAGAAATAAGAGTACAAGTATAGATATAGGTATGGATTTAGACAGATACTTCTGAAGCTCAAGGAAAGGTATGTTTTTCGATGAGATTATGCTTCTCTCACATGTTAGCATCAGACTTTAACCCTTTTGTAAAATCCAAAAAAAGTAGATTGGATATATATCTCTGATCATATGGGCTTCATATTCTTATTCTAGATGGGGATTTAGCGTAGGGACTTAACTTACTTAGCTGGCTTGGGAGGAATGAGTTTTTGGTGTATAGTATTGCTTTTAAGTTCATTCAAGATCAAGGAAGGCCAGGGTCATCTTTTTCAAGGCCAAGACAGAGGGAAGGAGGATTGATTATTGGTATCATGAGGTTGTAGCCATCAACAGAATGTCTATGAATTCATCTTTAATGTCAGAGAAAAGAGAATCATCATGCCATATGCAAAGGGCACAGACACATGAGATACAGAATTTGATCAAGAAAAAAATAAAACTACATTAAAAATGTAAAATAAATTAACATTGACACCTTTCCCCTGGGCTTGGTTATTGTCTATATAAAAAGAGAAGATTTCTGAAATGATTGGTCTTAAAAACTAGTGATTTGATCAAGAGTCTGAAAAATCTGTAACACCTAACCTAATATTTCAAATTTGTGGGTCAAATATAAGAAAATGATTGGGGGTGCTGACAAAAACATATTTGCAAGGGTGTTTATTTCTATTGTGTAATAGCAAAAAAAAAAAAAAAAAAGGAAAGAAAATATGAGGAAGGAAGGAAGGAAGGAAGGAAGGAAGGAAGGAAGGAAGGAAGGAAGGAAGGGAGGGTGGGTAGGGGGGAGGAAGGAATGGAGGAAGGGAGGGAAGGAAGAAATATCACACCCAGCAATGAGGACTGGCTTTGAAAACTATGGTCCAGTCATATGGAATTATGGTACAACCATATGGAATTTAATCACATCACTAAATTATGTATATTCAATTAATATTTAAGGAAAAGAAAAAAATGCTCTCCTTAGGCCTCAGTTCCCTTACCTGTACAACTGAAATAACACACTCTGCTTTTCCAACCTCAAATGTTGGTGTAAAAATTTTTTAAAACATATATTAAAAAACTGGGACATATACAAACTGTGAAAATGGGGGTAGATATTATCACTATGTTCATTTGCTAAAGGCCATTCTAGAATGTTCATATGGAATACACCAGTTAATGAGACTCGGTTGTTTCCCCCCACACTTATTTGTATAGTTTTTTGCAAAAGGTTAAATATTGGTGTTTAGCATATAGATTATATCATCTTTAAATTATACAAAATATTATAAATATCCTATCATTATTAACTAGATAATATATATCATTTATTGTGAGAAACAGTTGTGTCCAGAAACACACACACACACACACATGCGCACACTCACAAAGTTTGATATTCTGCATACTTCTTTCCCTGAGTATTTTTTTAGGAGATGCAGCTATAAAGTTATGAAACTTTAGCACACTGTCTAAGTTACAGAAAAAGCAATTCCAGTGGTTAATAAACATTAGAAAAGTTGTCTGCACAAAGATGTGCAAACTAAACCATATTGTCCATGTGATACTGTAAACAAATTTTAAGAGAGACAATACCGAGTCTAGTGACATTGTGACAGAAAGCTGCTGCAAGTCTTTAAAAATTAATAATAGTCATATCTTCTGATTCAGCAAACCACTTTTGAAATGCTGATCTACCAAGAGAAAATCAACAATACTAAAGATATATATATATATATATATATATATATATATATATATCATACACACATACACACACACACATATATATACACACAATACATATGTGTATATACATGTTTACATACATGTTATTATATCTAAATCTATATGTGCATGTGTATGTATACAAAATAAGTAGAAACAAGATTAATATCCAGAAATTGGCAAATGGTAAAATAAAATGTATTATAACAATACAATGTAATATGATGCAGCTATTAAAATAAATGGATTATATCTACTTGGATTAAACCACAGGGATGCTTATGATACATTAGCAAGAGGTAAAAACAAAGTACTCAGAAATGTGCATAATATGATTTCACTTTTTACGAAATTATAATAAAGAAAGCAAAACTCATCCCTGTCCACGATTATATACGATCACAGAGTAAAGTACATAAGGATACATAAGGAATTGCTAACTCTTACCTAAGGAGGAGAAAAACAGGAGGCAACAGGGGTGGCAGAGATTATTAACTCTCTTTTCACACTTCTTTGCAAAGTTTCAAAGATGCAACTTCTTGTATAACTTTTGAAAAGGAACTTAATAAAACATAAAATGGAAACAGACACATACCATCTCCATCTACATGAGGAAAGCTTGCGGGCCATACTTTCTCTCACCTTCTCAGACAGAAACATACAGGCACTCTGTTAACTCAGAGCCAAAGCCATGATTTCATCCTGAGGCAGCCCTACACTAATCCTGGACAGCCAGAGCCTACAAAAAAGGTTTGCGTCTCCAGAAATCCTGGCAATGGCTACAGAGGATTCTAGTTGTATAGCTAATCAACTCTGTGAGTAGGCAAATTCTTTAACCATCCTGCGCCTGCCTCAGTTTCCTCATGCATGTAATGGAGATGTGAAACTAGACTGGTATAATCCTTCCCTAACAGATTACAACTGTATAAAACTTACGCTACCTATAGTGTTAACTTAAAGTATTTCTGTCAAACTGGCTAACGCTGCTCCTGGGAGAATGGCATCCTAAAACAGAGCTGAACCATTTCAGTTAAAACTGCTTCTTACAAACCATGTGGACCTGGGGTTTGTGTCAGGGTCATTATCCCCACTGCAGTCATTCTCAGAGACTATAAAGCCCTGTGTATCACTCCAACTGAGTTGAGGATAGAGGTGATTTGGGCGAAGAGTTGCTATTATAACAATAATAAAAGGATTATGCCAGAGTTCCCAAACCATGTTCCATGATATACCATGTCAATAGTTTTCCTATGTAAAAGGGTTACATTGTCAAATAGATTTGAACGATGTTGGCCATATCAGATAGATTGCTGTTATCTACGATTAGAAGTATACTTGGCTTAATACAAAAGGACCCTTACCGAGCTGGTCAGATGGTTCTATACTGTCATGAAGAACTAGGTGTTTTCTATCATTTCCTCCTGCGACATGCTCAGCATTAGCTAATCCCCTCATGGCTCCCAGATGCTGGCCACAGCTCCATACATCACACCCTTACACAACTGTGTCCCAAGAAGAAAGAGAAGGAGCTGGAGCACAAGCATTTTCTCTTCATTTCTCTATATGTAGGTAAGAATATTTTCCCAAGAAGTCTTCACAGAATTCTTCCTATATCTTACTGACAGAAGCTGAGTCAGATACCCACTCTTAAATTAATTATTGGCAATGGGTATTAGGTTGTACCATTGCTCCCAGCTGGAATATTGCTACCTAAACAAAATCAAGGTTCTCTTGGCAAGGAAAAAGGGAGAGTGGTTGTTGGGTGAACAATTAACAGTTTCTGCATACTGGTTAAAACAAAGTTAAAATGTTTCTATATTACAAGCCCCCTCAGAGCCTTTACGGTGCTAATGAACAACTGAATCTCCAAGAGAGGAATAACAGAGTAGTTAGCATTTCCCCAGCATATTTGACTATGAAAACATTCTTTGGAAGAACATTTATTATGATCTTCTGGAAGTCTATTATCCCACAGAGTGTAGTTTCAAAAATGTTAATTTAGAAGTGCCTCTTCTATAAGGTACCTTATGCTCTTCTTAAATACATGCTTAAATGAAATGAGTTTAGGGAGGGAGTCAACATAAGATGTGAGTCACTTCTGCCTACATTCATAGGGATGATTTATTCTTCACAACTTTTCTTTTCAATATATTTGGTAACGGCCTAAAGATAAAATACATTTTTTAAAAACTATTCTTGAATGACGCCAGCCGAAAAAAAAGATGCACATTGAGTTTTGGGACATAATGCAAGAACCATAAGTCACTCCAGGTAAACAGGTTCGAAAAGAAACGATAGTGTCATAACACTCATCACTGTCCTTCCCACTAACCTTAGCAAAAAGAGAGGAGAGAAAAAAATACATTAGAAAGAGTTTTCACCAATCCTTCCGGGCAAAAAACGCATTGCATTAAGACTCTGGCTTTATTTTGAAACATGTATTAATGATGATCTTGCTCTAAAACACTTCCCCTTCCTTTGATTACAAATGTTCTTCCAACATTAGAGACCCATAATTTTCCGATTAGTTAAATGAGTTTAAGACACACTTTTGCATTTTACTTGCCCTTTCACAGGATCTTCTTTCCTTTCTGGACATTGCCTTTCTAGTCCCTTTTGCAATTCACCAGCCACTTAGCATCTTCCTGGAGCACTCTGGACCAAGTTTCTCTCCCAGTCTCATCTTCTCATTTGAAATTTCTTGTAATGCACAGAGCCTTGCATAACTCTTGAGAGTTTTTTTCCACCTGCTTTCGGTATGCTCTGCATATACTAAGACATTGCATGACTTGTGTGATTCATCACAGATACCTACATACTACATTCTCTGGCAACTGTGATTTTCTTTAAAAAAAAATTACTAATATGAAAAATGAAAACGCTGGCCCTTCCATAGTCTCATAGACTCTCTCCATCTTGTCGCCTAGAGAAATACACTAGCAAGAAAGCACCAGTGTGTCACTGCTCACCTTTTCCATACTGACAACAATAAACCCCTCAGTATTCATGCAAGTCGGTGAAATAAATTCCATCGGGGAGATTGCAGGGATTGTGTGTCAAGGGAATAGATAAATGATACGCTGGAGACTTAACAAAGTACCAGAATGGGGAGTTCGTGAACTGTTTGTTGTTGTTGAAAAGACTTATAAACATGACTCTTCCCGATTCACTTTAAAAATTACCCCTTAGCAAATACTCCTTTAACCTGAGTGCCATAACAAAGGCCTAGAAGGGGCCCTCGGCAACAGGGGGCCCCGGGTGCCGTGAAACATTTTCTACTTTCCTAGTCAGAAATCAGAGATGCACCAACGCCTGCTTTGTGTTGGAGGTGGCAGTTTTAAACCTCACCCCTCTAAATTTCAACAGGACTTAAAAACTGCATGTTACTTTGGGTTCCCAATGTTACTGGTTTTCAAACCTGAGGAGAAGTAAAGTTTTAAGTCATTAATAATTCTTGAGAGAAATGTACTCTCATCTACTGGAATGACGAGGGTGAAATGAAAATTAGGAAAGCCTTAAAGATCTTCCAGGCGATAAATTTTATCTTCTTGCTGGATTTCTGACAGTTCATAAAGTAGGAATCACTGTCCTCTTGAAAATGTTCTTGCTTTCCCATGGGAAGAAGGAGCAAGCTGTCTGATCAGGGAGATAGAAATCCACTGGTACCTCAAAATCTGGTCCTTAACCCATTTGCTGTTTGCCCTCAGAATACTCTCTGGTGGCCCTTGTGGCTGCAGCATCTACCCAGAGATAACTCGCAGACTACAGTCCTAACCTTACCCCTAAAGTTAGCCATGAAATGTCTCACTTTTATTATTATTTTTGCATCTCTCTCTAGTATAGTGATAGTCTTAGAAACAAATGACACCATTCTATTTATAGCATTCTGTTTTTAGTCATGGTATTTCCATTTACAAAATACAGTAATCCTTGATCGCTACAAATGTCAAATCCCAGGACACGCAGCATTACTACCTGTGATGTTAAATTAATGCTGGCAGCGAGCTACACTTTTTTCCCCCCTAAACTGGAAAAGGGTTAAATCTTAAAGTCAAGGTACGAATTTCCAAACTAAGCTCCGTTTTGATTCGGGAACATGAAAACATCGTTTCTATGGAGTCAGAGCGATCCTGACTGCAATGGGGAGAAGAGTTTCACAGCTTTTCCATTATTGAAAAGACCTGACCTAGGGCCTAGGGAAATGGAGATCTTAGCTACATTAGGCTGCTGCTAACAGATGTGGACCCCAAACAGGAACACAATCCTCGTCGGCAGCTTTACTTTGCTAGAGTTCTAATCCACTGAAGGACATTCTATATCCTGAAAATGAAACAGTATTTCTTGGAAATTACAGAAATTATGCCAGGCAGAGACTTCTGTCCACAAATGAGAATAATTTTTATTGGGTAAACTCTAAATAAAGCAAGCGGTCTAGGGTCAGTGGGTGTGCTGGAAAATGGCATTTTAACTCTTACCAGTCAGTGATTGGAATGGAGTATGCTGGCTCACATAATCAATGATGTTCAAGAGCCAGACTGCGCTGGCTAGTGAGAGTCACTGTTAAATATTCAAGAATATTGCAAACCACAACTGTTGTCAGCTTGCAGTTTTCCACAGTAGGAATGTACACTGTGGAAACTGACAAATATTATAAATAGGGGCTTTTCCCCTCATCCTGAGAGCCAGTTTACCAGTACACCACTGCACATGGGCTCAAACAAACAGAACAGCTCCCAGAATTGAGAAAATGTTTCATCTTTTCTAAAGAGCAGAACCAGAAACCAACCAGCCAATTTGAAAGGAAATAAAATCATGAAAAAAAAAAAAAGACCTTATGTTGCTAACTTAATACAATTCTTAATCCTAGAAAAGCTTTCTCCAAGTTTGTAATTTCACATTCATTCCAAGTGACATGTGTAGAAAGACTCGGCTCTTGCTTGGTACTGGGGTGGGAGAACATCCTAGGAATACAGTGCTGGATATCAGCAATGTGCAAAGTTAAAGGGGGAAAAAAACCTATTACGAGTAACAGCATGAAAGAGGAGTGATTATCTTCCAAATATTTAAATATAGGTCACAGTCTGCAGAGATGCTCACTGAAATGTTAATTCCATTCAATTCAACTTGACAAATATTTACAAACAATAAGTATTGTTGAATTGAATTGAAATGTTAACATTTATCCTCCTGTGATATTTCTCTGCAAAACTTAGAAAATATCCTTTGACTATAAATTAAATTCTGCCCTGAGATGAATGTTAATTTTATAATACATATGATGATCAAATATTTATATCTAGCCTCTTTCAAGACACCTGTTATTGAATTACTTAGCAGCTTAGATAAAATAATGTGGAGGTTCTACCACACTTAAATAGTATGAGAAAATACAGAAAATTTAACAGAGCTTTCTGACTTTTATTTTAATTTAATGAGCAACCGTGAATATTTGTGGTAGACAGTTTCATTTTTTTTTACCACTAGGTAGATATCACCCTATTTCTGATAGAGGCGCTTTAACCCTATTTCTACTAAAGACACACTCCTCACCTAGTTTCAGTACATAGTCTATAGGAGGAACTGACAGTCTCCTCAGTACCAAGAGAGGTCATATGACTCAACATGACTAATAAGAACATGACGTTTCCCTGACGACACACTGATTCAGAGATGGACACTTGCCTCATCTGAAAATAATTAAAACTTTCCTCAGGATTGTTGAGAGTGGAACACTCTCTCCTTTTGACCTTGAACTCGAGCCTGGGAGGATATAGATCTAAAACTCCTGGCAGCTAACTTCTTACACAGGAATAAACCCAACATGAAGGAGGGCACGCCTGATAGATGGAGAGATTGAGGCCTCGTGATATTGTTTAGGCCCCTAGAATAAATCATTCCAGAAGTCATCACTACACTAGCTTATAAGTAACATGAGATAATAAATTATCTTTTTTTTGTTGTTTGTTTACAATACCTAGAGTTAAGGTTTCTGTTGCTTATCACCAAAAGAATCCTGATACAATATTTACGGATTTTTTAAACTACTTCTTAAGCTACAGTTGCCAGAATTGCTGACTTCCTACAGTCTTCTGAAAGCACCAAAGCCATCTTTGTACCTGTCCTTATATCCAAGCCCTTTGTCATGTAATCTTGCTCTTCTTCCTGCAAAATGTCAGTTTACTTCCTGCCTCTTGACATTGAGCTTGGCCATGTAGTTTGCATTGGTGATTGGAACGCTAGTAGATGTGATGCAATCAGGAGGCTAAACCGGGCTTGGCTTATTGGGCTTCTGTCAGCACCATCACAAGAACGTGTTCCAGCAAGCCTGCTGGTCCAAGGAAGATGCGAGACAGGTGGAGAAGAGACCCAGACCTTCCCCCTCTACCTCACAGCCACCATCGTATGAGATAAAGCCGCCCCAAACTTGCAGACCTCTTAGGAAAAAAAAATGTCGTCCTAAGATACTGGGTTTTCAGACAGTCTGCAGGGCATCACTGTTGCATAGAATGTTGTACAGAGTGCCCGTACGACTCCCAGTATAGAAAGAAGAAATTGTTTTAAATCTCTAAGGACATACTTTAGGTTTTTGGAAGTGAAACGTCAACAGGAAGTGAAAGAGAGATTATCTAAACTAGAGGTCACATGACGCCTATAGTGGCCAAGTATATAAAAAAATAATAACTAAAACTCATAGGCACTGTTCTCAGTGTTTATAAATATCGGTTCATTTAATCCTCATAACAATTATTTGAGATAGATGCTGCTGTTATCTCCATTCTACTGGGATGAAACTGAGGTACAGAAAGGTTAGGAAACTTGCGCAAGTCATAGTTGGTACATGGTAGAGCTAGGTTTGCATCCCAGTTGCTTGGACTCTATGCTGTAGTAAAATACGCCAGACAAAAAACAGCAGGGAGTGGAGAGGACTCGAATTCTCCAGAGAGCTGCACATCATGTTCAGTGGTTTGTCACCATGTGGGAATGAGAGCATTCTGATCTTTCGGTAGATGCCAAAAATCTAGATTTTTGACAAATCTGTTTTAAATATTTTAAATGTTTGATTTTTTTTAAAAAAAACATCATGAAGGTTAACTCTTTAAAGTCCAGGTCCAGCAAATCACATTTAAAACCAAGTTTGGTCACGAAACCAAATCTGGTCATGGCCTGCCCATCTGCACCTACTGACCCAGGCTTAGCAGCAGAGCCCTGTTCAAGTGGCAAACATAGAGCACCTATATCTCAAGAGCTTTTCTAAGGTCTTTGAAAGTGGTTTCAAAAGTTTCGTCTCTCATATTACAACACAGCAAGCAAGCCAAGGCATTCCCACGTCACTTTTACCTTTTGCCTTTATATCAGGCCTGCATTTTCAAGACCTGCTTTTCGGGTCCTTGAAGTCACCGTGATCTCTCTCACACCCGGAGGTTTGGGCTGTGTGTCCCCTCTGCCTGGCTCACTCTTCTCTCCTTTCTTCACTGAAGGTCGCTTCCCCCAGGAAGCCTCTGCCGATACTCCTCAAGAATATACCAAGGGACCCTCCTGAGTGGTCTGGAGCACCATGTACCCCTCCTTACCAAAAGTAGGTTCCTTTGTATTTTGTTTGCTTTGGTGCCTGAATGTGTCTCTTACTAAGCTAGGATCCTGGGGGGTGGGGCTAAGACTGCTGTGTTCATAATTCCTCACATACAGTAGGTGATGAAAAAGTGGTTATCGGATGAAAGGAGGACACATACAGCCCTTGTAAATATTACTTTCATTGGGTCTATTACAGACAGACGGACATGGACACACACACACACACACACACACAGACACACACGTACCTAGATAAAGCAAGAGCACGATTAACTCTTTCTTCAAGGCCTACTGTGCCCAGGGCCTTCCATGTCATCCAGAACTTGAATGCATCTGGTCTCCTACTACACTGGATGGACTTATCTCCTGTGTCGTAGCTGACATCATAGAATTTATCCTGCTGGAAGAGGTAAGATGCCTTGGCAGAGTAGCATTTCTTAAGAAGATCCTTTTGGATAAAAGAAAAAGAAGAAGAGGAAAGAAAGGTTGTGAGACTGTCAATTTTTAAAATATACTTGATTCAAAAATCAAATACCCACAAACATAACTTGTATGATATTCTACTATTTTGTGCCAAAGGTCTTTGGTCTTATTCTAGGACTGCCCTACATCAGAAGCAATAGGTATGTAGTAAGTTGGGGACACAGATTACCCACTATATTTCCAAAAAATTCTCAGAGTTGGGAACGCTAAGTCCATCCTCAACAAGTGTACTGATGAGTAATGAGAAGCACTGAGACAACTATGTCACCATCTGTATGACATCAAGGTGGACCGATTTCTTAAAATGAAAAAAAAAAAATCTATGTATAACTCATTCAAGGCTCCATAATGGGAGAAAAAACCTCTAACATATTATAGATACTTTATACAATTTCATAGGCAAAAAACTAGGCTTTTGAAACCTTTTCTTTTCAACTCATATCATATCGGAAAGGGCAGAAGTGACAATAACCCATGGATAAAATATCTGAGAAAAGATCTGTAGAAGAGTTAAAAAAGTGCCAACAAGTTTTAACCACCACAAAATATCGGCTACAATTCCAAAGAGTTTTGGAATTTGTATTTACTAACTGGTTACTTCTCGTCAAGCATTGGGCAATAATTCACCAGTTGATTATCATTCTAGAGTCTTTCCTTTGACCTCAAATGATTAGAGTTTAAGCCCTGTTGCCCTCAAGGTCATTTGATATCTGCAAAATCCTAGATTTTCTAACGTGTTCTTCATAGCCCCCATAATTCCTCAAGCATCTTCATTCCCAGAGAATACCTATTAGAACCATTTGACCCCCACCTAGCAAAACTCAACTACTCAGTGTTCCTTAACCACTAGATTATGTCCCACTATATCTTTGCTCACACACCTTGCTTGACCTTGTCTCTATTTTAAGATAATAACTGACACATTCAAAAGAATATATCCAGCATAAGTTCTAAAGTTTACTAACAGCAAACATTTTTCCCTCTTTAACTAGATCTGCCCCTTTTTTGGCTTCATCTCAAGTTCTCCTTTCACTCCAATTTCTTTATCTGCTCATCCCATTGGACCCACTTCCTCCTTTTACATCTGGCTGCATTCATTGGCTTTGCTCCTTCCTGCACTGAATGAACAGTCCGCATGTATCCTCTCCTAGTATGGCCAAGCAGGTTCTTGAGGGCAGGAATCATTTCTTATCTAGGTCCATATCCACAGAGTTTCACAATGTATTGGGCACAGAGGACCCTAAGAAATGAGAGTAATGATAACACTCCCCACATTCCACATTTCTCTCACATTCCCCTGACATGTAGTACAATCAGAATAAACACAGATATATAAACATCTCATTTGGTGCATCTTCCAAACCTCAACAATGCAAAACTATCAATGCTGTACAGGAAGCTACAGAGAAACTCCAAAAAATCATAGAGGTCCTAGAAAATGATCCCTCTGAACAGAAAACTTATTAAATGTATTCATTTGACTGACCAACTTGTACTTAGAGAATTTTAAAAATCTAAGGTATCACATTCTAAATAAAAGCATGTATTTGCTGTCTTAATAGTAATATTGTCTTGAGTGGACACTAATCTGGATATAATGTATTCCATTACCATAAAGCATGATTTTATACAATGTAAAAATATATATAACAGCTATAACCAAGAACTCCAAAATCCCACTTATCCAGTATCCAAAATAAACTGAGTGTAATATAATAATTAAAGAAATACTAGTAAGCCTTCAGTCTGGCTCTGGTGGATGTTATTAGCAGACGTCAGGGAAGAGTAGATTGCTCTGACCTGAACATTATTAAGGTAGAAAGAGCACCTTACTCTTTAAGCTACTTTCACTCTATCAGCAATCTCTCAACTCTGATCACAGCTGCCACCACTGCATTTCCCAACCCTCAAATGTCAGGAAATTTGGTTATTGTTTCCATAGCAACCGCAGCCTGACCATACATCATAACATTAAAAGGCCACTGCATATATTTTAAGGACAAAGCATGCACACACGCACTTGTACTCGCATCATGATTATAAATTTACTTTCGTCAACCATGAAAGATTCCAAAAAAATTCCCAAAGCAGATGAACTTTGCACATGTCTTGGACAAGTTTCAGTGACTTATTCTAGTGGTTGAAAGGGAGAGGAAGCCCATTCATTATCAGAAGACAAACTGCATCATCAGAGGCGAATGGAGAAGAGGAAAGCCAAGAAAACATACAGCAGAGTGAACGACTATCCTGCAGCAGTGACACTGTTAATTTCATTGCACTGAAAAATCCTCCTACCTTGGGAAGGTTTGGTAAAGAACAAGTGGAGGCTTGGGATTTACTTCCTTGAAAATAAATGAAAACTTTCCCCCCAAAAGGTTTTGCTTTGCATTTTAGTTTATGTTCTTGTATTAAAATGAACGAGATGTCTTTAGTTTGAGATACACACTAACTAAGGGAAGATGCTCAGATCTCCAGAGAAAACAACATTTTGGAATAAGTATAATAAAAGTTTATATTCTTCATGTTTTTAACTGTAAAACACTTAATTAGTTATTATTGCACTATCAAAGAGAAGGGCCATGTTTATATTGCTCATCTTTTTACACATAATCTTAGCAGGAAAATAAATACTAGTTATGTGAATTCCAAAGACAAGTATTCAATGAGAATACTAATTGCTTTATATTGTGATATCATCTCAAACAATTCTCAAGAATTAGTACACAATGTATTAGCATTCTCAAAGTGGCAAGTGAGAGAAATGCAATCAGAATAGCTTAAGTGAAAAGGGTTTTTTTTATAGGTTCATATTTTTAAAAATCCAGATATATATATATATATATATATATATATATATATAATATTCAGACACGGTTGGATCCAGGATTAAACTTGGAATCTGTCTTTTTCTTCTTGTTCTAGTTTCTTCTACATTGGCGTCATTCCCAAAGCAGAAAGCTGGTAAGAAGGCTTGGAACTGGGGCTTGAAGTGGGGCCTGTGAGCACAGAGGGAAGCTTCGTTTGGAGAGAGATGGGAAAGAGAGAAGAGACAGCCTCTGCCAGTGATGTTACCCAAGCAATGAGATGCTGTCAGCCTCCGTCTGAACCTTCTGCTGCTCAAAACTAGCAGGAAGCCAATTGGCAAGGGAGCCTGGGAAATGTGGTTTGCAGGAGTCAGGCCCTTTCAGAACAAGGCAGAGGAAGGCTGAAGAATAAATTATGCAGTAAAGAATTAACTGGCAAATGACAAGCACACTGCCTAACTACAGAAACAACTTTTTTCACCATTTTTGTTCATGACAGCTAACTTAGCACATAATCACAATGGTCAGAACCAACATTTATAAAGTTCTTACTAAGCGCTAAGCACTGTATATGTACAGACTCATTTAAATCTCATGTTCTATTATTTTTGTCAATGCCAATGCACTTGTGAAGAGACTGCAACACAGCAAGGTTTGGTTAATTACCGAAGATCATGTCCCTAGTAAGCAGTTTCACACCAAGGCTGCTTGGATTCAGGGCCTCAACTCTTCACCCTCTACTCTCTACAGCAAGTACTTAAATATATGTGGATGGCAGTGCTCCATAAACGCTTATTAAGAGTTTTTAAAGAGATCAGTGAAAAAGAAAGCGGCAGTAGAGAACTCAATGAATTTAGAGGTCAAAACAACTAACACCTGTCAGACTCTTTTTCTATTACTACCATTTCTGGTTTATTATTGGCAATATCTTGTCGATGAAACATTTTGAGATTTTTCTAAGGACTTGTGACTCTGGTGATAGTTAAGGATATCACTAAAAACACACAACGAATCAGTAGGTTGTATATTTGCCTTGTCAAGATCAGTCATCTTCGATTTCCACATGCCAGACCAGACTCTGCAGTCTCTTTCCCAGAAGTCGATGACCACATGGGTCTACTTTAAGTCTTCACTCCTTGTAATCACGTGTTCAGCTAAGCAAACAAAAGCTACCAAGGACTCTTCCCATTTGGTTCTTCCCATATTCTGTCCCACATCACCATTATTTAGATACAAGAAACTGCTTACACTTAATGCTTCAGAAAATGGGTGTATTAGTTATCTTTGTATCAATTAATTCATTCCAAAATTATGTATGGAGGACCCATTTTATGACAAGCACTATGATGCTAGGAGTTTGGGCATATGACCCCATTGGAAGTATTAAGCATCTAGGCAAACCATTTGTTAACTGAATGTGCAAACTAAATTTAGACTGTGAATAGTAGAAAAGCTGAGTTGTAATCTAGAATGTAAAAGTGAATTAAAAAAATAAAAATGAATTTTTAAAATGATTATACCTTCTGACACTGGCTTTATTTATTTATTGAGTGAACATTTTGAGAGGCTTAATGTATGCCAAAAGCTGTGCTAGGCACTGGTGCTGTAATGGAAATAAGTTGCTGTCCTTAAGAAGTTTAAGCTGAAGACAGGGACAGGAAAATAGACAATTAGAGTAGAGTGCTAGAACAGGGGAAAGAACAAGGTCTAAAGAGCATGAAGAAGGATCATCCTTTACTAACTTAGAGATGTTAGATAGGGCTCTTCAGAAAAAGAGATGTGACACTTGAGAGCTGGGAAAAAAAAAAAAGACACTTAGGAAAAGAGAAGATGAAATTAATTCAGTATGATTGGGGCTAATTAATGAGGTAGGCCATAGCTAGGAAGGCTGTAAAGGTAAAGAATAGCCAAGTCGTCAAGGATCTTAAATGCCACGGTAAAAATGATTGCTCATGGAATTTCCATATTACGAATTGAACTTCATTAGTGTTCTGGCAGAATAAAGTGCGAATCAGCAGATGTGGATTCTGCTTTTGATTTAGTCACTTGGTGTCAGAGCTCAAAGCAAGTGACTTAACGTCGTGGGCTTCATTTTTCGCATTGACCTAATGAAGATACTTGCTCTACCCACCATACAGGAATACTGTAAAAATCTGGTGACATAATGTTAACTGGTAACATTTCTCAGTCTTTGGCCAAAGTCTTCCCCACCACCTTTTCTCTCCTACATATTCCTGTACCTCTGGCTCTTCCAGCTGCCACCACCCATTCTCCCTTAGATTTACTTCTCTCCCTAGGAAAACTGCAGAATAAGATGGCAGCTCTAGACTTCCTTCCTCACTGTTTATGAAATGAGCATATTACGCCCCTCACCCATCTCCCCTTTTTAATGGAATGTATCTGCAAGTTTATAGTAGAACATGTTAATAAAATAAAAATTTATTAAAGCTATTACAAAAAAATCTTAGAGCAATAGAAAGCATTACCCATGGTATTCATCCTCCAAGTGGAGTTAAGCCTGACTTTGTTTAAGCTATCGGACATGATGGGCTTCCTAGATGTGGGTCTTTCCAAGTCTCAGCACGATTGGCACAGAAGACTCAAAAAGTAGAGTATAAAATGAGAGTGGGCAAAGGCATGTACTAGGTGGACTGAGGACAAAAGAGCCATCGAACAACCAGGTGTATTTTCAGTTTCCTTATGCAGACAGGGGAACGTGGGTATGTTGAGTGACTGCTGAGTCGTTGGTTGGGTCGAAGGAATAGAGTAAGCAAATAACAGAAATGTCAGTGTTATCAGACTGAAACATGGAAAAAGTGAGTGTATTAGGCTGAGCCATGAATAGTCAAGAAATCAAGAAAGAGAAAGCAAGAAAGGAAAGGAAAGGAAAGGAAAGGAAAGGAAAGGAAAGGAAAGGAAAGGAAAGGAAAGGAAAGGAAAGGAAAGGAAAGGAAAGGAAAGGAAAGGAAAGGAAAGGAAAGGAAAGGAAGGAGGAGGAAGGGAGAAAGGTGGATTTGGGAGAGAAAGAGAGAGAAGGAGGGAGAGAAGGAGAGAAGGAGGAAGAAAGGAAGGAGAGAGGAAGAAAGGAAGGAAGGAAGAAAGAAAGGGGAAAAAACAAAAATGTCCAAAGCTCATCTGCTTTGGGAAAAAATCAGCCAGGCCTCAACTTTGTGCACTTCTACTCACAGTTTCTGCATCATGCTCTATTTAAGTTCATCTGTAATCCAAAGCAGGTGTCCTTTCATTTGTGGATTCTTTACACATCTTTTATTTTTCTGATGACATTTCTTTGATCCCTCTTTTTAGGATTTATAGATTTAATTCATTTCCTTCTGTTGTAGCTTTTCCATTCTCAGTAGCAGTAGAGAATTGTTAAAATCACTTGATGTTGCATCCAGCTTTAGAAAGGAATATTTTTGATAAATGGCCACAGTTTTTCTTCGAACTCTCCACCCATCCATTTTTATTTGCCTTCTCTGCCATTTGAAAGGCTGGATTCAGACACATCGTGCTTCATTGGCTGCTTCAGTGTCTGCAGCAGGTTCATGTCCTGACTTACAGGCTTCAATTCCCAGCTCTGAATAGTTTTTTGGTCAATTGATTCAGCTTTTTTTTTTTTTCCTATTCTACTCAAGCATTTATTTCTCAGTCATTGGTAGCACCTACAGATCGGCCTCTGCCTCTGTCTTCAATTAATTCTCCAATTATTACTCCCCTCCTTTCCCTCATCACCTGTATCTCCTGGAAGATGTTAGGCACCGAAGTTCACTGATGCTTAAGGTGATTGTGCCTGAATTTCCGAAAAACTGGTGAACTGTTTGTCCCACTCTCTTCTGCCATGTGGCGACATATTTGAACTTGCTGTCCTGACATTTGGACATTTCCTTTCATACAGTCCACAGTTGCCTTCCTTGGCTCAAAATACTGTGTCCTATTAGCCCTGTTTGCAAAGTTGCTCAATGGACCACCTGATTGTGTTTCCAGAAAGTTTCTGGGTGCTGTGTGCTAAGTCCCCAACAACAAAAAAATGTGACTTCCTCTTCTGCTTCCTTCAGTTCTTATACATAATGCGTTTTAACTACACAGAATTCTGTGGAGTATGTTCCTAGAGAAAACAGCAATTCATTTATGATATTTTGAAATGAAAAGTTTTGTATGATACATCCTTGCATTTGTCCTCTTCCTTTGAGCTGTGGGTTATTATTTTTTTTTAATTTCGAAGTTACTTTTCATAGCTGAGTTCAATCTCTCCTTTCTTTAATACATTTGACGTACTTCTAAAAATCACCCTTTTCCACTCGTGTATTACTGAGTCGACAAACAGCTCCCACCGCTCTGGGCCACAGCTCCAGGTAGAAGTGGCGCAGGGGGGCGCCCGACCGTTCAGGTCCCGTCCCAGGCGAATCCCTTGCTGAGGAGACTTCACACCTCTTAAGGCCGCGGCCTCCCCTGGCTCACCTCCCTTCTCCGTTTGTCTCGCTACCTGCTCCTCCTCCCAGTTGCTCTACAGCCACCTCACGGCAAAAGGGAGGGAAGACAGAGCAGCGATTCTGCGCATGCGCTGGCAAAGCTCAGCCATGAACCTCAGGAAGAGGGGGAGGGACTGCTACCCAGGGGACAGGGCCCGAGCTGCCCGGGAGCGCAGAGCTTTCTCGATGGTGGTTTTCATATTAGCATCATGTGAACTGCTAAAAACAATCATAAGAGACAGATAACATTGCCTTGTAGATTCCCTGAGACTCCATCCTACCCCACAGGTGGGCTAACTCCAGCTGTTGTGTTTTCTATTCAAATGGCCTGCCTTGGCTCATGCTACAGACTTTCCTAAAATCTTGCAAAGGTTCACCAAACCCAAACAAACGGCATCTGGCCTCTGCGTGCTCTGTACCTCTTGCGGCAGCCGGCCTTGGTTCTCTGCTGGGCCTCTCCAGACACCTCCAAGCCCAGAGTGGTGACCATCTGTGGACTGCTTGGTGGCTCCTGCCAGGTGTCCCTCAGTAGGGCACAGGCTGAACCCGGACTGCAACGGGACCCCTCGCAGGAGGACCCTGGGTGGCACACCCGGTGACTATCCTTGTATGGAGGCAGAGCACCTCTGGGGGCCACATCTGAGGACAACACACCCAAAGAGTAGACTGGAGAGGCACCAAAGCCCTGCTAAAGTGAACCCCACTCCAGAGGGTCAGCCCCTCGCTGGCCAGTCCTCACAGCGAATCAGCCCAAGGGTTAGTCCCACCCACTGAGGTGCAAACAGCAACTAGGGCTCAACTACAAAGGAGGGCACACAGAGCCCATACAAGGGACACACCCAGAGCACCTGGCTTGGGTGACCAGGGAAACTGTGCCCCTGGGCCCCGCAGGACTCCTACTACATAAGCTCACTCTACTTTGAAGGGACATGTGCATCCATGTGTTCACTACATCATTATTAACAATGATAAAAAATAGGGAGGCAACCTAGGTGTCCATCAATGGATGGATGAATAAAGAAGAGGTGGTACAGGTATACAATGGGGCATTTCTCAGCCATAAAAAAGAATGCAACAACATGGATGGACCTAGAAGGTATGTGCTGAGTGAATAAGTCAGACAAAGACAAAGGCCATATGATTTCACTTACATATGAAATCTAAAAAACAAACAACAGAACAGAGACAAATTCATAGATACAGAAAACATTTTGATGGTTACCATATGGGCGGGGGATTGGGGAGTAAAAAATGGTAGTTACAAAATAGTCATGGGTATGTGAAGTACAGCATAAGGAATATAGCCAATAATATTGTAATAACTATGTATGGTGTCAGATGGGTACTAGATTTATTGGGGTGATCACGTCATAAGTTATATTAATGTCTAAATGCTATGTTGTACATCTGAAATTAATGTAATATTCTATGCCAATTGTATTGAAAACAAAATCTTATTATTTAAAAAAATTATAGGGGCCGAGAAGTTTGATACAATTTGTGGAAACCACTGGCTATCCTGGAATACCTAAGCACTTTGTCTTACTACCAAGGCCCTACTTCTACTTCCAGAAAGCCTCTTGGAAGATTCCAGAGAATTTTATTAAGTTCTAGACCTATAATCCAGAGAGAAATTTTCAGAGAACAGAGTACTTTAGTGGTAAACTTTAATTCCTCTATTTTCTTCTGAAGTATAATCTTCCTTATATACCCCTAAACAAGGGTTAGAATGAGCTGATTTGAAAATAAGAAAACTAAAAGATATTTTTAAGAAATGAAACTTAATAAGTTTAAGCAGTTACGGTGCCTACAGGAGAGAGGAACATTGGGCTCAGTGTCTTAGTATGTGTTTCTATAAATAAATAAGAAACATTTGATAGTGCAGAGATCACTGGCAATACCTCTGCATGCCCCACAAGCATTTAAAAATAGTGCAATTTGGCTTCTTTCTTAAGTCAGATGGTGATTTTCTAATTTTCTCTAGGCAACAATCAACATACCTTCTCTGTTAAGGATAATCTACAACAGTATTTTTCAAACTGACTATGACTCACAGTAAAAAGTTATTTTAAAATAATGACAGTATCCAGCCTAACATGCATGAAACAAACAAAAGTTTAACAGTTAAAATGCACACTGATATTTTTTATTCCATTCTATTCTGACTGTTCATTATAAAGAAAAAATGAAAAGCTGATCTGACTTACAAATGACTGTATAACTCAATTAGTACAGTGGTTCTTAACCCCTGATGATATTAAAATTATCTGAAGAGTTTAGGGAAAAAATACAAATGCATGGCCCTTACCAGACCGAAAAATTAGAATCTCTAATATGGAGTAAGGGCAATGTTATTTTTTTCAAGCTTTCCAGGTGATCCTAATTTGGAGCCAGGATTAAAAAACACTGCTCTGATGGGTCTTGACCTTAAGTTGAAAAATCCTGATCTAGCAGTTTTAGTCAGCATTAATTCATGTTGAGACTAGAGAACTCTGACGTGTTGCCTTTTTACAAGAATGTATAAACCAGGATGATTATCTGATTTCTTTTTGTACTATTAGTGCCCATTATCAAACTTATTTGTGTGTGACTAAAAGTGAAGAATGACTTTATTCTATGCACTGAAATAAAGATAATATTGGTTGGATACAGATAATGCCAGAGTCTTAATCATCTTTGAAACATACTCATAGATAACGACATGCGAAAAGGCCCCCACAAGCCTACTCTATTCAATTTTTTGATTTGCTATGTTTTGTAATATGGATCACAGCATCACTTGTTTTTTGAAAGTTTAATCATATCAACACTGATATAAACTTTCCTCGATCAATTCTGATGGGAGGGATTATGATCTTTGCTCTTCCTACGTTACTTCCAACTCTGAGTTTCTATAATTCTATTTGATATATATTTATTTACAGCCTTTGTTGTTGTAAAAGGGATTTAGGGCAGCTTGCAAAAATACAATATGATAGGATTAAGAGAGAAAGGGATGAAGTGGGAGAAAGAAAGAAAAAAAGGGCAAACCAAGAAAGATGAGGGAGGTAGGAGAGCGGGGGAAGGGAGAGGGAGAAAGGGGAGATCTAGGCCAAGAAAAAATGTGATGAAGAAATACAGTGAAGCTTAGAGTGATACATGTGCCCAAATGGCATGCTGGACAGAGAGGGAAGGGGATAGATTATTTGCTATTTCTTGGCACACCTGATAACGTGCATATGGTAAAAGCTTCTAGTTGTCATTTGCTGCTTCTGAGCTCTGAGCATTTACTGTATATCTACATCATTTTGCCTTATTGTGTCACCATTTCGTTCATCTATAAATTGAAGACAGTAATACTTCATGGCAGCCCACCTCCTGGGGATAAGTATTCATGGCATAATGTTTAAGTGAATGTCTGAAATTTTTTTTTATTAGCACAGGACATATTTCTTCAGTCTAGATGGCTTAGTTGCATCTCTCCAAAACAGGTGGACAGACATTTGAAAATGGTGTCTTTCAAACTGGACAAAACAGACACAGAGCCAGTGTGTCGCTTTGGACTGAAGCTAGAAGAACAATTCCATAGCAGAAGCACGATACTTAACAAAATCAATCTATGTGTCTGGCTTATTGTGATGCTTTTAACGAGGGCCTGGTTCCTTTTCAAATGGAGTTTTACACATTCCGCAACAAGGACACTGGTCTATATTTCTTGGAGTTTGAGCGTCCTCCAGGGGTCTGGCCTCTGAGGCTTGGAACAGAGCTGAGAGACTGATTTTATATGGGGGGTGGGGGGTGGGGAATGCTATGTAGGAAGGTAATTTCTGAAACACAAGTTCCCTGAGCATCTTTGTATAAATCCTTTTAGAGAGTTGTTGGATATTGTTGATATTACCATAACCACAGACAATCATACTTATAACTGGCCTTAAATAAAAATTTAAAATGAGTTAGAAAGTGCTTCATAAAAGCTTTGAATACAACCCAAGATGTACTGGACAAAACACTTTTCTCGAAGACTCCTAATAAAATACATAAATGTGCTAAAATGACAAAGAATATTTCCACTATACAAATGGACGTTTGTCCAGACAGAAGAATTTGTGCCTTCATGTGTCATTTACTCTTTAATTTGGACATAAAAAGTAATAAAAAAAAAAAAAGAAATTACATTCACTGAGCTCCCACTACATGGTTGGCAATGTACTGTACACTTCTGAACATGATCTCATTTATTTCCTCAAAAGAAGACATGTCTCCTTTTTGCACACAGAATACTTGAAGTTCAGAAAAGTGAAGCAACTTGAAAAAGTTACACAAAGCAGTCCCACACAAGGGCAGAATTTGAACACAAGTCATGCTGGGCTTCGAGGTCCATAGGTGGATTTACTCACCGAGAAATCATATTTAATCCCAGAATTTCAACTATGGTTTCGGAGACTGAAGAAGGCAAAGCCTTCTCCTCTGTATGTTCTAAAACATGGATGGGCAAACAATCACTGTAAAGGGACAGAGAGCAGACATGTTTAGCTTTGTAAGCCATACAATCTGTGACAGAACTACTCGACTCTGTGGTTACAGCACAAAAGCAGCCATATAGGCTACTTAAATAAATGAGTGTGATTATATTCTAATAAAACTTTATTTACAAAAGCAAGTGTCAAGCTGGGTTTAGCGAAGGGCCATAATTCACAGACCCCTGTTCTAAGACACATCTCTGAGGAGACAAACTCAGTAAGACAACCATTTCCAAGTTTGTAGAGGTAGGAGGAGCTAAACATTTACATAAAGGCTCCAACCCATTGTCTTTCATTTTTTATTAAGGCAAGCTTTTAATCCTTTTAGACAATAAATGTGCAGCTTCTAAAAGAGAACAGTTTATTTGGAAAATAAAGTTACTATGGTTTATTTTTCTTTTTGGTTTTGAGAAATGCTTTATGCAAATTCCGTCGGGAATAGCATTTGATGATCAAGACTCACACTTGTTTACAGTTTCTAATTTCCTTTGTTTTCCCCAACACCCAAAGAAGAAAAAGAAATTATTCTGTGACGAAACTGGTTAAATCTGGGTTCACTTCTGTTTTATTTTAAGATCGTATTTTATCATTTGTAATGGATCTTTGCTGAAATAATGTGGCAGGAAGGAATATGAATCTCGAACTGGGAGATCATTAAATGCCAACAGCAAGCAGAAGCTCTCATGGTCCAGGAGCAAAAAAGGAGGAGGGAGGGAAGGCAGAAAAATAGGCTTTCTGCTGGGTTAGAAGAAGAGGGATGAGGTGACATCTAGGATTCTTGGGCTCGACTGGTCTCTAGGTGTGAAAATTATATTTTCCAAACAAAACTCTAATTTAATGAACTACAAGTGTCCTGAAGGGGACATTGGACCAGGTGTATTTAGAACAACCTTAACTGCAAATCCTGGGAGCAAGTGACAATATCTACAGAATTTCTGTTCACCCTGAGCCAGAAGAGAAGTCAATGAGGTAAATCTACTGGCATGGTCTGAGGACTCAACTGAGTTAAGAGATTGACAGGTCAGCTTAACCAGCCTGTCTGGGTCTGTGGAAAAGAGTTAGAATAAGCAAAATCATTAGCAATAGTATTTCACTTTGTACTGATTCTATGAGGATTAATCCCTCAAATTTTGTCTTTCTAAATCAACATTTTCTATTTCTGTATATCACTGTGACTTTAAAATTCAGAGCTTTGGTTATGATACAAGGTTATTCCATTATCTGTCATCTGGACTTAGGAACATATGAGCTGTGTGATTGAAAGCACAGATTGTGGTGTGAGCCTGGCTGGTTCTGAATCCAAGTGCCATCCTTACTAGCTTTATAGCCTGGGGTATGTTATTTATGATTTCTGTATTTAGTTTCTTCATCTGTAGAGTGGGAAAAACAATAGTCCCATCTCATGAGACTGATATGGGGATTAAATGGGTTACTGTATTTATCCATTCGATATCTGTCCATCACACTTGCCAAGGCCTGCATTGGGCATAAGAACAGCTAAGGAGCTCTAGTTTGGTGTAGCTGACAGGCTACTGGTTTGACCAGAGAGAACTTTGTGATACATGCTAAATAAATGATTGGATAGAAAAGAGGCCTCTAACGCAGCCAGAAAGCAACTTTCCCCTTCTCCTGAGAAAGCTGATGCTTAAGTAGAGTTTTATGAGAGAAAAGTAGCACTCAGGTTGGCAAAGAAGAGAGTATCCAGTTTTCCATACAGAGGAAAAGACTTGCCTGTAGAAAAATAAATGTACTCTTAACGTGATATCCAAAGCCCTCCACATGCAACCTGAGATTGCTTCCTAGCCCCACCTCCCAGCACATCCCTTCCCAACCCTAGGCACCCAGCACATGTCTCTGCCTGGATATTGCCTCTCTCTAACCCCAAATCACACATTCTTAATCTCTGACTGTTTAGCACTTGTCATAAATCAGAGAATAACTACCATACATCATGGGGTGAAGGCTTTACCCCTGTCCCATATCCTATCACAAACATCGTCCTCAAGCCTAACACTGCTCAGTGTACCCTCCAGAAAGACACTGTGGGCTGATAGGTAGAGGGTCCCAGACCCATAGTGATCTAAAGTGAACCACAAATATCTTCTTTCTCCCTGCCTTGCAAAATCCATGAAATTGGTACAATAATGAGGGACAATACGTCTTCTCTATGATCTCATCTACCCTAGCACCAATGAATGACATTTTTGGTTCTAAATAATTATGATACATGCCTTCAATACAAGCAACCACCTTTCTCAAGAATGCCTAGAGCAGTAGAGGCACTGCAGAAAAAAATCCCCATATAGGGAAAGTTAAACTCCATGGGCTCCCATTAACTCATTGTTAAACTGTAAAGCCACGATCAGACTCTAGAGTACACTTAAGACTCCTGGCTCCACGAATTCACGCAAATGATGGATGAGCCATTTTCCAATTACAATCTTTTTAAATTAAGGAGACATTTGAAGAACTCCACTCCCCTGGAGATTTTCCTCTTAAATTTCAACTGAACCCTTTAAGTGAAAGGGGCCCTATAACTCTTAAAATTGCAAAATAAAACTTACTAGAGTGACTAACCCTGGGATGCTTGCTATTGCTACCTCACGGGCAGAAAACAATCTTTTCCTTATTATATATAAATTACTGGTTCTCACTAGCTTTTAGAAAAGCTATGTATTTCATTGCATTTCACTACATCTCCGGCAAGATGGATATTGAAATGGCACAAAGATTCTGACAGCACTCTAAATGAATGCATTGGTATTTCTGTAACTGGATGTCGAGGGTTTAATCTGCACCATGGTGCTGTCTAAAACTGGTAATAAAACAGAGGAATAATATGTCAAAATAAGATCCAAAGGACATATAATAGTGACATGTGCTACTCCATGACAAGAACATAATGAAATGTACTGGGAAGAGTGTAGCCTTATAAAAAAGAAGCTACGAACTTCTTTCTGACAATTGCTGTGGAGCTAGAGATGGGGAAAATATAATCCCTGTTCCCTGTTCTTTTCCATTTATGGACGAGGTTGAAAACTCAGCAATCTGTTAGTTCATTGTCACAGCAGGAGATTGAAGACATTTCTAGTAGACACAACTTGGGCTCTTTGCCCAGTTCACAATTACCCATTACTTCTCTTCTCATGCACAGAGGTGGTCACCTTACAGCACCCCTTTACCCCAGTCCTATGGTCCCAAATGACTATCATTTTGGATGTGCAAAAATATACTTTATTTTTCTGTAGCCAAAAAAATTTCTGTTTCCCAGCCACATTTATTTCTAATGCAAAATATTTTATCTGGTCACTTCCAGAAAAACTTAAATTAAGTCATCTTTCAGATCATTCAGACATAAAAAATGTTTCCTCTGAGACATTTCTTCTTGCTCTTTATTTAACATTATTGGGACATTCACAAATGCCACTGAAAAAAGTTGCCAGGTAAAATACAAGACATCCTATTAAATTTGAATTACATATACATTTATAAAACCAAAAATTTAAGAATAGCTTATCCAATATTTTAGATATATTTATACTAAAATATTATATATTATTTATCTGAAATTCAAATTTAACTGGGCATCCTGTATTTTCATTTGCTAAACCTGCTAATCCTATTTGGAGCTGGAGAGTGAACATCAGCTTCTTCAGGGTGATCACGGCTGTCCTTGTGCTGACTACCTGCTCCATTCCCAGCTCATTCCTAGGTGGCCTATAGACCTTCCATGGCCTCTGTTTGTCATAGTACATGAGTCATGCTCCTTGTTCCGTGCCCCTACTCCCAGGCTCCCTTGTGTCTTCTTGTCCATTTTTAGTCTCCTTTGGATGATCTCCTTGCCAGCCACTCTGAATCCTTGCAGGAAAACCGGGGCTATCTCAGGAATTCTTATGTCCAGATATAACCACCTGCAATCTATTTAATTCCTGCTTCCCCCTGTCGACGTGAGAGATAGGAGAGGAGAGCGCCTTCCCAGCTCTGAGTTTCACCGAGAACCTGAACCAAGAGATGAAAGAACCTCTATGCCCTGCACTCACAGGAAAGTTCTATCTTCTCTTGAATTCCCTGGGTTTGCACATTTATATTTAACACTTCCTTCCTCTTCAAATGCTTTTCTCCCGCCGCAATTCTCAGGACTGTTTACTTGGGGAGGAGGGGGAAGGTGCAAACCAAAAATTTATTCTGGTTGATAAAATATCCTTTCAAGAGTCACTGTTGAGTTTAAAAGAAAAATCTATCACTCTTCATCTCTGGTTTCATTCTGATCATCAACCAATGGTAAAACAAACCAGAATTTCATAACATATCTTAAGCATTTGGAAGGTTAAAATAACTTTAGTAAATCACTCTTGGCTCAAAGAGTAAATCAAAACTGTTATTATAGATTAATTGGAAAATAATTTAAGTGAGAACACTCCAAAATAAGGTTTATGGAGCTGAGGCAAAGCTGCCGTGTAAAACAGCATTCTTACAGAGCAAAATATGAAGAAAGGAGACAGAGAATAATAAAAAAATTTAATAAAAAATGTGAATTGAAAAATGAAGGCATGAAGTGATTCCTAAGAAGATTAGATAAACAAAATCAGGAAAAAATATTTTAAAAATGAATATTTCAGGCAAAGATATAAGACAAAAATTAGATAAAAACAATAAGGGGGTGGTGTATATTCTACTAATATAGTTGAAGATCTCAATAAAATATATTAAATATTTAAGAAAATACATTATAAAAATTGATTCGAGGAAATTCTTAATAGTTTAAAAAGATGGAAAAAAAATGAGCACGTAATTAAAGTATTATCTCCCCAGAAATTTCTGAGCTTGAGTTTTATTAATTTTTTGAGCATTTCTAAAAACTGATGATCTTATGCTATAGAAATTATTCTAAAGCAAAGAAAATAGTTCGCAACTGGCACTCAAAATACAATCAAACCAAGATGAAACACACATGCATAGGCATACACACACACACACACACACACACACACACACACAGTAGACTGATCATGTATATATAGGGGCAAAAATCTAACTATACAAATCCATCAATATATTAAAGCAATTTACTGCAATAAAATGAGGTTAATCAATTATGTAGAAAAATCTATTAACACATTTAGCTTTGTTCAAGAAGTAAAATGATAGATTTGCCTTATTAGATAAAAAAGGAATATGGTAAAATTCAATGCTCATTTATAGATAATTTCTCAAGAGGATTTATAAAGAATGTATATCTTAAGGCAATTTTAATAAAATTACAAAGAAGACAAAAGTGCCTTCTATTTACTATTATTACTGAACATATTTTTAGAAATTCTATCAGAGTATTATAATTACAACTGATATGAAGCTTAGATATTACGAAGAAAACAAATATTACAGTTATATATGAATTTGATTACATATTTAGAAAATGCAAGAGAATAACATTAAATCTCTCAATAATAATTTCTGAGAGATTTAACTTTATTTTCTTGCATTTTCTAAATATATGTAATCATGTGTGTATAAAGGGGTCAAATATATGGTAATGAAAGGAGATTTGACTTTGGATGGTGAACACACAATTCAATATACAGATGATATGTTACTGAATTGTACATTTGAAACCTATATAATTTTATTAGCTGATGTCACCCCAATAAATTTAATTTAAAAAAATTAAAATGAATAAATACTTTAAAATTGTCCTCTATACCAGCATTCACAGTTAGATTTTTAAAAAGACTCTATACATAATATTAACAAATATAAAAATTTATAAATAACCCCAGCAAAGCATATGCAGATTCTCTATAGAAAAAAAAAATCAAAATTCTATGAAGCTGAAATAGTTACAGGTAAAATAACATAATGTCTGTGATTTTCTTTTTTAACTCTACAGGGAAGAGTAGAAAAGGATAGATACGAAACTAGATTATTCATGACTGATCCTTATTGAAGGCATGTGATGGGTACATTGTTGTTTATCTCTGATTTCATATATGTTTGAAATTTTCCATAATAAAGAGTTAGAAAGAACATTCGCGTGAAATAGAAGAGGTCTGAAGAAATAGAGAGATATCATGTTCCTCGATAAAAAGGCTAAAATAATGCAAAGATATAGTAATATATTAATATACATCTAACTAAAAATTTTAAATGCTTTAACTATGGCTGGTGGATTACAAGCAACTTTTATATTCCTCATTATGTTTGCCTCTATGCTATTGTGATCATATATTGCTTTTAAAGTGGGGGAAAAATACTGATAACTGATATTTTAATAGTTGACTCTGCTGCAACATAGTTTTCTAGACCACTCTCTTTAGCAGGATTGTTCTCTGACCTGATCTATATTCCCCAAACACCTCCTTTTAACTATATTACATAATTACATAGAATTTATATTTTAATTATTTGCTCAACATCTATTTCTCCTACTAGCCTTTGAGTTCACTTAAGATAGAGATCATATCTTTTTCTTCTAACACAGAGGAGACTGAACAAATTTTAAGGTTGAATGAAAGAGGAATAAATTAATGAATGCTTATCCTCACTGGCAGCACTAAACATAGCTGATCATTAAAAAAAAAAAAAAAAAAAAAAAAAGCCCAAACCAGACATGTATCAGTAGGCTTCAGGAGACAGTTTGAAGGTGTTCGGTCTCAACAAGGGCAGTAAAGTAATGTGTTCTCTTGTTTAGGACACAAAGGTCTCCTCTCTGAAATGGAGGTAAAAGTTATACAGAGAAACTTCAAGCCTTGATTCTGGATGGCTAATTCTCCCATATGCTCAGAAAAATGAAAATAAAATCTTCTCTGAAGAAAGATAATGTCACTTCAGTTTTCACATTATTCTTAAAGGTAAGTTTTCAAATAAAATATTCAGTACATCATCAAAGATTAGAAGGCTAGACAATATGAGAGCTAGAAATCTCAATCTCTCTCTGTCTCTGTCTGTCTGTCTGTCTGTCTCTCTCTGTCTCTCTCTCACACACACACACAAAACAAAAACAATAGAAATAGAACCAGAAGGAGTCTAGACACTAGAGTTAATAGAAGCAAATTATTAAACTATCTTTAGAATGTTCATGGAGGTAAAAGCTGATCTTAAAAATGTTAACAGGAACTTAAAAAGACATATATATGTGACAAAGAATCGGTTAAATATTATAAAACTGTAAAGACACTAATGAAGTAAGAACACATGGGAGGATGTTAATAGCAGATTAGACATAGCTGAAGAGAGAATTGGTGAATTTTAAGATAGGGCATAAAACTATCCACAATGAAGCATAGAAAGACAAAATTATGAAATATACAAATAGAGTAAGAGACAAAAACAGTGAGATGGTCTAATACACACTTAATTGGAGTGCCATTAAAAAAAAAAGGGGACAGAGTCAATAAAATGGATAGTTTTTAAAACGTATGAAACATATCAATCCACACATGCAAGCCCAATAAAGCCAAGGCAAGATAACCTAAACAAAATTCATATTTAGAACACTACACATAAATAGCAGAAAGTTAAGAAAAATTTGAAAACCTTAAAAGAAGCCAGATAAATAAGTCATTTTACCATCAAAGAAATGGCAATTAAATCGTTAACTTTCTAATACAAACGCCAAAGATCCTCCCCAAAATTATAAAAGGTCTGAAAGAAAATTATCGACAGAATCTTATCCTCAGAAAAAAAATGAAACAAAGGTATTTTTAAAGAAGTGAAGTTTAACAGCAAATGCCACATTTTGATCCACTATAAAATTCCTAAATATGGTCTTAAATGAAAAGAAAAATTCAAATGAACAGGATAAACAAAGAAACATGGATATGGACAATAGACTAGTGGTTACCAGAGGGTAGAAGGGGTCAAATATGTGGTGACAGAAAAAAATCTAACTATGGGAAGTAAAAACACGGTGTAAATACATATATGCCTTACTGTTAAAATGTACAGCTGAAACTTACCAGATTTCATTAACCAATGTCACCATTAAAAAATGAATTAATTACAAAACAAATAAAAAGGAAAATTATACTAAATGAAACCTCAGGGATAAAACAATAAAGACATACACACAAAAATAGTCATAGAAAATGTTTGTAAAAGCCAAAAATGAAACAACCCAAATGTCCATCAATATGAAATGGATAAACAAATTGTGGTGAAATACTCATATGGAATAGTATGAAAGAGTGAAAGTGAACAATCATCATATTGTGCCATGACCTACATGAATCTTACAGATGGTAAGGTAAGTTTGAGCAACAATAGCAACAAAGTCAATCTGAAAAATACATACCACGTGACTTCATTTATACAAATTTCAAAATGGCAAGAGGAAACTATATGATCCGAGAATACGCAAATGCAAGGCAAAACTAAAAAAAAAGCAAGAAAGTCAATAACAGGAAGGAGTACATGGGGAATTTCTGTTCTTTGCCTTAATCTGTGTGGCAATTACCTGATTAGTCCTATTATTATAATAAATTAAAATGTTCATTTACATTTGGTGCATATTTTACACTTTTCTTAAATTTTCTTAAATAATTAAATTTAAATTTCTTAAATAATTAGATTTTCTTAAATGATTAAATGAAATAAAGACAAACGTCTTCTAAACTCCAAAAGAGCCCTCGGAATAAACAACCAGAGAAGATACTGAGTTCCTTTTGCAATTAACAAAACTCCCTAATTATAATTTACCAGCAAAACTGCAGAGCTTAAAGACAGGTACATTTGCTGCGTGAGTGTAAACGCACATGTGCTTGCATGTATGAGTAATATGTACCTTCATTATAAAAAATGTAGTGACTATTTTACAGTTTTCATTTTTCTACTCAGTCCACAATTTATTACATGCAGTAACAGTTTCTTTACAAATTAGGGTTTAAGTGCAATTATTAAAATTCTAAATAAAATAAATACATATTTACCACCTCTGAGTTATCTACAAAATTAGAATACTTCTCTTATTCACATGGACTTATACTGACATTTTGAACTGCCATAGAAGAAAATCCCGGGGCGGGGGGGGGGGGGGAACTGTCTTCCTGAAATTTTTTTGGCCTTGAAACAAGCTAGAAAGCCTAATTAGGAGTATTAGGTATGTTCTTAGATATCTTCTTTGGAAAATAATAAATATGACAACTAGAATTGTGCAAAGGAAAACAAATGGAATAATTCATTCCAAGAAATCAAAAGAGTCCCAAGTATTATAATAGAAAGTAGAAATGGAAGAAAAGCCTTGATTCAACAAGTAATAGTAAAATAAAAGGAGTGGGGGGGAGGTGGGAAAGGGAGATGCTTTCAATACTTTTAAAATAAAATGCTAAAACCGAATTTTGACCTACCCACTGAAGCAGGTGTATCATGCTAATTATGGCATAAAATTTTCTATTAGTTTCATTCTAGGTTTCTTTTTATGCCCTTATCCTTATGTTTCTCATTTCCCTTACATTTTAACTTATATAAATTTCCTACTATTACGGGACTCTAATATGTTTTGTCACAAAGCAGAAAGAAAAAATTCAATCTATAAATAGAATCCGCTTTCTGGGATATTTTTCAATTGCTAGATTTTATTGAATCAGAGATGACAAAAGGACAAAGGTAGAGTTTCACATTTTTTTCCTTTTTGGCCATTCCTTAGAAAATCTAAAGCCTTCTGTGATGATTGGCAGAGAAGCAAAGGTTGGGGTCTCATAGTGAAATGGGATGGCGGCCATGAAGAATGAATTATTTACCTGGAAGGGTATCAGAGAGATTCACACACTCTTAGGGTTCCCCAAAAATACACAGGCAGAAGATATTAAATCGAGTAGTGGGCAGCACCCTAACTCATTTAAGTCAAACTGCTGAAATAAATGTAGCTTAATCAGTAAAACCAGGTGGCAGCCACCCAAAGGTCTGAAGGAACTCAAGGATGAAATTGGAAAACTCTTGGCCAAGATGCTGCATCCAACATCATGCACAGCCAGCGACTGCAGACTGCAGATGTCATTCTGTTCATTAGAAGGGGTCAGAAAAGGACCCAGGGAACCTTAGAAAAGCAAGTATCTTTTCCGCTTGTCCAGTCTCCAAAAGAGAACAGCATCATTAGACTATAAAACAAAAATAACTTCCTAGGGGAAAGACAATATGCTTTCTGAAAAAAGAAAGCATGAGTCACAGATTTATTATTGGTCTCTGAGGCACATAGATAAAAGGCCAAATGTTGACACGGTTTAGGGTAAAGGCTTTTTTTAAAGTGCCAACATGAAATGGGATGTGAGGAGGTAATGGGCACATCAAACCATAAGGATAAGACAAATAATTTCTACACCCTGTCAAAAAAAATATCCTTTTGTACTAGCAAGAAGAGATACTCTTTAAGGCTTGAAAGAAATGATAATGGACACACTACTTCATACTGGAAGTAACAAATTTAGAACACATTACTATTTGATAGTATTAGAAAATGATATAAAGTAAGTTCACTTCAGGAAACATTTTTTCTGAGCCTTCTTGATTGTCAGGCTTTGTACTAAGTAGTGAGCCTAAAGCAATAAATAAGACTCCTTTTGGCCCTCCAGTAGCTCACAGTCTACTATATAGATGGTTACATGAACAGAGTAATAGTTTCTGCATTGGGACTTGTGCTCATTTATGACAAGATGCTGTTACTTAAAATCAAGTAGTATGATAACAATTATGAAATGACACACTCCTTGGAGCCACAATTCGCAAAGGATTTAATATACTAGGCTATATGCAGCATGGATCTAAAAGAAAAATGCAAATTCCTTGGTTAAAATTAATGACAATTGCAATAACAACAAATAAACCCTAAAACTCAATTTTATTGTTTTGTTTGGTGGGGAAAGACATAATGGATCTTTAACACATGCAAACGCTATCACTGGTCATTATATCTCTTTACGTCTTGGAGAAGGAAAGCAGACATAATAGGGGTGTTTGTTATGGTCAGTAACACCGTGTGTGTGTGTGTGTTTATGTGATGCATACATATATACCTACATATGCACAAATTTCCAAAAGCTTCATGAAAAGAAAATTAACTTTCATTTATTATAACTTAAAAAAAAATAGCTATTTACCAACCATGAATTTGATAGGTTTTGCCAGTTTTATGCAATACCTAACCTTCCTGAATAGTCTAAAAAGATTTTTCTCAGCTCAAGCAAGAGCATAAAAGATATGGAGAAAAATTTTGGCAGCATCAAGCACAAGAGATTGATATCTCTCCTGCAAGTCAAATGTTTCTACTTTCTAATCAGTTTTAAATACATACCCCCTCCTTTTTTGCTACATTAGCTAGGAAGCTTTCATTCCAAAGAAATTTATAATGTACTTGTATAGGGGGAGTATAAGTGTTCTCTGGCATGAGAGAAAAACACGTCTTTGATGATCAGATGGTTCAGTATTTTCAAACCATCTAATGGCACTTCCGTAGGAACTCCACGAGGATAAACAAGAGCTAAAACAGACAGCCCCATTAGAGGAGATATAATTTGTTCTAGGTTTTTCTAATAAACCTCTTTTCTCTTCCTTCTTTCTTTCCTTGCATAATTTTTAAAAAGGGCATAGAATAGTTGTCATTTGCAATGTCAATTATCATTCCAAATAGAAATTTGAATGGACTGAGAGATAGCATATTTCTCAGTGTGGTATTCCAGAAGGTATTCTGCCTTCTCTGGGGGGAACACATAGGGAGATTATATTAATAGCCTCCTTTTTCTTTTCTCTTCGTATAGCAGTGCTGGACCTACAGTATTGAATGGATTTCCTACTCTTCCTCCTGCAACTCCTTCTCATAAAAAAAAAAACTGGGACTACATTCCGAGCCTTTAGCAGAATGAAGATGGAAGGAAAAGAATTGCCAGCTTATCTCTTTTCTTTTCTATCTTATCATTTGAAATCTAAGTAGCCCAGAATTGCATATCAATACTTTTATCCAAAGAAGATCCCTGAGAAGGAATTATAATACATCAATAGATAAAATTAGAAGGAAACTGTTTATGTGTGTGCCTGTTAAGTGTGGGTGTCCAAATAAATGTCTTACCTATTAAATGGACAAAGCTGAATATCCCTGTGATGTCAGGGATCCCTCTAACACACACACACATACACACATACACACACAAAAACATTCATACTCTGTTAGTGAAAAGGTAAGCAATTTTTAGAAGGAAAATCAGGGGAAAAGTATTAAAAACCATCATCTAGCTTCATCATAGCTCTCCTACTTCTAGAATGTATTCTAAGGAAAGAATAAAGAACATACACAAATAGCCTCAAAGATGGCAGTCAAATCTGTAATAGCCAAAACTTAAAACAATCTAATTAGTCAATGATGGGGGTAGTCAAGTTAATTATAATATATAAAAACTATGGAATACTATGCAGCTAGTAAAAACGTATAGAATGTATACAGATGTGAAACAATGTTCAGTTTTATTAAACAAAAAAATTATGTTAAAAGCAAAATACATTACATTTTTTTAGATTAGGAATATGTGTACACATGTACATTTAAATGTTTAATATGCATAAGAAGAGATATAAAAAGCAATCTTCAGTTATTTGTATTGTCTCTTTTTCTTCATCTTTCTTCATATTTAAATTTTCTAATTTGTCTATAACATGCACACATTTCTTCTGAAATAAACATATAAAATGGATAAAATTTAAAAAAATTCAGAGTATCAACATACTCTTTATAAAAGAAATGTCCCTTAAATTGTAGCTGCTAGGTTAAACAGGAAGTCCTTGTGAGGTAATATTGGATGACAATGGTGGGTCCAAATAGAGAGGAATAATCTATACATGAAAAGTCACCTGATTAGCATGTTTTATGTTTTCATGTATCTGTAAGTTTTTGTAAAACTAAAACTGAGATTTTTCTGCATCCATGCAATCGATTCTTTGGAATATACTGCCTTTTATTTTAGATCAAAGCATCAAAATTGTCTTTGATCCCAAACAGCCATGCAGATCCAACATCTATATTTGAAGTCAACCTATTTATAATAACAGATATTTTTTTTAAATCTCTGATTTCCGTTTTTATCCCCATGATGCAAAGGTTAGTTAGTGATAGTACCACTTTCAAAGCAATAGCTCTGCTTAGTTTCTGAAGCAGCCTTCTTTACTAATACAGGAAATTAAAAATGCAAACACCATAAGCTAATCAATCAGGAAAGCAGCATTATTCATGTTATGGCTTTGAGGTTACAAATTAGGGAATTAGATTTTTTTTCCCCTTAACAGAAGTATGTTCACTAAGTAATTTGCTTTCTTTTAACTGGAGTTATCTCCTTCCATTAACTGGAGAAGTAAATTCAAATTAAAATCCCTATTTGTCAATTACTGCTGGAGGCATGCTCAAGCCTGTGTAAGGACCTACGCAATAAAGCTCAACAACTATAATTTTAATCATTGTTATCTCAAAGTTCTCAAAAGGAATAATTCAGGGTAGGGAAGAAATTGGAGATTTCTAGTTATTGCTGACTTAAAGGCAGATACTTCTGATGATTTTTAATTTATTTAATCATTAAAAATGTCAGTGAATTTAAATTTTCCTAGACACTGGGGATATAGGGGTGAATATAATAACATAGTCCCTATCCTCGGACAGCTTCCATTCTCAGGAGAGTGAAAGTTAACACATGAGCAACTGTAATTACAAATCACAATGAGTACTTCTGAGGAAGGAAGCACAGTTGGAGAAAAAATGGTGGGGAGATGCTATCTTGGTGAGTCTGGCCCTCTTCCTTAAGAAGGTGACATTAAAGCTTTGTCTCAAAGAATGACAGGCACTCGTAATACCCTTCTCTGGACTTTGTTAGCATCACTCCTTCCTGATTTTCCTACTATTTTCCTGGCCATTCTGAATCAGCTTTCACTGTGAATTCTTTCTTCTTCTATCCAATTTTTAGACTCTGATATTCCTCAGAGCTAAGTTATACGTCCTCTTCTCTTCTCACTCCAAAGTTCCTCCTAAGGCAAATTATTCCATTCCTATGACCTCGAAAATAATCTACATGCAAACGATTCCCTAATATAATTTTCCATGCTAGACCTCTTTTCCTAACTTTGGATCCATACATCAATGGCCAACATGACATCTTCACTTGAATATCATGGCATAGCAATTCAAATTTAACAGAGCCAATGCAAAAATCAATATATTTCACTTTTGAATATTCTCCTCCTTTTGTAGCCTCCACTTTTCTAAACAGGACTATTCACTGGGTTGCCGTATCACTAATTCAGGAGTGACAACCATGACACCTCCCTCTTCCTTATCTCTTAATACTGGATGATAATGACAGGTACTGGTAATTCAGCCCTGTCAAGTTGATAGCTAAACTATCTATTAAATTGTATCATGGTATTCCATCTCCTCTTCCATCAACTTTTGCTTGTATACTATAAGCCTTCACTTGCTCTTGTATCCATTTTTGCCCCCTTCCGATTCATTGTCTTAAATGCAAATCTCCTTAGATTACACCCTAGTTTTAAAATTCTTCCATTGCTTTGAAGATTAAGTCTAAAATCATTTAAATGGTCTCTAAGACCCTGCATGTTTTATCTACTCCCTAAACTTTTAGTCTTATCTCATGCCTGTCTTAGCATTACTCTCTGTGCTTCAGCAACAATATACTTCTTTCAGTTTCTAAAATAAAAAGGAACTTTCTTTCTTAAAGACTTTGCACATGTTGTTCTTCTATCCAGAACATCTCAGATCTCCATGCTATATTACTGCAGAGCACTACTATTCTCTGTATCAGATAGGAGTGCATTTGGCTGCAAGCAATAGATTACCCAAGGGAAGTAGTTTCATCAATAAAGACATTTATTACCTGTTATCACAGAAGGTCTGGAAATTGGCATTTCCAGAGTTAGTACAACATTGCAGAATCATTATCCAAAACCAAGACTTTTCCCTCTGCTCTGCCATTCTGTGCACACTCACTTTTTGATTCAGGACCATTGCCTCATGGTCACAAGGTGGCTGTCAGAGCTCCATGCATGATGTTGTCACACAACTGCATTCAAGGTAGGAAAAGGGAAGGAGTGCTCTCCTCTGTGCGTGTCACCCCTAGCAGAAAGTAAAACCTTTCTCAAGAGTCCCCATCGCATTTCCCCATATCATTTTGGCCATATCTGTGCCATAGGGTGATTCTTAGCTGCAAGGAAGACTGGTTACATGAGTATTGGGGCATAGACGGGAAAGAAGTCGGATTGGCTGTAGAATGCATAATCAACAGTGTCTGACACATTCTTTGGAGCATTTATCAAAGTAGTAATTAAAGAAGTAAATAGGTATATTTTGTTCATTGTCTCCTCAGTGATATTATAAACTCTTTGAAAATAGGAGATATGTCTGTTTTATAAGCCCAGCATGAGCACAGTGCCTGGCCTCCGTAGGAAATCGGTTACTGTTGGTTGAATGAATGAATGAATATGAAAGAGAATAACAGAGGCAGCAGATAGATACAACAGAGACAGAAAACTGCCTACACGAAACTTGAGTCGATTGTCATATCTCATGTCTCATGGTTCAACTCTTTACTCCAGTTAATTTGAAGTCTTTCACCAAAAAAAAAAAAAGAAGAAGAAGAAGAAGAAGAAAAGGCAACTTTTGAAAGTGCTCAGTTCTTTGCACAATGAATGCAATTTTTCTAACTTCTTAATTTTTGCCATGTGAGTACACATGAGTATTGTTGTTATTGAGATCCAGAAATGAATTCTTTTTTAAAAATATACTATTTTAATCCCCGTTATAGAGTTAGATGATGCAGAAAATTTTAAATTGCTTCAACTACATACATATAAATCAACTTTTGACTAAATCGCTCAAATATCATTCAACGGGAAAAATGTATAAAAACTAAAAAATTATTTAAAAGAGCAGTCATAAAGTTTTGGGCCTAAATTTTCCACTCCTGAGAGCATCACACCAACAGATAAGGATGTCACTCAAACTGGCTGATTAGAGAGAAAGAAGATATAAAATGCCTGGCACATAAAGGATGCTTGACATATATTTGTCCTTATACCTAGACCAAAAGAAAACCTAGGTGTACTCCTAACTTCGTCGTGTGTTAATTGTGTAACTCTGGGTAAGCTGAGTATGTTCTTCGATTCACAAATAATATAGTAATCTCAAACTACCTTTCAGTCATAACATGTAGTCACTCTACAATTTAAAACTTTAAATGAAAAAAAAAGTTAAGTGGCATTGAATATAGGCAATAGTAGCCAGCCTAATAAGACATGAAGAGGTAGATTAATACTCCCGACAGTGTTGCTATCTACAGATGCTGAATCTGTTCATAGTTTCTGATAAACATCTTGTATGGCCATCTTAAAACACAAAGGGCACTGCTATACAAATACCACAAAATTTTTTAAGAGAGTTGTAACTATCTACATATGCAAGACTAGGTTTCAAGTTTTAAATATGGTTTTCATTTGAAATAAAATTCCTCAAAAAGAGAAAATGACTTTAGCATTGGCAAAGGGAGTCCCCTAAGGAAAAAAAATGCAAACAGATGGCTGAGAAAGATCACCCACATGCTGCACACAGATCTTGAGGAGGCATTTCTAAGAATGAAGTGGCACTTCCCAGCCTGGGCCACGTCCCACAAGGATCCTTATTTAACCTACAGAAAACAGAGTTTATACCTCCAACCAAGAAGAACCTCAGCAATTCCTTTCCCACTTGCCTCACAGCAATCCAGACTAATTTCCAACTCTCCCCAACATTCCAAAAGAGGCAAAGTACCAACCACTTGAGACAATCCTCCAATAAATCAGTGTTCCATGATCGGCCCTGAATTAACATCCTCCCATATAAATGGGCTGTTAAGCCCCAGCTAAGCATATTAAGCATTCAATTTAATGTATGACATACATCTGTTCCACTTTCTCAGTGAGCAGATAACTTAAATCCTAGACTTAATCAAGAAGAAAAAAAAATCTTGGCAATGTTTAAAACTGAATTTTAAAATATAATCCAAATAAGGGTGAGTGAGACTATTTTGCTGTAACTAATGAGATTATATAATACCTAAATCAAATTCACACAATTACCTGAGCAAAAACCTTAGTTCTTTTATCTGAGTCTGTTTAGTTTTCCTTCTGATGCCATCAACATATCTATATCTGGCCCAAGGCACCAAAACATAAGCAAAAAATCCTCTATAAACACCTGTAATTTAACCCATCTCAATGCCCAAAGGTCATAGAGAAGAACTCACAGATTTGTCCTTTACAAGGAGAGCACAGCACTGAATTCCAGCCATCAGCATCTTGTGGGGGTTCCAGGCCACAGAGTCAGCTCTGTTATGTAAAACGAAGAAAAAGACAGGGTCGGGAGAGGACCCAATTAGTTTCTACTGGAGAAAATACTATCATTAGCAACACACACATTCGGTACTCACACCCAAGAAAGTGCTAGAAAGGAATCCTTGTTTGAGTAGTTTAGAAAGTTTGAAGCCCCCCCCCCCCACCGCCTTTAAGTAAAATAATTACATTGTTTCTTTGTTTTCAGAATGTCACATAAGTAGTCAAAGTCCAAAGAGATTCCTTTACCTGTGTAACAGGCACTGCATCTGGGAAACTACATTTACCTGTGGATGCCACGCAGAAGCCTGCGGTGCTTTCTTGACATCAAGGCTGAGCCGCCCCAAGAAGCCTGTTGAGATATTTATACAACCAAAATAATGTTATTTGTTTACCAGCCAGTTGTCATAGAGACCCCTGAGTGACAACCTCAATCTTAACCTTTTAAGTCAATGTTAACCAATGTATATACTCCAGGAAAGTTTGATTACCAGCTCTACCAAGGCAATCAGAGCCTCCTCACAGCAGATGGGCTCCAACTGACCCTCAGGATTTAAATTCACACATCATGAAGGATGTGTGAATTTATATTAACCTGTTGAGTTGTGTGTGGTCAAAAAGAGGTTTAAAAGACACAGTCCAGACACTCTTGAATCTCAGAATCTAAAATAGGTGACCTCTTTATAATGCTGAGATTCTACCGTACACAAGGTACAAATGCTGATAATGAGACAGGGTAAGGGCCTGGCATGCTGTATAATAAATGCGGCACGTACTTGACGAGGTGAATAGATGGCACCAGAGGAACTCATAGACAACCAGCACGAGCTAGGTGCAAGGTATCCTGTTATTAAAAAATCAGATCTTTTCAGCCAAGTCACTTTCAGAAACATTTGCAAATCAAAAATGTGAGAGTGAAAGAAAGGAAACCTGAGACTTCAGGAAGTTATTCACTGGAAAGGTAAATAGGAGCGAAGGAGAGGGGAATTGAGAATAAGGAGATGAAAGGATACCCCACGGTCAACAACTTTGGAGGGGAGGGAGGAAGAATCAGGATGGCCCCGGAAATTAAGCAGGCTTCTAAGTTTAATTTTAGGGCAGTGATTGCTGTGAGAGAATGTGAGGGGACCGGCTTGGGCTATGTTGGATGCTCTCCAAGGCTGTTTACACCACACAATATTGCATTGGAAATGGAGTTATTATCACCGTTTTTTTTTTTGTTTTTTTTTTTTTAACGGAAAAGTTAAGGTTCAGAGGTGGTAGATAAACTGCCCAAGGTCTCACAGGTAATAAAACCAGATCTGGGAGCCAAAGCTCATTATTTTTTCAAGATAGCATGATAATTTAGGGAGGGTGATAAGTTGGCCAAATGGTAGAGGGCAGCATGCAGAAAGAAGTGGCAAGATTGGGTGCACTGTGGATATAGAAGGGGAAAGAAATGAGTATTGCAAAAGCTGAGCCTAATGGTGAACAATAAAGAGTAACCTTACGTCCCACTTAAAACAGCTCTCATTCAGCGCTGGAACTATGCTGAGCGAGTCACCTAGGGTACACAATTTAAGGAGGAACTCAGCTCTCAGAGCAGGGCTCTCGTGTGACTTAAGAGCGAATGCCTCCTTCATTCAAGCCCTAGGAACCTCACTTTGTGTCACCTTAGTTCCAGCCCTGCTTTCACAGACTCCAATAATCCCATGGGTTCCCCAAAATTTATGAGCTGAAGGTGGTGTCTGTGCAAATCCCAAAGATTCCCAAGTACGGGAATGCTCAGTTGGGGCTGTCAGTCAAATCCCCTTCCTGCAGCAGTCTCTTCCCCAGTGGCATTCGCAACGGTCCACGTGTGACTAAAGCCTAGCAAGAGGCAACTGCCTGCAGCATCTAGAACAACTTTATCCTGGCCTACTAATTAAGGATCTTCAGTGCTGGATTTTGAGATGTTGACCTTCACAAACATGAAAATAACTTACGTATTAGGTTCTTTTATTTCCATCACACACTCTAACCACTAAATTGCCAACTTTTCTCAATCCTTCCTTCCTCAACTTCTTTGAGAACGTACCAGTGACAAGTAGGGGAAGGATTAATTAGGACTTGGACACACTCATTTATTCTCGCTCTTTCCACCTGCCTCACATACTACACTTGCACCTCTTCGTGTCTTGCACTACCCACAGCCTCCTCTTCCTCCCCCAAAGGTAAACAATATTCTCCCAATCCTGTGCGCTGGACTGAAGTTTTCAAATCACATGAATTCTTTCAATGCATTAGTTTGCCGGTTTACTGGTTAGTTCATTGGTTTACGGAGTGGTCTGGCTGGGTTAGGAGCAGCTCATCCACAAACTAATTCCTCAAAAGAAATGAAAGGAGAAAAACAACCCACTATTGTCAATGTTCTACTTCTATGTGCTTAACATTCTAAATCCAAACTCCAAAACTTGCAAAAACATCAAATGAATCACCTAAATGATGAAGGAGTTTGTTTTCCATTTCAATAAGGACCATCATTTATTGAGTTATTACTATATGTTAGGCACCACACAAGATTTTCCTTACATTTTTTTTCTTTAATTATCTAATAAATAAATAGTAGGACCAATCCTGAAAGGGAGGTGGAGGCAGGGGCAGAATAGAGATCCGGCAGTATGTGAAGCTCATGACTTTAGATAAAATGTTTACTACCCCCTGGGACTATGAATGAAACGGGGATGAATGTCTTTAGGAAGCTTTGCTAGGTCGGTGAGGCTTCATAGCAGCCATAGCCTCTGCTTCAGAGAAGAGCTGGACCAGCCCTGACATCTGATCTGAGGCACAGGCTGGAATAATATTTGCACAAGAGGCAAAAAATTCCAACAAAACTGAAGTTTTTTTCATTCCGTTGTTTAAAATGCATTGCAATTAACCAAATTTAAGACACTGTCAAATGTAAGAGTCGCTATATTTTTGTGTACCACTAAGGAAGAAAAAAATGACTTCAACATACCAATTTCAGACATGCTAAAAATGTTTAATAAATTACAGTATATACGCAAGGTGATCTGTTTTTTTTTTTTTTTTTGGAAAACCCAGAAGAATAAGCAATCATAATTAAATTTTTTTAAAGAAATAAATACATTTTCAATATATTAAAGGATCTTTAAATTATTCTTTAGAAAGTTTTCAACAGGGCAAATAATTATTGCAATTTTATTAATTTTTATCTTTAAAATTAATAAACTATGCATGGTATAAAAGGTTTCTTCAAGAAAAGCTACATGCCTCTGTATCACATTTTATCAACAGATTTGATACCTGCAATATTAAAGGATGGTGAACTCTGTCTCTGGTAGAGCTAATTTCTTTAATAGGTCAGATAAGCTGTTGTTGTCTAATACTATAGGCATTTGCTAGATGCTTACTATGTGTGAATAGAATAATTTGTGTGGCTGAGATATTTCATTATAGAAGTGTTGCTTTCAAAAATTCAACTTTTAATTTTAGAAAACCTAAAGAGGTTTTTATTCATTTATATAAATCACAATTCTCTCCAAGCCCCTTAAATCTCTTAATATCATTTCCAATTTATAAATTGCTGTAGTTACTGTTTTATGTAAACTATATAATCCATATTTAATGTTTCTTTTATGAAAGTAGAATTTTTAAGCATAAATGCTGATGTACTTTATTTTTTTCCCTTATTTCCTCAGTTACAGAAGTACTCATTTTATATTATCTTTTAGGACATAATGTATTATTATGCTTTTAAGTCAATAAAAAACAATAAGATATAAGTCAAAATGTAAACAGATACAAATATTACAATGCCATTTAAAGACGTCACAAATAATCTACCTGAAGTATTGCTGTTGTTATATAATAGAGCCTATAATTCTAGTGAGTTTGTATTACTGCTGCTTCTACCCTACATTAGCATACATTGAAGGAAAGCCGTGAGTTGTTGAAAAATTCTCTACACATCATGTCATAGACACTTTACTTTGAAAGCGTGAAATCATCCAAACTGTAACGTTATGTGTAGGTATACCCTCCAAATGCTCAGTTACCTTCCATTCAGCAAGTCATAATTATAGCCCTTTCTTTTTTCCGAAGGGGCTAATGAACCATTCACTCGCCAGACGGAAGCTCCCTAACGTCTCATCAACATGTTCAACAGCCCTTCTATTAGGGTGAATCAAACTAATTCACTCTTAGTTAAAAAAAAAAAAAAAAAAAAAGTTCAACAGCATTGATAACTGGCTGAACTCAACTTTTTAACATTAGATAAATAGAACGTTAAGAGTTAACTTTAATTAAGGAAAAATTTATTAGGAACAACCCCAAGACTTACAAAATTAATTAGGAAAAAAAGCCAATCCTTTAAGTTAGATAATTATGAAAAGTATAAGTTATCCCTATGCCTTCCAAATAATTATCTATAATAAATCTAGGTAAAACCTGCTTTAATTAGGGCATGAAATTTTGTAGTGCAGCTTTTCACATTTTCTGGCTGACTGGAATCACATAATTTTAAAGCTAGAGGATACTTTACAGACCACATCAGACATTTCCCTTTTTACAAATGAGGACACTGAAGCCAAGAGGACTGAGGTCACAATAAAGAAGAGGCCAACAGAATCCAAAACTCAGTCTCTTGACTCTATAATCCAAAATGCGTCCCTTATATGAACAAGGTTGTCTCAATGACAGGTTCGAGGGAATCAAAGAAAAATGATTCATGGGAGAAGAGGAAATAAAATCGAATCCGGAAAACAAACAAAATTTATATCAAGTCTTAGAATCATTTTCTTTGTACCTTACACAAAATGACATATCTATTTCCCCTAATTAGAAATACACATTTAAATAAAAAAAATAGCTGAGGATTTCACAAAAATCCTTCCCACCAAAGCTGCAAAAAGACTAGGAAGTTACACAGATATGTGCATACAGATGAACTTACATCCACGTGAAGCCAAAGGCCATGCCTCTCACAGACGTCTGCTATTTCCTCCAGAGGATCAAACGCCCCCAATACCGTTGTACCAGAGGTGGCGCAGACAAGAAATGGTGCTGCTCCCTGTGAGAAGGACCCACACATAAGAATTGTCAACATCACTTCTAAATTTGTCCTGTAATAGGTTGGCAAACGTAAAGGTGATATATATATATCCATAAATTCATTTCTTTGGAAATAATCATTAATTCAGTGAATGTTTTTAAACTTCTCCATTATATAGCCTCTTCTTATAAATAGATTAAGGAAACTGAGGAAATGCTGTGACAACACTAGTCCTTTGTCCCAATTTGGTATGATCCTATTTTTATTCTCTCTTTCTGTAGTATTTTCTGTTCTTATATTTCCCAGATAGAAAGTGAAGAGCCTCATCCACGTTGGCAAACTGCCATTCTGCGTGATTTCTACCTCCTTCTTGGGGAGAGTCATCAGGACCTCCTGGTGCCAGCAGGGTTACCCTTCTCCAAAATAAAAACACATGCATTTGGAAGACAAACAATCAGCTCCAGGGACAAACCACACAGGCCTAACTGTTTGTTCCCTTGTGAAGTAAGTGCAGTTATAAAACAAAAAATGTGCTCGGGTACAAATCTGGTGTCAGAGGGATGGAGTAACCTCAATGGGGATACTCTCTCCAAAATAGGTGCTGCGACAGAGAAGTCTGTTAGGATATGCTAGAAGGGAGAACTTGAGTCACTCCTGTCAAATTTTTTTCTCCTTGTATAGCTGATGGCGGAATCTTGTAGAGTGAACAGGTGCCAGCGGGAAATGGAGAGAAAAGGGAGAATGTGCGGACATTTGAAGAGGAAAATGGTAATTCCATCCAAGCTAGCCAGCAATGTGGCCCCATAAGGGATTTCAAGGCAACCAGGTAGAGGAGGGCCCGTGAGGTTGAACAGACCCATGCTAGCATGTCAGCAGAGATGTGCTGCTGGCTGAGGAAGTGCCTTTCTGACAAAGGTAGGAGAGGGGGAAGCAACAAGAAACCTAAGATTCTAGAGTACCCGAGGAATAAGGGACAAGGACATTTACTGCCTATCAAATTAATTTTTATCTCCATTTAGGATGGAGTCATTTTTTCCTCATTTTTATCCTGAGGTGCAGTTGTTCTTGTAAAATATGGTTATGTCCCCCTTTTTCAAATTTGCTCTTTATTTTTTAAAAATTTATTGATTTAAATTAGCTTCAAGTATACAGTACATTGGTTAGACATCTATACAGCTCATAAAACAATTCCCCCAATTGCTCCCTCCCTCCCCTGGCCCTCCGCCTAGCCACCATATAAATGCTAACTGCATTCCCTCTGCCGTGCTCCTCACCCCTGTGATCAACTATCAACTACTAATTTGTACTTTTTTAACCCTTCACCCCATTCTCCCAGCCCCCACCCCTTGCCTTGCTGTCCACTACCAAATTGTCCACTATATTTGTGAGTCTGTTTTTGATTAGTTCTTTTTGTTCCTTAGATTCCACATGTAAATGAAATCATATGGTATTTATCTTTCTCTGTCTGACTTATTTCACTAAGCAAAGTAACCTCTAGGTCCATCCAAGTCATTGCAATGGTAGGATTTCATTTTTTTAATGGCCGAGTAATATTCCATTGTATATATGAATTTCTTTGTCCAGTCATCTGTTGATGCATTTATATTGCTTCCATATCTCAGCTATTATAAATTGTGCTGCAGTGAACACAGGGGTGCATAGATCTTTACAAATTAATGTTTTGGTTTTCTTTGGATAAATACCTAGAAGTGCAATTACTGGGTCAAAAAGTATATCCATTTTTAACTTTTTTGAGAAACCTCCGGACTGTTTTCCATAGCGGCTATATGGTTATGTCCCCTTTTAACGTCAGGGGTCGTTTCCCTTGAAGCAGACTCGCTCCAATTTACCTGACCACTGGCAGAAATATTATTTCTCAATGGGACAGAGACAGAGCAAGGCCACTTGGTCCACATCTCAAAACTGAGATGCACATGAATCAAAATGATGGCACGCAATGAATTTATTTGCCATTTGGGAAGATCGTTGTGACACATAGAATCTACTCCTAGATTTAAGGTGTCTTTAACAGTTGAGCTTTCCTCATAAACGATATGACATCCTGACAGTTGTGAGAAAACAACTATGCAAGCTATTATAGCTTATTAATGACTTTTCCTCACCTTTTTAACAATCTAGCTATAAATATCAGACCCAGAAATTAAACTTTTGCAATCTGGAGTTAACCTTCCAGATTTTTTTTCCCCTTTCACATATCTCATGTGATTAATGAGAAAATCCAATGGAAACAGTATTGATGGCATGCTGCCAATGAGCTGTAGTCTCTAAGAAAGTTTGTCATTTCAAACAGTTACACACAAAAATACTTTCAAATATTCAGTGGTTATACTAGTTTTATCTTTTCATAAGCACTTTAGAGCTTCTGAGGCCTCTGTGGTTTTCGCCATCTTTGTAACGGCATCAAGTAAAGGTCACTGCTCAACAGATTTTTAATGGATTGCGGTTGGCCAGGGAATTGAATCTCAGCAGCAAAAAAAAAAAAAAAGCTGGTATACTATTTTCTACATCTGAAACAATCCAAGTTAAAAGCATGAAACAAAACAACTAGATCTGAAGCTACTGCAAAAAATAAAATAGTCGTCAGCTATATTATTATCTCAGACTGGATGCAAGGTTTGTCCTTAGTGTATCGAAGCTCCAGTGTTAACTAATTTGAAAGAAAACTGAGCAGAAACACCAACTCTCATTCCAATGCCCTACTTTTAAATGTGCCTAAAGCAATTTTAACTTTCTAAAAACTTCTCTTTTCAAGTTCTCAACTTTAGAATATGTCAGTTTTATGTACTTTAATTGTCAAAATAAACACAAAGTTACACAATGAAAATAATGACTGCAGTGGAATAAAACCCATCAAATATGCTAGAACATGAGTTCTTAATAATACTAAGAAAAGAAAGAAAAGGTTTGGGCTGTCATTAGGGAATGCTAGGCAATCAGCCCATTCTTCTGAACATTAGCAAATAAGGGGAAAGAAGAAAACACTTATCCTGCTCTGCCTTGTGCAAACTGTGTCCTTAGGGAAACCAAATAGGGATGAGAGAACATTTTCGTCATAGTAGTATGCCTGCCAATAAACGAAGGAGGAGTGAGAGAATAAATTAGAACGTCACCTAATGTAGTAGTGGGTCTAGCCAATGGCAGCCAAATCCATGAGGTGAGAGGCTGACGCAGAGCTCTGTGACAACAGACTGACAATATCGGAACCCACCAGTCGGTGTTGCCACAGAGACAGGAGACGTCTCCTGATGGAAGGACAAACTTTATCCATGAATCCCTCCTGTTAAAAATTCCGATCTGAATCTGATCTAGTCTCAAGATCTAGCTACCAAGTTATAGGAAATAAAGAGAACAGATGGGCAGTACAGAAGAAGGGGGGAGGTTATAGTTTCAAATTCTTGTTGTAATCTACAAAATTCATAATTTGGAAAACTACCAGGGCAATGAACTTGGTTTCTTCAACAGATCAACTGCAGGAGTTAAAAAAAAAAAAAAAAAAAAAAAGGAAAAGGGGGAAGCTATAGACAAGAAAAACTTTATGTGATGAATCGACCAAAAGCAACAGAGAGACAGACCTTGTATAAACACTTATTCAAACGAGCCAAGTATTTTTTTTAAAGTAATGAGAAAAATTTTAATGTATAGTAGATATATGATGATATTAAGAAGTTATTATTTCTTATAATGGTATTGCTTTAAAAATACATAATTTTTACAGATTTATTGAGCTGTTTACAGATCAAATGATATGATGTGTGGGGTTTGCTTCAAACTAATCTTGCGGTGGTGGAAGGGGATAAGGTATAGATGCACCAGAATGAAATATAAGCTAATGGCTGTTAAAATTGAATGAAGTGCACATAAATGCTCATTATATTAGCGTTGGATGTATTTCAAATTTTCCATAATGGAAAGTTCAAGATTCAAATAAGAAAGAAGAGAGAGAGAGAATGACAGAGAGAGAGAAGGAAGGAAGGACGGAAAGAAGGAAAGAAGGAAGGGAGGCAGGGAGGGAGGGAGGGAGGGAGAGAGGAAGGAAGGAAGGAAGGAAGGAAGGAAGGAAGGAAGGAAGGAAGGAAGGAAGGAAGGAGGAAGGAAGGGAAGAAGGGAGGGAGGGAGGGAGAGAGAAAGGAAGGAAGGAAGAAAGGGAAGGAGGGAGGGAGGAAGGAAGGAAGGAAGGAAGGAAGGAAGAAGGAAGGGAAGGAGGGAGGGAGGGAGGGAGAGAGAGGGAGAGAGAGGGAGAGGGAGGGAGGAATGAATGAATCATATGAACCATACAAAAGCAACTTCTGTAGAAAAAGATAAAACTAGGTTTAAAAAAGATAAAATTGGAATTTGATATCTGTTGTTCGCAGCAGAACAAAAAGGTTGAATTAGAAAGTTACCCGAATCAAAGAAATCTGATAATCTATATAAAACAACTATCGAATCCACTTGTCATCGGAATGTTTTAAAAAAAAATAAAGACAAATGTAGATCAAAGGACACACCTGAGACCAAAACATTTGCAATTAAGGCAAAAAAATTTAAGTACAGAATTTTAAACCAAATACAATAATCTGCATACCCTGGATAAGGTGATTTTTATAAAAATTTTTAAAATATAAAGAGTAAAGTGGCAGAAAGATAATATGAAAACTTAAACTTAAAAATAAAATATTCCTTAAGAGTGTGAAATCCTATGAGGGGAGAGATACTCAGATCCCAGCTCTGAAGCTGGGCTTTTTCATTTTTCGGAAATCACATCTGACTTTGTTGCTACCTGTCATAAAGGAGAGTAGTCTCAAGTTCCTTCAGCAACGAAGACTGTGGTGAGATGGGAGGGGGCAGTGAAGTAGGTGCCCCTAATCCAGCAGGCTTAGAGTCTGAGAAACAAGATGGCCGGCACCACGACAAGAACGCATCTAAAGGCAGGTGTCAGGGCCAGCCCTAACTAGAATATAGCACCAGGGCCGTGCCTTGCTTTCCTCACCAACAGACACGTCAGCTTTAGTACATTCTGGCAGCTCAGAGAGAAGGTTCTGCCAGAGCTGAAATACTAGACTGAGGCCCAATACAGCGCTACAGTTATACATGGGATTTGGGTGAAGCAACCCGGGAAGAGAGGTTGATCAAGAGTCAGGAATCACTCTGAATACAACCCAGAGACAATCGGTTTGGCCAGCAGAACTCTCAGTCAGGGGTTCTGTAGGAGAGTGGCTGCAGGGACCCTGCAGGAGAGGCTAGGTTCACCTTTTAAGGCTAATTCTACGCAAGAATCCTGAATACAGTGATGTCAGTGTTTTTAATAGGCTTCAGCCAAATGGGATGAAAACACCTGAGCAACTACACAGACCATGAAGAGCTAAGCACCTGGAAACAGAGCATCTGTGAGTGAGTTACCCTATTTTAACGCTAACATGCTCTATTCTCAGTCCCACACCTAGGAACAGGTCTGGTGGCTTGCATTCCCTCCCTGGCATTCTCTCCCTCATGCCCAGACACATGCACACATTTTCTTTCCCTCTTTCTTCTCTTTTCCCTCTCACCTCTTTTCTGGCTTGCCAGATTTGCTTCTCCAGTTCATCAGGTATCATTTTACCTCTATAAGACACAGATTTGAGACATTTGGTTACGTTTAGTAGTACACAGACACCAGTACTGCTTTTTAAAAAGTATGAATTTCCTCCTCTGCCCACCAGGCTTCCGGATCCTGTCCCCATTACCTTCCATCTGTTTCCACAAAGCAAACATTCTCAGTACCGATCCCAAGAAAGGAGGCTGCCTTCTTCATGGAGTAATGACACTAAATTTAAAAGGACAAGGAGGGAAGAGAGGGACATGAATATGTAGTATGAAAAAAATTATTGCTTATTATCTAAGTGAGTGTAAGTCACATGGCCAAGCCCAATCTTTGGAACATTATCTCATAAAAGAAAGAAAAAGTGGTAATTTAATTGAGTTCCTTAGTGGTTGAGAACAACTGACTTTGGTTGGGGGTCATAGAAACCAGGATTTAAGTCCAAGTTTCCCCAGTTACAGCTATGGAATCTTAAACAAAAAAAAATGTGCACTACTCAAGCCTTTGTTTGCTAATCTATAAAATGGGCATGCCAGTGCCTAGTTCATCTTTGTCACAGAATTAAATGGGTCAAGATACGTAAAGGGCTTAGCACAGAGCCTAGCATATGGAACAAACTTGGTCACTAGAGGTTACTGTTTTCCATAACACTGAGTGGAGTTGCTTTTGATGCTACTAATAAGACTTGGTATTAATGCGCAGAGAATCTGGTCCACTTCTAACTCGAAACCCTCTAAGGAGTGAGCAAGACTCTGTCTCAAAAATTTTAATCACAGACCGCAGAAGAATTTCATTATTTTCAAGAACAATGAGTTATAAATACTGATCAGACACTTGATGAATCTTGCTTAATACTGAATGTAAAACTAAAATCAGACACACGAGAATGTGACTAAAATCGAAAGAACAAAAGTAATAATAATTTATAGACACATTACTTTCTGCAGTCCTGGCATAAATGGGGCTAATGGCTCTGGAATTAGGCTTTGTCAATTTCTTATTGGAAAGAGTATATGTTTTAGATTGTTGGGCCTTTCTTCCCTACTATATAAAGCCTATAAAATCATTAACATTCAAACACTGGAGATGTCAGTCTTTATACATTAGAGTGGACAGGTGGTCAATTAATTCTTTTTCATGCCAGAAAAATTAAGGTGCTAAAGGACATTATTGCACCAAAAAAAAACTTAGTAATTTAATTTGTAGGTATGAATACATTAAAAGAGTAGTCATGCCTTCACACTTAACTTGATATATTCTCTCAAATGTGGTAATTTTTTTCTTCTTTTGTCAAGAGAGTTTTATTGTAAGCTCTTTTTTTTTTTTAACTCTGTAAAAATAAATGCAGAAGTAACACCATCAGGAAAAATAAAACCATCCTAGGTAATTAATTTCCAAATATCAAATAGGACATGATCAAAATGCCTGAAGGATGCATTCATTTGGGATGTTGCAAGAACAAATGCATAGAAGTAATAATGTACACGAAAACGTAGTTAATTCTCTACTTGCTACATCAGTCTGCCATAGCTAAGGTGAAATAGCTAAGGCCAGTTATTTCCCAACAAAGATTTGGGCCCTGGCAACCAAACGGCTATAGATTTCATAGTGATAAACAGTAGCCTACCCCACTGACATGTGCCAGTAAGGAAAATCACATTGCTTTGCCCTGGGAAACAGCAAAATATCCCCAAACAACAGATCTGTTCAATAAAACACTGGTAATCAGAATAAGGATAGTTTCAGCGGAGCTATATTTGGGTGCCTCAGGGCAAAGTATAGTCCAATATCAATCTCAAGTGCAGAGGAGGCAGATTAAAAACAGACTGTAAAACTGAAGTCTAAAGATCTGAAAGCATCAGAGGAAAAAAAGCCTGGAAGGGAAAAAAAGAGAGAGCAATGCTTCAATACGCCGAGTAGTTTCAAGAAAAAACCTAGATGGATAGAGTTCAGAAGTAACAGCTGCATTTAGAAACAAACAGTGGCTGCTCCCATTGCTGGCAGAAGATAAGTCAGCCATTCTAAGACCCAGTCTCCCCCCAGGTTTCATTTGTCTGCAAGAGACACAACAATCTCAATGGGTGTTCACGTCTATAAAGATAAAACAGCAGGTGCCTACGTGAAAGACAGAATTGCACTGATGTTCTCCTTTCTGGTTCCAGCAAGGATTATTTCTGTGACTTTAAATTTCTCAATGAGCCACTGCTTTCCCCTCCCATAGACTGTGTTCTGGACACTTGGACTCCTTCTAGTGATGACTAGTCTGACACTCATATTGGCTCTGGGTGGTAGGGAGAGCAAGGTCTGTGAATGTTATATGTTAGAGAATGAAGAAAAGGCATTTACAGGGACTTCTCCAAGAACACACAGCTGGTTCAGTTTCTAAAGAAGCAGAGCCAACGTCCAGGTGGACTATTCCATGCCCTCCGTGGCATCCTAAGAGCACCCGCTGACCTGTGGAGATGCCTGCAATAGCAGCCAAGTCCAGGTCAGTCTTGCCTAGAGAGCAGGGCCAGGAATAGGGTGAGCGAATGAGGCACTTTGGATACAAAATTTAAGGAGGCATTACCTAAAGACATGTACCCTGGACATCTCATTCACCTCGCCCTAGCCTCCGTCTGCCGGAGGACAACGGATCACTGGCCTGGGAGCAAAAAGAGTTTCTTTTCTCCCTTCACTCCTTAGTGGCAGACAATGATCCCTACTTTATACTGTTTCCCCAAACGATTTGAATTACAAACTGAGGATTTCTACAAATTCAAGGGATTCATCTTAACTTCTAATTAAGCCACACATTTATTTACTTTTATTACTTTTTGAAAAAAAAAAAATCCCCTTCTTCTTGGTTCCTATTTAGCCTAGAGGGGCTACCTTGGATAAGCTGACAGTAAAAGGATCTCTGTCATGACTTTCCGGGTCTCCATCTACAGTTGAATTATAGTCGAAACCCAAAATATGCAAAAACACATTCAGTGGTGGGTACATATATTCTGCATCTGATGGTGCAAGGTAATGAACCTGGTTAATGTGGGGCAGCATAAGAAGCGAAAAAGTAAAACCACCTAGTGGACGATATGGGAAAATAACCCCAAGGCCATAGACAAAGATCTAAAACAATAGGAGGGAGGGAAAGCAAAAAGATTAACATTAAGGTTTAAGACCATTTAGGAAACAACCTTATTTAATTCTTTGTTTTTAACTAAATAATAATTATTATTTAGTTATTATTTATAGGTTATTTAGTGGTGAAGGTGGTCATAAAGTATGAATTAAAATAATGCAAATGCTATTCTGATTCTCTTTGGCAAAGCAGGGACAGAAATGAGCTGTAAAGCAGAATCTGGTTGGGAGTGGAGGTTGAGAATATGTAGTCAAGATTATAGCGTGTGTTCAAAGTTATGGAATTTTTCTGTGGGATTGGCATTTTTATGTAAAATTCTTTTGTGTAATCTCTAGCCCCAGTGTGGTGGTGTTAGGTTCACATTAGGTCATGAGGGTCAGACTCTCCTGGGATTAGAGTCCTTAGAAAAAGAGGAAGACAGAGAGCTCTCACTCTGCCCACAAGCACGAACGGAGGAAAGGCCAGGTGAGGACACAGTGGTCCACAAGCAGGAAGTGAGCTCCCAGAGAAATAATTATCTGTTGTTTTAGCTACCCCATCTATGATAGTTGGTTATGGCAGCCTGAGCAAACTAAAACGCACATCTAGTCTTGGTTTTCTGGCTTTTTGCATATATATCTCCATCAGAGATTTCAAAAAAATATTTAGTGTTGGTTTCACAACCATGTAAGTGTTCGATTTCTTTCCACTCCCAATTTGCCAGCTACACCTGTGTTACTGATTTTCCTCAGGCATTTCCTTTTTCTAGGCATTCATAGAATCTTCCCCCTTTCCAGGGCAATTATTCCAGAAAAGACCTCTAGCAAGTTTTAAGTCAAATAAAGAAGGAAAAAGGCAAAAGTGAAAGCAGTGAGCTGATAGCATAGGCCTTTTTAATCATATCCAGCTTTCCTAGGCATGTAACTAGGAATTCGAATGCAGGAGGGGCTTTGCATTTCTGATATGCCTGGGTTCCCCAAATTGAAAAACCAAGGGTCGGAACCTAGAGAGGAAAACTCTACTCCATAAAATTCAAACAGCCAAGTATTTTTCCCAGATGTCCGTGTTCCTATTCTTTTCTTGCTGCAGGAAGAATGCCTAATGAAGAAGGGCCTTGGGGTGACTGGGTGAAGAATCTCAGCCTAGATGAGTCTCCCACGTGCCTCCCAACACCCAATGCCAACTTTGCATTTAGTGCTGAACTGACCAGAGCAAAGGTCAGACAGGACAGGAGGAAAACATGGGAGTCTCCAGGTTTTCTTCCACTGCTGACCTCTTGGTGCACAATTTGTCCTTTCATGATAATGAAGTGACTTTTTCTTCTTGAAAGAAAATAACAAATACAGAAAAGCCCAGCTGGAAATAACACAGAATTTTCCTATTTTCCCTGTATCATATGTTTGACAAGAGACGTAGGGTTGTTTCAGAAGGTACCAAAGCTAAATTCTTCCAGCCAGGAATATGGGGCAGAAGCAGTCGTAGAATGGAGAGAGGCACCCATTGGAATCACACAAAAATAGAAAAAGAAAAAAATAATATCTTCCTAATAAGATGGCATGTAAGCTGTGGGATCTATTCTGTCATTATAGCTGGATCATTCTCCTCCTAATAATATTAATAGCTAATGTTTTTGTCAATGTATCACGTGCCAGATGCGACTTTACACGCATTAACTCGTTCAGTCTCTGCAACAACCCACTAACCAGTAACTACTAAGCTCTTGTGGCTGCTGGGTTGCATTAACGGCCCCAAATTGTTTACTGCTCCCTGTGCCCATACCCTTTGGCAGACGGCTTTGCAGCAAATCTCCTTAACAGAGAGAATATTTTCCTGCTTCTTGGATTTGGGTTCCTAAATGTGACTTAGTTTGCCAAGAAAATGAAGTAGAAACGACAATGTACCAGTTCTGAGCCCAGGGCTCAAAGAATCCTGGCATGTTTCCATGCCGTTTTTTCCTCTGCATCACCGACACAACAGCACACCTGGACTAACTTGCTGGAGGGTGAGAGACAATGGCGCTGGGAGGACTCGCTGGAGTCATCCCAACAAAGCTGCTCTTAGATCAGCCATTGGCCAGCCAAACCCCAGCCAGGTAAGGGAGCACAGCGAGAGCAGCAGAGCTGCCAGCTACCCCGAGACTTGTAAGCAATGATATATAGTTATAGTTCTATGCCACTGGTTTGAGGATCATTTGTTAGATACCAGAGCTGATATGCTCATTTTTATAAATCAGAAAACTAAGGCACAGAGGAGTAAATCAACTTACCCAAAGTCACTCAGATAGTAAGTAGTAAAAACGAAATAAATCCAGGTAGCCTACTTCAAAATCAATGCCCCTATTCACAATCAGACCTTCTACTTTGATGGAAAATAAAATGAGATAGAGGACTGTGGCACTATCCAATTGTGTGTGTGTGTGATATGTTCACTATTAATGAATATCTCCCTTTCTTCTTGAAAAGCCCTTGGGTTAGCCATTCAAAGCGATCCATTTTATAAGAAAATGTGAGTAGAAGACATAGCCGAGATCAGTATCAGTCATCTAAGTTCTAATAAATGAGATACTCAAAGAAGAGATTCACAGAAAGAGACAGCACTTTCGAATTAAATCTTCTCTTTTCCTAAACAAAATGTTACAAACTATAAATTTTAAATAAAGGTGATGTACAAAATTGGGTGGCCAATATCGAACCCATCAGAATTTCTTTTGGAATGAAATACGATGTTACATTTAGGCATATTAGTCACATACGGAGAGGATAAAAGCACATCAGGAGTCTACAAACAAACAAGCCCTCTTAAATAATGCATTCTTAGAAAATCTATATCGGACATCAAAAATAATTTTTTACCTCTGCAGATGTGAAAAGGATTAATCTTGGCAACCCAGACAGCCCCTTTTCCTTAATATCAGGACAATATTTGTATCTAGCTAAATTCATGGCATACATATTGGACACTGAACCACCTGCAAAAACAAAATTGAAATGACATATTTATAGCATGAAGTTACAGCTCCCTAAGTGCTGACTCCAGTGGAAAGCATAAATGGCTGTGTCTGCTCTAGCCTAATGACAAATCACTGTGAAAGTCATCTGAACACCGCACCCCCACCCCATTACTCTTACACACTTCCTAGTCTCCAATTCCAGCAATTTCCAATCTCAGCAAAGTGAGAAGTTCTGGTCTATTCTCTTATTCCAGTTTTTCCAGATTAAAAGTTTCTATCTGCGAGCTCTACACCCAGGTACCCACAGTTAATAGTATTCTTTTTATCTGTCATCTGATCAATAAAATGACAGTATATGTTCATCTTTGGCTCCAAAAAAGGACTAGAAGATAAACAAAATGTGATTTAGGAACCTTCTCAAATAAAACTGATTTAAAACCTTAAAAACTTTTTATAGCCCTTCTAAATTCCCAATAGCAGAAAAATTTATTTGTGTTAGGTACGAATCCTCATTTTGTTTAGCATTTATGTCATTTATTTAGCATTTATGCAAAAAATGATCACTCTGGAGAAAGGCACAAGCTAGAGTCTCCCCAAGTAGCATTATTTCTTCAGTTATAGGAGAGAAGTAGTATTACTAATATGTAACTTTTTGCAATGCGTAAATCTGAAAAGAGCTGTTCCTCCTATAACATATTAATACATTTGTAGATGCTTGTAAGAGAAGGGAGATGGCAATAACTAATTGTACATACCTGGGTTAAATATTCCATCCCCTTCTTTCCAGCCAATAAATTCAATCATTTTCTTCAGAACCGCTTCTTCCACTAATAGAAACACTGGGGACACCTCATACGTATAACTAGATAGATATAAAAAACACTTCACTTCTATGACTAGAGTCAAACCATCCCTTTGGTGTCCCAAGAAATGCACATAGGGTTTTATTAAACCAAGAGGCTGCTGAAGTGTAGTACAGTCTTTGGAAATGTATCCATCGGAAATAGAGAAATACACAGTTAGTGATAATGCTAGTTGTGGTTAGATAAATGCCAGTAGTTAGTGGCCTTAGGGATATGCAAGCTACTGGAGCGGTCTCAATTTACAGAAAAGCTTCAATTCCATTGGGAGAGATAAAGATAGAGCATCTGGATCTTTGTGTTAGCCATGAACAGTGGCCCATTTATCCTGTGAATGCTGCTTTGGATGCGGGCTAAAGAAAAAAACATTGTCATGGTAACCAGGTTTTATTAGGTTACTACTGTGGGTAACCTAACAGTCAGCTCGAGAGAGTATACTTGGATAATACTCATCCTGAATTACACCTTCCTCCACCACACACCTGAGTTTATACAAATGGGAAATGCTCTGAGGGTCATCTGTTATTACAGGATGATTTCACTACAAAGCACTACCCAGATCCCCTGTCGATGAAGGATTTGTTGCTCCAGATGGAAGGTTGTCGTCAAGGCATTACTACGTTAGCTCCTTTAGAAATTGCCCTAGCTGCAAGGAGCCATCCTTCCTTAGGTCACGCCCTTTTCTGTGCTAGTCCCACCTGATGACTGGTCCAGCTGGAGGTATAAAGGCCTAGCCACGAGAGCCCAAGACAAAGGGCCTTTGCAGCTCCAGATGGGTCAGCCGAGATTGTCATTGAGCCAGCATCGCAGCTTGGCTCCTTTCCTCTGCCCACTTCTGCCTCCTTCCCCTCCCAACACTCATGATGATCCCAAGGGTATTCCTTAATAAACACCTTCCTCATAAATTCCATCTCGAGCAGCTTCCCATGGAACCCAAACTAGGACAGTTACCACGCCCAGTTTTGTCATGTTTGAGTCTCTTCACAACTTGAGGGTGACCAAATATCTATAACATCCTTCTCTAACAATGACATGCTTACAATAAATTGTATCTGAATATGTATGTATTCTAATATGTAAGGTAAGCAGACACATTTAAAGTTATAGTCACAGAATTTAATGTGATTCTTTTAACATCTGGAAGGGAAACTTTGGGAAGGAAGAAAAAAAACTACTATGTGTCACCCTCCCGTGTGGCAAGCACCTACAGACATTATGACATTTTCAATCATTCTAGGAAACCAATTTACACATATCAAAAATGTGGGGGGAAAAGTATATGTGTATATGTGCACCTACAAATACAAGTGCAATAATCATTCACTTTTTTAGAAGAAAAAAAATAATATTAAACCTGTCTTTGAAAACTGGCTCAACTGTAAACCAAGGAACAGGCCTGGAGGTGGGGGAGGGCAGTGCAGAATGCTCCCGCGGCTCCGTCACGTTTTGAGTGGATTGTTCAGCTTAGCAGCAGTTTAATACTTCAAAAACTTCTAAAGATTTCAGTTAAAAGAACCCAGATGAGACGTTAAAAAACCCAAGATGTATAAGGAAATGTTCAGAAAATTGTGTAATTTTCCTGTCTCCTGAGTCATCTACCACTTTAACTCTCCCGCCCACTGAAACCTGGTTTCATCTCGCATGACTCCACCCCATGTTCTTTAACTGAAGTCACCCATGACACCCACGCTGCAGATTCAGGGGACACGTCGTAGTCTTTGTCTTAGTTAAATACTCGACGACGTGTGACTCTGGACACACTCTCCAGCGTGGCTCCCCTGCTTTCCCACTTAAGCTTCCCTTTCTCCTTCCCCACTGCAAGCTGATCCTCCTTAACGCCCACTCCTAAGCCCTCGTCTCTCCTCGCTCTACACTCTGTCCCACGGGCAGTGCTTCTGTCTCCTGATCTGCTGTTATTCTAAGTGTCTCCACTTTTTCTCATTAAAATCACCTGTAGGGCTTTGCAAATATGATGCCTGGGAGACACCCACAGAAATTCAGATTTAATTGGTCTGGGGTTGGGACCCATGGCTCAAAATTTTTTTTTTTAAAAAGTTCCCAGGTTGCTTCTAATGAGCAGAATGGGTTGAGAATCACTAACTTAAGGAATTTCATCCGTGCCCACTATTTCAACTACCATCATTCACCAATAGCTTCTGAATCAATACCTTTCATACAGATAACAGAATTTCAGTCCCATTTATCTCTCAACTCGGTTGGTATAGACCCTTGGATAGCTGGAAATTATTGGGAATTCAAATGCTCACATTGAAAATTGAACTCTTCCTTTTGTCTTTTTCATCACGTATTTAAAAACTGGTCCCCTTTCCAACGCTTCTAATCTCAATAAATGACACTACCATCAACTCAGCTATGAAACCCAGAAACCCGGGCATCATCTCGTAAATCTCCTTTGTGTCCTCATTTCCGAGATCCAATATATTATTCAGTCTTTTCTGTTTTATCTTCTAAATACATTTTTTGGTCTCTATTTCTACCTCTCTCACCTAAGTCCAAGCTACTATAATCCCTCTCCTGACTAAGGTAACATCCTCCTTATTGGTTTTCTCTAATCCTCTCTCCACATTTCCAGTGATTTTTTTCAATAAGCAAATGGCACCTAATGATTTAAAAACCTTCCATGGCTTTCCATCGTACTTAGAATAACTCACGAACATGGCCCACAGAGTCCCGCCTGTCTGTCTCCTATCTATATCTCCAGTCTGCTTCTTTAGTATACCCCCGATAGCTCTATCACCAAACCCGCACCAGCCCTTCAGTTCATAGCATGTGTCATGCTGTCTCCTGCCACAAGGCCTTTGTAGATGCTGTTCTGTCTGTTTAGAACTCATCTTTCCTCTTTTCACCAAGTTATTTTTCCTCACCCTTCGGTTCTTAGCTGTAACTTCCTCAGAGAAGATTTCCTAGAGCACCCAACTAAGAAAAGTTATCCCATTTGCATTTAGAGCATCATGCACCTTTCCTTCTCGTGAAAATTGGAATTTTAGATTAATTTGTGTGGCCATTCTGATTAATTTGCAATGGAGCATCTCTCATTAGATGTTTTTGCTTCATGAAGGCAAGGTCGAGGTATGTTTTTACTCAACGTGTCTCTCTATCACTTAGCACTGGTGGCTTTTCATGCAGGAATAAATTAAAAGTTGCTTACTCAATTTTCTCATCAGTTGAGTGGAGATAACAATGCCTGCCTTATCCCCCTCACAGTACCACTATCAAATCAAACAGCTCTTTGAATACTGCTGTCATAAGACTGTTCCATTACTCAAGATGACACTGCACAAATGAAACCATTAACTAGAAATTTATGAAATAAAATTTCATATACTTAAAAACATCTCTAATGCATGTTCAGTGTAAAATTACAGTAAAATGGTACTTACACACTCGGGTTTAACGCTTCTGTCATAAATCGGGCCACCAAGGAGTAATAATCAAGTCCAGCATACAACTGGTTGAAAAATCTTGGATGGTCTATAAATTGAAACAGAGTATTTAACTACACAGCAATAAAAAAGGAAAAAAAAAACCAATAGAGTAATAACATAAATCTTTTAGACAATGAAAGGAGGTGGACACAAAAGAGTATACACTGCATGATCCTACATACACGACATTCAACGTCAGGCAAAGCTGATCTATGGAAATAAAGGTCAGAATTCTGGGTACCTGTGGGAAGGAGATATTGGTTAGGAAGGGGCTTGCAGAGCCTCTGGAGTGCTGAAAATGGTCTCAGTCTCTATCTGGGTGATGGTTACCTACATACACAGATATGTACAAATTCATCCCTCTGAGAGCTTAAGATTTGTTCATTTTACTGAATGTAAATTATACTTCAATTTAAAAAAAAAAACTTTCAAAACCTAATCATGCACAAAGGAAATAAATTAGAGCTCTTTTTTACTGAACAATATGTTTGTAAGTAAAACTTGAGTAATCTTTAAGAGTTTTGGTTTACCTGACCCAAACCAAAACCCTTAAGAAATGGGTTATTTGAACATTGTTTGTACATGTATCAAAGCCTGTTACCTTTATTCTCTGAAAATACTGATATTAGCTTTACTAAATTTAAACATATTTTACTCACCAACAGGGTTCACTTCATGCGACTGACAGTGAATGGCCTTTTTATTTTTCAGATTGGACCGTTTTTCATAATGTAACTGGCATTATGTAGATGGATTAAGATGTGATTCATTATGCAGCTTATATAAACTTTCTGATTCAACCTTTTTCAACGCAAGTTGCCTTTAAGACTCAAACAACCTCGGTTCTAACTTTTTTTCTTTTTTTCTTTTTTTTTCCTCCTATAGAAGATCTCATAAAGGTTCTTGGCTTTACACGGTGTGAATATTCACACTGAATGCCAGGCTAACTGGCTTGACATTCTCAATGGTTGGAAGCCCAGCATGACCAGGAACAAAGAGGCAGGAGGTCTATTTCTAACTTTGAATATTTGGGAACCATTTCGGTCAGTGACCTCTCATTACTACTTACAGCTTTGCTTTCGCTGGTTTCCCTCTCTTAACTAGAAGTTCAATGAAAAACAAAAGTTTCAGCAGAAAAATGTCTTTTTAAATAAAACATGGAAAACTTCCTCTAATCTGGCAAAGGAGAGCAGACATTGCTATAAGTAATTTTAAGATTTTAATTTTAGTTCTGTGTTAATTTATGATTGATTTCATTGGTAACATTATGAAAAATATCCAGTAAACTGAAAAATCTACTGTATTAAATGTCATTCTACACTTTTGACAGGCACTATAATAATAAGATATGCATCTCTGCTTTTGAAAAGCTAAGCGGGTTTTTGATACATATACCAGACTTTCCCAAGAGAATATAGACTAATTATTTTTAGCCAGGATTTTATTATGTTTCTTCCACTAAATTTAGTTCAGTGTCAGAATTCACAAAGCATAATGCCTGTATGGTCTTAAGCACTAGATTACCTTTGTATTACACCTGGAAATACATTTGGAAAGTATTCTCCTACTTTTGGAATTTGTTCACTGAGTATATAGGATATTAACAATCAGTAAAAATAGTACTCAGAACAAAACTGATATGTTATTGCATTTACAAAGATCACAGTGGTTAAGCAGTATTATAAAACTATCACAGCAAAAATTTACCATATACATTATTCATTTTTCTTATACCTTCCTAAAGATTTTTACTTTTTGATTCTGCTAGATTTGATAAAATAATTTGGTAATTACCAATGGCCAAGACTTTGTAAATATCTTTCAAACAAATCTATTCCTATTTATGTTAAAGAGATACCCTTGCATATTCTGGACCATCAAGATTTAAAATGCCTTACAAATTCTATAATCAAAATATTATTTGCCAGTTTGGATGAACATAAAAAATAAGTAGCAGTCAGAATATATGGTCTTGATTATAAATGGAGGATGGGGATTACCAAGGAGTAGATAATATTTATATGTGACCAGTAACAGCAACAGTTTTTCTATTAATCTAATTCTGGCTTTTATGACAAATCTGTAATAAAGATTAAATGAACCATATAAAAATACCAGAACCATTATTTTTTGATTCAGGTTTCTCATCCCATAAACACTGTCACACTCAGCTCTACCATGATGTAAATACATGCTGAAGAAAATGTAAAGACTTGTTAGAGGTACAGGTAAAAGTAAGTAAATTAAAGTTCTCACTAGTTTTGACACTGTAGCGGATAACATCCTGGCAGAGTTCCAGCAGCCTGTGGTGGGGCTCTCCTGTGTCTCTCAGTTCCAGATCAAGAAGTTGTTTCAGTTGTTCAGGAGGCCGCCATTCACAAACCTGGAGGTCCAGCAATGGCACAGTTAATTGAGCACCCGTGAGAGCCAAGTATTGAAAGAATGTTAGAAGCATAAACCCTACCTACCCTTTTGACACTTCTAGACAAGTGGGAGAGACAGGGATTGAAAGGTGTGACCGTAGTTCAGCATGAAAAAAGCTATCACAGAAATGCAGAAATCACTGGAACAGGTGAGGGGCCCCATCCTAGGTTTGGAAGGTCAAAGATTTCCTGGGGGAACCGATATCTAGATTGTTAAATAAAATAAGAATAGAGTGTACCAAGCAAAGATTAGGGGATGGGGTAATGCAAGGGACATTCTAGGTGGAAATAACGAAGTAGCAAAGGCTGAAATACGTATAAAGGAGCTCATGGCACATGGGGAGAATGAAGGAAGTTTGGTGTGGCTAAAACATGGAGTGTGAGGAAAGGAGAGGCAGGAAGTAAGGCTGGAATGCTAAATAACTTCCAACTAGTCTCTCTGCTTGTTCCCTTGCCCCATACGGTCTACTATCCACCAAGCACAGAGGGATCCTCTTAAACCGAAGCCATGGCCATTCCTCTGCTCAAATATCTCCAATGGGTCCCATGTCTTTCAAAGTAAAACTCAAAGTCCTTACAATAACCTAAAATGATCTGTATAATCTGCTTTCCTTGGCAATGTTTCCTTCCTGGTCTCATTGAACACGACTTTCCTCCTGACTCTGCCTTGCCACTCTGCCTCCTTGCTATTTCTTAAACATCCCAGGCATGCTTCCCACCTCAAGGTCTCTGCGCTGGCTATGCCCTTCGCCTGGAATGCTTTCCTCCAAATATTTTCATATCTAACTTCCTCACTTCTTTCCAAGTTCTACTCAAACGGCACCTTCTCAGTTACAGCACTTCTGGTCGCCTCATTTAAAATCTCAAGCTGCACATTATCTCTATTACCCTCTCTAACTTTTTCTACTCTGTTATTTTTCCATAGCACTTATGACCTTCCCACATTTATTATGTCCCATATAATCTCCATGAGAGCAGAGATATGGTCTGTTTGCCCATTCGTCCCAATAAGAGGATGCTCAATAAAAATGTGATTAATGAATAAATAAATGAATGAATGAAGAAATGAACATGACCCATATCATGTCAAGCTTTATGTGACATATTATAGAGTTTGAACTTGGCACTAAGGAAGTCATTGGAATTTTTTGGTCAGGGGAATGGTATGATCATATTTGTGTTTTGGACAATAACTTTAGTTGCTATGTAGAAACTCCAAGTAAAATTGGCAATAAGAAGTGACCATAATAAATCAGGCAAGAGGAGAAGATAGGCTGGATGAGGGTAAGATATCACAGGAATGAAGTATTTCTAGAGATTTTAAAAATGCAGAATCAATAAAACATGGAAATTGATTTCACAGTGAGGAGGAGGGACAGAGATGACCAGCATGACCCTGAGGTCTCTAGCTTGCTTGCATATGTGAGTTGATGGTCATGATGGGAAGAAGCACCCAGTAGTGGGTGAGGTGGGGCTGACGAGTTTTGAGAATATTTAGTTTAAGGCTTCTCAGGACATCCAAAAGGAGTGTAGCAGTTGGTCTAAAGCTCTCGTGAAAGATCAGGAACAGAGTTTCAGGCATACACTGTGAAAATCTCACAGAGATGGCATGGCTCAGACCGAACACACAGCTAAGGAGAAAAGGTGCAGGATCTCACCTGAGCAACACTACACTTAAGAAATGGACGAAGGGAGAGGCGCTCATGGGTGAGGTGGAGGACTCGCCAGAGAGGAAGGCAGAATCCTAGAAGAGTCCAGTGCTATTAAAGCAAAGAAAAAAGAATGTTCTAAGGAGAACATCCCTGTCAAGTCCTGGTGAGAAGCCAAATTAGATAAAGATTGAGAAGTGCTCATGGGATTTATCAACAAGGAGATGTTCTTGGCAAGAGCGATTTGATGTAGAGGTGGGAATGGAGGCCAGATTGCCGTGAAGTGAGGGTGTAGGAGGTGAGGAAATAGAAGGAGGGACGGAGCGTAGACAATCTTTAAAAAGTTTGGCTGTGGAGGGGAGGAGAGAGACAGGGGAGTAGTCAGGAAGTGAGGCGACTAGGAGGTGGGAGGCTGGGGGAAGTAGGAGGAATACCAAGTTGTCCAAGAAGTATGACATTTAACTCTGACGTTAGGACTACACAGGCAGAGGCAAATCGGCAGTGACCGAAACAATTAAAAAGAATAACTACTGATACACACAACAGCACGATGAATCTCAAATACATTTTACTGAGGGAAAATAGCGAGATTCAAAAGGCTACTTGTGGTATGATTCTATCTATCTGACATTCTGGAAAAGAGGAAACTACGGGGACACAAAACAGATCAAAGGCTGCTAAGATCTGGAGGTGAGGGCAGGGGCAGGCCTGACTGCAGAGGGGCACAGCAAAATCTGGGGGGTGATGGAACTGTCCTTATCTTAATTGTGGTGATGGTTGAATGACTTCACGAAACTCAGAAGAGCAAAAGGAGTAAATTTTGCTGAATGTAAATTATAATTTAATTTCAAAGTGGAGGAGGCGGGGACTGAAGAAGCATGTCTACCAAAGAGGGCACTAGAGTAATAATCTCGCGAAGTGTGGGGGTGTATCTGCAAGTTGCCTTTAAATGGTGTCCTGCTGGATCGCTGACAAAGCAGGCTGAGTTAATGGCATAAAAACTTCGCCCCTCCCTCAATCTCAACATAGCTTTCAATCCAACGTCACGTGGCTAGCCGGCACATCTACTATATTGTGATTGACTTCTGGTTTATTAATTGAAAACTTAGGATCATAAGCCCCGCTTCTCACCTGATCTCCCATTGGCTCTCTATAAACACTTCTTTCTAGGCAAAAAGGTCCCCTTACTATGTTAAATACATCTTGTCCCTTTGCAACTCTCTTTCTATTAGTTACCTTCCTGCTTTTTTTGACACACACAGGTTGATTTCTCTGCCCATCAAAATCTTATTTAACCTTCACATACCACATCAAAGCTCAAGGTGCCCTCTCCTCTGTGAAATTCCCAAAGTCAGCCCTGGTCACAGGCCGTTTATCACATTCTTACTGGGACTCCCTATTCTCTTGTTCAATGAAAACTTATCCTTTCAATTAGATTATAAATTCAGTTCAAAACTGAGCCTTTATCTTATTTTCCTTTATAACTTCCAGGGCCAAATATAATGCCTTACCCATAGCTAACACTCAGTTAATATTTAATGACTGAATAAAGGTCAATTTAAAAAAAATCTTACCAGAGGAATAGTGTGCTCCAAAGTTAAGCAGGTACAAAATATTTCACACGTACAGATAAGATCAGAAAATATGCAATTATAAATATACAATCAGGAAATATCATCAGTGATTTTCACCTTGAACATAGCTATTCAAAGTTCACAAGTCATTTCAACCTATTTTTCTATTAGTTTTCCCAAATGCATGTGATCAAAAATTCAGAATAAATACCACTTCGCCTTCAAAATGTTTTTTAAAATGACATTTATTTCTGACTAATAGAATTGGAATAAAAATCTCTTCTATACAGCCATTTGTTGATAATCCAATTCCAAGAGGAAAGGCGATCAATGTGATAAAGAGTAATTTAGGGATTTAAAGAGATATATAGAGGAGTCGCGCAGACTCTGAAGCCAGACTGCCTGGATGTTAGTGTCAGCTCTGATACTCATTAGCATGTGATCTTGGGCAAAGTACTTGTCTTCTTGGTGCCTCATTTTTTCCCTCATGACTAAAATAGAGTTAATAAATAGCACCTGGCACATCATAAGTATTCTTAAGAATAGATGTTATTAGTAGTGGTTCCCAGATCATTTTGAATCTGATTTCGAGCCAGAATTTGAAACCTAGAACCAATAATTGGTACCAGTCAGAAGTCATACTTAACAAGCCAAGATTTCTAACCTCAGTTCAGACAAGTTCCTCGTATGGATGCTCAGATAAATTTTAAAACTTTTCACACCTTTGTCTACCTTCTGCCAAGTTTTTATTAGCTACATACAGAATATGAACCAAAAAATGAAGAGCAAAGGGTATTTTGGAGAGTGTATAAATCAGACATCAGGTTATTCACAGTCTACATTGTTATCTAGGGTAGAAAGCTTGGTCCCTGCACTTCACAGCCTCATCTGCATAAGCTCTGGAATCCCAGGGAAACTTCCAACACACGATGGCTGGCAAGTTAGGAGTCAGCCATTCCAGGAAAGCAGATGCGAGAGGGGGCGGGAGGCGGGTGCAAACATTGGTATCTGGGTAGCCCCTTGAAACAAAGGTACAGAGAAGATGAAAGTGTGTGCTTCCCGTTTCCCTTACATCTAGCCATCCGGATTTGAAAAAAAAAAAAAAAAAAAAAACTATCTTTTCCATTCCTGTGATTTCCTATAGGTGCTTTTATTTACCTTCTCGTTGATATCTGTAGCCTTCGAAACCACCTGTTCCATTATCAGCCTACAGGCCTCTTCAACAAATTTTTCTCCTGCTTTTGCATCTGTTGTGGGACCATTCAGGACGACCCCATCCACGAGAACAGCGCTCCTCTTACTTGGAACCATCTCTTGTTGACCAATATCTCCTGGAAGCACACAAACAAATTCTGTTCAATCTAATTACGTCACACACACACATAAAAAACACACGAGGGTAAAAAATGGATCACGTCCCAAATTCAAATGGTGTTCTTTCTTTTAATACATTTGCATCATTGAAGCTGACAGTTCCTTATGATGACCAATAGCATGATGGAGTTAGGAGAAAAAAACTTATATTTTCCATTCATGTATCAACTTGTTTAGGATCAGAGAGTATGGTGGAGATCAAGAAATATAATTTTAACCCATTTTACTCACTCTTGCAAACGCTGTTCAAATAAATGCACGAAAAGATCTTGTAAACACAAGCTCATGTTTATTTCATGAACACACACTCTCTTGTAATTTTTTAAGGATTGCCACATATCTCCTTTTAGTAAGTCATTCCTAAAGAGGAAAAAATAATACTGACATGTCATTTCTCTTCACTTTTTAAGCCTGTGTTTAAATGGCTTTCTATATTACAGTCAGTGCTTTGTCCTCCTTAAATCTACTCAGCCATTTCCTTCTGAAAGGAGAATAAAAGAAAGTGAGAGGCATGACGGTTTGTGTAAACCCATATTTTAATGCCACTAAACTTTTCAAACTTGTAGTTTAGGCACAGGTAGAAAACTAGGACAGAAAACATTTAGGACTGCATACTGCTCGTCAGTGACTAAAGGTTAAAAGTCAGCATGGAAATCTATATTTGAGACTAAAGGTTACTGCCTACCCAAAATAGCCCTCCATAAAAATAATTTTGGCAACTTAATCCAGATATTCAACCACTGTCTGCTACAGGCTTCGATTCAATTGTATTTCTTTTTCTAATCAATATTTCTCTCTTCATAATGTTCAAGTTCATTTAGTTGTAGAAATTTACAGAAACGATTTTTAAAAGTATTTTCAGAACCACACCTAGCACAGTACCTTACTTATAATTTGTAAGACTGCCTTAAACATGCTGATGCTCTGTCTATATGTATTTCAAATATTTTTATACTGAGAGGTCTAACAGTATGAACATTTATTATGCTGTTGAGTCTTCTCCAAGTTAAATGTTTTGATGAAAATCTGTGGTTTATAAACCCTTTAATTCTATTACTGGAAAACTCAAATGGTGTCCACAAAGGGAGGTGAAAATGTCGCAGGAAGTTTCCCCACTTGGGGAGACAGAATCTGCAGCAAAGGCTCAATCTTTTACCCTTAGACTGAAAACGATCCAGAGGTCCAATGTTGAATTTTAGTTCCATCCTTCACTTTCACTTATCTTTCACTTGAAAGGATGTATTTAACATGGTTTAGGGCTAAATGTTGAAGCCCTAGAATTGCACTTTTAGATGGATATGCTCTATAGCTAAAGGCACTTTTCTCTTCTCAATTTTTAGGTCCTAAAAATAAATTGGAAAAGAGGGCAATTATTCAGGGAACCCTGGTTATGTTGGAAGGCAGTACTATTATTAACCACACAAAAAAAGTTAGGTTTTTTTAACCTCATTAGTAAGATTTCAGGTTTTTATTGTCCAGGGAATACCGTCCACTCTGTATCACTCTCAGATCAGTTTCTCTCTCTCTCTCTCTCTCTCTCTCTCTCTCTCTCTCTCTCACACACACACACACACACACACACAAACACACACTTGAAAAAATGTCACACACCCACTTGCAACCAGAATAGCAGTGAAATTGGAATTAAAATCATCTCTGTCTCCACAGCAATCAATTGAAGAAATGCCCATAATTCATATAATTGTCTAGAAGAAAATGCCATAAAAATTGGATATAGATTATGTCTCTTTTCTTGATAGGCATGTTTTATTTCTATTGCCAGGTGTGATAATGTGCCTCTCCCCCCTGCCCCCCGTGCATTTGCCCAATTTGGAAAAGACCCTCTGGAGATTGTACAGTAGGTTAAGCTGTGGTTGGGGATGCATGCCCAGGACTTTTGATTTAACTGCTGGAGTTTTTAGTAGTTAATAATGAAGTCTTTCAATTGGAGGAAACTTCCATGAAGAATATATACAGAATCTGACTGCTTTTTATCACTCTGTCACCTACAACCATCAAATGCTTAGTCTCAGCCATCATCAAATGCTTAAATTAGTATAGTGGCCTCCCAACTAACCCCTAGCCTCTACCCATACCCTGCAAGTCGTGAGGACTATGCTCAACATAGTAGCTCCTGTGTTCCTTTGAAAGATAAGTTAGATCACATGACTATTCTACTCAAACCATCCAATGGCCACTTATTAAACCAAAAGGCTAAGTCCTCTTAATGACCTCTAAGGGCATAAACGAGCTGCTTTCCCCATTATATCTTGGACCTCAAACTTCATCTCTTATTACTGTCCTCTGAGCCCACAAGTTCCATCCACTTTGGCCTCTTCACTAGTCTTAGACTCTTTCCTTAAACATCAGCTCCTCAGCGAGGTCTTCCTTGACAACCCTGTTTAAAACTGCAACCACTTCTCTGCCCTACTTTCTTTTTCTGCTTTATTTGGCTCAAGAGCAGCGATCATCATACGACATACAATATGTATTTATTCTTTTATTTGTTTAAATATCTGTCCATCTGGTGGAGGTTAAACTCTATGAGAACATGAGTTTGTATCTATTGGTTTTACTTTTGTGGCTGCTTGTAGAAGTCTGATAACTATTTGTCAGCTATTAAGTACAGGAAGCCAACCAGCCGGTGATAATGTCCTCCTCCTCTGAGACACCACTGCAGGTTACCAGACAAAACTGAGCAGGAGACACCTTTGGCTAGGGATGGGGCAGACACAGAATGTACTGCAGGGGCTAGAGAAGAGATGATGGGGACTGAAAGAAGAACCGGGGACGCAGGGCCTTCCAGGGAGACCTGAGCTTGTGGTCCCTGGATTACCAAAGGGAACGTGGATGAGAGGCTCCACTTTCCTCCCCTCCCCACTCACTTCCTGCTGCCACTCTCTCTCTATGGCCTCTCCTTCCCTACTTTATAGTTATCTGACTTCTTAGAGCCAGCCCATCACCGAGTCTCACTCCAGGAACCACAATTTCAAATGCGAAAGTCAGTCGACCCCTAAACACTCTGACTTCTAAATTTCCACTAACTTCTCAACTCCACACCTTCCAAAACTTTATATAAGCACAACTTGAGTTTTATTCAAAGAGATGTACAGCTCTCCCTTGCATAACAAACAATAAATTTAGCTTTACATATTGTTTCAGATATTGAGAGGTGGCCTCTTCCTTTGACATAGGATTAAATGAATTAATACATATAAAGACTTAAAATGGTGCCTGGTACATAGTGTGCACTCGGTAAATGTTATTAGTATCATCTAACTAAATAGATATTAGCTAATACTGGTAGGAAATCAATAATGTTTATTAAATACATAAATGCATAAGAACAAAGTGATATTTACACGTGAAAGTAAGCTGTGACAGTAAACTATGTCACCTGAAAGGGAGGTCTCCTCAGAGTTGTCATGTGACTATGGCAATGATCTCTAGAACAAGTGGCTGGTGAGTCACCCCTATGGAGGAGTGGGAAGAGGGGGCCACAGTGGTAGGGGACTGCCCCTGTGAAGAGAGTAGAACTTCCCGCCACAGCGTCCAGGACACAAGATGACAGTCAAACAGGTTAGCCCACACTGGGAAGGCAGCTGTCCACACCTCTCACCTTGTTGTCACTTTCCACCTGCACTTTCGTTAACTGTGTACAGGTTTTATTCCTTGCACCAGATCATAAACTTCCACGTCCCATTTTTCCGGACAGCCCAGAAAACAGTTCAGCAGTTGGCACTGGCCGGCACCAATCCATAATCCCCTGCATGACCAGGTGGCCTAGACATCAGGAGAGCTGAGTCTAGTCTCACTTGGTCACTATCAAACACTCTGATCCTGGTACGATATGACCTTCCTGTGCCTCAGTTTCCTCATCTATAAAACAGGAGACAATCTGAGAAAAGTGCTTGGCTGGCTACCAGAAAACTCCTGGGAAGACTAATTCAGATTCAGTTTCCTGAATTGTTACTCAAAAGATTTTATTCCAGCTATGGCCCAAAATCTCAAATTTTAGAAAGCACTCTAACTTATACTAATAGTGAGGAAATATAGCAACATGCAAGTGGATTTAGGAATCACTGTTCTGGGTGATCTCTAAGGTCATGTTAACATGTTTTGAGTGTAAACGATGTAGACATTTGGGGTTAAGGCTAAGATTATAGCAGAAGTTGAGATAGCAGAGAAGACTTCTGAATTAAAAGACTGATCTCTTTGAATACTGCCATAATAAATAACAATAATAACTTTAAAACTTCATCACTTCTTAAGTAGCAACTCCATTGGCAGGCAGCTAAAATTATCAGATGTGCATTTCGTGTCATTTCTATAAGGTTTACAGTAAATGGGTAGACAAAGCAAATCTAATATCTCTTCCACAGGACTCTAATCCAAAGATGCAAAGACTTTTATCAACTCTCATCAAGATTCTTTTTTTTTTTTTTGCCAGTTAAAACTGCTCCAGTTTCTTCAATGGTTTCTAATGTCCATGGTCACTAGTCTAAATCAGTTTATTTCTATTTTACTAAATGTAGTATAGCACAAAACTCTAGGTGGGGTCTCACCAGCTCTAAATATGATGAATCCATATCTTTCATGCTCTGGTCACCATATTCCATCAGTAAAGTTTCCATTAGCACCCTGATCGATTCCAAAGGGTAAGTTTTGAGACCAGGCAGATCCTGGCTCCAACTCTTAACTACTGACTGCTGTGACCTTACACAAGTTACTTCACTTCCTTGTGATCCAGATTTCTCCTCTGGCAAATGGGAAAAATCACCATGCCTATGGCACTGAGTCACCGAGAGGTTTAAATATGACAATGCATGCAAGCTGCTGAACAAAGTGCCAGGAACAGAGTAAGGAACACGGGAAGTGGTAACTACGAATGTGACTCAGTCTGTGTGAACTCTTTTCTGGCACCAGCATTACACGGTTGGCTCAGGTAAAGGTTAGAATTAATAGCCTTGGATCTTTGTGAGAGAGTCCGCCAGTGAGAGCCAAATTTCCCATCTTAGACGCTTATTGTTAAGAACAAATTAGCAATCGGAATATAATACTTGTTTCCAAATGATAGAAATGAAGAACAGTGGATCAAAAGTGAATCCAGGCATCTGGTTGGGAGATGACGGAGCTCTTCAGAGAAAGTGTGCCAAAGACATCGCGTACCCGGGAAAATCTTACAGGTCAGGACCTGGAGACCGAGTGAGCCAGTGCAAGATAGACCTGAGAGTCAAAGCTTGGCGAAAGAGGGCTGTACTAATTAATAAATTAATAAGGACTTACTATGTGTCAAGCACCCAGCCTGGTGCCAGGGGGCACAGAAATAAATGGCACAGTGTCTCTGTTTTTGAGTTGTGACAAGTTTAGGAAGAGAATATTTAGGAAGCTGGGGGGAAAGAAAAAGAGAGCTGAAAAAAGTATGTTGAAGAAACATCCATCTGCTCTGGAGTTAGTTCTAAGTCAGGTATCTCTTCTAATCTCAAAAAAGGAGATGCTATTGTCAGATTCATACATTGTTTGCAACCCTTCTAAATTTCACATGCATTTTAAGACACTTTTGTTGTCTTAGAAGTAACATGCCAATAAGAGGGTAACTAAGGAAAACCTATAAGGAAGAAGACTGTAGTAAATAAACAAATATTAAGAAATAGCAATAATACAAGGGGGTGGCCAGAGGAACTCCAAAGATCTGGGCAATAGCTACAAATATAGAGATTATGTTTTTGAATATAGCTCTGTGATTCAGTTGAATCATAGAGCCTGCTTAGAGACAGAAGAATTTCCAAAATGCAACCCACAAATAGGAAGTCACAGGTGTAAATGCCAAAACTTTGCCTACAACTTTAGTCAGGTAGCGATGGGTACCCAAAGGGGGGGGGGGTGGAGAAAAGAAACTTTAAATCATTTGTTTAGTCTCATTTTGGAGTTAAAGTCTTTACTTAGTAGAAATGCACAGTGATCTGATACATCTCTTATTTATATTTTCTGACATATTTATTGACTATTATGTGTAAGACACTGGGTTAGGCACTATGGGAGACTGAAACATGAATCAGACAGATGATCTCAAAATCCAAAAAGAAAAATGAGACATGTTTATGAATACCTACAATCCTATTGAGAAGGTATAACCTGTGATGCTTGAAGTCAAATAAAACACACATTAAAATTCCTGAGGACTTCTGAATGTGAGAAGCAGAAAATCCTCTTGGATTAGATGGTATTTAGAATGGACCTTCTTTCATCCATTTGGCAAATATTTATTTAGTGCCTATTATGTTCAGAACATTCTGTAAGGTATTGGATGCTAAGCAGTGAATAGAAAGACACAAATTAAATGTATTTGGGTTGCATGGAAATAGAGTTAATAAAAAGTCTAGCAGGTAAGTAATTAAAATAATTGCAGACTCTAATAAAGGCTCTAAAGGAAATTACCTGAATGGCTTGAGAGAACAAGGGGGAAAAGTTGTTTAAGATCTGATAGGGCGAAAGTGTTTCCGAAGAAAAAACATTTGAATTGAGATGTGAAAGAACAGAAGTCGGTTGTAAAAAGACATGGAAAGAGAATAGTCCAGGTGGAAGGAACAGAAAATGCAAATAACAATAAATTATACTCTTCAAGAACTAGAAAGAGATCAATGTGACTCAAGTGTGAGAACAAGTGTGAGAACAGTGACATTTGGAAAGGTAGACAGGGAGCATTTTGGGGAAGGTATTTTATTCTAAAAGCAACAGGAAGCCACTTGAGGGTGTTAAACAGCGAGTAACATAATCCGGTTTACACTATAGAAGATTACTCTGGTACCATGTGGAGGATGGACTGTCAGAGGGCAGGTGTGGAAACAGGGAGATTACTTAGGAAGCTCCTGTAGCCCAGGCAACAGAGAATGGCAGCTTTGATCTGGAAGGTGGCAGTGGAGATGTCACAATGTTGCAATATGGGAGACATTTTGGTGGTAAAGCCAAGAGGACTTACTGAGGAACTGGATGTAGAGGGTCAAGAACACGAAAGAATCTAAGGTGACGCTTGGGTTTGGGGCCTGAGCCACCAGGAAAGTGGTAGGGCTGCATACTGATACGAGGACCCCTGGGAAAGGGCAAGAGGAGGAAGCAGCTGGTGACGTGTGGGTGGAGAATCAAGATTTTCGACTGGTTAGTAGAAATTGGTTATGATGGGGTTAGAAACAAAGGTCACGGCAAGGACATTCATGACAAAAATAAATAAATAAATAAGCGGCATGAAGTAGGCCAAAAATTGGATGTCTGTGTCCAGGAAACCCCAAGAACTGCTGTTGGTCTAAGGGCAGCATCTGTAAATGGGAAAAGTGACTGTTGAGAAGGTGGCACGGGGACCGATTTTGCAGGAACTTGAATGGAAACTGCGGAATTTAGATGTCGCTTGGTAGGCAACAGGAAGCCACTGAAAACTTCTGATGGGATAAGTGCTTTAGAAAGTTGAAGTGGGTACTGGCGGAGAGTTAGGATGGGAAATCAAGAATTGGAGGTGGGGAGATACGCTGGCAATCATGCAGGCCAGGGAGAGGGCTAACAGACAAGATGCTGGTTTGTACTTATTTGAACTTCTCCCCTACAATAGTGTCACTACAAACTTGAAGCCAGAAATCCCATGTCTTTCTCAGGAGCCCTGTAATCGCCCATGGATAAGATGGCTTTCCTATCCCCCGGGAAGTCTCTGTTCTAAAACGATCTTCAGATAAAAAGGTGACAGAATAAGAGAGGCAAAAATCATTTCGTGCATCCATGCATCGGCTCCTTCCTTGCAAAGCACGGATGAAAATACAGCATTTCTGGGAAGTGGCACGTCCTCATCTCCCACGGTTTTATTTTATGAGGTCGTATTGTGCTAGCATCTGGGGTGCCAAAGGACTCAGATTCTGCTGAAACACCAAGGCAACCCCTTGAACAAAAGTGCTGGGTCCATAAACATCATCTATTCTCCTCAGAACAGTCTCTAAAACCACCAAAAAAATAGCTGTCAGTGGCCTGTCAGTAGCCAATGCATAGTATACCATAAACCCTATTTATTTTTAATTTCAAAAATATTTTCCTCTCACTGAGCACCAGGCCAGGAATTGGTAACCTTCTGATATTTTCAGGACACTAGGTGTTCAGAGACATCTACTTCTACTGCTTGAGTAAACATTACTTGACAAGCTTTGAATGCGGCTATTGTATGTCTTAGCTTGTCATGTTGATAGGCAGCTCTTGAAACCACCCCCTACCCTCCATCATACCTTTAAACCTTAGGAACTTTTCTGATGGGTACAATTTAAGTTTGCAGGGATTTGAAAGCAGTTGGGCTCTAGCAGAAAACTAGATTTGGCATTCCCATCAAGCAAATATCAGCCTGGGCTGGAGGACTTAGCTGTGGATAACGTGCTCTTATTTGGCCCCCAGGAGGCTACTGCACTGAGGGCCTCTGCGTTCCCCAGGAGCTGGGGGACATATCCCTTCTCTTTCATTAGGCACTACCGGTTCCTGTTGGCATTTCCCCCTATGCCATCTTGGTTCCTTGTCCTTTCTGACTCTTCATCTTGCTTCTTATCTACATGTATTTATAAAACATCAGATTCTACTTATTGTTTTATCAGTGACTTCTGTGTTTTCCAAAATTTAAGGCTGAGTAGGCAGATGCCTGTTCTTAGTTTGCTTGTTTGCTTGGGGCATTTTGGGCTTAACCAGCATCTGAACTGGAACCGCCCTTCCCCTAGGACAGTCTTGGCAGCTCTGTCAATTAAGGTCATCCCTTTTTGTGGGTATCTCCAAGTCCCAAGTATTCCAGATCCCCAGAACTGCTTTGGCTTTTGTCTTATGCAAGTCCAAACTATTTAGCTCTCTCTCCAGTCCTGTGGGTTCTCCAAGATCCTTCCAACAGCCTTCCCCTCTTAGCGAGCAAGCGTCATTCTGTGTTCTGTGAAACTAGAGAACCATAACTCTGAATAACTCCAATACTCTGAATAACTTGGCTTCTTTAGCCGTTTCAACTAAGGAAAGTTAAAACCAACCAGACACACCTTCCTAACTATACTCTCTGGGGCCGCAGAGTTTCCCATGTATTTGTATTGTTCTCCAAAACTTGGAGGTCACCCAGTTACTGTCTGAAAATAAATGTTTTTTTCTCTGTTTTTAAAAAAATCATTCCACTTCAGTATAAGTCTAGATGTTTGAGGTCAATGGATAGAGTACTGTCTAAGCAAAGAGTCTAGAATAATACTGCCAAAAAGAAACAAAAAGCAAGCCATTTGTGTAATTTATCTTTCTAGTAGTAGCGTTTCTAGTAGTAGTATGGCACAGAGGAAACTAGAAGTACAATTACGCTTACAAAACAATAGCAGTTAACATTTCTTGGATACTTACAATGGATCAAGTATTGAGCTAGGCGCCTCATATGAATTAGTTTATTTAATTTTCATAATAAGGCTATGATGAAGATATCTTTATTAATTCAATCTCACAGATAGGGAAATTGAGGCCAGAAAGATGGGAAGAATTGCCCAAATCACACATCTGATAGGTGTTAAAGCCACAATTAATAGCCAGACAGCCTGAGTTCAGATATCATGTTGATTATTACTACATTTTACCTTTTCCACAAAAAACAAACAAGGAGATATTGCTTCTTCTGTCTTATCAATCACACTAGACTATTCGAACCCATTTTTTGTATTCCTAAAGCAATAAGTGATTATCTTGGAACTATGTATCAAATTATAATGTGCTGCAATTTAATACATAGTTTTAAAACCAATTTGCTCAAGTGTTGACTTTAGGATTTTAAATGTATTCCACTTAACCAGCAATTTAAATGAAAATTTAAATAAATGCTATAAATGGTTGCCTCATTTGCATGATCTGTTGATTAACTCTGATAGGAGCCTCATCTGTGCCCGGGGTTCTGCCTCCTAGCCCAGGCCTCGGGCAGATGATCCAGGTGAGTGAGGACTATGACTCTCACCTCCTTGACACCTCACCACACATGCTGTGACATTCACATGTGGCCACCGTCAAATGTGGAAAACTTACCAAAACTCTTTTGTGGAGTTTACTAAATGAGATTGGAAAAAACATACCGAGAAGCTGCTCAGAATGGCAGTAAGACCTCTCCAAGGAACATCTCAAAGTAAAAATAGTCTAAACTCCATGGTGTTTCTTACATAAATTATTGTGTTTAATCTTTACCACAGTTACACGAGTTATACACATCCCCATTTAACAGATCAGGACACTGACGCTCAGAGAAATTAGGTAACTTTTCCATGGCAAAAGGGCTAAAAGGTGTCAGAGATCACATTCAAACTTAGGTTTATCTGATTGCTGGTTTATGCATGTAACTACTATTCTCCATCTTCTGGGAGATTAAGGAAAGGGGTAGTGGTGTGCTGGTAAACTGGTTTCTGAAGGAAAGACCCTGGTAGCATTTGCCCATTTCTATAATATGAAGACTCCCTTCCGGCCAATTTCTAAGTACCAATGGTATTCTCATCAGCTAATATGAGGTGACTTCAGCATCATGGAACAGGGAGCTAGGAAAACAAAAGTTCTTCAATAAGGAAAAGTACTACTAGTTAACAGAAATGGGGTAAGGTGATTCTTCAGGCATTTCATGCACGTGTAAGCTACCTGATTTCTAAGTGCTAGCACCTTCGTCTCTGCTTGCGGACCTTTCTATTTTAGCCAAACCTACTCCGCCCACTAACGTGGCAAGCCTGAAGCTATGAAAAATTAATACCCATATCTCAGCACCCCTCAATCAATAACTGATATAAATTCATGTATAAACATCCAGCACTCTCGTTGTTTTTACGGGATAACTGTGAAGTGCTCATTCTTCACTAATGCCCTGAGTTACTCAACAAAATTAAGGTTTGGTTACCCACAGTGACACCTTGCTTTATAATGTATTTTCTGTTTTTCTCCCTAGGACAACCTTCCATAGTTACTACTTATACTCAAATGCCTGACTCAGGGTCTGCTTCTAGAAAACCAAATTGAAACAAATGACTGCTCTTTTTTGAAATGGACCAGACAGACACTGTACTAGGCATTTACGTTAAATGCTTTTACACAAATCTTCATAACGCCTTATGAGACAAGAATGATACCCACGTCTACAAATATGGAAATGAGGATCAGAGAGGTTAATAAACTTGATGATATAGTAAATAGCAGAGCTGAAAATCAAACTGTGATTGATGCAATGTCTCTTCTCTTTTCACTAAACCACGCAGCCTCTTTCAATGGGGAGACTGGACTAACACACATGAAATAATAAAAGAACAATTAACTGCTAAGCTGACACATTGTATGGAACACTTCTGGGCAAAACTGTCATCACACTTATGTTCCACAATTACTTTCTAAAATTCTCTTTTGTTGTGCCATCAACTTGAAAAATAAGGCCACCGATGAATATTAGGAAAATGAATTTTTCATAGATTTTCTTTCTCTTCTATCGCCGTTTCATACAAATTAGGTACTGAAATAAAACTGAATTGATGGTGTAATAGAATACACCATGATGAAAATACACATGAAGAAAATATGTTCTTTGAATACATTTTTTGGCCCGCATAGCATCTGAAAGAACGGATATGTCATAAAATACCAACTAAGTCTCTATTGATTTTGTAAGTCGATACAGAGTATTAGGATATCAAATGACACAGCATCCAGGGTGCTGAATTAGGAAGAGACTTACCAGCTAAGAAACTCAAATAAAGGAAGGTCTTAGCAGTATATTTAATTGGCAAAAATTGAAATGTGGAAATTTAAGATCTGTCAATGCTGCAGCTAAAATCACCAAAACAGATTTTAATATTTAATGATGACTCGCCAACAACAAATAATTTAGGTAGTTGCTCTGCAGTGCTTCCCATTTAAGACGTTCCTAAATGTTGAAATTCTTAAGCACTGCACCAAGACATCCCCGATGCCAGTGGAAACAAACATAAAAATACAACTCTGATTTAATTGGTATTTTGCAGAGTTGATTTCTTACTTTTAATTATTTGCTCTGACAATATTCACAGAAAGAACTCTCTGGGATTTGGGATGCGGGTGTTCTAGCCAGACTCTAGCCCTGCAGTTCTGCAGCTGCAAGTAATACTTTTCAACCTCCCCGGCTAAATGATGCTCTCAGTTAAATGGTACCCTATAAGATGACTTGCCACTCTATCAATTATTCCATGGCTAAAGCCCATTTTTCAATTGGTTCATGTAATTAACATAAATCATATTCCAGCATTTCTAAAAGTGGTCTTCATCAACATTCTCTGTAACTGTGTATTCCCATGTTTCAGGACCTCCATGGTGGTGGCTCAGGGAAGGCAAAGATGGAGAAGATGAGCAAGTGGCATTTAGGCCCATGAAGCCTACTTCGGGCACAGAAAAGCTGTTTTATCTCAAAAGCCTCTTTGTACTATTTTGCTTAAACAAAGAGTTTGTAGGTGTGAATGAATGGAAGAACACTTCGGCTTCAAACTACCATATGACTGATTGAAATTTGACTCCCATTGCTTTTTCCTCTTTAAAAAATTGAATTTACCTACCAAGCCTCACCACACTACAAACACTTCATCAGCAGACCTGAGGCCCAGTGTTGTGTGTGCTTATCTTTAGCATCTACATTCCCCAAAGAGAGTGCCGTTGTCAACGGAAGTGGCTGAAGCAACCAATCCCATTTGTTTCATGGCTATTCATGACACCAATACGTTTACGGCATGCAGGTATGCAGAGAAAACGGAGTAGCTTTATTTTGGTCATCAGTTAATCTTATCTTCCCCATGAGTCCCCATTGCTGAATAGAGGTAACAAAATTTATATTATTTAGTCCAACCCGCTTAATATTTGGTCAGACATAATAAATTAAACAGTTCCTTTAGGCAATGCTCAGTTTTATTGTGTAAAACTGCTTGATCGCTCAGATTTCCACTTCCCCCTCTCCTGATACTGTCCTCGATGGCTTCTAGGTGCATGGGGAGAAAAGCAGGTGTTACTCAACTTTAAAATGGAAGAAGAATGGTAGGGTTCTTGGATCAGTGTGGTGTCCACTGGTGCCTTGTATCAGAGCAATCTCGTTTGTCTACATCTTTATTTTTTTCCCACCTGGCAGTCAAGGCTGAAGCATATTCATGGTCTCTTCTCTCTCACCCTGTTCAGACACTAGAGGTGCTCTCTGCACAAGGTGGCCTCACTGTGGCTGCTGGTGGTGCTATAGACATCTCCAGGCTCACAACACATCTCTCGCCAGCTCTCCAATAGCGAGCAGAGCAGGTTTGTCACCTGGTTTCCGCCTTCATGCCATCAAAGAAGGATCCTTGGGAAGATCAAGGAAACTCAATCTAGCTACCTTCTTCTGAGGATAAGAGGGTCTTTCTGAGTCACCTTCATCCCTTGAAGAGCGAAATCCAGCCTCTCCCTCTCCATCCAACTTCAGTAAGCTATCGCTTTTGCTTTGAAGAGGTTCCAAGGTGGCCTCCTTCAAGAAAAGTTGGTAAAGACCTCTGCTGTTGTCTTCAGTGTTTCCATAAAACTACTTTATAAATAACACACTGCCCCTCCCTGCCCCTGGACTCTGATCCCAAATAATGAGAAATCGAGATCATGTCTTTTGGCACTTGTTTCTCTTGTTTCAATCTCTTTTTCTCTCCGCATTGTTATCTCATGTCATAAGTGGAGATTTTTCATTAAGTTTCCTACATTTAATTTCCCCTTTTTGACCCTAGATTCATGGAAAATCTTTAAAGGTACACAAGGGTATCTTCTCTGTACTATGGACAAAACTCTATGAGTTTGTCTTCTAAAGGGGAAATAAAAGAATTTAGAAAGCCCTATCTCAAGGCAATAGCCTGGCTTATAAAACCGCTGTTTTGAAACTCTTATTTTGTCCACTGGAATCTAGACAGTAATAGTCTTTCTTTTTGCATTCTACCTGTAAAGATCATAATATCTCTCAGGAATACAGCTGCCGGCAAAAAAGAGCAGGTACTCAGAAACAGCAGAAAAGCACAGTAATATTTTTTAAAAAATATAATGTGCATGAAACTGCTCTAAAATTGGATTGTGGTGATGAATGCACAATTCTGTAAATTTACTAAAAATTGAATTGCACATTCAAACAGGTGAATTTTATGATATGTAAATGATACCTCAGTAAAGCTCTTTTAAAAATCATGTAAAGTGTAAAAAAAGTGAAGCACAGTTGCTCGGCTTCCTGTAAGGTCTGCTATGAACCTCATAGCAGCGCTGCTGATGGAAACGGTGGAAACAGAACAATAAGGGGAGAAGGCGCGGGCGTTATCTTCTCCACGAGGGATAGAGATCAGTGAGTAGAAAGCTATAATTTTCCTTTAAACTGGAACTTACCGGCTAACTGTTTACATGTTATCTCTTCAGCAATAGAATATTATCAGCATCTTTAAATTATGAGCATGAACTGTAATTAATCATGTATGTGTTTACATAAAGTTTCATTCACACTATTAACCATTTTTAAGTTTATAGTTCACTCTACTACATATGTTCACATTGTTGTGAAACAGATCTCAAGAACTTTTCAACCTTGCAATACTGAATCTCTATACCCATTAAATATCTCCCCTATGCTCCACTATTCCTCCAGAACCTGGTAACCACCATTCTTCTTTGTTTCTTATGAATTTGACCACTCTAGTACCTTATATAAGTGGAATCATACAATACTTGTCTTTTTGTGATTGGTTTAGCTTACTTGTCATGATGTCCTCAAGTTTCATCCATGTTGCAGCATGTGATGGAATATCCATCCTTTTTAAGGCTAAGTAATAGTCCATCGTGTTTATCTACTTATCCATTGATGGACATCTGGGTTGCTTTCACCTCCTGGCTATCATGAATAGTGCTGCTATGAATGTGAGACCCTGTTTTCAATTCTTTTAGATATTTATCCAGAAGTGGGATTACTAAATTATATGGTAGTTTTGTTCATTTATTTATTTTTTGAGAAAACTCTATTATGCTTTTCATAGCAGTTGCATCATTTTAGAATCTCACCAGCAGTGTAAAAGAGTTCCAATTTCTCTACGTCATCCTTAACACTTGTTATTTTCTGTTTTGTTTTGTTTTTTTTTTATAGCAGCCATCTAAATGGGTGTGAGGTGAAATCTCATTGTGGTTCTGATTTTCATCTCCCTGATTAGTGACATTAAGCACCTTTTCATATACTTATAGGTCATGTGTATATCATCTTGAAGAAATGTCTGTTAAGTCTTTTACACATTTTTAATTGAGTTATTTGATTTTTTGCATTCAAGTTGTAGGAGGTCCTTATATGTGACTTGCAAATATTTTCTCCCATTTCATAGGTTGTCTTTTCACTCTGTTGATTGTGTTCTTGATGCACAAAAGTTTTAGGTTTGATATATTCTCATTTGTCGATTTTTGTTTTTGTTACATATGCTTTTTACATCATATCCAAGAAATCATGGCCAAATCAAATGTCATGAAGATTTCCTGTATGTTTGTTTCAATGAATTTGGTAGTTCTGGGTCTTAAATTTAGATCTTTAATCCATTTTGAGTTAAATTTTTTGTATGTTGTGTACAATAAAGGTTCAACTTCATTCTTTTGCATGTGAATATCCAGGTTTCTCGACACCATTTGTTAAAGAGACTACCCTTTTCCCATTGAGTGTCCTTGTCACTCTTGTTGAAGATCATTTTACCACATATATGGGGGTTTACCTTTTGGCTCTCTGTCCTATTTCAGTGTTCTATTTTTCTGTCTTTATATAAGCACCATACTATTTTGATTACTGTAACTTTACAATATGTTTTGAAATGAGAAAGTGTGAATCTTCCAACTTTGTTCTTTTTCAAAATTGTTTTGACTATTTGGGGTCACTTGAGATTCCATATGAATTTTAGGAGAATTTTTATTTTTTAATTTTGGCATAAAATGCTCTCGGAATTTTGATAGAGATTGTGTTGAATCTGTAGCTCACCCGGGGTAGTATCGATGTCTTAATATTGTCTTTCAATCAATGTACATGAGATGTCTTTTCATTTATTTGTGTGTTTTGTTTTCTTTTTTATTCAGTAATATTTGTAGTTTTCAATGCATGAGTCTCTCATCTTCTTGGTTAGGTTTATGTGTAAGTACTTTTATGCTATTATAAATCTTAAGAGTTTCTTAATACAAATTTTAAGTGTTTTTCTTTTAAAGAGATTAGCAGTGAGACAGTCACTTATGAAATAAACATCTTGTATTCCACTGGTCTGACTCCTTAAATTTTAAATATCCTATTTGCTCACTGAATTCTAGTGCTCCTGTATCTTAGTCTATCAAATTTTGCCATTCTACCACCAATAAGGAACAGGAAGGGAACAGCAAAGATGTATTCCAAGGTATTCTTTTATGTCTGAGGACCAACACTTGTTGGGTCCCATCACCAGGTTGAAGGGCCCCAGTCACAAAACCACAGATAAGACAAAGTTAAGTATTTAAACCACATCTGAGGACTTGGGACAAAGCTCAGCTAGGATGGGGGAATGCCTGCTCTGTGATAATTCCTTTGCATGAGAATTTTGTGATGTATTTTTCATAAAATGAGTATCAAGTGAAGATCCACATTGAGGGTCTCTGTGATTCACGCCATGTGTCAATCTGCAGTGCCTGTTAAAGGGATGACCCTTAAAGCAGTGATGGCAACAAAAATAGGACCAACTTTAGTTCCCTAAACCCACCAGGGATAGGCTCTGCTCCTGGATAGACTCAGGGAGTGTTGAAGTCGAGCGTCATCATTGAATCAGTAGCAGAAAAAAAATCTATCTACCTTCCATGCTATATTTTTCTATCATATTCTCTATTTGTGCTGTTTCAGCTTTCAGCAAAAGAGCCCTAAAAATCACTGTCCCCTTTTCAATTACTCTTTTAGTCCTGACAGAAGTCTAAGATCTCCTTTCCTCATGTTACAATATATTTGTTATTTGGTTTGGAGGAGTTATTTAAACAAAATCTTATTTGTGATAAATATTTACTGACGGAGTAAGGTAGGAAATACTTATCTTCAGGGTGCCAAGTATTTTACATATGTTCTCATAAAACTCCATGAGGTAAGCGGTGTTATCTTTTACCACTTCCATTGTACTGGGGAATGAACTGATGCTCAGAAAGGGGCCTCAAGGCTTACAGAGTCAGAAACTGAGCCTTGATCTATAAGGAGCGCAGCTCAGACCTTTTCCTTTCTCCTCACGGCTCTGACAGCAACTTACTGTTTGTCCAACAGCAATTCGACCAAGTGCGAATTGGTCAAGATGACCATTTGTCAAAAAAATATTTCTAGTCATTGGATTTCTAAGGATGGGTAAATCCTGTCCACATTTTCAACTCTGGATTATGCTTTAAAACATTTTCAATAGTTTTCTAGAATTATAGAATTCTCCCTCAATTTTTTTTTGCTTCTATAGTTTTAATTTTAGCCAATTATTTTTTTCTCTCATTTGTAATAAAAAAAAAATGTTGAAATAACCTGAGTATTCAGCAATAGGGAGTCAGTAAGAGCACATTTACATTCCAATGTAAGCATTTGTTTGAATAATAGATATGACAATAGTGCCTAAGTAAGATGATAAAAACCAAACCAGATGAATACAGCTGCAAAGTCTGGCCTAAATTGAATGAGAAAAACATTTACACCAAACCACACCCATTCCCAATCCTTTCCCCTACCAAATTAATTTTTTTATTGTCAGAGCAATGCAGGCTCACTACAGAAAATACAGACAAAAAGAACCTAAAACAAAATCCATTATCCGCCCATCATACACAACTACCTTTAATCCCCAAGTGTACATTCTTTTAGTTCTAGTTCCATAAGTGTAAATGAATTACTATTTTTCAATAAAATGGGCTCGTACTGTACAAACTATCTGCAATCTACTATAATTTAAGTAACCCAGCATTTATATTTTTCAAACTAAACCATATTTCTAAACATTTAATGGACTCTGACATTTTCTTACTACTAATGGTAGAGAAGACATAATTAATAAAAATTAATTAAGAGATCAAAAATAAAATAAAACGAAATATAAAAATTTTTGAAAAAAGATTTTAAAAGACTTAAAATATTAAAAGTTTGCAATACTTCCTATAATGCTCCCAAATTACTAATATCTGAACTAATTGGTAAATGAGAGCATCAATTTTCAACCAACTCATTACAATGCTTAGTGAAGTTAAGTCAGGAATTAAGGACCAGAATACAAGAAGCTCAATAAAATGCTTTACTGCCCAATAATGCAAAGCTTAATAGACAAAATGACTGCATGCGTGTTTCTGGAATTTAAAGATTAGACTAGGGAACGTAGCATAACGAGAGGGCCAAGAAGAAAGAAGGGCTAGATGTAATAAACTGGAGTTCAATAAAAGGCAGTCTTCAAAAAAAAATGTAGAACCGTGAGCATAAAGGCAGCAAAATTCATTTTGTGGAGAATTCTATAGGTCAAATGGCCCAGATTCTTCAACAGATAAATTAACAACAACAACAACAACAACAACAACAAACAATGACAACAACAACCAGGAGGGTAAATCTATAAATTAAGACCTATCGCAATTTTTCAAATGGGTAAGACTAAATTATGACACTTAGTAATTCACACTTGGATGATTAAACCATAAAAAATGCAAGAAAGTAATTACTGTCAAAGCCAAGGGGATGGTTACTTACAGGGGAGGGAAGGAGCTATAATGGAAATGAGGCACAGAAGACATGTGTCCCTAGGAGGACATGTGCCTCTAGGGTTACAGAAAAATTAGGTTTCTTTATCTGGTGGTAGTTCCAAGGGTACAGAATGATAGCTAGTTATTCTATATAATCAACCCCTCATAATCCAAAAAAGAAGCTGAATGAACACAAAACAAAGGAAGTGGAGAGAAAAGGATCGTGCCAGAATCCATGAGCGTCAGGGGCAAACAATGCGGAGGGATTCTGCTTTCGAGATATTTTCTTTCAGGTATTTTCCCCTTTTCATAACCATTCTACCACAGTGGGATCATATAGGGGCACCATCTTCAAATCAAGAGATTAGGACTTTGGGGGAAGAGGTACAGCAGGGCTGCACAACAGAGAAGGGATGGGGTCTCAGGGACACTCAGTGAGGTTATTAGAGTGCCTGCGAGGTAAAATCTCAAAAACAAGGTAGGGATTTCCTTGAAGACTTGAAAAGGAGTACCCCGCACAGAAGGGGAAGGTGATGCTACTCGCGGATCCTAGGAAAAGAGGCCGACGATCCCATTGCTCAGTTAGAAAATGGAAGAAGCAACAAGAAATTAGAAAGAAAACGTGATCGAGATGCTCCCCCCAGGGATGGTGTAGAAGCATTGTAAAGTCTGCCAAGAATATAAATATATATAAGGTTAAAAGTTACTCATTCACACATCTATTCTTAAAGAACAGTGAGTTATAAATGTGTGTGTGTGTGTGTGTGTGTGTGTATAATTTTGTTGTTGTTGTTGTTGTTCCTGGAGCTAATTCTGCAAACAAAGAAAGGATATTCGACAGCAGTCATCTTGAAAACACCTCAAGTACATACACAAAACAATTAGACACACTTACAAATTAGGTGTTTCAAGTACCTCATTGACCTCTACATCCAATTTTCAGAATATAGTAATATACTGTCAGACAGTATATTATTATTCTGTATATTATACCTAATCCTCACAATAATCTTAAGTGGCGGGTGTTTTTATTCTTACTTTACAGATAAAGAAACTGAGACTTAGAGAGATAAATTATGTATCCAGAGATACACAATCAGAACAGGCTGCGGGCCAGAGTATTCGCTATGCATTTTTCTCTTTCCTCTGTTCCATCAGTTGCCCACAGAGAACAGGTATGGTCCACTGTGTGTCGCCTGCTCCCAGGACACAGTCTTCTAAAATGAACCCATCTGCCCTGGCCTAAGAGAAATGTGACCACTGGTAAATCTGCTCCAAGAGAAGGGTTGTTAGAGAGGGTGTCCCATAGGACATAGTGTTTTTCATTCTTAGCAACCAGAGGGTTCCTGCCACAGGGCAAAGCCCAGGTTCTTCCACTGAAAAAAAGCAGTGTGAGCCTGAGACCTGCCATTAGTATGAACTCCTTAAATACTGACAGTCTTTCCTTCCATCTTTCCAACCTAAAAGAGGAAAGAATGCTGCCGTCACTTAGAGTCACATTCCAGGGTCCTCTCCAGCATTCTTCCTGTGGTCCCTGCATAGACAGGCAAATGATGCCGCTCCAGGTCACTTGTGGACATTCAATATTATGTATGGCCCAGTAGGAGGCAGCATGGGCCAGGAGTTAGGTGTAAGGGCTGTGAGCACCTGGGTTGAATGCTCGGAGATAACAGGCACCCTCTCAGAGCCTCAGTTTTCTTAAAAAATAAATAAAGCAGACAATAATAGTTCCCCTTCCATTGACTTGTTAGTGATTAGTGATTAAGGAGGGTCAGATAACATAGTGCTTGTAGCTCAACATAACAGATAGTAAGTGTTTAATAAATATTAGCAATTCTATCCTAAATGAGGGACAATTCACTGGGTGATACATTTGCCTGCAGTGGGTTTCATTTAAATGATGATAAAATGGAGTATATAAAAAGTGAAACAGTTACAGAGAGAAAGAAAATGGTTAGATTAAAGGACCAAGAAATTACCCAGAAATTTTGTTCCTCAATGTCATGGTTTTAATTTTATTACAATATATAAGACTTTTGACAATATGTAAGCATAAGCTTTTCAACAACAACAACAAAAAAATCTCCCTTCCATTAAAACTTGAAAATTGCTTTCATTTTAGTAGTGATTCAACAAGAATCAAAGCTGAATAAAATAACAATAACTCTGCAGGCTAAATGATGTGGAAGGTTTATGTAATTATTTCAAACCTTAGGGGAAAATATTATTAGAAGCCAAATAATTCTTTACTTTAGTGGAATTAAAATTTGAATCTGATGTAATTAATTGCCTAAACTCTTGGATGTACTATGGCAAGACTGCAAACTGTATCAAAGCATGAAGACTAGAATTAGCATGCTCTACCTGCAACAGGATCCCCTATGATGTTACTACATAATGTATAATGTGTAACAGAGATTCTACAAGTTCGTTTAATGCAGGCTTATCATTGAACATTATATCAAATGTCACCTTGCATAATCTTGAAATTTACTAAGTCTGACAGATATATAACCTGTATTCTTTTAATATGTCATAGCAAACATTTGACACTATTTGGTATTGTTAGATATATTATTGCCTCATCATCTGCTCAAGAATAACAGCAGACCAAGCCTTCTGGTATCCTCCAGAATATACTTTGAAGATTAAATTCACACTTCATTCTTCATATATGGCAATTACTGAAGTCCCTACAAGCTACAGACATGCCTGGTTACAAGGACACATGCTTAATTTAGGAAAAATAGATACCTTTTTTTTTTAAGTTTCTGTCGGAGTTCTGATAGGGTGTGTGGCTTTAAAACAGAAATTAAGGTTAAAAACAAAGCAAAACAGTGCAGGACTAAAGTAGTAAGATACAATTATCCTGCCAATCCTTGCCTCAGATAAAGAAATTTGACATATCATTATGAACTTAGTGCCAGATTGTTATGCTATATAATGAAAACAATAATAATGAAACTTTATATATATATATATACACATATAATTTTAAAGAGAATCCAGGGCAGTTGTGGTGGGAACATTCCTTGGGACTATAAAAGGAAGAAATGAAGTGTTTCTTGCAGCACAATAGTTCTTGCCTTGCCAACTCTGAGCAAATTCCCCGCCCTAAAAATGACCGATCCGCAGGGAAGCTAAGCCAGCGTACCTGACGCACACCTGTTGCTCTCAAAGCCCCCAGGGGATTTCAACTCAACACAGCTTCATTAAGCCGTATTTAGTACAATCCAAAAGGGTTACTGATGCAAAGAGGAGTTATTCCTGGAGGAACACTCCTTCTGAAAGGTCAACAACTAACTAGTTAGTGAAAATAGTTGAGCAATGATGACCTTCAAAGCCGCGATCCTTAACCAGGAGTACACGGAGACGGATAAGGAGTCCGGCTCTAAATCTTCGCAAACATCTAAATGTGTATGTATAGTTGAATTTGGATGGGAAAGGGGTTCAGAGTATTTCATCACACGTCCAAAGCAAGCTGACACCCTTCCTTCACAAAAGCTGGTGATTGTGGTTTTACAGAAGGGCCAAGTGACATTCAAATTAAAAAGTTAGTTTGGGGGTTTCTGCTGCCATGATGTCTTCTTTAAACAACGGACATCCGGGTCCCCCACTCCCGAGCTTCAGTCTGAAGTACATTATGGCATCACTCACTCTGTAAGACCGAGGTGCCTCTTTCAAGGTCTGTTTACAGAGCAGTGGGTGGAGGTGGGAGGGTGGGGTGTGATGTGGAGCACGTCCCAAAGTATTAGCAAAATCATCTTTCTTTCAGGGAAGGCATCCCCACTGTGTCTGGGGACACCGGCATCAGCGCGCCAAGCAGTGAAACACCAATATGCGTTTTACTTAACAAAACCGCATAGTGCGCATTACGTTCCAAGCGCGGTTCTCTGCTCTTTATCTGTTAACTTGTTTATTCTAAAAAATAAAATAAAATAAAAAAACAACTCTAAAAGGTGCAGAAAGGAGGGCAAAAATCCACGAAGAGGGGCACTTACCACCCACCCCAGCCGCCTTACAGGGAAATAACCCTCCTCCTCGTCCCCCAGGTCAACCAGCACCGCGGAGGTTAAATAAAACCCACGTGGGGAGCGGTTAAAGACTAAAGACGCAGCCGCGCCAGGCGAGTCGTTACCGTCCACCGGGTACTCGTGGTCAGGGTCGCTGCTCATCGCTGCTCCCAACTCCGAGCTGCCCCCGAGCGCGGCTCCTGCAGTCTAGGCGGCAGCTGCGGTTGCTGAGGCAGCGCCCCCCTTGGGGACCCGCAGGTGCGCCCGGCAGGCGCTGGGCGCGAGCCACTGCAAAGGGAGGGACCGAGACGCGCTCCGCAGTCCTTTCACTTTGCCATTCGAGGTTCCAGTGTCAGCCTCCTGAAGACCGTGGCTGTGTTAAGACTTCTGCGACTGACCGCATGCCACTGACTTGACCCGGGGCCAGGGTCCCTCTGCCCTCGCTGGGAAGCAGTGGGGGCAGTGTGTAGGGGCGTGGGTAATTTGCCTGGGTGGGAGGAATGGGCAGGGAGAGCCCCTGCAGCCTTCCTAGGGTAGAGACTGGGCAGGGCAAGCGAGTGAGTCATGGCCTGTGATCTTCCCAGCTTTTTGGAGTAACCACCTCGCAGGGTCTGATCTGGCCTGAGAAGCCCTAAGCTAAATATGACGCCTGCTCCCGGCCACCAGCTCAGGAAACCTATTTCAGGACATCTGAGGTGAACAGAATCTGCTCCTACCTATTCATTCAGTACTGCCTTGACATTTAAGAGTTCTACAAGCGAATGAATTCCTTTTCCGGGTCAGATTTCAGACTTTTGCCTCTGCATAACTCCAAGTTTGCAGAAGGGAAAGCTGGTAGGCACCTCGTTGCTAGGTGGTAATGAGCAAAAGGAGATGGTGAGTTAGAAAGGTGAAATATTTGTTTGGATTTTAGGCTAAAATTTTTTCAACACTGTGTTTCTTCCAGCAAGCCCCAGGATGTTGGGTGTTAGCCATGCTCCTATTGTAAATTTAAATTTAATCAGCAAGTACTGCTTTTTTGTCACTTCTCCAACGAGCTTTATGTTTAAAGTTAAGTTCCCTTTGGAGCTTTTAACTTAGGCTGTTGATATGATAGAAGCAATCAGTTAATGCCACTTCAAAGCACATTTATGACAACTACACGAGGGAACTGCATTTGTAATCCTGATCCTTCAACAGGCTGGAAAAAAAAAAAAATCCTGGTTTACTTTGCGCGGGGCTCAGCATCATTACTTAGCAGGTGAATTATTTCCTCTGGCTAGCATAAGCCAAGTCCACATCTGTGAAGACAGTGCACACCTATTCTCGCCAATTAGAATTGATTATTCCTAATATGCCTGCAACTAGATTAAAAATAGTCAAGTTAAAACCCCGCAAATTTTATAAAGTTTCTGAGACCTCCTCCCCGTCTACTCTTTTGTCTCCAGTTTCACTAGATAAGGGACTGAGATCCAGTAATGAAAGTTTAAACAACATCAGGAGTTAACCTCTGGTAACTTTATTAAAAAATACTCGACAGTATACATTCTGGAAGTTTTTTATTTTTTTTATTTTTTTTTTTATTTTTTACTTTTTAGCATTATAATAAATGAATCCTCTCTAGCACAGAACAGTGATCAGTGTCAGCTGCTGGGAAATTATATATCTCTCTGTGTGAGACCAAACAGGACCAGCTGGGACCACAGAAATGTCAAGTTACAGACCTGGACAAGGAATTCTGCTTCCTCATCTCCTGGTCCCAACCAGAGAAAGTCATTCAAAATTTCTTAGAGTGAAAACAAGAAACTGCTCTATGAGCTCACCTCTTACTGGCTTATCTCAATTTCCATATTTATTCCTAAACAAAGGCATTGTATTCTTCAATTACTGGGTACTTCCCTCCTGCCTGTTACTAAGGATTTAAAGAAAAATTCTGCCTTCTGAATATCTTAATGCAGTTGACAGAGACAAGCTTAGAGACAGCTAGCCTTTCTTATATGTTTTATGTTCCTTGAAATATATGGGGCATCAAGGAGCCACAGTTGAGGGCATGGCTAACTCTATTTGAAGGAGTAAGAAATGTCTTCAACCAAAAGTGACAGTTTTCACTAATAGTAGTTGCTATCATCTTTAAACATGTATTATAATCTGGGCACTGTGCCAAATGCTTTTCATACATTCCCTCTTTTAATCCTCATAAGAATGAGAATTAGTATTGTTCCCTTTTTACAGATGGACAAACAGAGGCTTAGCTTACACAAACACAGAGGTAAGGAGTTTCAAACCCATGATTAGAGTGTAGTTCTCTGTAATCACAAAGCTTGTACCTAATTTCTACACTGAATTGCAATGATTAGCGAAGGTACTTTCCACAGTCTGTAGTAAGTTTTTCACCAAAACCTTTCAGAAAAGTGAGTCCTTAGAGAGTATAAATATTTGGAAAATGAATACAAGTTTATCATATGGAGGGAGTTGAGGAAATGAGATAGAGTGCTAGTTTTTCAGGCAGAGGGACCAACATGAGCAAAGTGTTGGCATCTGAACCATCATCAATAATTGGGTTCATGTTTCTTAGAATGGATAGTGGGAGCTGGTAGTGTCCAGAGATAAGGGTGGGAAAGGGAGCAGGCCCCAGGTCCTGAAAGACCTATAGACTGTTTAGAAGCTAGACTTTCTCCTATAGGTAATGAAGACTCAGAGGAGGGTTTTAATCTGGGGCCAGATGGAAAGAGGCAGGTAGCATACAGAAGACAGCTGGAGGCAGGGGTGGCCATGTGGTGAAACCAGAACCCAGGAGACCAGTCATAATAAAATCTAGGTGAGAGATGGCAAGTACTGCCACCAGGGCAGAGACAGTAAGAACTGTGAGGAGGGACATGCAGGAGGCAGTAAATGGGAAGTGTGCAAAAGCTGCGCACGGGCCCCTGGCTGCATTTCCACTGCCGAAGCCAAAACCCAGATGTCAGGCACCAACCAGGCACTGAATAAGGAACTGTTAAATGAATGCATCAACAGGACTCGTGCTGTGACTAGATCTGGAAATGGTGGAAGAGCGTCTAACAGGCTCTCATCTCTTAGTGTTTTCCGGAACTCTCTAATCATTAGACTCACATAGGGCACTTAACTAAAATTATAGATTCCTGGCACCTTCTCTCCAATTCCTAGGTCTGTGGTGGGAACCTGAAATCTATATTTTTAACAAGCGCTATTGATTAGTGGTGAGAAACTAATTATTAATTTGGGAAATCCTGCTAAATTGATTAAAAAACCATTAGCCAGGAAGAACAAAAAAGGGTGCTGTGTATGTCAGTGAGATAATATGTGATCTGGGGATGTGTATTTCTTCTTCTGTTTTGTTTAGAGATATACCTAGGCATTCATATTTGTACACTACAGGACTTACATTATGATTATTTATGACACTGAAAGAAATATATGTCTATGTTATAAGCAGTGTGGCTCCCACCTGCTATTAGAACCCCTGGATAATAGGCTAAGTTTTCTGGAAAACCTGCCATTGGCTCGTGCTTTGGGTTTGATTAGAAAGGTGGTGACAATATTTATGGAATGTTACCTCTTGGAGTGTGATCAGCAGATCAGTACTAGCCTCAGAAGTGCTCATAACTGGTCCACAAAAAGGTAAAGACAGAAAATGAGGGAATCACTTAGAAACTATAATAGAAACAACCTCAGCACTACTGACATCGTGGACTTGGTGACTGTTGCAGGAGCTGTTCTGTGCATTGCAGGATGTTTAGCAGCCCCCTAGATGCCGGTGGCATCCTCCTCCCAGTTGTGACAACCAAAAATGTCTCCAGACACTTATAGATGTCCCCATGAGACAAAATGTTCCTGGTTGAGAACCACTGCTTTGTAGCAATTTGACAGATGAATTTTATGTCTGTTGTATCTAATAATATAAAATATAATTGGGGCTTGCATTGTGTATGCCTTTTTATTTCATTTTTTTAGTAATTTGTCATATTTTATAATTAATTTATGACAGATTAGAAAATTGGTTCTTCCCCACAGATAGCTTTAACAAAAGGTCATTGTTAAAATACAGAGCAGTTCATAGAAGGAATGGTATGATCTTGGGCTATCTTAAACCTCTCTGCCATAATGATCAAGTCATCACAAACCAACTTATTAAGAAATTAACCAGATTTTTTAAAAATGTGTTTGCTCCTATAGCCTACCATGGAAAACTTGACAGCACTCTCACCATTGCTAAAAAGAAAAAACAGCCAGAACTAGGCTCTCCATCCTCCAGTAAGAGTAAGTTGTTCTTTTGTGTTTCCTGGGACAGGTGAGAACTTGCTGGGGAGGGGGTGGGCCAGCACAGAAACGACCCTAAAATTCTTCGGACAGAAAGGTCTAGGTTGGAGGACACAAACTGTTAGCCGCCAGCAAAATCTGGCCTATGAACACATTTTATTTGGGTCCCACACTGATTTTTTAAAAAAATCAACTACCAAACTGCTTTTCTTTTCTTTTATGCCTACAGCACCTGGTCTTCCAAGGTGGTCTCCCATCCAAATACTATCCAGGCCCAACCCTGCTTAGCTTCCAAGATCAGACAAGATTGGGCTCGTTCCGGGTGGCATGACCACAGATCAAACTATTTTTCATAAAAATCCCATTCCTAGCATCTCTTGAAAAATTAGAACCTTTTGGCCAGAGTGGCATGTCTTCCCTCACTGTGTTAATCAGCTGAAACTGGAAAGCAGCTACTATCCTTAGCCCTCTTCTTCTGTCCCCTGATGCAGCCACTTCCTGGCGCGTGTAGACATGTGGTTGGCAGTGCCTGGCCTGTGTCTGCAAAGCAACTCACCTGGATAGTTGAAGAAATGAAGAGAACAGAGAATTTGACCTTTGAGGGTAGAAAAAGATGGGACCAGAGACTCCCCGAGCTTGGAGGAGGGCATGTCAGAGGTTCAAATGATCGCAGTAACTAGATCCTGGCCCAGGTTCTGGGCCACGGAGATAGGCAGGCTTCAGAAAGGGCTGGCAGTGTAGACGGTTCTGTAGATGGGTACAGATGCCTATGCCTGATCTTTCTGACTGTTCCACTGGAAGCTGACTGACAATGATCCTAGTCTGCCAGGGCAGTGATGACCCTCACTAGCTGGCATGCAGGGCCCTCTCTCATCACCAATTACTTGGTCTTATAAAACTTAAGAATCCCCTGCTAGACAATGCCTAACCAACCTGGCAAGTGAGTGCTCCAGCCAAACATAATAGGCCTTAGGAAAAAAAGTAACTGTGATAGTGATTGCATGCTGACTGCCAGGGAGCAATTGCCATCTGTTAGAGAAACACTTAGTATCTGCTGCGTGCAGGCTCTGAGGCTACAAAGACAGATCAGGCAAATCAGTGGTCTTTGCTCTGCAATGCTCTCAACTGAGGGATGGAGACAGATGTGTAAAAAGGTTATTAGGACACATTGGGTAAGTGCTGTTTCAGAGGAGAGAATTAACTGCTGGAGCAGCCAAAGCATAAGTAACTTAGCCTCTGCTTGAAGAAATTGGACTTCTCAGAAGAGACGGCATTCAGCTGGGCTGAGAAAATGAGGCAGAGTTTACCAAATGAAGGAAAAAAGTCATTAGCCAGAGGAACTGGCTCGTGCAAATCCAGAAGCCTAGAGGCTCGCTGAAAGGAGCAGCAGTTTCAGGTGGCGAGAACAGAGGGGGAGTGAAGGAGTGGTGGGATCTGAGGAGGAGGCTGGGGCGAAGGAGTGTCTTCAAGTCGAGGTGTTCGGACTTGAGCTTACGGGTTGGATATTGACTCAACAGAGGTATGACATTATCGACTTTGTTTCTAAGGAAGTCAAATCTGGTAACACATTAAAGATAGACTAGGCAAGAAGAACTGAAGGCAGGCCAGTTCTGAGGTTCTGTATAAACTTGAACTTCGTAATGCGGTAGGGAGTCATTTTCTAGAAAGTTCAAGACATGCATTAAACATGGGGGTGAGATAGAAGGAGTCGAGGATGACTCAGCTTTCTGACTTGGAAGACAGGGTAGATGATAAAACTGTCAACAAAAATAAAAAATAAAGAGCTAAAAGCATTTTTAAGGAGGATACATAAATAATGAGTAGTTTAGAATAAATCTAAAATAACCGTGGGACCTCAAGTAAACTTATGCAAAAGATGCTTAAAAATAAAGTACTGGCGTTTCAAAGAGAATGAGAATGAGATATTAGGACAGAGATTTCACAAATGATTGATGGAGCCACATGACAGGGGTTCTCGGGAGTGAGTGAGCCGGCATCTGGAAAGCACTTAACAACACACAGCACACAGGAAGTGCACAAGAAATAAACACATTTATTGTTTTTATTCCACACGTTCTGTCATAATAGTTCTGTTTACAGCTTACCCATGAATCACCTCTTTGTTAAAATACCAAATTCCATGGCTAAAACTGGAGATTCTGATAGAGTTGGTCTGAGGTGAAGACCAAAAGACTGCATTTTGGACAACCACCTCTTCTTCCCAGGTAATTCTGGTGCAAATGGGCACAAGGAAAACACTTCCAGAATCATCATTCTGTAGGATTAAGCCCACCAAGCTTTCTGTGCCTTGTTCCCAGCTCTGCCCACGCATGGGAGGGTCAAGATGGCTATGAGGTCTCTTGAGGCCCTCATAAGAGTAAGCAATGAGGAGAAATAAAGGCTGCCAATTAGAGCTAATTGCGAATATTTTTAAACAACTTTTGCTTTTAAAAACCCTTGACTGTCAAGGTACTTTCACCCAAGTTAGTCATTTGTCTGCCTTAATTGCTACTGGTATTTTCTTGGGGCCGGGGGTGGTGGGGTGGGGGTGGGGCAAGAGGATTGTAAAGAGATACATGCGTATTTGTAGGAACTAACTTTCATGGTTATGAAGCAATTTTTTAGTGTATTTATAGCACAGTCATTACTGTGCATGCTGGTTTCAAACCTGACATTATAAAAACAAAAAAACAAAAAAACAAAAAAACAAGAAATGTAAGAAATGTAAATGGACTCAGCAAACCAAACATTTTCTTCCAATTGGGTAGTGGTTCTAAAATTTTAACTTGACTACTCAGCACAAGGGATGGTTATTTACTTTCCTAAATAAAGGTAATAGAAAAATGACTAGAGGTGAAATCAGATTCCTCCTGGCAATTCTCTGTAAAGAAGGATAATTGAAAAGGAGAAGCCAGGTGTCAGGTCTCCTGTATGCAATGCAAATGAAGCTCACTTGCTCAGTTTTCTTCTGGGCAATTTTTAGTTAACTTAATGTGAGAGCTGGCTTTTAAGTTATTCCTGGGTGGCATGGGGGTGTCCCAGGTCCTTCTGCTAAAGAAAAAAAGTGGCCTGGAGGGTCAACTTCTGTTCTCCCCAGACCCAGAGCAGATTCGTAATTACTTATCAGGGCTCTCCGTGTTATGTATTTAAAATATTTTAGCTTTGCTGTTTAAAAGACTTCCATAATCATTGACCTGAGGTTACAAATGGGCTATCTGAAGGCAGAATTGGCCCACAGAGGTATTTTCTTTGGCCTGAATAGTGTTTTTAAAATTTCTAAATAGTTGCCAGTTTTTTTTCTTAATTGAGAGTTTTCACATTAAATTCAGATCTCAACTTCTTAAAAAAATACGGGGTCATGACCCACATTCCTGCATGATTACAATGAGGTGCCAAGTACTCCCTTTATACAGGAAATGTATTCTCTGACTTAATAGCTCTGGGTCTAAATTTCTTCATCTGAAAATAGTGGTAATAATTATGCCTTGCTTATATAATTGTGATGAGCGAAGGAGCTAATATATATAAAACACTTAGTGCCTGGCACATAATAAGTAAGTGTCACAGACTCCACCCGGCCCAGTTTATTAAAATGCCTATCAGGCCCTCATATGCATTTGCCTTTGTGACCCTTGCTATAAGCCATGCAAAGATAGTAGGTACTACTAAAATTTCTGGAAAGCAAAGGAAATCGAAGAGACCCAGCATCTTCCTTCCCGAAACTGCTGCCCCCCACCCCACCCCACCCTGGGGAATTCAAGATCTGAGGAGAACCAAGACTCAATCACTGAGGAAAAGATGTAAAGAGGCCAAATGTGTAATACGTTACAGACCTTGAAACACTTTCACTGTTAAACGCTGTAGTATAAGTTTGAAGCTTTGAGATTTTCCCTTTTGTTTATTCTGTCTCTCTTCTCTTGTGGGCACAAATAATAAAGGTCCTTAGAAAACCTCCAGCTATTTTGGATGTGTTTAAGAGGAAGTAAATAAAAGGTCCAAGACAAGATCATGCCCTTGAAAAACTCCTAGTAAGAATAGTCATGTGGCATCAATCATGTGAAGGGAGCCGGGGCCTGAACACCTGACCCAGGGGAGAAGGGCCTGGTGGACGAGGTGTGCACCAGCCCGGGCGACACTGCTTTGTCACCAAGGTTTGACCTGTGTGACTGCGCTGGGTATCTTCCACTTATCTCCCCGTCTCCACACTTCACTACTCTGCTCGATGCCCCAGCGAGGCGGACCTGTGAGGACTGTCTCATTGGGCTTCTCTCTCCTGTGGTGTCCAGTGGGTTCAGCCAACGAGGGGCTTTAGTGGGAGATCAAAGAGAGAGCGGCACATATGAGTCTCCTATGTTCCCTCCTCGCTGGTTTACTGCAGGCTGTTTGTGTCTCCCCACCAATGACCACGTGGCTCCTGCCACACGGCCCTCTCCCAACAGCTTTTCTCTCTGAGTTCCAGTACCTACTCTCCTGCGTTCTCGCCTCAGGCAGTTCAGAAAGGCTGACAAAGGATCCCCACTGTTGCCAGCCCAAGGATACTACAGCATCCTTCACTGGTTTCCCTATGTCTGCTGGCACCATGACAACAATCCCTTTATTAAACTCTCAGTTGCTCTAGTGTAAATGTAGCATTGGCTTCTTGCCAAGACCCTGACTGGTAAACCTGTCCACTTTGTAATACTCATTACCACCTATATCTTGCTTTTAAGACTAGGCCTTTCACATTTTTCAGAATCTTGTCCCTTGGGGTAGGTTATTAGATTTGATTCCATCATTATCTGATAAGCAATGCTCAGTCACTTGTAAGGGGTAAATTAAGTAATGTGTTACAATATTTAATGTTAACAGTAAATTTTTTTACAATAATAATATTAATCTGTATAAACTTTTATCTACCATTACCTTGAAGCAATGAGAAAAAAAAAAGGTCCATCAATGGATGAATGGATAAGGAAAATATGATAATACAATGGAATATTATTCAGCCATAAAAAGAATGAAATTTTGCCATTTACAACAACATGGATGCACCCTGAGGATATTAGGCAGAGTGAAATAAGTCACCCAGGAAAAGATAAATATCATATAATCTCACTTATATGTGGACTCTAAAACAATAAAAAATAAAACGAACAAAAAATCTCCGAGGTTCACATATACAGAGAACAGGCTGGTAGTTGTCTGAGGCAGGCAGCTGGGTGTGGGCAAAATGGGTGAAAGAGTCAGGTACAAATCTCCAGTTATAAAATGAGTAAGTCATGAGGATATGATACACAGCACGCTGACTTAGCTAATACCTTGCACTGCGTATTTGAGGGTGTCTGGGAAAGTGGATCTCAACCTAAGAAAAAAAAAATGTTTATAACTGCGTATAGTGACAGATGCTGAATCGACTATTGGGGTGTTCACTTGGCAATATATACAGATATTGTATCATTATGTTGTATACCTGAAATGAATATATGTTATGTCAATTGTACCTCAACAACAAAAAAATTTTTTAAAAAAGGAAAAAAAAAAGCCTCAGTTCATGTGCCTCCCTTACTGCCTTGGGGCACAGGACTCCGACCCCGCCCCGCCTCCCCCCCCCCCGCCCCCACACACACACATATACACCCTGAACTATGGAGCGCACATATTTGGGTTTTCAAGTATAAGGGAGAGTTTCTACATAACGGAAAGTAAAGGACAACGTCTACATGAAAGGAGAGAATAAACTTGCTAGTGAAGGGGCAGAGCTGCGCGGTCGGCTATGGTGGCCACAGGCCACATGTGGCTTCGGGGCAGCTGAAATGTAGCTGTTCACTGAGATGTGTCTCCAAGGGATGCCTGGATCTCATTCTCTGCTCCAGAAAAGTCAGCTGTGCTTGCGCCCTGCAAAATCGTTAATCAAAGCAGGACAAGAACAGGCATCGTATTTAATGAAGAGGAAGAAATGCGAGGGAGGCAAGAGCAAATAATTTGCTAAGGTAAGAAAGTAAATATGTCAAGGGTAGAGAAACCCAAAGGGAAGATGGAGAATTCTGAAAATTGTGGCTGAGAAACAGCTTAGTAATTAAATCAACACTTAGTCAACCTACCTAATTATTGTAACATATAGAAGGTGCTTAATATTCAGGATCTTTAAAAAATCAAGTTGTGCATTTTGTAAATTCCTCTTAAATTAGTAGGTGGAATCACCCGACTGAGAGAGTTCATCTAATTCAATGAGGGGGAAACTGAGGATTAGGAAAGCGACAAAGTCACAAAGTTAATTCCAGTCAGGACCAAAATTAATCCAGGTATTTCAACTCTTGATCACTCCCCGCCCCCTGCCCCCCACCCCGCCCCCAAACAGATTAAGACAGACAAAGAGGCAGGAGCAGCCATTCACCTACAGAACCTTAAATTTCTAGAAAACCAGTAAGCTCATCCCTTAGAGAGTTTGGAGTTCCATTTAACTTTTTGCTGTTATCATTAAGTACCTTATAAATACAAATTAGGTTACTAGAATCAGATTTTCTATCAGTTAGAGTCTGTCCCCACAGTAATTAGCAATCAGAGCCAGGTCCATGTGGAAAAGACAGTGGTAGCAGTGAAGGGATATGGGAAAGGTAGTGAGATGAGCTCTCACCTAGTAGTTCAGACACGCCCCACAACCTATTATCAGAGCAGGCTCAGGCTCAGCTCCAGCTGGGCAGGGTCCCGTACCAGGAGGAACCCTCTCATGTTCCCTGAGCTATGAAACTTTTTGCCCATCCCCAAGCACCCAAAATCTTCTGTTAGCACTTTCCCTTGGCTTTTCTCTGTGCTTCTCTGTCATTGCTGAGTCTGAAATCACATAAAATCGAAAAATATGCAGATCAATGCATCTCCTGCCAATCACAGTGCTGGTGTATTTGTACCTTTGGGGATGCGATCACCTGATTGAGGGCTATTTCTTCACCAGCATCTAAGCTCTCATGGGCCAGGCTCATTTAGGTTTTTCATTCACCACTGCTCACAAGTCCTGGCAGGATATGGGCATAGAGGAGGCTTGCTGTAAGCACTTACTGAGAGAATGGGTGACCTCACATTCACAGAAAAAAAGAAGTCATCAGACAGGTTCCTCACTTTCCCCATCAGCCTCCAAATTTGCCTGAAACTTTTCCACTTTTTTCTCTCTTCCCTCCAGTTACAGTATAAAAAACATTGGTCCTAGCTCTGGGTAATCCCTCCACTTGTATTCTGGGTTACAGCATTTCTACCTTTTCATAAATCTTGCTATTGACTAGTCCCAATCTAGTCCATTTCTTCAAACTTTCTCATTCTATTGGCTCCTTCACATTAGAATGTAAAAGTACTTTTTTTAAAAAAAAATCTTACACGTAATGATTGATTTCACAATTATTAAGCTAATGTGCCCTTTTCTAATTTGGAAGAATATTTAATTTCTCATTTAGGAATCTCTAACCCACCATGATTCTTTCTGGCGATGTCCCTACTTCAAAGATAAGTAATGGAAGGAGGCCTTGAAATAGGATTTGGGACACTTAGAAGCAGAGGCTTCCATTGTGCTTGAGTTATCTGGATTCGCAGGGAGTGATGGAGAGAGAGATGGGCCTATACTAAGAAAGATAGAAAGACAGACCAGAACACCCCCCGCTCCCAGGACACATCTTTGGCACATGTAGGCCTTTGCTGGACACAGTGTCATGCATGTGTGTATGGACTGACTGAGCTGTGTGAAGGGGAACTTGGGTTGTGGAGCCTGGCACTATTCTTCCTCTGCAGCTCAGAGTGCATCACCCTCTGCACGCATGTGGCAAGTGATGGGGCAGCAGTGGCTCTACCACGTTTTAAAGAAACCCTTTTCAAGCTACCATCTTTTCTCGCTTGTTTTACTGGTAAACTTGTCCACATTCACTGTTTTTGTTTCCTCACCACTTATCGATCACTCTTCGGGTACCTTGCACCTCACAGAACATTATTTTTCCCAAAGTCACCAATGACCTTATCAACAAACCCAACTACTTATAAGTACTGCCTTAACTTCATGTCTCAACAATATTTTAGTACTGTGACTAAGTGCTGACTATTATCTCCAACTGTGTGGGGGGATAAGAGAGTGTAAGAGGTGAGGTGTGAGGGGTGGGGAGTCCAGGGGTAGGGGAGATGGGGAGGAATCCCTAACCCCTGCATTATGCAAGGGTCAACTGTGTTTAAAAGTATAATCCAAGAAAACAGTATGGAGATTCCTCAAAAAATTAAAAGTAGAACTATCTCATGACCCAGCAATTCCATTTCTGGGTATTTACCCAAATAAATCCAAAACACTAATTTGAAAAGATATATACATTCCTATGTTCACTGCAGTTCTATTGACAATAGTCAAAATATGGAAACAAACTAAGTGTCCATCAACGGATGATCAGATAAACAAAATGTGTTATACATATGCAGTGGAATATTACTCAGCCATAAATAAGAATTAAATCTTATCATTTGCAACTACATGGGTGGATCTAAAGGGTATTAGGCTAAGTGAAATAAGTCAGACAGAGAAAGATAAATACCATATGATTTCATTTATATGTGGATCCAAAAAAGAAAATAAATGAACAAACAAAACAGAAAGAGACTCACAGATACTGAGAATAAACTGATAGTTGCCAGATGGGAGGGAGATTGAGAGGCTGGGTGAAAAAAAAAAAAAAGGTGGAGGAATTAATAAGTACACATTGGCAGTAACAAAATAGCCATAGGGATATAAAGTACAGCCTAGGGAATATAATTAATAACACTGTAGTAACTATGTATGGTACTGAGTGGGTACTAGACTTATCAGAGGGATCACTTTGTAAGTTATATAAATTTATAACCACTGTGCTATACACCTGAAACTAATATAATATTGAATGTCAACTGTTAGTTGAAAAAAATTTTTTAAAAAGTTTTTTAAACATATCATCCAAAAAAATACCCCAGAGGGAAAAAAAATTCTGGAGTCTACATATTGAAAGGCTCACTATGTGCCCAAGACTGTCAACTGCAAGCCATAACCTAAAAAAAGTTTTAGACTTTAAGAGATAAAGGAAAAATAACGTGAACCTCTTGATAAAATAACCAAGTCATTTGCAAAAGGTAAAAAACTGGGTTTCCATCAGACTTCTGAACAGCAACAAAGCCAAAAAAAAATCAATATTTTTTTTGAAATTCAAAGAAAGTGTGAACCAGTTTTTTTTAAAATCCAGTTAAACTTGTAGAATCAAATTTATTTTAAAAAAAAATTAAACCTGTAGGCACTTAAGGAATATTATACTCAAAAGTTCTTGAAAAACTCTATTAGGAGATGACCAAGAGATAACTGAAAAAATGTTGTCTAAATTTTTAATACATTATACGCATACATAAATATACATATATTACATACATATTTGTGGTTCTAAGACAAAAATAAAGTGGTGGTAACAGTGAGAGTTTGTGAATGTTTTATGTTCTGATAAAGTTGAAGCAGCACAACCAAAAAAAAATGGGAGAAGGGAGGGAGAAAGGAGAAAGTAGAATAAGCGCATGGATTGTCACATAGGTAACACGTGAGACACAAAGGATGTCACGAAAGATGCAAAGGAAACAGTATGACCCTAAGCACGGAAAAGGGAAAATCTGAAAATATAAAAGGTATTAATATATAGAATAATATTAGAACAAAAATACGAACCCTTTCTAAACACCAAAAAAAAAATAATAATTTTTTAAACAAAAGCCAAACACCTAGAGAAAAATAAAAAATAAAAAATAAATAACAAAATAAACACAGTGTCCAGCGGACAACACATAAGCAAGAGTGACCTTAAAACACTATAAAATAACGTTAATATAGATCTTATGGAGACTTATTAGTCTTCACCCCCTAATCATTGAAAATATACCTTCCTGGGCACATGTGGAAAACCTGATATGCTAGTTTACAAATAAAGCACAATAAATTCTACAAAGTAGAAAGAATATGAACAGCATTCTCTGATCAAATGCAGTAAAACTAGAAATAAATTATAACATTAAAAAAGAAGAAAGCAGATACCCTAATCCGGAAATGAAAAATCTCTATAAACAACTCCTGTAATACAAATCAAAATTAGGATTTCTAAATAAAATAGATCATGAAAACACTAGCTAGTTAGTGCTAGGTGAAGATAATAATGATCGTACTAACAGCAATGATAATAGTTTATCTATTTATTTACTACTGATTGACTACTTAGTACTTGATATGTGAGCCAGAAGTTCTTTCATATATTTAATTTAGTTCCATACATATATACATATAAACAGTGATCACACAGAAATATGTATTAGTGATCATGTATTAGTTGGCTTGGCATGCCATAACAAAGTACCACAGACAACAGAAATTTATTTCCTTACAATTATGGAGGCTGGAAGTCTGAGGGTAAGGTGTCAGCCGGACTGACTTCTTCTGAGGTCCCTCTCCTTGCTTAGAGGTGATCGTCTCCTTCCACTGTGTTTACATGGTCTTCCGTTTGTGTGTGTGTCTGCGTCCTACTTTCCTCTTATAAGTGTACCAGTTATATCGGATTAGGATCCACCCATATACACCCACTAGACTTTAGTGCCCACTTGAATGCCCCATCTCCAAATACAGTCACATTCTTAGGTACTGGAGGTTAGGGCTTCAATATATGAATTTTGGGAGGGAGACACAATTCAGCCCATAACAGATTAGAAGCACTTTTTAGTTTCTTTCTTCTCTCGTTTTTTCTCTTTTCTTCTTAATTCCCTACTTTGTTTTTCATTACCACATCCTCACATAGCTCTCTCCTCCCCCATGGTAATCTGTGCATGAATATTTCCATTTCCATGTTATTTTTCCAGCTCATATTAACTATAAACACACATACACATTAATTTATACACATGCATGCATACATTTGGGCTTTTAAAATGTACCAAAATGACATGTATTATTCATCCATTTCTGCATTTTATTTTTCTTCCTTAACCTTACCTCATGAAAACATCTCCATAAAAAACTCCCATTCATTCTGAGGGCTGTGCAATATTCCAAGGTATAAATGTTCCAAATCATTTATATGTTCCCCTGATAGTTTTCTGGGCACTAGAAATAATACTGTACAAACACCTGAGTGCACACGTCCTTGTGCACTGATGCTTTTATTTCTATGGGATGGATTCCAGAAGCGGGGTTTCCGGTTTAAAGACTGCACATAGTTTTAATTTCAATAGATGATGCACACTGGTTTCCAAAATGGCTATAACGCCACATCCCCCATGAGGCAGGAATATTATCTTCCTTTTAAAGCTCAAGAAGCTAACGTGCAGAGGTCAATACTGTGCTCAAGCTCATCAATGGCAGAGCTGAGAACCAAACTACACCTGTCTGGCTTTCAAACCAGTGCTTCTTACACCCTAATACGAAGCTTCCCAAAGTGACTGGCATCTGTCCTTCGGCAACCAGCTTATGTGTATTTCGGGGCACAAAGCTGTTTTTCTCCCTGATTCTCCTGTCCAATCAGCTAGAAGTGCCCTCACTGCGGCCTGCTGGGGCACAGCTGTACTATTTACAACATATAACAGCCTCTCATAAAAGCATAATGGTGTACATTTTGTGAGAATAATGATACTCCAGGAGCAGAAGTGGCTACTAGAGATTGATGTCACTAAATTTTATCTGAGAAGTCACAGGGAATTGCTAATACAATGAGAAACATGGAGACTCTTCTACCTGATGACACACATTATCCAAGTAAATGCTTTATGAAGGTAGAGGGGGAAAGAGAAGCAGGTGCTACGGTCAGTTTTGTGATCACACCTGTACCCTTTTAGTTATTATTTTTGTAAAGAAATGTGCCATTCACTAAGTCCTGCTTATTTACTAGATTTTTGAGAGGGAGGGAGAGAGATGAGACAGGAAAGAGGGAGAGAGAGTGAAAGCAGCATTAATCTAAGAACAAACAAGCTGAAGCATCTTTCTGTAGCTGTTGCCTGCTGATTCATTTTGGGGATCCAATTAAGCCTCTAGACACGGACATTGGAAAAGATTAGCTATAATAATTCAAACATCTTCACTGTAACAACATCCTTTCCAAATAAACTTGATAGAAAACAAACAATTTTTTGTTTCGACCATAGAGGGAAAAATCAGCATGGTATTTGAATCCTTTCATGGTGTACAGGAAAGATGTTCCACCTATGTGTGAGTTCCGGCAGGAGAGACGTGAATAATAACATTCACTTTCCCCTCAGAAAAAAATAGACTAGAGAGTAGTCAAGATGACATGGGAATGGGCAATTAGGCCTGAACCATAAAATTCGACAGGTCTAATTTGCACTTGACCATGAGCACATGAGCAATAGAACAGGAATTTATGGGTGTGGCAGACAGGAAATTTGTAGAAAAAAATAAAAACAGAAAATGTCAGAGTGATCCAGTTCTTGCATGATGGGTCAATATTGTGTAATCCCTCTAACCATCAATTTTCTTTTAAACAGTTTTTTAAATAACAGATTTTGTCTTTTCCTTTAATAACTGTTAAAGTCACTAGAATAAATGCTTTTGTCTGAATTTAAAAATACTCATGAAATGGAGGTTAAAAAATAAAATATAGAATCTATCCTTGGATTTTGAGCCTATGGGTAGTCTTTTTCAATTAGTTCCATATTTGCTTCATTTTATGCCACTATTTGTGTAGTTTTCTACAGGGCTAATGATATCAATGATAAATACTCGCGTAGCATCTTCAACTTTTTCTAAGAGCAGGCTTTTCACAGCTTCCCAATGGGATAGACAAAGTAGGTGTAATTACCCCCAATTTGCAAGTGTACAGATCCATCAAGTCACCTACGCAGGGTCAATTAGCCAGGAATAGACTTAAGAACTTAAGCCTCCAGATGCCTAGTCCAGTCACACTTTACAAAGGGCAACTTAGAGTCAAAATCTGTGAAAAACCCAAGTACTGGGATGACTACGCAACCACTAGTAGTGCTACTGGAGAAGGATCACAAAGCCCTCAGCGCCATGATGGGATGGCAATGCCTGCCCTGGGGGAGGGGAGGGGCACGTTAACACATGCTGTGTATTTCCCAACCCTGCAAGCCCCAGGGTCCTTATTCTCCATTTTGACCATAATCTTCGCTTGCATCCAGCTCCATCAACCTAAACTTGTGGTCACTTCCTGGACCATAGTTTTCAGGGATAAACTATATCTAGCATCTCCTTTTAAAAAAAAAAAAATCTCTGCCTACAACCTCCTCTTTTCCCATCTTCCTGAGTTTTTGTTCCCCCACCCTTGCTCTTTCACTTCAGAAACACCCCCCAATTCCACTTTCTTGCCAGTCTGCGTGACTCCACGAACCACTAATTCAATTACTCTTCTAAGATACTAAACTCTTTTGCTACTCTGTCTTTTTAGTGAGCTCTGTTTGAACATTTCCTGCTGTGAGTCAATCCAACAAGTTTTTTTCCAAGCCTGAGCCCTGCTGAAATATAAATGTCTCCATATATAAATCTTAGTGCCACTAAAAATATTTGATGTTCAATTTCAACTAGTGCATCTGTATTGCTTTTCAAGCCATTTGCTCCTCATTCATCAGCAGAGTGTCATGCTGCAAGTCATTATGCGTGTACGTTGCCCCTAGGGTCGTACAATGTGGCGGTGTTATTGGTCAGCATCCCTTCTCATTCCCATCACAGGGTATTTCAAACCTTCAGAACTAGCCTCAAGTCACCTACCAAATATCCAATTCCTGCACCCATTAAAAAAGATAAACGTTGCAGCTCATTAATAATTTGAAATCCTCACCGAAGGTAGGCCTCATTTTCTCAACACTCAAACCTAAAGAATTGTCCACATCCAGTTCCATCCTTTTCTCCTTTCTCGCCTCTAGTCATGGGCCATCTATTCTACACCTGTTCCATCCTCCTGTCAAAGCTCAAGATATCACCCTTCCTCAGACACACCGTGCTACATGAATCAATTCCTTCCTGAATCTTAAACCTCTCCCTCTCTATTGGCCCCTTCTCCTTGACTTACAAACATGTACAAGTCTCTCATACTCAAAAACAAAATAGAACACACCTTCGTGTAGCAGACATTGTGAACATGCCATTCACATATCTTTAACTCCTTCCACCTCAGGGTACACCAGCATGACTTCGAACTGTTGGTATCTGCATCTTTTTGTCTGAGGGCATTTTTTGGACACCAGGACTGATCTCCTTTTATTCAGCAAGCTGAAAAGTTTCATGGAATTAATGAACTGCCCCCTACCTCTGGAGCAGCCTTCCACCAGTGACTAATGGTAATTGGTGTGTAAATATCCCAGCTCCTAACCCATCAGATAGGATAAACTCTAAGGCATATGCCTATTATTTTTAACCAAGAGTTCTCCAAAGGATTCAACTCCAGTTGTAACTTGCTTAAAAATACATTCTTTTTTAATGCTTCCTTCTTTCCTATCTCACTTCAGTACTTCTCTAGAAGTATTTCCTGGGATTCCCTCCCAAATAAACTACTTGCACTTGAATCAACATTTCAAAGTCAGCTTCTGGGAAACCCCAAACCAAGACGCCCACCCTTGATTCTGTCTTCATCTAGTTGCTACACACCCTTTCACTCCTTCACTGCTAACGTTCTCGGAAAATAATCATATCACGAAGAAATTCCATTTTGCTACTAATACAGAGAACTCGAAATTAAAAAATCAAGGGCTTTGTTTTTTGGATCGAAGTTGCAAACTGCTGGACTGCTACGGCAGAGCCACCACGTCAGCAGGGACATGGGCTCCTTCTGTCCTTCTACTCAGTCACCCATCACATGCCCTAGGCACCTCGTGGTCCCCAAATGGCTGAATCCCCTCCAGGATCACCTCTGAGTTTGAGGAACAAGGACCAGAGATGGATGGGTAAGTGGAGACAGCCCAAGAAACTTTCCCAAGAGCGCCATCCCACGGCTTCTTCTTACATCTATTTGGCTAGAATTTAGACAACATTTAACTTCAAAGGAAATTGAAACAGTTTTTTAAAAACCTAGGCTTTTGTTTCTTCTAACAATACTGGGGTTCTCTTATAAAAATTAAAAGATAGACATTGGGTAGAAAAATGCCATCCTTACTGTAGGAGTCTATATAACCAGTTGCAATTTTTCAACTACTGTCATCCGATTTCCAGCGCTGTGTTAAAAATCTCTCTCTAAACAATTCCTCTTATAAACAATCGACAATCATCAGTCCATTTCTTATCGGTGTCCCTAATTTTTCATTGACTCCCCCTATCCTATGTACCTCATTTGTACACATTTCCTTGTACTGAATTTTAAAGTCCATATTAAACCTCTCAGCATTCCGAGGTAAACAGTTTTATGCTAAAGCTAGTTAAGAAGAAATAGAAAAGATAAAATGATGACGAGGATCATGTCACATTCTGCCCAGATCTCCTCAAATCTCTCTTTAGCATTTATTTACTTATTTATTCTATATATGCACATGTCCACATCCAGCCTGGGACACTGATGTGCCTTCACTTCTGATAGTTTCACATCTGAGGACTCCTTTTAACCTACTGGAGCCCACTCTGCCCGCATGAACAGAGAGCTGGGAGTGCTGGAAGGATGTGTCTCCCTCTCTGGGTGTAGGAGATAAAGCTCTAGCTCCCCTGCCTCAGAAAGGGACAACTGTGATGCATGCCACATAACCCAAAGCTTCCTGTGGGACCAGGCTAACGTTACCTGCTGCAGGACTTCACCTGGGATCACACCTCCGCCTGCCTCCCTCCCGCTCCCTGTCCTGCTTCCTCTCTCCCATACTGGTCGTCACTGAGATCACTTCCTTAACAAATCACTTGCACGCTTCTGGGGAATCAATGTTAAGACAATTGGGTAATAAATATTTGTTGGACAAAAGAAACTAGATGAAACCAAACAATTCTTTCAAGATGTATTACTACATTAAGATAGCTTCTGAGGTTTCTATATTATCTTTATAAAAATTAGACTGTTGTTTCTGCAAAATACTATTTTGCTATAGTTCATGAAGTCTAAGAAACCTAATTGTAATATTTGCTTAAATGCAGTTTTTCTAACATTTATTCATAAACTATAGACAAAACCATGTAAATAATTTTAATGTAAAAACTATGTTCTGTACTAGCATTCTTAACTTTATCATTTTGTGAGAATTATTCATTGTAGTTACAGATATTTTATAAGCAGTTTCCGAGTAACCTCTCTGGAGATGCCAGAAGATATAGACATATTATCTTTGTAGAAACCCATTCTTTCTTTCCTGGAGAAGAAAACACAAATGGTGCTGAATTCTCCCATGTCTATTCTTCCTCCCGTGTGACTGTGGCAGTTGTCAGTACATTGTCTCACAGCTCCAAAGTTAACCCTTTTTGCCTGTTCTGTGATAATGGAGGTCCACCTTGCGGGTAGTTCTGAAAGCCTGGATGATGTTAAGCCTCGTCAGTAGAGGGCACTGAGAGAACACTGGAGGAGGAAGGGGTTTCCTCTTCCTGGTTCTGGGGTGCCCCTCTTATCCTAGTTATGTTCCTGCGACATGGGTAGCTTTCTGGCGGTGTCCGCCATAGCCCATAGCCGGCAGCAAGAATCACCTGCTCATGCTGGAGTTCAGCAGCACTGCTAAGGGCAGCTAATGAGTTCCCCAGGCACCACCTCATTTTCTGGCTACTTCCTGATGCCAGCTTCTTCCCAATGAGTAAACAGTATCCCACCAAAATTTTAGGGAGCATCCCAGAACATTTCTAGCCAATTCATCAGTTGTCCCAGCTGGCTTTCCAGAAAGTCAGTGGTACCCACCCCTCACCGCCCTCCCTGGAAGTTTTCTGGTGAGGTTCCTTGGCATTCCAAAAGGTGGGTTCTCTGCCTGCCAGCCTCAGCATCATCCTGCTGATGCTGGACACCACAGCCAACTTCTCTGCCTCTAGTGGGCTTTGACTCCACCCTTACCAAGAAAGTCTGAATCCCAGCCTTCGGAAGAATCCTCCCCTCCCCCGTTTGTTCCTTCCTGGCGCACCCTCCCTCAGCCCAAGGGTATCTGTAAGAGGAGCTTTTTGCCTCCTCTTAGCTGATTCTGTTACTCCATTACCCTGTTAATATTTTTTTTATATTAAACTTTCCCTGTTCTGTCTTCTAATAGGACTCTAACTAATAGTAACAAAGGAATGCAAAATACCTAAATCTTAAAAATTAAAAGTTCTCTAAATGTGAGTTCTTTGAAGTTTTTTTTAAAGACATTTAAATGGGCTGTTCCCTTTAAAACTCTTTTTTTTAAAAAGTTATTCTTATATACTTTAAATGCTTTTCAATTTGAGGCAAAAGAAACTGCCGACCCCAAAAATGACAGCTCAGATTTTTTATATTAACCATGTGGTTATATGGCCTTATGGCTATATATGGTCAGCATAAAAATACATGAGCTGTCACTCTTGGAGTATCTACCTAGTGCTCAGTACTTTCAAACAAACATCACATTTCTCAGACGAGCTCTGCAAAGTTAGCATCATCATTTATGTCTTAGAGATAAAGAAAAACTGACTCAGAGATGTGAAATAATTTGCCTAGTGTCACACAGCTGGTGTGAGTTCCAGTTGAGACTTAAACCCGTATGTGTGGATTCAGAGCCTCTTTCCTTCTTCCACAGCATCTCAGGCAGGAGCAAGGTAAAATGTTCCGGAGGGAGGGAGAGAGGGAGGGACAAGAAGAAAATGTACTCTCTGTCTCTCTTTTGGCCTTTTGTATGGCATTACATCATTTGAATTAAATTAAGTTTATCACTTGACATTTAGGACATCTACAAAAACACTGTTTTAGGTGGCTCCTGGCTGAGCCTCTGTTCCAGCTAGTAACCTCATTCAAAAACAGAAGGAATAACTCCACCATCGTGGTCATCACCACAACAGATATGACATCGAACAATTGTTAACATTTAGTGAATTCCTGTTATATACCAGGCCCCATGCTAAGCATCCTCTGTGCATTATCTCATTAATCACTGCAATTACCCAAGGAGAAGATACTATTCTGTTTCCGCATAAGGAAACTGAAGCTCTTCTTAGAGATGTGAAGGGACTTGCCAAGGTCACAGCACTCTGCTTGTAAATAGCAGTGCTGGGACACTAAATCAGGCCCTCAGACACCCAAGCTAAACTCCTAAGCATCACGGATGCTGCATCTTTAAGGAAGTTCTGTACCCTTTCATGCCCAGAAGGCACACAAGATAGCAGCGCGGATCCTAAAGAGACAGACCTAAAAGGTATTTAAAAATCCACAAAACCAAAAGGCATAGTCAAATGATAACATTTCCTTAGAGAAGCAAAGTAAAAGTCACCCCCAGGATGAAATGTGCCTGCTGATTTGGGTGAGAGTGGTAGGGGGAAACAAGAAAGAAGGAAATAGTAAATGGCAAAATATGCACAATTTCACACTAAATTGAAATAAAAAATAATAAAGCGACCATTGCACTCAATTGGGGAAGCATCAAATGGACCATCATAAAGAAAATACGGTAATGGTGAGGCTGTTGAACAGAATCGATTCCCCAACAACCTGGAGAGATGTTTGCCTCCGATCATAATGCATGTCCTCCACTAAACAAGCCCCTACACACTAAGTGGGGAACAAACATTAGCTAGAGAAGGCATTTTCAAAAGGAGAGCAATTGAATTTTGAACAGCAATGAAACAAGCTTCACAAGAGTTGGTTTCAAAATTAAATGGCTGGTATGATGTTCACTTTGACTCCTGGTGCATTAAAATACAAAATGCTATTCTGTATGCATTTCCACAGCGCATTTCTCTGTAATACTGTGCTGCTTTGACAAGCATGTTATGTTAGAAGGAAATAATAACCAAAGGGAGGTGAGCTGCCTGGGGACCTATCATATGAGAGTCTCTATGACTTGTTTAAAATTATCCAAATATCAATGCAAAGAGATGTGTCTTGCATCTCTCCCCTAAACTTTGTCTGGAATCTCCTGGAGAGGCGATTGCTTCTCAAAATTCTGAACCCCTCCAGAAATTCTGAGGAGACTAATATTCAGTTTTGAGTCCTCAGCTTCAGAAACTCTCCACCTTGGTTCTGCATATATTAAATTTCAGAACAGTTTCCACTCTGAAGTGATGTTTCCTCAGAATGGCTAGTCATTTGTTGGCTGACAGGTCATTTACTTTGAAGCAGGCAGTAGGACACCAAGTACTTACTCACTCCCAGCATCTTGTCTGCAGACAGGTCTGCACAGAAACCATTTATGGTAGGTTGTTTACCAATACGGCCACAAGCTTTTTTGCCTCTCCCTTTGCCTGTGGTTTTGCAGCTCCACCCAACAAGAGTTAAAAGTTTTTTCACCTCTTTTTGACTTTTGTACCTGCCTTTACCAATAAAACATGGCGGAAGTGACACTAGGCTGGTTGTGAACCTGGGCCTCAAGCATCTGGCACTTTTCCACTCACTTCCTTGGCCCGTGACTCTACCACGTGAATAAGCCCAAGCTGACCTGCTGGAGAGTGGGAGACTACATAGACCAGGGCCTAATGAGCCTAGTCATCCCAGACAAAGCCTCAGAGATATGAAATTGCCCAGCCAACGTCAGCAAACCTGCCCACCTAGGCTGCAGCTATTTACAGGAGCATGAAAGAGCCCTGCCAAGGCCAGGACTCCCAGCTATGCCACAACTAAATTATTGACCCATGAATGAATGAAATAAATGATTTCTGTTTTGAGACTCTAAGATTGGTGGTTTTTACATGCATAATAGGTAACTGATGTACCATCTCAGAATGAATTTTGTTACCGGTAGGAAGCCTGCTAACTGTCCCTGGCCCCAACACTAAGAGCTGGGAGAGTCCAGGCTATGGGCCAGACGAATGATCGTGGGCTCAAATTCTCTGGAACTGGTGCTAAAATTGGAGCTTTTACAGAACAGAGTTCAGAATGCTCTATAAATTAGATCATGCCCAGATGCAAGATATAAGTCATAAGCATGATATCTAAACACCAGATACCGGTGACTATTCCAGAGGGCACACAGGGGCTCATGAGTGGGAAATAGGCAGAAAGTAGAAGACAAAGAAAGGCAAGGTTTTTCGGTCACTGCCTCCTGTGCTGGTCACATGCTCCATAAGCACAGACACTATGCTTAGCTTCCTCACCAGCATCTGGCGTACAGGAGGAGCTCGAGAAATATTTGTAGAGTGAATATGTGGCCTGACAACTCATACATGTGACTACTTGCCTCTCTGCATCTGCTCTTGAGTAGACAAGAAGCATGGAGCTTTCTTTTTAGAGGGGATATTCCCAAATGATCATATAATCCACTACTTAAAAAAAAAAAAAAGATTTGTATAGCACTTTCTATATGTTGGTACTGTTCTAACCACTTAAATAATAATCCATTTAATTCTCTTAACAGCCATATGGGCAGGCATGAACTTTATCAATGTTTCCCCATGAAGAGCCAAGGCATAGAACATTACCTAGTTTGCCCAAGGACACACAGCTGGTAAGTAGCAGAACCAGAAATCTGGCTCTCAAGTCTGTGTGCTGATATCTCCTCATGCTGCTTGTCTTAAAATCATAGCAACTAACACAGAGGCCTTAAAGAGTGCTTAGGTCAACCTGTTTCTATAGATGGGGCCATTTAGGCCCAAGAAGCTTACATGACTTTCTCAAAATCACACAATTAATGGCAGAGTCTGGACCAGAATATACACCTCCCGACATATAGTTTGGTGTTTTTCCCTCTCTATCACACTTATAAGGTGAAAAGCTATTTCCTGGGCATCTTTATTTCCAAAGGGGTTCAGATTTTTGAAACATCTTAAACTCCGAATGTCAAACCCAAGAAGGAGTGGCAACTAATAGGAAGAGTGGTATGGAAGAGAAAGAAAAAAATGAATACAACAAGTGGTAGACTTCCCAGTCCATAGATATCCCAGTTATCTCACAATACAACACAAGGCCTTCTTACACAGACCTCCGCCAAGGATTCCTGGAGCCTCAAGGACTCACGTTTTTGTTTAGCATGTATGTGAAGGTCTCTGGTGGACGAATACAGAGCCTCTGAAATGTTAGTGTGTCTATGAAGTACCTGGGGATCTTATTAAAGTGAAGATCCTAATTAAAAAGTGCTGGGTGGGGCTGGAGATTCTGCCTTTGTCACAAATCCCTGGGAGATGCCAGTGCTACTTGTCTGCGGACCACACTTTAAGTAGCAAGGATCTAGAGCCCTTCTGAGAGAAAGAGAGAGAGAGAGAGAGAGAGAGAGAGAGAGAGAGAGAGAGAAGAGGGAGCGATAAAGATGAAATGAGAAAAGAGACAGAGAAATGTTTAGAGAGCACAGTCTCTCATTCATTTATCTTTAAAATAAGTAGATTCAGCAACCTGGTGATTCCAATTTCAATACCAAGTAAGATTCTAGGATATTAATGAAATGTTGAAAGTTAAATTTGGAAAAAGGAGTAAAAAAAGAAAAAGAAAGCTGAGATCACCAGGTCCCACTGTGGGCAGTGTGATCAGACTCCTGGACAGGCCTGTCAGAGATCCTGTAGAGACAAGGCCTTTGAACTCAGTACGGCATTTGTCAAACTCTTTCTTGATTTTTTTAAAAGAAGGTCGAAATTTTGGCTCAGATGACAGCACGGCAAAGTGGCTTTATGAGTGGTTGATGTCCATCCCCCAAAAGGATGGCTTCAGGAGCCATGTCAGGCTGGGGGCAGCCCTTCAGCAAAAGGCTGAAGGATTCCCATTCAACGTGTTGTTGTGTTTTATCAATGACAGATGAAGATATAAAGGATGTATTGGTCAAATTGAAAGGGACATAAAATCCAAAGGATGACAGAATTATTACCTAAGGAGATCTCAACATTCAACAACAAAAGCCAGTGTTAGCAGGTTGAAATTTAATAATGTTTATTATCAAACATTCAACCAAGAAAGTCAAGATGAGGAAAAGGCAAAAGCATGTGGCTAACACAAAAGTACGTGAAAAAAAGATGTGTCCATGGACCAAGTGCACTTAGGGGCACTTGTAAGATACAGATGAATAGAACCCTTCCCTCTGAATTTTGTCATCAACCTCTCCTGTTGTGTGAAGCAGTAGCTTAAAGATTTTTCTCTTACTGTAAATCCCCTATGATCAATAATGTAAGAAGCTGCCAAGGCTAATTTGATCTGCTGATTTGATTTTAGGTACATTAAAACAATTACTTTTCCTGAAGAGAAGAGGGAATGAAAACAATAACTGCATTTACAGTTTAGTACACATTCACCGTGCTGAGGCATCACTCCAGGTATTCTACATACACTAGCTTATTTAATAGTCACATTGTCTTTTACAGGTGAGTGCTAATAAATCCTCATTTCCTAGAAGGGGACACTGGGGTCCAGCGTGGTTAAATGACGTGGCCAGTCACACGGCTGATGAATATCAAACACGGGGTACAAACGGAACCCACAGCGCTGAGTAACACCAACACTCGCTCTCAAACTGTCCGGATAGTCCAACAAAATGCTAAATGTAGGGTTTCATTCTGGTTGCCATGTTTTAGGGGAGCATTAGCAAAATTTAGTCTGTGTCCATAACACAGAGTCATTGGTCAGGCCAGGAAAAGGACAAGCGTATGATATGAGGCCCAATTAGAAGAAGAGGCAATTCAGCCTGTTCCAGTAGATGCTTTGTAAATGTTTGCTAAAGACTGACTTTTGCTTAAAAAAAAAAAAAACTTTCATGGTATCTTCTGTTTTGGTTATCTATTGCTACATAAGAAACCACCCCAAAACACAGACTTGAAACAGTAACAGTCATTTATTACTGTTTTCTCTCATGGTTCTGGGAGCTGACGGGGCTTAGCTGAGTGAATCACACTCAGGATCTCTCACGTGGTTTCAGTTATAAGATGATGGGGGCTGGAATTATCTCCAAAGCTTCTTGCTCACTTGTCTGGTGCTTGAGTTGTTCAGAAACAAGGAGCTGGGGTCCCTCAGGCATCTCTCTCCCTCTCTAGGTGGTATCTCCACGTGGTCTTTCAGTAAGGCAACCTCCAGGTGGCTGGACCCCATGTATGGTGGCTCAGAGCTTCAAAGGCAAGTGAGAGATGAATCCAGTGGTAGCTGTAGTGCCTTTTCTAACCTAGCCAGCAAGTCACACAGTGTGACTTCTGCTGCCTTCCTATTGCGAAGTCAGTCACAAAGGCCTGCCCAGTTTCAAAGAGAGGGTACAAAGACTCCACTTCTTGAGAGAAGAGAGGGAAGATTCTGAAAGAGCTTGGATCATAACTATTAGTATCGCTACCTCTGTAAAATACAATTGGCCATATTCACCTAAGACTATTGGGGTGGGGGTGAGGGGCTGGAATTGTTCTTTGAGGACAGAGACGGCTGAGCTAGGCCAGGTTATAGAAAAAAGTAAAATGTAGACAGCTTTTGGTTCAATAAAGGAAGATGTTTTAAAGGTGACTATTTTTTTTTTCTGCTGCTGAAGTATTAAGTTGACTCCCAGAACCTTTCTAGGGACTGATACAGTAAGGTATGTGATGCCTCTGGCTCAGTATATCCAGCAGTCTGCTAAGAATACCAATTTAGGGGTCAGTGGCTAGACCAGGAAGCCTTTATGGAGCCAGAGAGGTCAGACAACAGGGCAAAGCTAAAAATTAAAATTAAAAAAAAAAAAAGAAAATTAAGGAGCATGAGGCCCAGGCTGCAAGCAGTGGGCATAACAAGTTTACTGCATCTAGCAGAGACCTGAAATGAAAATTCAAGTTGGGGGTTGGAAATAAGAGTCTGAAACCAGAGAGGAGCAAACACGTATATAAGTAAAGTAGATACGGATCTAAAGATTTGGAGGAGTGGCTGAAGGAAGGCAGAAGTGACCTGAGCAATAAGAACACACCATAACTAGAGCATGTTTCACGTGCCAGCTGAGGATTAGTCATGCTGATGGGGGCGGGTGGGGAGGTCAGCCTGGTCTATAATAGGACGTAGACAGGAAGACGTAAGCCTCACCTGGAGGATTTGAATTAAGATGAACAGCAAGGCACCTTCTGAAGCTAAAACTAATCAATTTTCATGAGACCAGGAGTCATGGTAAATCACAGCCAGTCTCTAGGCATTTATAAATCAAAAGTGCTACCCAGGCCTCTCTGGGTGCTATATGAGTCTTGACAAAGTAAGTATTCTCCGTCCTCTGATAATTTCTAATGAACAATAGTCCCTGCATGCCATCTACAGGCTGTAATGATGCCCATGCAGGCAACCACAGTTCCATGACCTTACATATCAGCTCACTACATGGTTTTAAGATGGTTCATTTATTTCATAGTCAAAATCCATGTCTGATGAACAACCCAGCACCAAGGAGCCAAAGCATGTCTCCTGCAGTGCTTGCAAAAGCCTTTGTTCAAACTAGGTTTGGTACATGGAAGAGAAGTCACAATTGTATTACATTAATCTGTCCGTCCATCCATCCATCTGTCTGTCTATGTATCCATTCATTCATCCATCCATCTAACTAGCTATCTAGCTGTTTCTAGGAAAGTTAGGTACTTTTAGGTAAAATAACACAGAGACAAAAAGTTAAGATATAACTAGTGATGAGCAAATGCAGATCTGAATCAATAAAGAAAATTTTATCTTGTCCCACCAAAAGTCAAAGGCACTGGCTGGCTTTTGTGGAAGGCCAATGAGTCAAGCGTGTAATCAGTCTCATGCGTGGGTAAAAAAAAAAAAATGGGTGGAACAGATGAAATTGTAGTGATTGTCCAGAGACCCAGAATGACACAGTTTGGTCAATAAGCCAGGGGCCCTATTTTGTACTGAAAGCAACGGGCCACACGAAAACCTCAGGCCTGGGACGTCCACCATAAGTAATTAGGCTCTGTTCCCTCTGTTGTTTATGTGGTGGCCCATTATGCCAGGCCTCTCAGCTGCAAAGCACATCAATCTAGGAGCAGATACATGAATTTAAATCCATATTTAGATACAGTTCAGTAGATGGGCAACACGATTCATGGTTTCAGCTTAAAACCTCTCAAGCAACCTAGTAGCTATCCTTTACTACTTGATGTTCACTTTCCTAGAGAGAAAACAGTGGGGAAAAAAAATAAAGTCCCAAGTTGAAACAGTAGTTCAAAGGTTCCAAAATAAGAGGTGTAGATTGAGACCGAAACTCCCATCCCTGCTTTGAATTATACAATTTTGTAGTTGGAAGTGGCCTTATAAATCATCTAAACCAACTTCTCATCTTCTCAACTGATGCCATAGAGGAAAATTTACATATATCCTGGTCATTTCTTTCTATGATAAAGCATTTCTCCAATGTAAACATGGAAGAAGAATGGGAAAAATAGAATTTGGGCTTGCAGAACATTATTTTCCAGACCCTGCTATAGAATAATTGCCATATCACTTTGCTGCCCTTGTGGCATGACCTGTTGAGAAAAAAGAAACACTGTAGATCAGGAGTTCTTAACCCAGCAATGTCTTAACTAGCTCTGGAACCTTCTCTCAGGTCCCTTTCTGTTTTTCTCTCTTTATCCCAGAACCTGCCAGAGTTTAGAGCACGTGGTTGATGCTAAAGAAATGTTTGATGAATGAATAAATGCACTTAAGCTCTAAACTTCCATACTTCTTTACATAGTAATAAGAAAAAAATAAGCCCTCTTGAAAAGGGAAGTTGCTTCATCTATCAGAATATGAATATATTAAAATTCCTGGATTTCTGTTACGATAAATGGACGATAATTTCACTAGAAATACTTCCAAAAAAGGCAATTAATTTAAGGGTACCCTGATGCCCCAGAGATGTTCTTTCATATCATTCATTTAGGAAGATTAATACTTCATTTTTATTCACTGGAGAGTCAAGACCCCTGGGGACATCTTTAAAAATTGATCTCCCCTTAAGCTTCGGAGATCCTTGTCTCTCCAAGTGAGGTATTACCTGGAGGCTTGTTAGAAATGCAGAAGTTCAAGCCCAACCCCAGGGTTTGAATCTGCATTTTAACTAGAACTCCAGGTGATTTGTGTGCAGGCTGAAATTCGAAGAATGCTGCCATAGATCAGTCCAGCAAGGCTGAGATCAATGGTGAGATGCATCATTCCACTTTACGGTTTATAGTTAGAACCTGCCATGTGCACCACATACTTAAATACCCAAAGATAAATACTCGGTAAAACAATCTTTAAGAAACCTTCAGAATTTTCCTTAATTGTTACATTAAGCCATATGAAATTGCTGCTACTCAATGTTTTCAAACTACAAAATTAGCCATTGGCCATATTTCGATATAATACCTATCATTTAACAAGTGCTTGTAATGTACCAGGCTTTGTGTTAAGTACTTTGGCAATGCTTATTCTAATTCACGAAATACTCTGTGAGATAGATATGAAGTTCATTTTATAGTTAAGGAAGTTAAAAACTAGAAAGGCCATATTTCCAAAGTTACACAGCCAAGAATGAAAAAGTTCAGGTTCATACCTAACCCTAACCCCAAGGTCCATCACGTCTCAAGATGTGAGCCTCAGACCATCACATAAGAAGTTTATTAAAGTGACTATTTCTGGGTACCAGCCCAGACATACTGAATCTCAACCTCTGGTATTGGTGTCTAGGAATTTGTATTTTAGTAGTATGCCTGAGAATTGGACATGTTTTATTCAAGGACAAATTGAATCCTACTGTTTTTATATGCTGCTTCCTTTCCAATTAGGTGTCAGAAGGCCATTGTCATAATAATCTAACTCTCCCTAGGGCACAGTGACCATATATCCAATTTCCCCAGGACAGTCCTAGCTTATGAACATCAGCATGGTACAATTATTAAGAGCTCCTCCTTTGATTTGCAAAAGTGTTCTGGTTTGGATAATAAATTACATGGTTGCCTACATTAGGGAGGAAACTGGGCAGCATTTCTCCCAAGAAAGCATCAGAGGTTCTCTCCCCATTGGGCAGCTCTCTCGAGCTTCTCAGAGAACTAAGCAAGTCTGACTCTGCCCCAGGTATGTCCAGTGCCCTGAGCCTCACTCTCCCCCACCCCTCAGCCTGGCCTCCTGAGCCTGAGGCTGCAGCCCCAGGACAGCAGCGGCAGGGAGGGTTCCAGCTGCACCTAAGGCATTCGTACTGGGATGCTCGAGCTGGCTTTCCCTGGATATTCTCGTTAGAAACCCTTGAGCAGTTTGATTTATGCTCTACTGAGAGAATTACCTCTTTTCCACTTCTCATCCTCCATGCCATTAGGGTGTCCTTGCCTGAGACTCGTTTTCTATGCCTTCATGGGTTGTGTCCCCACTAAGCCATGAGAACTGGTGGATCCCAGTGTGTGACACAAGCCCAGGCACTGAGTGACGTCCCAGCAGATGCTTGCTGACAATCTCAATGAACAAGTTAATATAGTTATCAGGTTATTGTCCCGGGAGCAGGTTTTGACAAATTAAGGAGAAAGGAGAATAAGAAAATTAGTGGGCAGAGAATGTAATTCTATCAAGGCCTTGAGGGAGCTCAAAAAGAAAAAAAGCCTGTAGGGTATCTGCAAGGTCAGGATACAAAAAATAAATTTATCTTTAAAGAGTGTTAGCTTGTTTTCAAATAATGTGCTCAATATATTCTCCTTTAGCCTCTAGACACCTTTTCAGGTTAAGTGCCCCCAAATTTAAAACAATGGGTTTAATTAAAAATGTACTACAGAGCATCGAAAAAGTCTGCAAACACAAAGAAAATAATCTATTCGTTATACCTTTTCATTTTAATATTTTGACTCATTGCTTTAAATTTACGGGGACTTTTATCTGTGAAGATAGCTAGCTGGAAGTTGAAGAAAATATAACTTCAATACTGTTTAAAAATAAGTTTATCTTATACATGATGGTTATTTTATTTTTTTTTATTTTTGGGTGGGGGGCTTTTAAGGCTCTTTATTGTAAGCTAGTACATTATTCAGTCTCGATGTGGCCTATTCTATATCCTTAGTTCTAAGAGTTATGTTCAGCTAGTCTTCGGGTGGTTCTCCAGGCTGCCCGGTCTAGAATTTCGCTGGGAGGAGGTGAGCACAGCGAGTCCCTGTGCTGCCATCTTGACCAGGATGTGTGACGGTTCATTTTATGTGTTAAGTTGACCAGGTCACGGGGAGCAGATACTTGGTCAAACATCATTCTGGGTGTGTCTGTAAGGGTGTTCTGAATGGGATTAGCATTTGAATCTGTAGACTGAGTAGAACAGATTGCCCTCTCGAAGGTAGGCAGGCTCATCCTATCAACTGAAGATGTGAACAGAACAGAAAAGCTAAGAGGGAACTCCTCCCGCCTGACTGTTGAGTTGTGACATCAATATTCTCCTGTCCTCAGACTGGAACTTGCACCATCAGTTTTCCTGGTTCTCAAGCCTCTGGACTTGGACTGGAATTACACCACTGGCTGGTTTAGGCCTCTAGCTTGCCGACTACAGATCTTGAAACTTCTCAGCCTGCATAATCACATGCGTCAATTCCTTATTATAAAGCCCTTGGCTGTCTATCTGTCTATCTACCATCTATCTATACCTGCACATCTGCCTATCCTCAGAGTCCAGAGTGTGTCTCTCTCTCTTTCTCAGTGTATGTCCAGCCAATCAATATATTACACAACACCCTCAAAATGTTCTAATGGTCAAATAAATGAGAGAAATACTAGATAAAGGCAAAAAAAAAAAAAAAAAAAGGTTTTGAATCAGAACCTTTAAGATGATTGCATGCATATGTGCCTCAAAGAGAGCAACATAACATGTAGATTTTCTCTGATTTTTCACCGCCGATTTCTCATTCCTCCAGTTCTCTCTTTTTATTCTTGCGAGACTGATATTCCAAGAAACACTGTGGGGAAAAGCTGTGCTTAACCCTTTCAAAGTGCCCAGGTCTGATCATAAAAAAACTAGCAGCAGGCGGGACTTTTGAGGTGCTTTCCATAAATCGTATCCCAGGGCCTCCATTGCTTTTCCATTTAAGTTCCAAAGATCTTATAAATATCTGTTGGCTACACTTTCGTCATCATAAAATGAGATTTTTGTCTCTTTCTATAGAATCTGCTTCATTGGGACTGAAGATCATTATACAAAATGACTGGGATTCCTGGCTTTGAAGCTTGCCAGCTGTGTGACCTCTGGCAACTTCAGTTGCTAACTTCTCTGTGCTTCACTTCCCTATCTGCAAACTGGAGATGATAACACTTATTGTTAGGATTAAAGGAATGAATACACATGAAGTCTATATAGAGTTATGCTGTTTAACAGGACAGCCACTAGCCACGTGTGGTTGTTTCCACCAAAATTAATTAAAACTAAATGAATTTAAATTTCAGCTCCTTGGTTACACTAGTCACATTTCAAGTGCTTGATAGCCATGTATGACTGGTAGCTAGGCTACCTTACTTGACAGCACAGAAGTGATATTTCCATTGCCACAAAAAGTTGTAGAGCCCGAGCACTTAACAAGGGCCAGTTTTCATTTTCCAAGGCCCAAATAGGTTCAGCTTAATTGATCAGATCCTTAACTGTTCAGTCAGATCGCCCTCTAGGAGACAAATACAAACAGTTGGTTCCTAATCACTCTTTGCCCTCTCTTTTCTTTATCATCCCATTTCCCTCCAGAAAGAAAGAGGTGAATAGACGAGAAGGGGGGGGAAGGAAGGCAAGGAAGGAAGGAAGGAAGGAAGGAAGGCAGAGGAGGAAGGAAGGAAAGGAGAAGGAAGGAAGGGAGAGGAGAGGAAGGAAGGAAGGAAGGAAGGACAGGAAGGAAGGACGGAAGGACGGAAGGAAGGAGGAAGGAAGGAAGGTAAGGAAGGGACGAAGGACGGAAGGTGCAGGAAGGCAGGACGGAAGGGACGTGACTGCCGGCAGTCAGGCGAAGTCGTAGAGGCCGGAAGTCCTCCCTTCCTTTCCTTCCTTCCTTCCTTCCTTCCTTCCTTCCTTTCCTTCCTTCCTTCCTTTCTTCCTTCCTTCCCTCCCTCTCCCGCCCTCCTTTCTCCTTTTTTCCCCTCCCTTTTCTTCCATTTCCTCCCCTCGTTCCCTTTCTCCCTTCCTCTGTCTTTCTCCCAACAGAAGGATTGTCAGAGAGTTTCCTGGCCCCTTATCAAAATTTGACACCTGCCTCTTTGCTATTTTGTTTTCCTAGTCAAATACCCTGCCACTCCAGTGTCACTGCTGCATTTGAGCCTGAGAGCTCATACTATTCTCATACTACCCTCTGGAGAGGACCCACTTTTGTGAGTCAGAGAATTAAGCCTGTCTTTCCACCGACTTTATCCTTTCTCTTTATCAAAGTGAAAGATTTTAACATACAATGATATTGTAATAACATCGTACTATGTCAGATGGTTGCTGGACATATAATGGGGATCACTTCTTCAGATATATAAATGTCGAATAACTATAGTATCCACTGGAAACTAATATAATATTGAATGTTAGCTATATTTAATAAAATCCTTTTCAAAAGAAAGATTTTGACATAGATAAGTGTGCACCTACTAAGTTATGAGTAGTAGCAAATGTCACTGTAATGAGATCAACCGAGCAGGATGACCATGGGCTGCTGCCTAGGCCTTAGAGAATCAAGCTGCAGAAAACTTTCTGTTGATAATACTCAGTGTAATAAGATGTGACCATCGCTTCTTTCTAAAAGGATCATAATGAATATTGATTCTTAGTTTTGGAGTCTGGCTCATTAAAATACCAAACAGAATTCTACGGGGGAATGAATTATATTGATCGGCTCATTTTGTTTTATGGGTTTGTTTCCTATGTAACATGTAATTGTATTTTATAGTTGCTATAATATGCAACAATTAAAGACCTAATTTCGCTAAACAAGAATTGGCTTATAAATTATGAAACATTCTCCCCTGTCAAACTCCTGGACAATTAAACAAAATTTTAGCAAATTCTATCTTTGTAGATTGTTTTGTATTGGGGTGGGTGATAAAAAAATTAAAAAGAAATTTTTTTCCCCCTTTCTGTCACTTTTTAACTTTCTTAGCAGTTAAGCCACTAGTAATGAGTATAGTGAATTCAGACAAGGCTGTTAAATTTTTGCTGAGGTCTATTAAGCTGTCTCTTTTTTTTTTCCTAATTATTTTGCTTCTAAAGTCTCAAAATGAGTTGCCATCAGTTGTGTGATGGCAAGAGCACAGGTTCTGGGAATATTTAGACTTAAATTTAAATTCTTCCTTTCCTTCCTCACTTCAGTAGATAAACTGTGCCTCCATGCACCTTGATTCTGCACTTGACCAGGTAACGTGCCTTGGTCAACAAGATGGCTCTCTGTCAGCATTGCCCTTAGATATGAAGAAAGACACAGATAAAGATATCAGTCAATATGCTGAACGGTTATGTATACATCGGCAAAACGATTCTTCCTATCTGTAAAAGCCAAGTTTGCTGAGACAGGAAAGGAGTAACTGCTTAGAAGGTAGCTTTTATACTATGAAACACAGACTGAGAAATGATATTTCTACAATAGGGTAGCCCTTTAGAAAATAAGGTAATTGATAGAAGAAAGAAGGATATGGGGGGAGGTGACTAAAACTTAGATGCAAGAAATCTTTAAGGGCCCAGCTGACTCCAAAAAAGAAATGAGGAGAAAGCCTAAATAGGATTTATGTTTTTTCTTTCCTTTGTTTAAACTAGACTGTACAACTCGCATAGGGAATCCAAGCATATCATGGCAGATTCACAGTGACTGACAGTTATCATGGTAGATGGGCTTAGAGTAGTTACTTCAGTGATGGGTAGTAAAAATAGGAGATGGGCCTGCCCCTTAACCCAGGGAATCCTTGCACTTCAGCACAAGGGAGTACTGAGAGAGCTAGAAAAGCAGGAGAGACTGGGGGGGGGGGGTGGGTTGGACAAAGAGTGCACAGAGATAGAGAGAGCAGGACCAGACGCCAGGGCTGAGCAATGGGAATGTGGCTTACGCAAGGAGAATGGGATCTTTTCTGAACTAAAGAGCATTGGACGATTAAACCCCTAAGTCTCTATTGTATTTGATACTGTTCAAGGCAGGAGCATTGCACGGGGAAATCTCTGCATCTGGGAATGACACTAAAGGTCTTGTGGGTAATAAATAACAATTATAAAAGAGCTGGAAAAAGATCCCACAAGACAGGGCTAAAAAGTCACAGGTGAGATTCAGCGTTGACAAATGTCTGGTAAAATGTTTCAAGAAAACGAAGTTCTTCCACAAAACGGCATCGATAGTGTCTCTAGAACTAATTAATTATAGATGATTCAAAAGAAGCGTATACCCATAAAGACAGAGAAAAGGGGAAAGGCAATGTTAGAGAGAAGATGAAAAATACGACGAGTGGGAAGTGAAATGAGAATGCTCAAGGTCTACAGAGAAAGACGCTGGCGACATGCGAAGGGATTCCGACTGTGGAACCCAGAAACACTCAGGAACTGGAGCTGCCAGGGGAAGGACAGGGCTGGAAGGAGACGGGCTGGTATAGAGTTTATATGAGGAATAGTCAAATACCCAGATCCCAAATCCTACACCCTTAGCCATTAAATGGCAATTGATTTCCTACCTAGAAGAAAGATGAAAGTTTTTTTCTCTGAAGAAACTAAGCAAGAGTGGCTCTGGTTCCTGTATGGTAAGGCATTATATTAAAAACATCTACGTAACGGGCAGACCCCATCCTCCTTCCTCTACTTGCCAAATGCATGGTAGCACACAGGCTTGTAAACACTATGCTGGTAACCGCAAATATTTCCTGTGTGTAGACCAGTTTATAAAAAGATCTACAGATCCCCCCAAACCCCACCCCCCCAAAAAAAAACGGCTTACTCCTTGATTTGGCTTAAGTGAAGCAAAGAGGTTTGACAAGCCTTACATATATGCAGAGCTTCCAATCAGCTTCTTAGTACTTCGTATAACATGTAATTAGATCTCCAAGAATCGCCTGATATGTGCGATCGCATCAATCAAGCTCTCAACATCAAAGACTGAGACTGAATTGACTACACGCAATGGCTGGCCAAAAATAATAATGCCTTAAATAAAATAAGAGTTAATATCGTTGTTAGGTAATAAAGTCTGAAAGCAGGCATTCCATGATGGTTCAGACTCCGGTGGTTGGTTGTCCTCTGGAACATAGGTTCCTTCTATGAAGATACCAGAAAACTGTTTCATCAAGCTAGCGCCTAGCTTCTTACCTCAAATAACCTCATGGTCCAACATGGCTACTAGAGCTCCAACCACTGTGCTCAATCCCAAGCAGTAGGGAGGAAAAGGGCAGAAGGGAGAAAGGCCAAACCACCCAGTTGAGTCGATAATCTTTAGGGAACTTGCCTAGAAGCCCTACAAAACATTTCCACTTACCTTTGGCCAGAACATACTCGCATACCTAGCTACAAGGAAGGCAGGTAAATGTAGTCTTTCATCCCGGTTCATATCTGCCCTGAGTTAAATTGTTCTATGGAAGAAGGAGAAAGTGGTTTTCTGGTGGAATCATCAATCTCAGAGAGATACACACATAAATACACACACTCATGCACACACAAAATGAATAAAGCAATTGGAAAAAAAACAGCATTGAGATGCTGGGAGCAGAAGAAAACCTTGAAAAATAGTATTTTCAGAAAGTTCGAAGATGTTTCACTCATGAGTCAAGAATATATTTCAATTTAAAAAGAAAAAGAACAAAAAATAAGAGCTGTTTGAAATTTAAAGTATGGTGGCTACAAAAAAAAGGGGAGAATGAATTGAAAGATACACTTGAGAAAATCTCACATAAAAGCAAAAAGATTAAGAGATAGGACAGTAGAAAAGACCAGGAAACTTGAAAATCAGTCCAGAGAGTTTAATATCCTAATAATAATTGTTTAAGAAAGAGCTATCAAAGAAAATTGAGGGAGGTCAAAAGATAATAATTAGAAGTTTTCTCTCTTTTGAAGGATATGTGTTTCCATTTAATAGTGCTCAATGAATCCAGTAAAATAAAGGAGAAAAATTCATACAAGGTATTTTATCATGAAATATCAGAACACCAGAGAGACAAGCTAAAATTTCCAGAAAGAAAATTTTAAAAATTCCCAAAGCAACACTAGAAGATGGAAGATAGAATTCAAAAGAAAAATGTCTTACATAACTGAGGAAAAATTATATTTAACCTAGACTTCTACAGCCCGCCAAACTGCCAATCAAATATGAGGTTAGAATACCCACTTTCAGGCATAAAGTGACTCAAAATGTTTACTTCCCAAGCACTCTTTCCCAGAAACAATTAGATGTTCCCATTGGAATGGGGGAGTAAGCTCAGAAAAAGGAAAATGTGAGACTGGGGAGACACAAGATCCAACATTCTCGGGATAATGACAAAGGGGGGTCTCTGGACATCAGCTCTGCAACAAACCTAAGGAGCAACCAGTCAATTTTAAGAGGGTGATAGAATGCTCCAGGGTAGATGGAATTAAGCAAAGACATTAGAATTGATGAATATGACCATCCTGAGAGAGGCTTGAAGTTTCTCACAGAGGAAATTAGTTTACATCTATAGGATAATTTGAAAGCAACAAAATCATAAAAGTTATTATCTTCTTTTTTAAAAAGCCCTGAAAATTTGTATGAGAAAGGATATATAATACACAGTGACCCATAGCTAGCCTATAAATAATATTTACAAAGTTGTAATAATGTAGAATGTTAATTTAACCAGAAATTGTGATATTACCATATTAAGAAGATAGGTTAGGGAAGTTTAGGAAGTAAAGGGGAAATATAAATTTATGGAGTTAAAAATAGCAATTAGGCATATAATTTAGAGAAACAGAGGTAAACACGAAGAGAAAGTGCTAAAAACAATTGGGACCAGTTGCCTCTGTGGAGTGGGACTTTCAGGTAGAGGATAATGTAGGTTACTGCTATTTTTCATGATAAACATTATGGTGGCACCATTTGACTTTCACAGCCATAACACCAATTAATATGACAAAAGAAAAAATATTAATTATCTATGCAGAAGCAAACAAAACAAACTAGTTCTATAGTGACAAATTCTGGGCAGCACTTGAAGAGATTTGTATAAAAAAGAAAGGGGAAAAAAGGAACTGTCAACCCTCCATGTAAGCACAGCTTCTGCTTCTTGTACTCAGATCCCACTTGTATTTCTGTTCATCCTGCTCATAAAATCTTTGTCAAAGCAAGAAAATACCCAAGCAGAGGTTTATACTAATGTAGGAGTCAAGCTGCTTCACCATGAGGTAACTACCTTCTGTCAACAAGATGCCCCTCCCATTACCCTAAAGCAAGAGTAGCAAGAGAATAAGATCTTCCGTCTTGGAGGACAAAGGCTGGGGAGGACACTGCTAACGTCTAACGTCATGAAAGTTTTGCCAGGATGTATAAACACAGTGCCAAAGGGGTAGAGAAAGGAACAGAGGACAAGGGTATCCCCTATGCCTTTTCTTCATCTTCTCAAGTATGAAAAGCACGAACTTAGAGAAATGAGATAAGTCAGTAAGAAATACATTTAATCAGTTCTATTGATTATAATTATGATCATTGTAAAGATCTGAAATATTTCATCAAGAAAAACCCAATTGGTGAATTGAATGATATAGTCAATGCACGCAGAAATATAGATCAATCTCAAAAAAGCATTATGTTGAGTGAAAGAAGTCAGAACGGTAGTTACTCATTTTGCCACTGTTCTTTAAACTGTGCATGTGATTCACATACTCTTATATTTCCCTATTTGAACGATTCTGGGGGTTCACTTTTACAACATTTGTGAAGTATAATACTTCTACCTAAAAAGTACTCCTACTTATGGAGGTTATTAACATTTGTTGAAAACCTACTTTATATGTATCATCATCATCATCATACTAAGAGTAACACTGAATTGGTTGCCCTTGTTCTAAATTAAAGATTAGAACATAGAGGCTCAGACACAGGAAATGGCCTTGCCCACGGTCCAGAGATACACGCGTGTGGAGTTGACCGCAGTGTCTTTGCTCTTTTGATACCATTGTATTGTGGGTAATTCTGTTCTTTTATTTTAAGAGACATTTCTAAAAGGAAACAAAAAATTATTTAGATTTGGGTATAGCACACTTTCAGGGAAGGCAGCTAAAACGCTCCTCTCTCAGAGCAGCCTCCCCAGAGGGCACCTCAGAATCGACTTCAGCATTGCTCTTCCTTCTGCCATTTTTCATTCTTCTGTATAATTACATGCCTTGATGTTTTGAGAAGTTCCATCCTAGAAATTAACTTCATCAATGATACAGAAAAGTTTGGCTCTCCTAGAGGAATACTAAATGAGAAAACAACTAATCGATGAGGAGTAAAAGCCAGAAATTAACAAAACTTGCAGGTGATGGTTCAAACTTCAGGATGCATTAGATGAATTATGTAGGGCATTCCTAATGAGCTGCACCAGGATTTGACTCTTGCCAAAAAAAAGTAGAACCTTGGTGATTTATTTAAAAGACTTTAAAATCATTTAATCGCTGGACCAGGCTCCAGAGGTGATGTGACCCACCAGAACAGTCCCTCTTTCTGAAGTATAAAGAAATAAATAAAAGGAGAGAGAGAGAACTAAAGTTCCATCCTGATCACATGACTGCCTCACTCTGATTCTTTTAGAAATCTCTTTAGGTTGGATAAATGGCAGAATTCAGAATCTACCCTCTTCCCAGCTAGTTTCATTTTTAAAAGCATCAAAATGAAGCCTCCGGAACGGAGATAAGTGCTGCAGCAGACAGCTGCAAACAATTACTTCTTAAAAACAAAATTGAAAAACAGACTAATTAATTTACAAAGTACAGGGTGTGCCAAGAGTGCAATAAAAATCCATCCCACTTAGCGTCCACTCATGTTTCAGCAAAACAGAGCATTTGCAAAGTGCTGTAAATTAAATTATAAGGCAAAACGATGGTGCTCAATTCTCAGATACTCAAATACATGTTTGAGTATCTAAGAATTATATGTATGTGTGTGTGTATAGATACATATGAACAATTAAACTAAAACCATTCTTAATGTAACAGAATCCTTAATAAGTAATTGGTAAGCATCTATATAGCCCATGATACTAGGACTATACCTATGAAATTCTTAAGTTCAGTTGTCCAGGCGGCTGAGATCAGGGTGGTATCAGTGGATGTGGTGAGGAGGTTAGATTCTGGATCTACTTTAAAGGTAGGACCCACAAGATTTTCTGACAAATGACCGTAAGTTATGAGGAAGAGGCATGTAGGATGACTCTTTGGATTTCTAACTTTGAGCAAATAGAAGATGGAATCATCATAATGTGAGTTTAGACACGTAGAGTTTGAAATATCCATTGAATCTGTAAGCAGAGAACTAGAGTAGGCAGTTGAATATATGAAAAAAAGAGGAAAGATCTAATATTCACTGTGGGCCATTTAGTTGTTGTACTTAATATTCATTACCTCATTTTCTACAGAAGCCTAGAGTTAGGTATTTTACCTCTGTTTTGTTTGACATTGTTTAAGAGATAAATATTAAATAGCAAAGAATTTGAACAACTTTGTCAAGGTCATGCTGCCAGTACACAAGGAGGCCAGGATTCAAATCTAGGCTGTCTGATGCCAAATCAAAGCCCATGCCTTCTTTGCGAAGCCATGCTGCCCCAAGCCAAGGTCTTTTGTATCTTTTTACTCCTTGGAGGAGTGAATATTTTACCTACTCTCATTAATTAAAACATAGATTGCATGTTCTGGAGACCCCAAAAACAGCGGTTAAACAAAACCATTGATGCCATTTCTCTTTCTATGTAACAAATTGGAAATAGGAGGTACAGGGCTGTTGTGGCAGCTCTACTACAGGACATCCTTTGGGGACCCAGGCCAGGCTCCTTCTGCCTTCTTGCTCCACCATCCCCATATTTCCTTTATCTAAAGGGATTGAAATAGCTGACTGTCATGGCCATTAACCAAAAAAAGAAAAAAAACAAAAACAAAAAAAAACCAGAATGGAAGAAGGGGAAAAAACCACTTGAAAATGGTACGCATCATTTCTATTCACATCTCACTGGTCAAAACTTAGTCATATGGCAACTTCTATTTGCAAGGCAAGCTGGGAAATATTGTCTTTATTTTAGGCAAGCAAATGTCCAAAGCTAAAAAATGAGGGCTTCTAATACTTCTGAGAGAAAAGGTGGGGAAAAGGAATCAGAGGACAGCAAGCATTATCTGCTCTACGAGCTGGGCTAGATCTCTTCTAAATGTCTTACCATGAACGCTTATGCAACAAGTTTACTTTATGTAGATTTGAATTTTAAAATATTATTAAAAATCTCAAGGTATGTATGAATTTCTAAAATGCTAATTCTTTCTGCCCCTGGTTCCTGGCACAGAACTCCTAAAACCTCTATAATTTCCTAAGTGATAGGAGCACTAGCAAGCATCTTTTGTTTTAATATTTGGTCTTTGATTCCAGTCCCTGACACAGAGTTTCCAAATTCCTTGGAATTTCCAGGTGACAAGACAGTCTTTTGTTCTAATGTGGTGATTCCTGGTGGGCTCCTGGGTAGCTTCAGGGTAGGGGATGGTCTCCAGAAAGATCAAGCCATGATTAGAACCTTGGATCTTTCAGCCCTACTCTTCATCATCCCAGACAAGGAGGACTAGAGATTAAATTAATGATTAACTATGTCCAACTAATAAAGCCTCCATAAAAATCTCCAAAGTCTGAGGTTTGGAGAGCTTCTGGGTGGGTTGAATGTACCCATGTGCTGGGGGGCTGGCTCACCCCAACTCCACGGAGATAGAAGCTCCTGTGCTCAGGACTCCAGAAATTGCACCGTGAATCCTTCAGCTGGCTGACCATCTATATCCTTTATCATATCCTGTTGTATATAATAAACCAAAAAATTTTAAGTCTATGTTTCCCTGAATTCTGTGAGTTGGTCTAGCAAGTGATAGAACCTGAGGACAGAGTCACAAAAACCTCTGGTTGTCAGCCGGCCAGTCTGAAGCATCAGTGACAACCAGGGACATGCAACCAGAATTTGAGGTGGGAAGTGCAGTTGTGTGGAGTCTGCACTAACTCCAATTAGTGTCAGAATTTAATTGAATTGTAGAACACCCAGCTAGTGTCACAGAAAATTGCTTGTTATTGGGGGCGGGGGTAGGGGCCGAATCCACACAGCTGGTGTCAGAAATGCGTAGTGTGGTAGTAGTGTTTGTGTAAAGCAGAAACAGGAGAGAGTTTCTTCTATACAGATGGGGACAAAGTGAGTCGTAAACTGTGTTTATACTATTGCCATTTGGAACCACCACTTTAGCTGGTAAAACAAAATACCTGTGTCATTCTTGCCCAGGATGAGTCTTGAATGACATGAGTTTTGAATTATCAGATGCTTTCAGTAATGCATCTGTCACAGAAAGTGTGGCTGTCCAATAATTCTAATTTCCCTTTCCATGATCCAATATCAAGACAGTTCTTTTATAGAAAAGCAACTCTTGTCAAAATAGCTGCTACTTCTCAAATCAAACTGCCAATTTAGGGAGATGGGGTCAAAAGAAAACAAGATTCTTCTTCTACTTCTCTCTACTTCTATTATTAAGTAGAATAACAATGGGAGTAATGATAATCAAGAATGAGAGAAAGAATAAACGACAGTCCCAAGTTTCTAGGGACTTTCTACATTTCTAGCTCAGAATTCTAGTCCAAACTGAACATCAAATTCGTATATATAATTGTCACCACTTGGAAGTCTAACAGATAGTGCAATCTCAAAACGTCCAAAACCAAATCTTTAAAACATCATACACAGCTTACCCATCTCAGGTGGGTTGTCTTTCCATGGGACAATTTGGGACTCTTCTCAAACCCACATCCAACCTGTCAGAAAATTCTTTTGGTTCCATGTTTAAAATACATCCATAATCTGATAACTTCTCACCACATCCACCAACATTATCATGGGGCCAAACACCATCTTCATCCTGGTTATTACAATACCCTCCCATTCTATCTGTACCCCCTACAGTCTACTCCCAACAAAGCAGCCAGCGTGATGCTTTTAAAACCTGACTAAGATTATATTTTCCCTCTGCTCGAAAGCCTCCAGTGCCTTCCTGTGTGCTTCACGGAAACTGCTAGAATCTTCACAGTGGTTTTCAATGTCCCAGGACTCTCATTTCCCACTACTCTCTCCTTTGTCACTGAAGCCATACAGGGCCTACCTGCTGTCTCTGAAATAGGCAAGGCATTTCCACCTGAAGGACTTTGTTTCAGTTGGTCCCCTGCCTAAAATGCCCTTTTCTTCCATTTGTCTTCTTAGCTCACTCCCTCATCTCCTTCAAGTCTTTGCTCAAATCTCACCTCAGTAAGGCTGACTAATCCCCTATTTAATACCTCAGCTACTCCCCGACCTCAATATTCTAGATTCTCCTTTATGCTGTTCTAGATTCTCCTTTATGCTGTTCTTTTTCTTTCTTCCCACAATGTTCAAACGTTTTACTTATTTTCTACGTTTACTTTCTCTCCCCACTGGAATGCCAACTCCACATGAGCAGGGGTGTCTGTGTCTGTCTTATTCATCACTGCATGCCAAGCCTAGAACAGTGGCTGACACATAGTAGGCCCTCAACATACATTTGTTGGCTAAAGATTTTTAAGTAAAAGTACCTTATCAAGCAAACCAGAAACATTTCACCCTACAGACCCTTCCAGTTTTGAGAACAGCAACATAAGAGTGCCAAGCATTTCTGCTTAGTCCACACCCTGAACCTGGCCTTGTATTCTCTAGTTCTGCTGACCTTCCTACCATCCAAGTTCTCACATCAGACTTCTCCTTAAGGTCGAACCTGGTCTTCATGGGTTTTAGAAGAAATAGTACCTTTCCTTTAACTTTTGTTTTTAAGATAATAGTATCAAAGACCACGCAGTATGAGTGGGGACACTGAATGCAGTGAACTGGACTTGCAGGAGCTGGAATTCTGCTGCAGCTGCTATTATTTTAGAACAGTTAGAATAGGACTCGGGCAAGTTACGCAGCTTACTTAGTAACTTAATAAATCACGGGGACTTAGTTTCCTTGTTTGTAAAACCCAGGATGCTAACATCTTTATAGGATGGTTAAATGGGTGTATAAACAAAAATTGTTTAGCATAATGCCAGGCACATAGTAAATGTTCAATAAATGGTAGAGATTACTAGCTCAGATTTCATACCCAGATCACTAAGCTAGTAGTATAATAGGCATTAAAGTCTGAATATCTGGTTTAAGAAAAAGACCAGACGATAAAAATGAGGGCAGGAAAATCAAATGGTTCTGAATAAGCAGAGGCATTTTTTTAATTTAATGTTCAGATTATGAAATATATCAAATACAGGAAAGTAGAGGGAGTAATATAACCAAAAGTTTGTGGGCCCGCAGAAAAGTTTTCACAAATACTTATATTTAGCAGGATGTCAGGCAGGTATTTCATTTTAAGGAAAAAAGTAGAAGTGCCTTATGTTCTCCTTTCCATTCTCATTCCCCTCTCTGAGGAACTTAGAGTACACCCTTCCCTACACATTTTTATATTTTGGCTGTATATACATACATGCATTATTGTTTTAGCATACATACACACATTAATAAACAATATTGTCCTATTCTGTTGTTATATGTTTGTATGTTTTTGCTATTAAGTGCTCTCAAACTCCACAAGAAAAGTATAATAATGTATATATTAATCTTTCCTTAAGTTTTTGTGATATATTCACACTAGTTCATATAGTGTTAGTTCTACAAAGCTCGGTCAGTATACTTTTCCTGGAAAGGGCTAGATAGTAAAGGGATAAATAGTCTAGACTTGCAGGCCATCCATTCTCTGTTACAACTATTAAACTCGGCCGTTGTAGTGTAGAAGCACCCATATATTACGGAAGTGAGTGGATGTGTCTGTGCTCCAATAAAACTTTATTTGCAAAAACAGATGGTGGGCCAGACATGACCCAAAGGCTATAGTGTTGAAAGCTTGCTACATAGTATTTCAATGAAGGAACATGCATCAATTAGGTTTTTTTTTTTCAACTTTTATGATACCTCAAGAAATATAAAGTTAGGTTATTACTCATTTTTCTCTAAATCAGGCCATGCTTCAGTGAAGAATCTTATAAGTGCTCCCTGTGTACCTGAGTGAGGACTCCTCCAGATAAGCGCTTCTATAACCTTTAATGTGGTCATGATTCACCCAAGGATCCTGTTAAAATGTACAGTCAGTAGGACCTGGGGCAGGCCTGAAATTCTACTGGTCTAACAAGCTCCCAGGTGACACTAATGCTCTGGTTCATGAACCACATTTTAAAAAGGCTGGCGAGACCACAGAAGTGAAATTGCTCAAAATTATTAGATGTTATCAAATTGCTCTTCAAGGTGGTTGAACCTGTTTACACTCCCAGCAGTATCAGATGCCACTTTTCATTTCTATACACTTTCCCCAACAGTTAGAATTTTCAGACTTTTATGTGTCAGCAATTTGAAGGTTATGAAATTGCACCTTGTTTAAATTTGCTTATCTTCAATAACTGTAGGTTGAACATCTTTTCATATCTGGCATTGCTTCTCTGTATATATCTTGTTCACTTATTTGTGGTTTTACTTGATTTGCATGAACACTTTTAAAATTTACACATTAATCTTTTGCCTGTTATATCCTTTGCAATTATTTTCTCCCAGTCTGTTTCTCTTTCAGTGTTCCATTTACTATACAGAATATCTTAATCTTAACATGCTATAATTAAACCATTTTTCATTTTGTTTGTTTTAGAATTTTGTTTAAGAATTTCTTCCTATGCTCCAAAGCCATAAAGATATTCTCTAAACATTTTTCTTTTCACATATAGCTTTTAATTCATTTTGAATTGGTTTTTGTGAATGATGTGAAGTAGGGAACTAATTTTATTTTTTTCTAAATGGAAAGCTAGTTCTTCCAATGCCATTTACTAAATAGCTCATGCTTTCTGCACTGATTTGTAATGTTTTCTCTATCACTTATCAATTTTATATATGTGCGTATGTGTGTGTTTGCAGATTCTATTTAGATTTATTATTCTTCTGCACATCACAACACTGTCTTATTTGCTATAGCTTTATAAGCCTTGCTATCTGAAAGGGTACCTTATTCTTCAAAATTGTTTTAATTATCCTAGGTGTTCACTTTTTAGCTTTTCTATTCACTATATGTACATACAGATAAGTGCACACAAGTACGATAGAAGTATAGCTCAATAAACTTTTACAGACTAAAGAGACCTGTAAAATCAGCATGCAGATGAAGAAAAGAATTTTGCTGGCAACCCAAAAGCCCCTGCTTTGAAATAGAGTATCAATTTCCTTTTCTTTTTTAAACTGCAAACTAATTCATTTTGTAGATGAGGAAACTAAGGCCCAGAAAGATGACATTTCCCATGAGCCCAGAAAGAAATTTGCTGTGTTTAATCCCACTAACCATATGCCTTGTGTCTGTCATAGAACTATTACATTTAATAACGACCCTATTAAATTGCTTCCTTAATAAAGATCATTCTGTGTCAGCAAATCGTGGTTTCCTATTGTTGTGATTTTTTCCCTCAGGTTTTGCATCATTTCATAGAAAATATTACATTTATTGTTCAGAAAACTTAGCCAAATTACTTCTAAATAGCTGAATGGTTGAGACACCTTAAAAAGAGAGGTAAAAAGAAAACCAGCCATTTGCTTTCAGGAAAGACTCGAAAATCAGCAATTTGGGTTACAAAGGGAAGAAATTCTAAGGGGCTTCATTTCAATAACTGTACCTGGTTATTAATGATGACCCTAGGTGTTGTTTAAACATACATGTTACGGGTGTTTAAATGACATGTTATGCCAACACCCTCGTCAACAGCATGTGGAGGACTTTCACACATACTGCACTTAAGGCAAAAAGTCACAGTTAATTTACGGCCAAGGACACAGCTAATACAAGCAGTAAATAAAGTCTTGCTCTGAAGATCAGCAGATTAAGAAGGATGTTGCCACACCGGGAGTACTCAAGTACATAAGCTAGCACCTCTTTGTTCTACTTCTGAACCTAGGCCAAGACCTAGCATAGTATGAATGGTCAATGTTTATGGAATAAATGAACGAATGAATGAATGAATGAATGACAGGGATGCTAGAGAGAGCAAAATCCTTTACAGAGACTTCTTAAAGTTGTTCTCATTGCTTTCACTCTTTCATTTCTCCTATTTCACTAAGATGATAAAAGGAAAGGGTGAGGAAGAATTTCATGAGAGGAATTTGAATAATGATTTTTTCATGGGAAAAAAATTGAGGACCAGAGGAACAAAATTACAGGACCAAACTGTATATTTTCTGGTAAAGACAACAAATAAACAGAATTTACAGATGTTTCCTTACATTTTTATAGCATCTTTTAGAAAACCAAATTCATTATTCTCAAAATGTGATTTTCAAATTTACTCTTTTAAACGAAAACCAGACGATGGGGGGGAAAAAATTCATGGGTGACTCATCCACAAAGGGCTCACAGAATTCCTGCTGGGGTCTCATTCTCACTCTTTTGTGACCCTAAAATCCTCCCCAGTGAGAACTGGTTTCAAGTGGCTGTTGGAAGAGGGAAGGAGGGAAGACTCCACTCCCTCTTGCCTACTCCCAACCCTTCTACCTAGGGACAGTTTCTTGAAATTCCTTTTAATGAAGTACCACAATTTTTATTCCATAAAAATATTTAAAATAAAAAAAAAAAACAAAACTGTTGACTTAGATTCACACAAAGGGGTAAATAGCTTATCAGATCTTTTCCAGAGAGTAGGTTCTGATAGCTAGACTCCACGGAGAGAAAACGCACTGCAGCAAAGTAAAACAAATGCTGCCTACTTTACATTTTGCTTGGGGCTGCCCTGCCTCTGAATTTAGTGCCGTCTCTACCAGATTAGTTCCCAGGGATTTGTTCTGAGAACTCCAGCACTGTCCCATTCCTCCACTACCTGAGCCTTACCTCCTCCTCTCTCAGCCCGCTTCGTACTCCGAGATGTCACTCTGCCAAACGCAATTCTGGTTTGCCTCCTGTCTATCTCAATAAAGCTACACTCTGGAAGGGATAAAATACTAAAAAAAGAATCGTTCTGATAACAGTAACCCAGCTGAATAATAAAGGGCTCAGTTTTCCTAAAGATAAGGACACTGGTTGGTTCTGGGCGCAGGCTCCGAGTGGCTATCCACAGCAGGTTTATAGGAGAGTATTCTCAGGGTCAACACCCTCGAGGGCCTGACGGGAGCACAGTGGGGCAGGGCGAGAAGCTGAGCTGCATTGCAGCTGCAACACAGGTCTCAGCCAATCCAACAGGGAGAAGCACAGCTGAGACGGCCCTTCAGAGCTGTGCTGAATTAAGGCAAGAATACTGCCTCAGTTTGAACCCGGCACTGACCAGCCACTGAATGAGGTCTGTGCCTGAAAGGAGGGCAAGATTTTGGACAGATCTTGGGCAAGGCAGCTCTCTGCAGCAGAGGCCAAGTCCCAAAGAGACCAACTGGCTGAGGCCATCAGCCACCAGCACTCCCAGCAACTGGAGAGATAAGTGCTTCAGTCCTGGAGGGGATCTTGGTGGGGTGCCATGTCATCCACTATGATAAGTCACTGCCTTTTAAAGGACACGTTGGAACAAGGGCTCAGAAAAATTAAAAACTGCTCATTATTTTATTAGAAACTTTACCAAGATCTCTTCTTTCCAGATAATTATGTCCCCTATAGTAATGTTATCCATAGTTTTTGAGTTGCCAATTCAACACACCTAGATCAATCTGCATTTGCAACTGTCACACTGATAATAACTCAGTGCAAGCATCTGTCTGCATCCCCGTGTGGCCAAACCAACAAATTAAAATGTCTGCAATGTACATTAACATAAATTACTTTTCTGTTATTTCTCCTTTATATTTCAGTTTAAAATATGTGCATAAGTAATGATATTCATATAAATTTTATTTCAGGATAGTAAATGAAGCCTTATAAAATATTTGATATGAAAAAGAGAGAATTCGTTTTGAAAAAGTAATTTAGGATGGGTACTTGCCCTAGAGTAATTCTCAACCCTAGCTGCCCATTAAAATTATCTAGGAAGTTGTAAAGCAACTTGATGACCGGGCCATGCCCCAGACCAATTAAATCAGAACCTCTGGAGATAAAGCCCAGTGATCATTATTTTTTTTTTGAAATTCACCAAGGAATTACAAGGTACAGATAAAGTTGAAAAATCTGTTCCCTAACACAGTAGTTCTCAAACTTGAATGTGTTTTACAATCACCTGGAGAGCTCATTCAATCACAGATCGCTGGGCCCCAACCCTAGAGTTTCAATAGCTCTGGGAAGGGACTGATAATTTGCATTTCTAATCAGATCCTAGGTGATGCTACTGTTCCTGGGACCCACTTTGAGAAACAGTGCTCTGGAGGCTCTGCCTGCAAGACCAGAGTCCCTCACCACATTTAGCGACTCTTCCTCGTTCTCCATGGTCCCCCTTCCCCTTCAACCATCTAGAAAATCTTAGAAAAATTTCTCTTCATCCACCTCTAGAAAGACCCTTTCCCTTCTCTTGCCACACAACTGTTTCCAAATGTTACGTCTTCTCACACTTCTGAGCAGCAGCCACCAGCTATCAGGTAAAATGACCTCAAACTTCTTCCATGATTTTTTCATCTCCTTTTGTTTTGAATTTCTTTGTCATTCTAGGCATGATTCTACAGATTGCTGGACTAGAAACACTCCTGTGAAACAGCAAAACTAATTGCTTCTATTACACACTTCAATCCCAACATTTATGCTGTTGGAAAGCAAATGCACTCACCTTTTCACACTCACTGTTTTTCATCCTGAGATGGGCTAGGAGCAGCTGTTCTTCTCCACTATACAGCAGTTTGCAGCCAGGATCTAGAAATGCATTATATTTGTTATGACTTAAATCAAGCAGCATCAATAAATAACGTAATGATGGGCAGCCGTAATTTGGCTACAGTCCTCTCTTAGTCCTCCCTGAAATCAAGGAGGCACAGTCGGCCCTCTGTAGGCACAGATTCTTCATCCACATATCGAAAATATTTTAAGTGTTACATTGTTGCTGTTGCGTACTCCATTAAGGCCTAGGACAGTTGCATCTGTACTGAACAAAACACAGACTTTTTCTTCTTATCACTATTCTCTACACAATATAGTATATCAACTATTTACATATCATTTATATTGTATTAGGCATTAGAAATAATCTAGAGATGATTTAAAGTATAAGGGAGGATATACATAGGTTGTATGCAAATACGACACAATTTTATACAAAGGACTTTGAGCATCGTGAAATTTGGCATCCGAGAGGGTCCTGCAGATACCGCCCCAGATACTGAGGGAGGACTGTATTTCACAGGCAGGTTTAAAATAAGATTTGTTTAACCTCCCCGCCCCCCTTCCTGCAGTCTTTCAATGGGACAGAGAGCTTTGCAAAACTCATATTAAAGATTCATATCCTCAATGCCAAACACTAAATCTGAAAAGGCAGTTTGAAATTCAGATAAATATTAACTTTCTCATTGAAAAGAGCCTGAAGAAAAAGAAGACCAAAAAGTCCTCATTTTCTCTAGTAAAAGAAAAATATTCACACAATTTCTCAGTTTGGCTAAGATTAATAACTCATAATCTGAAGATATTGGCTTCTGTTGAAGTGAATATCAAGATCTACTGACCTGAGGAGTAAATATTAACAGAGGTGAAACTGAGGTTAATAACAAACCTCAAGGGATAATACATCTTTATATTTGCTGAAATAAAAAGTCAGCCCATATATCGCTCATACATACATTCAAAACCTCTTTAACCAGAAGCTCTGGAAATCTTTTTGCTATGACAGATTACTTAAATATATGGCCAAATTTCCATTTGTATTAACATTCTCTGGGTACCGAGGCAGCCAGAAAAGCAAAACATTAATCACCTCTGAGGGTCATCAGTAGCCAATCAAAAGGCAGCCACTTATTTACATATGAGGTCTAATTGGAAGAGACTGAGCTTAACCAGCATCTAATTCTTTTCAATCACACTAAAGTAGCCAGTGTTGCTGTGACTCATGCAAATATTCCACTATCTAAGAAGCCCGTCTTTTCCCCACATACAAAATAAAAACAATCTAAATTCCTAACTTCAGACAAATCCAAATAAATATGCTCATTGTCAACAACAAATTTCATAAAATGTTAAGGAGACAGTTTTTTAAAGGTAGGAAATATAACTTTACATGAATAAAGGAAATATAACTTTACAGCATCTGAGCTATGATGACAGAGGGCCAGTGTTGGAATTCTGGCTCTCCCACTTATTTGTTCTTATCAGGCAAGTCATTCAACTACTTGGTGACTTAATTTCTCATCAGTAAAATGAAGATAACAACAGCACCTACTTCATAACATTATCGTAAAGATTAAATGAGTTAGGACATGTAAAGTACTTTAAGGTATGCCCAGAGCATAGTAAGGGATATATATGTATATGTTTTAGAGGAAAGAAAACTTTAAGATCATTTGGCCCCAAAATCTCAAACCACTGTGGGTACCTAATCTTGCTTGGCCTGAACCACTGATTTTTAAGCATTGCTACTATTGATGTTTATTTATATTTATATTTATATAGTTGCGGACATCTAAAATTTGGGTGAATTCCATATACAATAATCGGTTTTCTTGAACAAACTTCAAAGACACATGCATACTGGACTTACAGTCTGAAGCCAACAACTGAATAGTGTTAAGGAGCAGCTGCCTGCTACAGGACAGATCTTTCCACCCCTTTCACAAAGTATGTGCTTGCCACTTGCCACAGTCCCCACCACTCTCTATTACTCCCCGTCTTGAAGCTAAGTGCCAATTGACAGGTATTATCCCATTAACACTCTTGCTTTTCTTGTAGAGTATAAAAGAAAGAAAAATTTATCCTCACACTCATGTCTTCTTTTAAATAAGAAAAAGAAACAAAGAGCCACATGTTCCAAGAAAAATGTGAGCTACACCTACTTTTCTAGAGCATAAAGAAGATTTCTAGGTTTAATATGCCAACAAAGCGTGTCTGTAGCAAAAGAATACAACTTAAGCTGTCCTTAGAAAGACAAACCATAAGAAAAACCATGACTAGAATGTGGAAAGGATGCTGAGGAAAAGCTTAATGATCTGTAAAAGACACTGAAATTTCAATAGTAGCTTTTGTGAGTGTGAGGAAATAACAGGTGGTGATGCTGTGATATGCAGTAATGTACACTTTTAACGTTCACGTCACCTGGACCGTGTGTGTAGGGATTTGTATTTCCGACCCTTGACCTAAGCCAATGTCGTTATTGTATAAATGAAGGAACTGAAGCCAGAGAAATTCAGGGATTTGACTAATTTTAGCATACTGCTTGGAGGAGGGTATGAAACCATAACTGCACCAGAACTTCATTTCTTCAGCCCAACTTTTTCCCTAATTCGAACTGGCTTTGTCTGGTCTACAGGACTATGACTCACTTGCTTTCTTTCAATCAGATCCTCCCACCTTTGCACAACCGCACAGTCACACCCATAACATTAAGCCCTTAGAAGGTTAGGTTTCTGTCAGCATCAAACTCTCTTAGGAATAAAGCTTCGGGTCTATCAACCATGAATAGGGTGGAGTTTGGGTCAAATTAAGGGTAACATCTTGACCTCAGTTGTGTTTTAGCCTAGGATCCATGAAGGTGGAATGACCTTTTTGGCTACATCCCCTCAAAACCAGACAGAGAGGTACTATGACTGAAATAAGGACTCGATACAACAATCGGCTGCCTCCCAACTCCCTTAGCTACCATGACTGAGTTTTCACCTATATAACCTATTCCCTAGAGGCCATCGGGAAGCCAGGCCTTCAAATGCTAGCTCACCTGCATCCCCAGGCTTGCCTCTATTTCCTTAAATAAACTCTTACTTTCTTTGCTGTAAACCCCTATTTGTGTCTCGTTTGGCTTTACAAGTGCAGGCAAATGATCTCCCTTTAGTTCAGTGACAAAACAACCAGGGTTTCTTGGCTCCATTCCATGTCCTTTCTGCCATTCAAGTACAAATACGAATGGTTTCCAATGTGACTTCACGATGATCCTCAAAGTGAATATACATCCTCATGTGAACTGAATTTCATCTCAACATCTTATGAGGTTATGGAGAGAGGTATTTAAATTCTTTCTGTGTTAGCTCTCCAGTTAGAAAACACTAATCTTAGTCTAGGAATTATAATTGTCAAAAATGTTTAAAAGATAGAATGTTTATTCTACTAGATCCTGGGTCAACAGACCATATAAATGAAGTTAACAGTCACCTAAGGCCTTAATGACAGCATATAAATGTTAAAAATGAAACTATAAAACAACTTAAACAGTACATATACATTTGGTGACGTGACAGGACATCTCATCAGTTGCCAGAAATTTCTCCATTTTCTTATTTCAATACATGTGAACAGTCTTCAGTTCCTTTCAAGAAAATGTAGCAATATTTTTATAGTCCAGTTTGTAAATCAACGCCTTCTTCTTTTTCTTTATGGTTGCAAAGTATTTCAGATTTTACTATATATTATTGTTCTGGTTTATCCCTTTGTGATGGTTAATTTTGTGTGTCAACTTGAATATGCTAAAAGATGGCCAGATATCTGGTAAAACATTTCTGGTTGTGTCTGTGAGGGTTTTTCCAGAAAAGACTAGCTTTTGAATCAAAAGACTGAGTAAAGAAGATCTGCCCTCACTACTGTGAGTGGGCATCACAGAATCTGTTGAGAACCAAAATACAACAACAACAACAACAACAACAACAACGAAAACAGAGAAAGGGTGAATTCAATCTTTACCTGCTCTGGGACATCGGACATCAGAGTTACTGGTTTTCAGACCTTTAGACCCCTGGATTTACACAAGCAGTCCCCTCTACCCCACAACAGGTTCCCTGGTCCTCAGACCTTCAGTTGGGCTCTCCTGGTTCCCCAGCCTCAGACAGCAGATTACAGGACTACTTGGCCTCCATAACCACTGAACCAATTCCTATGATGAATCTCCTCATATATACAGTCATGTGCCACATAATCACCTTTAGGTCAATGACAGACAGCATGTATGACAGTGGTCCCATGAGATTATAAAGGAGCTGAAAAACTCCTATCATCTAGTGACATCATAGCCATTGTAACTATCATAACATCTTAGCTGTCATAATGTCATAGTTGTCGTAAAGTCGTGGTGCTAAGCATTACTCACGTGTCTGTGGTGATACTGATATAAACGAGCCTACTGGGCTGCAAGTCATATAAAAGTATAATACATACAGTCATGTACTTGACAATAAGTGACTGTTACCAGTTTGTGTATTTACTATACTATACTTTTCTGTTATTTTAGAGTACTGTACATTTTACACACACACACACACACACACACACACACACACATATAAAAGTTTCCATAAAACAGTATGCCGTTATATCAGCAACAGCCTCATATATCTAATGTTTACCACATCTATTGATTGCATCACTTCCTCTTACATCTAGGGTGTTCTATAAATTTATGTAGCTTAAGTATACAGTGTTTATAAAGCTTACAGCAGGGTACAGCACTGTCCTAGGTCTTTGCATTTCCTCACCACCCACTGACTGACTCCCCCAGAGCAACTTCCAGTCCTGCAAGCTCCATGCATGGAACGTGTCCTATACAGTACCATTTTTTATCTTTTACATTTTATTTTCACTGTACCTTTTCAAGATATGTTTAGATACACAAATACCATTTTGTTACAGTTTCCTACAGTATTCAGTACAGTAACGTGCTGTACAGGCTTGTAGCCTAGGAGCCACAGGCTACGCCATATAGCCTAGGTGTGTAGTAGGCTACATCATCTTCGTTCATGTTAAGTGCACTCTATAATGTTAGCACAGGACAAAATCACCTAATGACACATTTCTCATTGGAAATTGTCCCATTGTGAAGAAGCAGCACATGAGTGTATATGATGTACATACATCCTATTGTTTCTGTTTCTCTGAGATCCCTAACTCTCCCCTCTTCTCTATCCTTCCTACTACTGTTCTAAGCAAGGCCTTCATATCTCTTCTTCTACCCTTCTGACTTATCTCTGGACTGTCAATCTTGTCCCCCTCAAGCTGCATAGAATTCTACAATTCAGATCTGGCCTTATCATTCTGATTAAAATCCTATGCTGTGGCTCCCTAGGAATAGTTTTAGCTCCTGTCCCTCTAAGCTCTCCCTGATCTGTCTATAATCTCAGGTTTTCTTTCTCTCATCTATAGCCTATGGTTGCCAGGCTGCCACTAAGGTGTTTTTCTCCTCAGTGCTTTGCTCATGCTGAACCCTCTGCCCAAAATATCCGTATAGCCCTGCTCTTTCTCCCTTTTCCCACTGGGCTTACTTATTTATCCTGTAAATCTCAGGAAGCCCCACTTCCTCTAAAGACTCAACCAGCTGATCTGACAGATGTATTAACTGCCCCTCTCAATGCTCCCTTCACACTCTTCATACTCGCTGCATTGCTTTCTAAGTACCTATTTATGCATCCGTCTCCCCTATGAGAAAATATGAATTCTGCCAGGGCAAGGACCAAGTCTAATTTATGTCTTTATTCCTAGAACCTGGCACAGTTTCAATGTAATGGTGATACCTCAGTGAATTTTGGTTGAATCCATAAATAGCTGAAATATATACTTATACCCCACGCCACACACACACACGCTTTCTCTCTTTTTCTCTTTCTCTATATATGTATATATGTATGTATATGTGTGTGTGTGTGTGTGTATACACACAATATAGACATATGTGTTATATATATCAGAGAGATTAGGGATAGCTACTGGAAGATCTACTATACTAGCTAATGCCTCAAGATGAATTGATAAACATGCCTGCCTAGAAAAGAGAGGGATTTAAAGAGCTTAATGAAGGATGAGTAAATTTGAAGAGTAAAGGAAACTAACAAGTGGCATAGGTTATTTGCAGAAGCAAAAAGAAAACAAAAGAGTGATGGGATGTGTAGGTGATGACAGAAAGAGGTAAAAGTTGATATTTACTGATAATTTGATGAACTAGCTACATACTTTAAGCATATTAACTAATTTAATATCACTACATAGATACTATTATCCTCTAAATGAAGAAACTGAAGCTGAGAGAGCATAAAAATATTCCCCGGTTTAAACAGCTCATAAAAGGGGATTTGAATCTAGGTCTGTGTGATTCCAACACTAATGTCCTTTCTGCCACACCATGTTGCTTCTAAAAGTAGAGATGAAAAATTTTGTTTTGCCTTCCATATTCCTGGACCAGAGAGAAGAGAAGAGCATAATCGGCATCTCCTGACTATTGAAATAATATTAAACACTTATGTAGCGCTTACGATGAAGTTTGCACTATAGTGAGCGCTCTGTATACACTCATTTAATCCACGCCACAGTCTTGTGACAGAGACCCTGCTGTGATCCTCATCATTTTACAAATGAGCAAATGGCAGCACAGAGAGTTCACAAACTTGCCCAAAGCCACACAGTTGGTACGGGGTAGATACTGTATTCAAAACGAGGCAGTGTGGTCACCGAATTGATGCCTTTGGCTATTCTGCCTCCAATCACCTCCACGTGGGACACAGGAAAACCAGCAGTGTCCGGAAGAAAAAAATTTAGAATGCACAAAGACTTCCTAGTCACTCCAATGGTTTTCACTATAATTTTATGAATAGGAAAGTAGAGGTTTATATCTTTACCCCATTACACAGGTAACCTTCACGAGACCTTTAACTTTCAGCTAAACTTGATCTGGAAGAAGCCTATAAGTCATGCCATTATAATTTAAGCTCCTATTTCCTATAGGTAAATGGGATAAGGTTTTATTTCTGGAAAGTCATTATTCCATTAAAATACCAAAATGATCATAAGAATACATGAAGGAACACAAATATAAGTTTTTGTAAATATTTCTTACATTACAAAACACTTAATATAGGTTTGGTTTCCGCATGTACTAGTCTTGTTGAAGTTTGTTAAAATATAAATCGATGAAGTTTGTATTAAAGATAAATTATTTTTCCTAGCAGATTCCCCTGTAGCAAGCACAGGCATATGTCACGGCTTTAGGCATCTTAGGCTTGAATTCAAAATTAGAGTTATCTGTCTCAAAAATTTTATTGTAATTCAGTGTCAATGAATGGAAAATTTTTGCATAGTAAAAGCTGGGAGAAAGACAGTTTTCATAATGTCATTTTTAAAATGATCTCTTGCTCTTCCATTTTAATAAGTCCATGGACAGTGACCTCTGCCTGATCTGTCAGTATTGCTATGCTCATTATTAACTGCCCTCTTGGTTTTGGTATTTTGGTGTTCTATGCTACTAAAACTTTAGGCGTTTTTATTGATGGAACACCATTGTTTTAGAATTTAAATAAATCTAAAAATTATTTGCATATTGATTGCCTACTTAAGAGTTTTTCTGCTACATTAAAATTTTTTTATTGAAAAAGGTTTTTTCTTTAGAAAGTATTTTTCAAGACCTCCAGAACCTTCAAGAAAGAAAAAAAGTGACAATTGATAAGGTAAAGCTTCCTTCACAAGAATAATTCTTATCTAGTTTCAAAGGCTTTCCAAATAAATGGTATATAAATCTGACAGTTTTGAAATTGAAACAGGTAACTCTGCTTGGAGTGTCAGAAGTACAAGATAAAACCAAAGAAGACACGGATAAACCAGAAATGCTTTCTTTGAGACAAAAAATACAGGACTCTCCCTCTCTCCTCTCTCCCTCTGTCTGTCTTTCTCTCTCTTTACACACACACATACACACACAAAGCCATTTCAACAGCTGGAAAAATCTGCACAAAAAGATCCTCACAACTCTTTAATTATGGTATCAATTCACATTGCCTCTATTTTATTTTCAGATTTAGTCTTTAATTTTTTTAAAAAGAGCCAATTACATTTTAAAAATTTCATGATTAATTACTCCATCTTTCTCATGTGCTTTTGAATAACATTTTGTTTATTAATTTTCTGTTATTGTGTATTTAGCATTTATATTTTAATATAGTTACAATTTTCTAAACATTTTATAATGTGTTTATATGTTTTTAAGTTAGAAATTTATTTCTATCTTATGTTATTTTATTAATCCTGAGCATGTTCTGAAAAAGTAGTAACTGCCAGCATTACACGAATTACCAAAATGCTATAACTGTCAATTAGCAACAATCAAGAGCTTTCTAAATGTAGGTTTTTTGGGTTTTTTAACTTGAGGTAAGAAAAGTGATCAAAATGATGCTATACTTACCAATAAAGCTACTGTAGAACTCCTGTATGTCATTTAGAATTAAACTCTACTTACACTATCTCTTTAGAACAATTTCTCAAATTTCAATATGTACACCAATCAAAGGAGGATCTTGTTGAACTTCAAGTTCTGATTCAGAAGGTCTCTTTGGGGTGTAAATTATTAACGAACTCCCAGGTGATGATGATGTCGCCAAACCACAAATCACACTCTGACTAGACCCCATATCTCACTGTGTGGATTCAGGTCTTCTCAAACGAATGTTAGCGATCACTGCCAGGTAGGATGGTTTTTAATTCTTATGACTTGAATGAAGGGAAGAGGCATGCTGCAAACTGTGAGGGAAGAGAGGTGGGGTGATCTGGCCCTTAAAAATCAGCAGAGGATTGGATTTATATGGAAAAAAACTGAGAGTTATAGATTCTTGTGTAGAGAGATCTAGGAAGCATTCTGGTCATGGAGTGCACAACAAATTGAAATAGAAGAAACTGGCTGAGAATGTTTCCAGTAGCTTTCAATCAATGGCACTGAAAGAATATGGAGGTGGAGCCAGGCCCCCTCCCCCAGCCCCAGATCTCGTGCTGCTCATCCACCTCAGAGGAGCAGTGAGCCTTGCCCAGAAATCCCTCCCAAGTTTTGGGCAGCGTGACCGGCAGAAAAACAGGACACCTGCATTCACGGCCTTCTTTGCCATCTCAATCCTCCGGGAAGCTCCTTCCCACCGTCCTGACTGGGTTAGGTGACCCTCCTGCATGCCTGCCTGGCACCCATGCCTCTTCTTTCAGGACACTGGTCTCGCGGCATTATAACCATGTTTTCTTGCTTTTATCTCCCTATAAACCCCGTTCTCTCTGAGGGCCTGGGCTGCTCCTGACTGTCTGTTGTATAGGTGGTACATAGCAGTGTTTAGCCTTTGGTGAACACTGATCACTAAATATTTATTCAGTAAATGAGTGAGACTTTGAGCAAGTCACTTCTCTGAATTCTTTTCTCCCTTGCTGAGTTTGGGGATGACCTGGAACAGAGCGAACCTGCAGCCGTGCTCCCGCTGCTGTCCTCCTGCTTTCCTTTCAGCGTTGACGTCTGTATTGAAACGGCAGGTTTAATGCCTGTCCTTTACCCCAAGACACTACTTAACCTGCTGTGGCTCACACGGGGCTCTCTGATGAAATGCGGGTCTCATTCCTGAATCAGGGAGCAGACCCCACCCGAGCAATGAGTATTCTACCTAGTTTATCTGTCTTCATTAAGCTCTTTGCTCAGGTGGTGCTTAGATTCCCTCAGGGAGTGAATTCTCTTCCAAGGAAGCAGAGAAGTAAGAAAGTCTGAACGTTCCTTGGCAGTGGCATAAGCACACTGGTCCCTGAGTTTCCCCAGCTGGAATGGGCTGCAGGCAGCAGGGCTACTCTCATAATCACCCAGGATGCACCAGGAACTCCAGTGCCCAACTCACTTTCTGTGCCCTCCTAAGCAAGAGATCATTACTGTCTGCAGGTTTCACTGTTCAGTCCGAGGCAAGAGCAGCACAAGGAACAGCTTCCATATGCAGAACCAGCAGGGAGTCGGAGAAACTCTCATTAAGTTAAATGGTAAACACTGTAAACAAATTCCTGTCTTAGACATGAGGCACAAAGGCGTTTGGGATTATCAGTGGTTCACCCTCCCCTTTGCTGACCTTCCTTATATTCATCCTCTTGTCCCAACCAGCAGGAGTCAGGATGGTACTATCTTGGGTATTTCAAGTGTCATCACTTGGGCAACTCATCCCCTACATATTCCCACTTCATGGGAAGGAGCTACCGCTTCATGTCAAAGGATGTGCAAACACAGTCTCTGGGGTCCCTACGTGCTCCAAAATAGTGCTTTAAATAATATTGAAAATATTATATTTCCATTTTGATAAAATTGTGTAAGTGCATTAAATGCCTGTGCTTGCAGTTTGGTTTATGATCACAGTGGTGCCACCATGTACCTTTGACAATTGTGGGCTAATGACAAGGGTAGAGACCAACTGTATGTATACGCTGAATAATTTCTTCTTGCCAAGTAAAGGTCCGGGAACTTCCTGACCTCCAAGAATTATGGTTTTACAGAAGTTCTATTACAAAAGAGTGGTGGGAAGTGGGTCCTTCACATGGCATCCTGTAACACAGGCCATGTGAGACGTGTGAGACGATTTGTGCATTTGCACAGTCATGCATTTATTCGAAATGGCCATCTAGTTTCAGCAAAATAGCATCATTCATCCCACTGAATTTATGCCGTCAATTTGATTCTTAATGGTCTTATACTTTAAAATATTTTCCCCTCTAAAGAGAGAATCTATATGTTAGTCAAGCTTGAGAAACAACGAACCTTGTCTTTAGAGATGTTAACCACTCCATTTCGAACAAATTCTAACTCAAAGCAGCATAAAGAGATACATAGCTGATTTCGAATGAAGGCATCGTCTATAGGGGACTCTGCTGGTCTCTCTCCCAGGTCCCCTTTATTAGGCCAGTACACCTGGCCCCCAGCTGCTGTATATCACGGCTGCTAATGGCTCATAGCTGCCTTCTCTAGAGGAACCGCTTTCAGGCAAAAGGGAGTCCATGTGAGAAATTGTATCTTCCCCTTTCTACTGGGGACATCCCCAAAGCCACTGACTGGCTGACTTGGGGGTATAAAAGGTCAGTCCCCTTGCCTCAAGATGGACTCAATTCTATGGGACACTTCATGCTCCAGAGTTCCCTGTGGGATTGGGCAGATGCCAGACTCCAGATGAGATCACAATGTTCCTTAGCACCTTTTATTCTTATCTCATTTGTCTTTCTTTTTCTCTCCTGAGAGCACATCTCTAACATCCAGACATAAGACAAATTCCTGTCTTAGTCTCTGTTTCTAGGGAGCCACACCTAAGACACACTTCTAATCCATAGAAAACCTACTTGGCACTTTACCATGACACACATGAAGTCTCTGTTGAAATGGTCCCTTCCTTCTCTCCCCATTACCACAAATAGAAGACATCTACCTCCTTCCCCAGAACATGCTGGAAAATATCCCTAATTGAGGTTTAATAACCAAAGAACTCTAGCAGATTAAATTTGAGGATTTCCAACAAATAGTTTGTGTGAAAATCTCAAAACCAAAATGACTTGGTTTAAATATTTCTCAGTCTCCAAAATCAAACAACTCCTTTTCAGGATCCAATTTTAAGAAACCTTCCTCTGTTCTGAGAAACCAGCATATCCCCAGGTACTCACTGCTATAGCAAACAACCACCTTTGTGCCCTGGAACAAGTACACCTGCAACCAGGTATCCACCTTCATCCACAGTGACCAACTCTCCCCATTTGGCAGAAGCAACCTGGTCTCCAAGAGTGGAAAATGGAATTCTCCTTGTCAACCTCCACCATATAATGTATCATTTCACGAAGCTTATAGGATCAGTTAGTTTTTTTTTTTTCCTTTCTTGTCATTCTATAGCCTTCTCCACTCACCCCCTGACCAAGAAAAAAGAATTCATGTAGTTAAAACTGAATTAATAATAACAGTAGCAATAGTGACTAGGTACTGAGCACTTGCTGTACAAAGAACTTTATAATTACTATCTTATTTAACTCTCACAACTTCCCCGTGAGGCAAATAGTACCTCCATTAAGTTAAGATCACATGACTAGTAATGACCTCAGGGCTTTTCGGCACTATTCCTTACTTTCTCATTTATAGGACAAAGCATGTGAAAGTATGTATTTTTTTTTTTTTAGTAGAGATTTCACATGGTTCAGCATTACCTAGAGTCAATATACTATGAATTTCTCACTTCTGATGACAGTTCCTTGTTACCTTGATGAGTTATTTAAACTTGTCCTTTCTGTTTCTCCAGGTGAAGATAAGACAGGGAACTACCCCATTTATAATGTGTATCCTTCAGTAGAATGGTAATGTGCTTAAAACAAAAACATATCCACAATAATAATAATAAAACAATTGTCGAAGTTCAGTTACAAGTACATTACGGTTCATTCTACTGTTATGTCTAGTTTTGTGTGTGTTTGAAAGTGTCCATAATTAAATAAAACACAACCACAAAGATTTAATTATCTTCTCAACCAATACGCAGTTCCTTTATAATAGAAAAAGTACTAATGTATTTGCCATATAAGCCTACTTACCTTATAACTCCATCTTAATATAACCTGACATTAAAATTAAAAAAAAAAAAAAAAAACAGTCCATGTATTAGCAAAATTGGATCTGGGTATGAGGTACAGAAATTCTATTAGATTGGCTTAAACAAATTAGGGTTAATTTTTTTCCTGTTACAAGAAGTGTGGAGGTAAGCAGGCCAGGCTTTTACATCAGGTCCATGACATCATCGATATCCCAGTCTCCTTCCACCTTTTTCTTTATTATCCTGGGCATTTGGTTTTCATCCTAATGCTCATGCAATGGCTGATGCACCTTCAGGTACCATGTGTATAGTCCAAGTAGGAGGAAGGGGACAGAAGCTACAGTTTTTCCCTAGTGATGATTTATTTAGGAAGACAAGTCCTCTTTAGAGTTCAGCCTCTATCTTACGTACCAGAACTGTAAAACCTGTCCACCTCAGGTGAGACTGGAAGTTTGAGTATCTCATTCTCCAGTATTATAGCAGCATCTCTTAAGTAAAATGTTACATCAAATTTCGAAATAAGTCATGTCTTGGTTCACCTGGCATAGTCCTGGTTTACATGAGTAACACCAGCAAAATCATTAACGAGGTTCTCTTTCAGCCTCAAGTGTCTCTGTTTGGGTGATAAATTATATTGTTAACCTTTCTATAATGGAGAATGACAAAAGAAATGCTGAGCAAACCGACCTTTAGTATCTGTTGTACTCCAGTAACCAAAATAATTGAAAATCAATGTAAATCTTAATTTACAGTCTTTCATGAAAACACCAAAGCAGTGGGTATTTATAACACAAAGCTTAATTTTCAGCTTTTCTTTCCTGTTTCTCTAGCTGTCAATATCTTCAACATGCATGGCTGATGCCCTAAAGTGCCTCTTCTCTTCTATTCTGAGTCCATAAAATACTTTCTAATTCAGTCTGTGCAGCCCCCCTTCCCTCCTCTGCCATCCCCTCTCTGGCCCAGGTCTCACTGTGTCCATCCATTTAGCCTCCCATGGGTTCTTTCACTTTTCTTCTTACCTCACTTCCATGGTAGAGTAAGCAGAAACAGTTGCATCTTCCCAAGGGAAGAAGCAGTTGCCACAGTTGCTGTTGACAACTATTTTGTAACGGGGTGAGAGTCTGAAACAGAGCAGGAAAGAGCCTGGAGGAATGGTGCTGGAGCCCTGAGTGCCCACCTATCAGGGAGCCCATCCCAACCACTGAGCTCCAGAAATGTGAGAACAAATCCCATTTCAACCCCATTCAAATCAGGTTTTTCTTACTTGTAAGCAATGACATGCTCACAAATACACTAGTGTCTATGCAACCGGGAGGGAGCCCCAGGATAGAATCTTTTATCTTCTGATGGTAGTGTAAAAGAGGAGCAGGAGCCACAATTGTTTAAGTTAATATTTTTTTATTCCTGTTATCTGTTAAGTTAACCTATGTTTTTGTTCTTTTTATAACCGTATAGTTGGAAACCACGATGTAATTGGGTTTTGTGTGGTTTTAATGTTTTTGGGGAGGGGCCCCTTTAAGAAATTTGAGAAAGAAAGCAAATGTGCTTGCTGTCCTTTAAAATGGATAGACACCAGTCATTCTGTGTTAAACCATTTTAAAATCAAAGCCAGTGCCTTGTGAAGCCAGTGCTAATGAGGGAGAATAGTTTTTTTTTAATAGGAAAAATACAAAGTTGTATGTGTACATGATGGGAAGGTGTCAAGAGTATATATGGACCCATGGGGAAAAAATAAAGCAGAGCAGATGGCTGAGGCATTAACTGGCTTCAGAAAAAAAGAAGCTTTGGTGAGAGACTCCTCTGAAGGTCAAACACTTCTGTGGGCACTGGGTAGCAACTACAGCTCGCAGAGAGATTGAGGGCCATTCCTCTGATAAAGCGACATAATGAATGGAAGGGGACTTGGTGTCCAGGAGTCACTAGAGGTGATTCTCTAGCAGAAGCCTGAAGCACAGGGTTCAAATGGCAAACCCTCATGCCAATCAGGCCTTTCTACTGTGGGCAGTCCTTCGGAAGCCATGACGGCCCAGAGACAGAGGCCGACCTTACAAAACGCATTGAGGAAAGATTATTGCTCACTTACAATCAAAGGTAGGTTAAGAAGGAATAAATCACAGTAAGTTTTTGGAAAGACTGTGTCAATCTCTATCTGGTACTGTTTCTTCAAATCTTGTTCTCTATTGTAATGATCTCTGATGCCAAAAATAAGTATGTTTAGATTCTTATGCTAAATTTTTCTTTTTTTCCTTCTTTCCTTTCTTCCTTCCTCCCTCCTTCCCTTCCTTCCTCTTTCTTTCTTGCTTTCCTTTCTTTCTTTCTTTTTTGTTTGAAATAAGCACTATTGATGGAACCTTCTTCTTTATCTGACCTGTATGCCATTGACACATTGCAATGGATAACTTAGCTATTAAAGCTATACTATAATCATAAGCCAGTGCTTATTAACCTGGTGATCCTCAGCTGATGTTCTGGCATAGGACCTGCCCATTACATCAAACCCTGTTAAAAGGACAAAGGAAGGAAGGAGGAAATGAGTAGAGGAACCCTATGAAAATTAGTTGTGGGAAGTGGTGCTGGAGGAGAGTCAGGAATGAGAAAAAGGTCAATGGAAAAAAAGGAAGGAACTATCACAGAAAGTAAGAGGATTTTTTGTATTAACCCAAGAATGCTGAGGAGATAAATGAAATGCACATGACCTGCTTTGAGCTGCCAGCTCAGGAAAACAGATACCATGTAAACACACATTCTATTTATTATGTTTCTCACAGGGCATATGAAAAGGGTACTTAGTCATTCCGTAGCCAAACAATGCTCCATTGTCAAAATCAAACTGGATTTAAACTATTAAAGAACTCCATTCACCCAGAGCATTTGTATATATGGCAAAGCTATTTAAACCAGTGGATATAATTTTCAAAGGGATTATTATGTTAATTACTTCACATTTGTTCTGAGTGGCAGTGGGATGGTGAATGCAGAGAAGAAAGCAACAACTTGAATTCTAAGGCATACACCAACGATCCAGAATGAAATACTTCTTTTCACTTATCGAACACCAGCAATGTGGTCTGCATTGGACATAATTTATGTACCATTCATGACTAACTACCTTGTAATCTAAATAGACAGACACATCCCTTCCCAGGAGAGAAGAGCAGGTGCCAGCCAGCAAGATACTGAAAGGTATTCTTTTCTTCCTGTGGTGTAATTTACGAAAAGCCCACCTTGGTGTGTATCTGCTAAGAGGACTTATGAAGTCAACTGGCTTCAGGCAACCAGTCTTCATCTATCATTCTATGCCTCCCAAATAACACAGAAAAGATTAAACTTTATTTTACTAACTAGAGAGAACCCTTGGTACATCTGTAGGCAGACGCTAGAAATATTGGCCCAGTGATATGCAAGAATCAGCTCCAGACAATCAAGGCTCCTGCTCAATGCCAAGGGTACTCCTATGATATCTGCTTCCTATATAATTCTTCTTCCTACTCCAGCAGTCTCAGAAGAGAAGACTCTAATACAGAGGCATTCCTGGCAAGGTCAGAGTCATCTCCAATTGGAGAGTGTTTTCATTAGTGTTATCTGTGTGCGATATGTATCTAACATCAGTTGGGTTTTATATATTTAACTCATAGCAGTTTAAGCACAATTCCCATTATGGCAAGCTCAGAGTTCCTAAATCAACAAATACGAGTCAAAGGCCAAGGAAATAATAGAGATTTGGACTGAAAATTTTACATAAAAGTTACACAATAAATACTGAGGATCTATTTTGTGCTTTCATAGTAATAGACTCAGATGAGATTCCTCCCCAGAAATCTGAGTCTCGAGAGGAGATCAACACATCAACAGCAGGTAACTAAGACATAGCGAATATTTAAGATGTGTCAGAGTCTGCTCATTTCAGTCCAGCTGCACAGTAATAGCATGAGGCACACACTAATGTCCCCATGATGCAGATGATAAAACTTGAGACTCAAGGGGAAACGTCCCCTGCCCAAGTTTACCCTGCTGGTAACTAGTGGGACCCCGATCATACCCACTTAGTTTAAAAGATTTCTTAAGACATGAGGAATGGGGTGAGAGGGACTGTGTGTGTAGGCGGGGGGGGGGGGGGTGGGGTGGGGATGGTGGCGGGGGGGGGAAGGGGGGTAATGTCACAAGAAGGGAAGAACCAGACAAGGTATCCTGTGCTGTAATCCCTTTTCCACCACTTTACTCTATTTCTCCACTATCCCCTGCCCTGCTGAATTCTTGGAAAGCAGGGAAGGGTGATAAACAAACAAGCAAACAAAACCTTGTTTTGAGAACTAACAGCCATGGTGGGGGCGGGGGTGGGGGGGTGGGGGGGGGAGAGGGACCCTAATGAGAGAGCAATATCCCAGCATGAACAGGAGCAAAAGAAATGTCTAAGAGTATGTTAAGGTTAGATGGTATCTTCCAAATATTCTGACTGATTCACAGTAAGAAACATGCATTATATAACAACTCAGTATGTATAGATAAATGAAACCAAAGCTTCATAAAAAAATAGCTATTAGTCAGGTTCTCCAGAGAAGGAGAATAGTGCGTGCGTGCGTGCGTGCGTGTGTGTGTGTGTGTGTGTGTGTGTGTGTGTCTGCAGGGGAGGCTGGAGGCTGGAGACCCAGGGAAGAGCTGACATTGTAATTTGAATCCATAGACTCTCTACTGGCAGAATTTCCTCTTCTTCAAATGAGGTGAGTCTTTTTCTTTAGGTCTTCAACTGATTGGATGACATCCACCCACATTATGGGGGTAATCTGCTTTATTCAAAGTCTACTGATTTAAGTGTTAATCTCATCTAAAAAGTACCTTCACAGTGACATCCAGACATTTTTGACCAGCTATCTGGACACCCTGGTCTATCCATGTTGACACATATAATTAATCATTACAGTTCCCTTAACTATGTGTGATATACTCTGATATTTTCCTTTCAATTCTCTTCTACTCTTTTGAAATTCTTTTTAATGCTGGTTGTAAACTACTAGATCAATTTAATGGCTCTCTCAGAAGACGCAACCTGAAAATCTGAAACACACTAGCTTGAGAGCCTCAGATAGCCTCACAGACTTTCCTGTGTGACGTTGTGGGGTCAGAGCAAGATGTCTTTTTGCATACTAGAGGCACAGAAGAGTGGAGTTTCTCAAAGCCCAAAGTGGTAGAATATAGTCCCTGAGCCTGAGAGTGGCATGGACATAGCTCCACAAGTTAATAGATTTGACAAAGTCTTATGTTTAAGAAGAAAGAAAGACGAAAGTGACCATCATAGAATGATAACTACAGACGAGACAGTAACAAAAAAATCTCAGTGGACACAGCATAGGTGATGATAACATCAATGACAGCATGACAAGATACGGCCCTGATGGCAAAACACAATGTAATGCCTCCCAACTCAGACAATTCCACAGAAAGAATAGCAAGCTGAAATGGCTGAGCTTTATTCCTATCACCTGGCGGAATGAGAACTTGATATGGAAGTCGTTCCGTTATGTATTGTTGCATTAAAAAGCCTTCCCAACCTGCAGCTTAAAGGAACACCAGTTATTTCACTTTTACCCCACACATTCCTGGGGGTTGGCTGTGCTCAGCAAGGTGATTTTCATTCGGGTCTTTTATGCAGGTGCACACAAACAGTCACTAGGGCGAGAGTCATCTGAAGACTGGCTCGCTCAGGTGACTGGTGCCTGGCCTGCACAACCCCAACGGCCGAGGTAGGAACAGCTGAGATTCATCCAGCTCCTCCCTCTCCATGTGGTCTCTCCAGCACAGAAGCTTCACAGCAGATGGAGTGTGAGAGCCAGGCAGAAGCTGTTCTGCTTTTAGGACGAGGGCTTAGAAGTCACATTGTCTTACTCTGCCATACTCTAATAGTTGAGGCAGTCACAAAAGCCTGCCCACCGTCACAGGGAGGAGACAGATGCTCCACCTCTTGATGAAGGAAGAGCAAATTCTAACACTGCACACACAACCAGAAATACCGGTACAGCGGCCATTTTTTGCACATAAATTCTGTCCAAAGAATTTCACTTAGAGGAAAAATTAATTTCCTACAAATCCAAGTTGATGGATCTGATATTTATATCTACATACTAGTATCCATTTGAGTGAGGCCCATTCTCCATCCAATGGCTGAGAACCACTGATATAGCCCAATGCCCTCATGGTACAGCTGAGGAAACTAAGGCACAAATGGGGTCAACGACTTGCATAAGATCCCACAGGCAGATAATGTCAGAGTAATGCCGATCCCAGGTCTCTGAGCCCCAGTTGAACTCTCTCTAGTCTCTTTCTGCCCACTGACGTTCACATGCTCTTTTCTTGAGCAGAGTTGTGGGAGCCAGGACGCATGGAGTCCTTGCTCTTACATATCTAGTGGCAGAGGTAGTAGAGGTCTCTATCAACAAGAGCCACACTGCATCCAGACATGGAATGGAAGGCAACACTACAAGGGTGCTCAGATGTGAAGAAAGCAAGGACTTGCCCCCACAATGATGTTCTAAACACGACAGGGGAACCCATCCATCAGAACAGACAGCACCACGAACAACTGCTGTAATGGTGTTCCAGCTGGATGCTACCTTTGCCTCCTCACTGAACTAAGTCAAGAAGATATTTTCTTCTGTTCAAACCCAAGACCACACACAGTCCAAGTATTCATATCTTTGGTATAAGAAACTTCAAACTTGAAATCCTTTTGTTCTAGGAGAAAATAAAATATGATTTTTCTATTTGCTGGCAGGAAAGAATGTTGAAATCACTCCTTAAATACTTTTCGGAAGTTAAATCACTTCTGCTGAGGAAAAATGATGAGTCAATAGAAACTAAATCATGATCAGATCGATCAAATTTTTCTCAGTAAAATAAGTTTTTAAAGGGAGGGCACAGTGTTTTGAAGAACAGGTTTCCTGGAAATTTTATATTAACAATCATCACTTTCCTGTACTTAAGGCTTATCTAGCTGTTGTTATGGAAATACAGGATGTCCCATATGCATCAGTGTAATTTCACTGCAAGATTAACCACGAGAGCAGTAAAAACCCTAGTTAAAATACAGCACTTTGGTAGTCTATTAAGTACAAGGGGGGAAAAAAACAGGAAGGAATTTGCATTGATGTCTTATATTTCTAAAGCTTTGGTTCCAGTGGGGAAATTCAGTTTGACTACCTCTCCCATCTGGATGAGCATTTAATTGAACAATACAGACTTTGGAGAATCCCAGCATATGAGAGCTGGAAAAGGTCTTAGAGAAGATTTGCTGCCAAATGCTTCGCTTTACAGGGACGGTTCTGAGGCTCTGAGAGGAGAAGCGACTCGCTCAGTCACAGCTGGCGGAGTGAGGACTAGAACCCCGAACTCTCAATTCCAACGCTTGTGCTGTCCATATTACCACCCATTTAAACCCCCTTAGAAACATTTTAGTAAAGACAGGAACCACAGTTAGAAACCAGAGAATCCCAGAGGTAGAAGGGATTTTCACAGACGTCTACTCTACCTCTCCCGTACTAACCCCCACTTGTGGCAATAGTCTCTATGTTTGATGATGTCTGGTTCCCCTACTTTGGTTCATAAGGTTAATTAGGGTTGTATTACTAGCTTAAGGCATGCAGCATGTGACTCCAGCAAAGCCAATCACTGGCGGTGCGACTCATTCCACTGTGACTGGTTCAGGGATGGGCACATCGCCCAATGTGAACCAATGTAAAACAATCATATATATATATATATATATATATATATATATAAACTTCAGAGAGTGTTTCATTTTCTCCCTCATTCAACTTAAGGGGAGAAAATATTAGACTTGAAGCGACTGTAGCCACCTTCTCACAAGTTGGATATTGAGAATAAAGCTAGTATATTGAGAAGCAGAGCCAAGAGATGAGGGAAATCATATACTAGAGACAGCGTTCGACCCATGAATCTAGTCATATCTGAAACTACTGATGATTATTTAGTTACATGAGCCAGTAAAGTCCACTGAGTCATTCACACAGGTAGTTTATTTGAAAGATGGTCTCAGGAAATATCAGTGAAGGAGTGGAAAGAAGAGGCCAAGAAGGAGAAAAGCCAATAAGGAGTGTTCTATCAAGCAAGTAACCACCATGGGCAACTATAGCTTAGTCCTAGAGGAATCAGCACAAAACCTCCTCCCCGCAAGAGCTATCTCACCTGAGGGTCAAGGGAGCTGAGGTGTTCCTTATACCAACCCTCAAAAGTCATTGTTTGAAGGATATGAATTATTTCCTAGGCACTTCTGGCCTGCTACACATGTGGGCAGAGCAGGTTCAGGTGGCCAGAGAAAACCTGCAGGAAAGAGATTTAGGTGGTGATCCTGGCAACTGGAAGGACCGGCATGCACAGAAACGGAAGGGGCCACAGGGACACAGGTGAGGCTCTGAGGAAGCCTGCTGTACTGCCAGGTGCAGTATTTCTATCTCCTTTTTGACCCACAGCTGAATGAAGAGGATTCCAAGGCCTCAGAGGAGGGCAGAACCACAGGACCTAAGGAGCCTGGCTTCTGACATTATCCCCTGGAAGGCTGCTCACTGGCCAGGAACACACAATTGGACTTTTCATTAGCAAGAAATAAACAATCGTACCAAGCTACTAAAATCTGAAGATTGTTCGTTACAGCAGTTAGCCTACCCTGACTAACACAGAAAGAAAGCAGATATTTGTGCAGCAAACCATGTACATGGCTTAAATCTTGGGATCAGTGGATGGCAGATGATGCAGCCAATCACTTTCTTGCTCATAAAAATCTGTGAGATGCCAAGTGAAAAGCCCTTGAGACTCCAAAGGCATGACAGGCAGGCTGACCTGAGAAAGAGCCTTTGGAATATGCACAAAAAGAAGCCCGGGTTCAGAAGTGCAGAGGGTTCTTGAGGTTTATCTTGTGGCCACAGTGTTATAGCTTGCTCTCCAAGAGAACAGACCTGATTAAATCTTCCAGCCATTTAGGTGCCACGGACCCATCCAAGACTGCAGAATAAATCTCCCCAGGTGGCAGAGACCAGCACTAGAACTGTATCTGAGCTTTAAGCACAGTGACAAGGGAAAAACACATTCTCATCTATGGCTCTGGCTCAAAAGGGAGGTCGGCTTTGTGGTGGCTGCCCCAGTGGGGCCGATGATGACAAGGGTGTGAGGAACGCCACGCAGGGAAGAATCAGATGGTGTTGACTGGGGTGAAGGGTTCATCTCATGCCAGGACAAGCCACCGGCCCTCCTTCTCGACAGAGGGCATTTGTTACTGCAAAGCACTCGCCAAACACAACGCAGTGCTGTAACCCATTTAAGGTCCTGACAGCCCCGAGAGGGATCATCACCCACACTTTTCAGATGAGAAAATTGAGGTTTGGGGGAGAAGTTCTCCCTGCAAGGCCAAGAGCCAGGGAGTGGCTGAGCTGCCAGCCACGGAAACAAGGCGTGTTCTGTCACGGCACGCTTGCCCCTCTGAGCATCCCCTGCACGCCGCACGGACGTAGTAAGAAACCGAAGGTACCGGGAACTTGTGGGGTTGGCAAACGTAAGAAAAAATCTCGTATCCACCTCATGTCCATTTGAAGTAGTCATCAAAACATTTTATTTCTCTAAATAGTTAAGTAAGTTAATTTATGTAAACAGTTACCTAAACATTTTCTTTCAAAGACTTGTGTGCCATAAACAGAGTTGTCGTCTAAAAGACATTCTGCCTAAGGAAGAAACAAATGTACTACATCTGCTTTGATACTACATCTGCTTCTGTTGTGTGTTGTTTTTGCCATTCTCATAAATAATTGGTAAATTTTCACTTGCTTGATATTTTCACTTTTTCATGTCTGGTCTATCTTTCCACCCCACTATCCCTCCACCCTCCCCAACTACAATGCGAGTGACAAAACACCACATCTCAAAAACCTTCCCCAGCAACTGCAATCCTCAGGAACTACCCCCGCCCCCTTCATCTTGCATTAACCCCTTCCTCCAGGACAGCCTTCGCCCTGAGGGAGACCACCCTGCTGATCACCCTTGATTAAAATAGCCACCATTTGTAAAACTACAACTCACAAAGCAATCTCCCCAAGGTTAAGTCATCTGGTTTTTCATAGTAACCCAGAGAGGAAAACAAGATAGGTATCATTCACTCCAATTTCAAAAGAGAAAACGGAGCCTCAGAGGGGATAAGCACCCTGTACTCAAGGTGATACAACCGGCAGATAGTGAGGCAGACACACAAACCATGTTTTTTATCTCTCCAAACTCCATATTCCTGATGCTAGATAATGCTGCATCTCCCTCCGAGGCAGCTTGTGAAGTGACCACAGCCCACCTTATCCCCAAGTGCCAGCTCTGCCTCCTGTAGCTACCAACATCCACAGCAGTAAGCTGGGCAGACAATGGGAAGCCACCTCGACATCCCTCTTCTAGACACCGAGACTGTCATAGAGACAGGTGAAGAAATGAGTAGAGCGGATGGCTGGAGAGCAGCCCATGGGACGCGGCCTGCTCACACAGGCACTGCAAGATCTTCTCTGGCTGCTCACAATTCCCTCCAGAGTTCAGAGAAACGCTCTGGGCCCTAAGAGACTCTGGAGTCAGACATGTGAATGTTTGAACTCAGCTCTGCTGCTTCTAACACCTTCAGCAAATTTTAATCTCTCTAAAGTTCTAAGATAGAAAAGATAATAATAACACCGTAGTATATTTTCAGCATCAGCTGAAGCGGGTTAATAAAGGGCTTAGGATAAGACCTCAATAATAAAAGCTATCATCAATATTTATAATTTATATAACTCCATATGGTCATATTAATAAAATACATACATAAGACAATTGTGTCCTACAAACAAGATGTGGAAGGACAAAGAAACAAGAAAAGGTACCTAAGGAAACTGCCAATCATTACTATTTTCTGTATCACTGTACAAGTATTTAGGATTGATCCTGTTTCTTCCTGCTCGAAATTTTTCATAAATAATAAGATGGAACCTAGCATCATTCCTCGTGTGTGAAAGGAGCTGAGGAAAATGCACATGTGCCACATGAATTGGTTAATGTCCATCAGCCTACTCATGACTGTAAAACTGTGCTGAGGGAACTCTTGGGCTTGTTCTCTGATGAAGCAGTTCCATCAAATCCTTGGGGCATGGAGATTGCTCAGGCACCAGTCAGAGATAAGACTAAGAGTTTCTCCAGCATGGCCTCCAAGGGTAAAGAGCTAAGTGATTATGGGGAAATGTAAGTCTGGAATTCCAGAGTAGCAGAGCTCCTAGACCTGCATCGCTCAGGGGAAGCCTGGATTCTGTTACAATCATAACCCTTCAAAGGATGCTGACAGTCTTCATCTGGTACCAAACCTCTCAATTGAGATGTTTCAGCATGAGGAACCAGAGTACTTAGAGGGACTACATATGAAAATTAAATGTTGTGTCCACATCGAGTTTGCTATAGAAATCTTAGAGGTTTGACTTTGATAGCTTAGAAAAAAAAAAAAAAAACCTAGAAAATGAGAAAAAATATTACTTTGAGAAACTAAATCATCCTATCTTAACTAAAAAGTAAAAATTTTCTGAACTTGGAGGGAAAATGGAGAATTCATTGTCCATTCTCTGTATATTGGCTGCCTTCTCTTTTCCATATGCTATGCTAAGTTTTGAGAGTACAGAATAAGATCAAATTCATACCCTCAACAACCTTACAGTCTAGTGAGGGAGATGGATATACATTAAAGTATGGTAAGTAGTAAACGAAACTGTGACAGATTATATTTTTCAAAGATAGTTGGAACAATGTCTCCTGGCTCACATGCTCTCTTCTAGAACCTTACATTCCCTCATCAAGAAGTGGATTCTAATTCCCGTGCACTTAAATCTGGTTACTTTCTTCTAGCCAAGAGAATACAGCAAAAGTGACCCTTTGCGACTTCCCAGGCTAAGCCTTAAGAGGCAGTGTAACCTCTGCCTTGCCCTCTGGAATACTCAATCTTGAAGACTTCAGCTGTCCTGGAAGCAGTTTGTCTGCCTTGAGGACCTCGTACTGTGAAAAACCCCAAACCAGTCCATTTAGAGAGACCACGAGGAGAGGCTCTGAAACCACATCAAAAGAGAGAGCTCTTGGCCAGCCGACAGATGCTGCAACACCCGCCCCCCCACCCCACACCCCAACCCTTGCTCTTCGGCCACCATTTACCTGCAACTCTACGAGGACCCTAAACTAGAAGCACCCAGTTGGAGCCTTCCTGAATTCCTGACCCTCCACGTCTTCTACTATGTCGATCCCTGTACTGGGGATATGAGTCTTTTGACCTTGTGTCATTGAGTGGCTGAGAGTTCTCTGAAGTGACTCAGCTCTAGACATGATTTGAAGATCTTATTTGCTCCTCATTGAGCTACGGGTTTTTTTCTAGAGATGGACACAAATCTTTTCAGCTCTCAAATCTCCCAGCCTCCCTGGGGTTCTAGAGAAACTTCCCACCTCCCAGAGACACAGACAGGGAAGAGGACTCAGGGATACACTGGCATCTAAGCTCTTTGCTTTCCCTATAGTTTTCTATAGTTAAGTTCAGAGAATCCTTATTTTTCTAGCAAAGGATAGCTTGGATATTTAGCTGGTCTTCAAATGTGTTGTCTGTGTCCTTCATCCTTAGGCTTTGAAAACTGAAAGCCATGAATTAACTCCTTTGTTATCTGTGTTCTGCAATGGCATTATTGAGACAGTGTATCAGTCAGAACAGGTAATATAATGCTTTAGGAACAGGTACCCCGACACTCGGTGGCTTGACACTGCAAACATTTATTTCTGTCTCTCTCACATCCAACATAGCAGGAGCTCTGCTTACCTGACCACTAAGGACCCAAGGCAGACTTAAGCTCCCCCTCAATATGTACTTCCACAATCACCTGTCAGGGCACAGAGAAGATGTCAAACTGTGCACTGGCTTTTACAGCTTCTGCCAAGAAAAGACATGTCACAACAGGAGCTGAAGAGGTTCTGCTATAGAGGTTATAGGAAACTACTGAGGGGAAGAAAGCCTTAGCTTATTTCTTAGTCTGCTCAGGCTGCCATAACAAAATACCACAGACTAGGTGGCTTAAACAACAGAAACTTTTCTTCTTACTGTTCTGGAGGCTAGAAGTCCAAGATCAAGGTGTCCACATAGTTGGCTTCTGATGACGACTCTTTTCCAGGCTTGTAGATGGGCAGCTTTTCGCTGTGAACTCTTCTTTGTGTCTGTAAGGAAAGAGACAGAGAGAGAGAGAGAGAGAGAGAGAGAGAGAGAGAGAGAGAGAGCGCGTGCGCATGCGAGTGAGCTCTGGTGTCACTTGTTGTAAGGACGCCAATCCTTTCAGATCAGAACACTAATATTATTATCTCATGTAACCTTAATTACTCTCTTACTCCAAATATAGTTACCTTTGAGGTTAGGGTTTCAACACAGGAATTTTGGGGGACACATACATTCAGTCCACCACAGCTACCATCTTTGAGAAGGGTAAAATCTGGAGCTTGGAGCTATGACTCCTGTAAGAAAGGAGTCAGCTATAACTAAAACAGAACTATAAAACCTTGGATATAAAAACCCTTTCTAAATTCTCTGTGTGACTTTTAAAATAGAATTTACTATCTAGTAATTTTTTTTTAAGTTTTCATTTAGCTGACTAATCAGCAAAGCTTAAACTAATGAAAAACAGTTTTGGTGCCTGTCTGTTTTGCACATAAGTTGTAGTTTTCAATTGATATAAAGGTAAAAGGATCACACTTTTTTCATTACAAGAATCTATGTTTTCCTATCTGAAATGTAAACCCCCACTTTTGATTAACTGTAGCTCAGATTATAGCGTAACATCCTTAAACAGGCCAGAGGAGGAGACCAACAGTTCATAAACTAATCCAATGAAACTGAACATGAATTTTCTGCAGGGATTTTATGCGTGTCTTTGGATCTCTCCTCTCGAACAATGGTTTTGAGGTGGCTAATATGATTTGCTAGTTCTTTTTCTGCAGAAGTTTACAACAAAACTAAATCAAATAAAAGTGCTTCTGAATGTTTCTAAACCTAAACGTGATGCAGGGTATAGTGTGTATATTGACAAATTCTGGCCAGTATATCCAACTAATAATAAAACAGAAGCCATGACAGGAAAGGAGGAGAGACAGAAAGCAAGAGAGTGAGAGAGAGAGAGAGGTACAGGCACCATGTCTACAGCAGTCCAAACTTTGATGTTCTATTTCCTCTGTATTGAGCATCTCAATTCGAGGCTATGTCACAGCTGGTGTTCAGTAACAGCAATATCTGGGCACTTTTGCAAATGAGCAGGTCTACCCCAGAGAGGCCAATTTATGTGAAATAATTTGCATGGAAGTTTTTAACTCATTGGAAAGCAGCAAGGGTAGGTTCAGTCCCTAGCAACTGGGTGGGGAGATGAAGGAGACAGAGATAGGGTAGTGCCTTCCCAATCTGGCCTCATGGACCATGGAGTCACTAAGAAAAGAACTTTCTTCCTCATCCTGAATCCCTGTCGACCGAAAATTTAAGATCTACTCTCTCAGAAGTGTTTTCCTCTTGGCTCCTCCCTACAAGAGGAGAAGTGATATATCTGGGTAGTGAGACAGGGAATGCATCGAGAACCGCAAGAGCTTTCTCGGGTCTCTGTCTCCTCACCTGCCCTGCTCTCCCTGCAGTAAGCCCTGTAGGGAAGACCCTCCCTGCAGGGAAAGATCTGAAGACATCTAGAGTTTTTTTCTGTGTCTGGATATGTAAGTTCAATTCAGAGGGAAAGGACAGAAAACCCATTTGACCCCATATCTGTATCTCGCTCTAGTCCTACTACAATAATTCTTAACCTTCGTATGAAAATATTAATATCTAGTTCTTGCATAATGCTTACAATGTGCCAGATTCTGTTCTCAATGTTTTACATTTATTGATTCATTTAATTATCATAAAACCCTATGAGGTATGTGATAGGCCTTACAAAGACGTTTATATCATAATCTCTTAAACCTGTGAATGTTTGGTTATACGACAAAAGGGTAATTAAGATTGTAAATCAAGTAACCCTAACATAAGATTACCTCAGATTATCCAGGTGGGCCCAGGGTGCTCACGAGGGTCTTTGAGAAAGGAAGAGGGGGGCGGAAGAGCTCCTCGAGGAGTGAAACAACCTGGGAAAGGCCTGACCAACTGTTCCTGGCTTTGAAATGGGAGGAAGAGACCCATGAGCCAAGGAGTACAGGCAACCTGTAGAAGATGAAAAGGGCAAGAAAACAGATTCTTCCCTAGAGCTTCCAGAGAGCCTCAGCTGACGTTAGCTTAGAGAGGCCGGTTTCAGCTGTGACCCTCAGAAATGCAGCATAAACAACCTGTATTGTGTTTAACCACGAAGTTCATGGAAATTCGTTACAGTAGTAGGAAACTAACTCAAAGGTATCCCCACCAACTGGTTGACCAAATCAAGACAAGAAATATTAAGTGACCTGTCCAAGGTCACGCCCAGTCCGGCTGCTTCCAGAGTCAGCCTTCTCGATCACTATGCTAGCTGCCTCCAAGTTCCTTCCTCAACTGGATTAGAAACGGGTGGAACAAGAGGGGGCAATTAATTACTACCTTTATAAATCCAAACAGGGGAGAAAAGATAACAAACATTGTGTAAACATTTACAACTCTGGGCATCTGGTATGTATTCTCGGATTTGATCCTAATGATCTCATGTAGTAAATGTAATTATTATTCCCACTTAGCAGGTGAGAAAATCGAGTTCTGCAGAGGTGAAGAAGTTTGCCCAGTGTCACATCATTAGTAAGCAGTGACGGCAGAAGTTGAGCACTGCAGACTCGCAGGCAAACCATACCTGCACGTATACTGGTGGACCTGAAGCAGCTTTCCCAAGACTTCTGAGACGCACAGACATGTGCGGTTCTGCTTCAAGGCCCTGATGACAAAACGTCACGGACTGGGGAAGGGGCATTTTCAGCTCTCGTACATGGACGCGGCCCCACACTAAGGTTCATGACTGAAGGCAATGCGGCCAGGAGGCCATGGACATCTGAAAGACATAGTAGTGCAGCTGTTCTGGCTTGGTTTGTGATAATACATGAGACATTCCCAGAGGTTGTCAGAAATACCTAGGGCAGGAAACTGAGTCTTTGGGAACGAGTGGGTGTCAGAATCAAGAAAATATGAGCTAGCATCTGTACTGGAATTCTATCCATAGCTGGTGAGTTCAGGAAAAAACAGATACATTTTCATCGGTGAGCTGTTGCTGTGCTACTTACAACCCAAAATTTCAGCAACATCCAACGATAAGCACCTAATTTCTCACACACATGCCTGGAGTTGGTCTGATCCAAGGTGGGCCAGGCTGGGCCTGGCCTCAGGCCATGGGTCCCATGGGTCAAGTCCGAGTCTGCCCCACGTATCGCTCATTATTCTCGGCCCAGCAGGCTGCATGGTAACAGTAGATGTGCAACACAGAAAGGGGAACATATGATGCCTCTTAAGGATTATGTTTCACGTGACAACGTCTACCTCCTTTGGTCACATCAAGTCACGAGGCAAAGCCCAACACCACCGGGACAGAAAAGCATATTCTTCCCACGGAGGTAACAGGAGAGGTAGGGAATATTTGCTGACCAATAATTGAGTCTGTCGCAACTGTCACGTATCAAAGCCTATGAGAAGAAATAGACACTTCAAAATGGAGTCCACAAACATCCTCCCAGTACAAACACGGAGGTTCTTGCTTCTGTTCTGTACAAGTGGTGAGCGGTGCTATCGGAGAAAGGCAATATGGCATTCAGTGACCTCGACTTCAAACATGCGTGGCTGTCTGCTGAACCTCTTGTACGTCTGTACTCAAGTGACACAATGCCCCTAAGGGGATCTAAGTTCCCAGATGACATGGTGTCCACTCACGGTGACAGAAAACTTTCACATGGAAATGGTGCTTTTACAGTACATTCTGTGAGTGTCAGGCCGGGTGTCCTGCAGCCACACGGCTGTCATATGCAGACTGTTTGAGAATCCCTCTACCTGCATAATGGCTGGCTCACTGCAAACTCATTACTCTAGAAAGAGCTTTTGAGGTGTGCTGAGCTCAAAGGAAAATAAGGGAAAAATTTTTTTTTCAATTACTTTCTCTCTCAACTGAAGACTGGACAAAATAGAGAAATCATGAAGCCCCGAACTGTGTTGTTTTCATGATAAAGTTAAGAATGTGGCTTACAGATGTTAATGAACCTAGGAAGAGATCATAATCTTTGCAAAAAGAAAAAAAAGCATATTACAATTTTGCAAATTATTAATATATTAATCATTTATGATTAGAAAACAGGTTATCAAAAATAAAATGATAGATTTTCTAGTTTGTTATACTAAAGGAATCCAAGCTTCCCTCTCCTGACTGCCAGAAACATCGGCTGAGGAAAGAACTCAAATTCCTCTAACAAGTGAAAGACATGGCACTAGCACTTTCATAATACTCTCATATTTTTTCCTTCATGTTCTTTCACCTTCAAAATTAAAAACAAATGAACAAAAACAATGGTAGGCTTTGCCCTTGGATTGTGTTAGAATGAAGGACATCTCTGATTCTCTACTAATTAGTTCTACTACTGACTGCACTCTGCACCCACCAAATTTCTGCTCGGTAGGGTACAATAAAAAAGAACATGCTTTGCAGTCAGGCAGACCCTTGGCCGAGTCTCAGCCTCAGAACTGAGATGTTGATGCCTGATGTAATTCAAGAGGTCATTTTTGGATATCAACGATAAGTTCCGAAAAGGTAGTTATCACATTGGGAAACTTTTAGTCTTATCACGAAATTTTGCTCTTCTTATGCCTATTCTGCAAGGTGGACCCTGAGTTAGAGCACATACTTCACCTATTTGCTCCTTGCATTAATGATAGGATGGTGGCTAATCTGTAAATGCCAATGCCCAGGCAGCTATTCTTCAAGCAGGGACTAGGCAATGCTGTTCACAGTCACAGACAAAGGGGAAGAGAGCTGAGGTGGGGATGGAGAGGGAACCACACACTGGCTCTCAAATGCTTCACTCCAGAGGTAACACACATTACCTGTATTCACAGCCCATAGTCGGGAATAGTCACATGACCCAGACTCCTCGTAAAGGGACTGGGAAATGTGAAGGAGCAAATGGATATTCACTTACCAGTAAATATCTCTGCCACAAAGTGTTTCAAGAAAACCAAATCTAACCTTTAATCACCCTGACCACATGCAATTTTAGTAGGGCACTCATGTCTCTGAGTAAGTCAAACAGACATACTCTAATGCCCTCCCACCTCTCTAATGTGATTATTGTTTTCTGAACTCAACAATGAGACTGATTTTAAAGTTCAGAGGAAATTTTTTATTATTAAGAACACATACAAAAGATAAAGGATAGTACAATGCGCTAAGATTAAGGGAAAAACCCTAAAAATGAAAATCCTGGAAAACAAAAGTCAGTAGGATGCCAAGAAGAAAAAAAAAATTGAATGATGTCAAGTTTTAAGAAAAATTAGAACACAGTTATGAACTGGTAGCTTCCAAGACACATCCATAGCACAGATGTGTTTCATTTCACTTACACAAGGTTTAAAAGAATGTTTTGATTAACTGCCAACATTTTAAAATGTAAGATTGTAAATAAAAATTTAGACTTCCTGCTTCCGTTGAAAGAACTAAAGAGTGGGCAACACTGAATCACCAACAGTTTTTCTGCAATGCCTGGCATCAATTAGTTGGAGGTGAGGGGTCATTGCTCCCATTTACCCCAATCTCTACCAAGCCCTCTTCATTCATTTGTAGCACCTGATGACCCCACTAAGTGTGTGAATTTTCAACTTTCTTATCTAAATGAGCTGGTCCAAGTTCTTGCCAGCTCTATGGGCAATGATGCTGTAAAACACATAGAGCTTGTCTGAAACAAAATCACAAGCAGGCATCCCCAAGCTCCATTACAGGTGAGCACAACCCTTTTGCAAGGAAATTTAGCAAGTCACAAAGGACTTTACAAATGTCCATACTACTTGATTTTATAATTTCACCCTAGAGACCCTATCTTACAGGAACATTCCGTACAGCCTTTAAGAAAAATCCATCATAACTTTATTTATAATGCAAAACAATTGGAAGCCACTAGAAAGTTTATGCTGAAATCTTTAGGTAATCTACACTATGTATACCCTGTGGACTCTAATGTATAGATAACAGACAAATATTAATTAAGGGTCATTCCACTAAACTATAAGACTGTACTTGGCAAAAATATTAATTCCTACAAATCATATAAATTCATACAAAAAGCAACTGATTAAAGGAGACCAAGGAGACATGCCTATTAAATTCAGTGTGTTATCTTTGATAGAAGTCAGTTTGGAAAAATATTGCTGTATAAGACATTAATTGAAGCAACAGACAAAATATAAACTTTTATCAGATAAATATATTGTATCAATATTAAATACTCTGAATGTGACCATTGCACTGTGATCATATAAGACCATGTGTCCTTGTTCTTAGGAGATACTGCTGAAATATTTAGGAATAAAAGATCATAAAGTTTTTAACTCAATCTCAAATGATTTGAAAAAAAACAATATTAATAATATTTGATATGTAATAGAGATAGAGATAATTCAAGTGTGGCAAAATATTAACATTTGGTGAATTTGGGTGAAGGATAAATGAGTATTTATTGTACTATTCTTGGAGTTTAAAAATTTTTCAAATCAGAAGTTAAGAAAAAGATACTTATCTAGAACATGTTTATGACATAGGATTAAATTAAAAATTTAAACTACATAATCATGTATCTAGTGTAATCTTAATTAAGTTACTAAAATCTCTCCCTATAGAAAACAGGCGTGGAAGGAAAGTATGGGAACATTAACGATAACAGAATTTGGTGGGTGGCCTGGACTGGAAATGCTTTTTCACTGCCATTTTTTTTTTCTATATTTCCTTCACATTTTTAATAACAATCTATCACTTTTATAATGAAAAAAAAATTACTTAAAAAAAAAACTACCAAACACCAAAGGAAAGAAAACAAAGTTGTTTTTTTCCACCTCTCCAACTTTGAACCTAAAGCCAAGATCCAGAGCCATGACAGAGGAAATGGGTTCGAGCCCTCAGCTATTAAGTTATGAAAGACTGTTTCAGGGGCTGCCAAGAGACCTTTAATGAACACCTGTCTGAGACAGAAAAATAATAGTATTCCAGGCTAAGGACATAATGTATAATTTAGCTTTAGTGTCACATTGGGACCTCTAGGTGTATCCCCAGATGTAAGATTTATAGCCGAGCTGAGGAGTATTTCTGAATTTGGCTGAATCTTCATGGACTTGGACTTCAGAGTCACATGCTACAAAATAGCTACACTTAACTTTGGATCTTAGGTCAAATGGGTCAGGCCTAACTGATTTATAAGCCAGCAAGCCTCTTTCATAAAAGGTGAAGTCAGCATTCTCTCAGTTCCTAGGAGGGATCCTGGCCTAAGACATCTCAGCAACTCTTCCTGACCTTCTTTCAACTAGCTTCTTCTAATTGAGCTCATTGTTCTGTCTTTATTCTCTGGCTCTTATTCTCAAAACCTAAGTCCTCCCCCTGACCTCTCCTAGAACAGGAGACTGCCTCTCTCTTGTCTGTCTGAAGCAACTCAGCAAACTTAACAGTCCTCTTCCTTCCTCTGGCCTTGGTGGAAATTATCCTATAAAAGTCTCCCTTCCCTACATTCCACTGCCTCTAGGTACTCTCTCTAAGCTCCACTCAGTCCTGCCTCTCACCCACATCCATTACGCTACCTTGCCAGAACCATGTGTCTCTGGAATCCCGGCTGGCCAGCTCCTCCCACCCACAGGGGCTGACATTCTGACCATCCTCAAGGTACTCCTGGCTGAGTGAGAGCTTTTCTTCAGACCCTAAGACCTCTGTCTTGGCAAAGCCTAGTTTCTAGCTTGCCTACACAAGAGAAACGGCTGTCAACATTGCCAAGCCCCCTCTAGGAGACCAGAGCCCTTCTCATCTCCTGCTTGGGGAGCCTCTCCTGGTGGTTACAATGATTCTTAGGATTGACCATTCTTACACTCCTTTCTAGGCCCTCACCCTGCTCACCTGACAAGAATATCAACCCCCGTCATCCTAGAGGCTCCCCACTAGGATTATACGAAGGTACAGGAGAGCAAGGCACTGAGTTAAAAGCCTAGAGTAAGATGACCTAAGATCAAATCCTGCCTCTGCCACTTACCAACTTTGAGACATTTTGTAAGCTACTCACTCTCTCTGTGTCTGTTTCCTCATTTGTATAGTGGGAATATCTGTATCTATCACATGGGGTTATTTAGAGAATTAAACAACTTAAAATATCTAAAATGCAAAGAACAGTGCCTGGGATATAACAAGCACTATCTAAGAGTTTTTATCACTGCTCATGGCTCTGTATGACCATTGTCCTGGAACACACACCCCTTGACATCCAACTGTTACACCCCTTCTTTGACATGTCTAGGGTTTAGAAATCTTCAGAGGGGCAGGCAGCTCCTGTGCCTGGGGTCTAGTCCCCTTGGAGATATCTTCAGCCTTCCCTGATTGTGTTCTGCCACCTCCCTGAGAGCTCCCAGAGCTCCCAGTCATGCTCCTGGACCCTTGGAACAATCTGGGTCCCAGTTTTGGTCCCCTTTGTTAGCATTGCTGCTTCTCAAAAGACCTCTCCCTTTTCCTTTCACTTCTAAGATATGCAGCCTACTCTCCTCAGTGGGTATAAAATCCCAAAACCTGGGCCTCTTCAGGATGCTACAAAGCCTGGATGCTCATATGAAATGGGTGAAGACAGTGAGGTAAAGACTCTCTGTGGCTCTCTCCATGTCCACTTCCCACCCTCCAGCTCCAGAATCTGCCCTGCAGGGGCGGTATCAATGGGCTCCTATGCCTTTGGAGTGGAGTAAGCGAAGGGATACGACGGTAAAGGTCATCAGTAGGTCAGAGGGCAAGAGAAAGGAGAAATTGGGAGAGTTTATTCCCTCCCTGACCCTTTGCAGCAGCTGGCTCCATTTCTCAACAGAAGGTCACAGCACTGGTGGGTAGCTCATTCTCATTCCGATCATTGCTTTTCTCCTTGCCTCTTTAGGCAGAGAGGTGGTAATATCTTTTCCTCTCTTTTTGGTTGCCCTTAACATTGCCCACACCTTCAGAAACAGTTCTTGCTAAACTCCCTTCAATCATCCTTGTTAAGCATGCTTAAAGAGTTACTAATATGAAAGGAAAAACATAGGGAAAATATAAACATTAATATTTAAATAAATGAGCTGCCATAGTAACTACCATGCATTTTGCTCTTACTGTGTTCCAGCCAGTGGATGCTACTATTATTACTATTTTACGAGTGTGAAAACTGAGGTTCAGGTAGATTAAGAAACTTAAAATAGTAAATAGTACAACTGAGATTTGCATTCAAATCTAACCAGACTCCAAAGTCCATGGTTTTAATTATGATACTACAATGTATATCTGCATGTATGAGCAGTTGGGTGGAATCTTAATTTGCTCAGGCTGCTGTAACAAAATAACACAGACTGAATAACTTATAGGCAATAGAAATTTATTTGTCACACTTCCGGAGGCTAGAAATCCAAGCTCAAGGTGCCAGCATGATTATGTAAGAAGAGCTTTCTTCCTGGTTCATAGCCACTGACTTTTCACTGTCATAAGGCACGGATCCCATTCACAAAGGCTCTACCCTCATGGTTTAAGGACCTCCCAAAGGCCCCACCTCCTAAAACCGTCATCTTTGCGAGTTAGAATTTCAACATGTGGATTTTGGGGGACATATTCAGACCACAGAGGGTACGTTCCTCAACAGTCTTTGAGCCATTTCATGCTCCCCACTCATAACGGTCCCCAAATAACCCACATCCTAAAATAAATTACTAGCTGTGTCAATTCTCAAGATAAAGCAAAATGCCCATGTCCCGGGCTATGTAGTTTCTACTCCTATACATAGGCAATCTAAAGCCATTCACCCCAACTCACACGCCCTTAGTTTGTGCCCTTATCTGTAGATCGCTAAGAAAATAGAAGCACTTAGACATGCTCTTTCTCATCTTTATATCAGCACAACTACCACACTCTGTCTTTCCTCCCTATTCAACGGATGAACTGTTTTTCTCCTGTCCCTTTGCCACATCTTCTGCATCGGTGACTTACTTCCTGTAGCTGACCTTTTACAACATGTTCCAGTATCTGCCATTCTTAAGAAAAACACTTAATTCATTCCGTATCTTCCTCCAGCTACTACACCCATTTTACTTCTCCCATTGCAACAACATTTCCAAAGAGTTGTTTTCGGTGGCTGTATTTCTTCACAGCCCACAATTTTTTCTAAAGCCGCTCTAATTTCACGAATGAAGCACTCTTCTTAGGGTAATCTGTACCTCCTTATTGCCAAATGCAACAGTCGCTCCATTTTTCTCACCTTACTCATCCTCTCAGCTCTGGGTAGCTGACCAGCAAAGACAGAGAAAATCTTCCAAGCAGTCAGAAACAAAAGACAAATTACATAAAGGAAGGGAAAAGAAGATTTACTATAGACTTTAAATCAGAAAAAGTGAAGCCAAAAAGACAATGGATTGACAACTTTAAAGTGCCAAAAGAAACTCTTAGAATTGTGTGTCGTTTTGCTCCCAGACATCACCATTAGCCAGCAGGGCATGACACATTTAGTGTGCACTCAGACCCAGTGCTCTAAGACCCCAGCTGAGCTTTTGCTGTGTACACCCAAAGCCTACTTCGATGGTCACCTGGCCTCGCCACTCATTCAACAGCACCAAGCTCAGAAGAGAACTCTTCCCATTAACACAGTGGTTCTCAGCCTTAATGCTTGCCTGGGGAATCAGTGGGAGAGCTTTAAAAAAGTATGCACATTTAGGCTGCACACCTCGAGATTCTGATTTAACTGTGGTGAGGTGTGCCCTAGGCATTTTTTTTTTTTTTTTAAATTTAGCCAGATCATTGCAGTGAACAGCCAGGTGCTTTGCAACCTACTGTTTGAATAGTATTTTTTCTCCTTTTAAGATAGATATGATTTTAAATACCAACATTATGTCTTCTGTTAACCACTATTTAACAGCTTCTTAATTGTTTTAAAGTGGTAGCCAGAACTGTCTTTGGCAAGATTGCTCTCACAGTTGGATGCACATTGGTATCACCTGGACAGTTTTAAAATATTCCATTAAAATATCTTTAAAATAGGCCTGAATCCCCAGAGATTATGTTTTTCTTGGAAAAGGTGACAGTCTGGACATCTGGATTTTTATAAGTTCCATGGCTCTTGAGATTTTTAGGCCTAAGTTCATAATGAGGAGCTGAGAAATTCTGACCAGAGGTCATCATGGAGAGCCAACAAGAACAGGGTATCAGATGAACCCCAGGCCTCTCTAGTCTGATGATGTTGGCCCATATTTGCTCAGCCACTGTTTTCTCAAAAGAGCATCCTTAAGCACCCCGTGACCCACTGTATACCAACGTCCGGCTGGCTACCTGTTTTATGTCAAGAGCTGCTTTTTAAAAACACCTCACAGGTATTCCTCTGCTCACTAATGTCCGGCCACAAAATGGAAATCTCATTCTATCAAAGATGAAGGGGCTGTCAGAAAACAAATGGTTGCTGCTGTGGAGGTGTGCTGGAGGAAGGTGGCACAGGCCCATGCGGAGTGTGGATTGATTGAGTCCTGAGCATTGCTATAAGGCTGTCAGAATATTCAGCAACTGTCACTGCTATTTAAAAAAAAAAAAAAAAAAGTCTAATTGCTGAGCTGTGCTGTCCCCCTCCAGGATACGCTCAGGGTTGAGTGGGAAGGTACTTCTCACAGCCTAGAACCCTGTCTTCAGCATTAGTGTAACCTCCTTTGCTTAATTAAGCAGCCTCATTACCACGATTATACCATTCAGCTACAGGGAGGATTTAATTGATGTCCAAATTCGAATGTTAAGTTCCACTGATATCTGTCCTCTTATATTACTACTTCTGGGGCTGATAACACAGCCACAATTTTCCTCATCTTTGTTTTCAGTGCCTATTTCTTCTTCTTTTATAAGGTTCAGAGTTTCTCAAAGAATGTCCCCCAAATCATAATTTGCATCACCTGAGGTACCTGTCAAAATCTCAGATTTCTAGGTTTGCCACAACCCCACTGAATCATGTATTTAAGCCAGGAGCAGATATCTCTGTTCTTAACAAGTACGCCAGGTCATTGTAAGGATCGGGAGTCACTGATCTGAGGTGGAATCCAGCAGCCTGGGAATCCAGGCTTCCTGGGTGCTGGTCCCAGCTTAGTTCACCAGTTGAAAGACTTTGAGCAACCTCTCTGCATTTAGTCTCTTCTGGAAAATGGAGTTGAGTATTACCTACCTTATAGAATTGCTGTGAGGATTAAACAAGCTAAAATAGATAACATGCGTAGAAAAGTGCCAAGCACATAGTAGGTCATCATTACCGATTTATTCAACAATAGATTAACTTCATGAAACATCAAATAGAGGAACCCAAATGTTTTTAAAAATGCTAAAAGTGTAAGATATATGAGCATTAAAGTGCTGCAGAAGTTGAGATACTGTCAGTGTATCTGAGAGAAGATGATCATTAAAGTCAGATTGAGATAGAAACGGGCCCTACCACTAATTGAGAATTCACCCAAACAGATTGAATTCACCTGTACAGAGATTGAAGCCAATATTATTACCTAGCTGTTTTATTAAGGTATGTTCCTTTTTAATTTCATTATATATTATATATCATATTATAAAGATAGGTTTCAGAAAAATTGAGCAGATAATGCAGTTCCCAAGTATCTCCCCCTCCTATGTATACACAGTTTCTCCTATTAACACCTTGCATTCCTGTAGAACACTTGTTACAATTCATGAGCCAAGAGTGATATATTACTATTAACAGGATCCATAGTTTCCATTACGGCTCATTCTTCATGTTGTCAGTTCTATAGGTTCTGACAAAGGAATAATAATATGTATCTGCCATTATGGCATCGTACAGAATAATTTCACTGCCATAAAAACGTTCTTGCTCCGCCTGTTCATCGCCTTCTCCTTCCCCTCAAATCCCTGACAACCACTGACTTTATCATCTCTGTTTTTTCCATGCTATCATATAGTTAAAAACACGCAATCGAGCTTTTTCAGACTAGTTTCTTTTACTTAGCAATGTGCATTTAAGATTTCTTCATGTCTTTTTATGGCTTAATAACTAATTTATTTTAATTATTGAGTAATATTCCATTGCGTGGATGTACCAGTTTAGCTATTCACCTACTGAGGGGTGTCTTAGTTGCTTCCAGTTTGAGGCAATTATTAATTAAAAGCTACTATAAACATTTGTTTGCAGGTTTTTGTGTGGACATGTTTTCCATCCACTTGGGTGAATACCAAGGAATGCAATTGCCAGATTGTGTGGTAAGACTATGTTTAACTTCATAAGAAACTGCTAAACTGTCTTCTAAAGTAGCTGTACCATTTTGCATTCCCACTAGCAGTGAATGAGAGTTCCTGTTGCTCCACATCCTCATCAGCACTTGGTGTTGTCAGTGTTTTGGATTTTTGCCATTCTAATAGATGCGTAGTGGTACCTCACTGTTGTTTTTATTTGCAATTCCCTGTTGACATATGATGTTTACATATTTCCTTTACATATGATAATTTATCATGTATAACATTTAGTGAGGTGCCTATTCAGATCTTTTTGCTTATTTTTTAATTTGAGTTGTTACTGTTTTTTGTATATCCTTTGTCAGGTACCTATTTGGATGGAAGTCCTTTACTGAGTATATATTTTGCAAATATTTTCTCCCAGTCTGTGGTTTGTCTTTTCATTCTCTTAAGTATCTTTTAGAGAGCAGAAATTTTAACTTTAATAAAGTCCAAATTATCAATTTTTTCCTTTCATGGATCACGCTTTTGGTGTTGTATCTAAAATCTCATCACCAAACCCAAGATCACCTAGATTTTCTCCTGTATTATCTTGTAAAAGTAATACAGTTTTACATTTTACATTTATGTCAATGATATATTTTGAATTAAGTTTTATGAGAAGTGTATGATTTGTAAAACCAATACATATTGTATTTCTAAGAACAGATTTCCAGGAATAGAATTTCAGGGTCAGAGGGTTATGTAATTTGGGTTTTAATAGGTATTATCAGAATGCATGTTCACAAAATGTGTAAATACATCATTTTTGTATCATAAACACATGGATAGAAACCTTTACCCATATTCTACTTTAAGTTGTCACTCTTTTAGTCATTTTCTCAGTCTGATGGGTATGAATGGATATCTATTCTTTTTATTTCCATGACTACTAGATGAATTTGAGAATATTATATTTGTTGGTCATTGGGGTTATATCTTTTATTAATTATTTACGCATATATTTGGAATTTTATTCTAATCTTTCTATTATTGATTGGTAAGAATTCTGCATATCATAGATATAATACTTTGATTACTATCTTTATTACAGTTATTTTTTTCCAATCTATCTTTTAATTGATTTTATTTATGGACCACTTCATTCTTGACTTGATTTCTACCCAAAAGCATGAAGCATTGGCTAACATGTGTAGGAAATATTTTAACCAAAAATATCAGAGTCAAATGAATGACAGGACCACTCACTCATAGAAGGCTATAAATGCAATGGATCAAGAAATCACAGAGAAACTGAAGTCATTCTGCCTGTAGAAGAGAATATTGGGCAGGTGGTGAGGAGGTAGAGGAAAGCAAGAGCTATTTCAAATGCTGTCATGTGGAAGAAGGATCACATTAATTCTGAAATGTCATAAGTGACAGAACTATATCAAAGAAGGATTACAAGTAGGCAGAATTGGGCTAGACGTAAGGAAGAAATACCATAACAGTCAGGGCTGCACCAGAATTAAATGGTTGTTTATGATTTAGAATATTCCATAAAATTTCTGGAGATGATCAACAGAAAAATGAAGAATGCCTAGGAGGAGACATCATGGACAAGTTTCTATCATTCAGAAAAACTGAAACTAGTGAGGTGTTTCAAAGAAAATGGGGGTTTAATACAGATAATTTGGTGATCACAAAACTGTTAGAGGACTGGAGAAGTTCAGCTTCACTGATACAATAAAGTAAGCTAGCAAAAAGAAAATGTTATTAAGAAAGTCATTTGGAAGAGAAAATACATTTACATATTGAAAAAAATCTGCACAGTTCAAACATGTGTTGTTCAATGCCCTACTGTATAGTTCATAGGCTTCTAGCCCCTGAAATACATAAGAGAGGAGAACAAACAGCATCTAGTGTAGGGCTTGAGCATCAGTTTGGGGTACAGCTGGAGGGGTGTACTTGATGCTTCATGGCCTGCTTAAAATTTATAAAAGTGGGATCCCATAGCATTCTGCTCATGACTTCCTTCTGAAATTGCTTTTAGAAGACTGTTTTATAATAACAACCATCACAACACTCTTCAGTCTTTTCTGCTCTATCTTTGCAGAGTATGAACAATGAGCAACATTCTAATTACAATGGAAACCCACCTACTCTATTGCCCTTATACATTCTGTGCAAATTGTATTTAAAATGATGTCATTTCATTGAGGGTAACCATCTGTGTGACTGCTAAAAACACAAGCCTATTATTCAACTCAATCAATATGTATTAAACAGCACCTTTCTATGAGTTGTTAAGAGTATTTTTAAAGCCTAGAACATGCAACTATGCACTGCAATGTTTCTCCTACCCAGCCACAAAATCACCATAGTGGTCTCTGGATAATAGGGAAATGAGGAACAGTGGCTTTCTTAGTTGAGTTAATCACATCACTATAGGTGAGTGGATCTCCCACCTCCACCCCGTTTGTATAACTAACTTTAGGACCAATTCTACAATGTCATATAATGAAGATTAAGAATCAATTTGAATGAAGAAAGGGACAACTTACAAGGGCAGGTCAGCAACACATAAATTCATATGGCACTAGGGCCTGGACATTTTTGCCCAGTGAGTAACTCCCCTTGACGCAATTTCTGCGCTAGCCCCCTGCACTGGGGACACAGGGGCAATTCTCCTTGTGCACATATGTGAGAGACTCCCTGGAGTACTGCCTATGATTAAAATTGCTGCATTGAAAGTAATTTCCTCATATGGCTTCTGAAGAAGTGACATTACATGTTTTCTCATTAATTCAAGCATCACGGTTTCAAACCAGTTAATTTGGGCCAATTTATAAAGGAAATTACAGTTTTGTAAAGCAAGATGTCCCTTTAGAAAATCAGCCTGCCACCACCATTCGGAAATTATAAATATGACAAACTAAAGGTTGTTCATCAAGCATATAAATCAAAGACAAATGAACTTGTGTCGAGTTTGAAAGATGCTGACAGAATCCTGTTAAAAGAAGACAGTACTCTAAAAGCGTCTAGAATCACCAATGAAAATGAAATTGCATTACTCTATGAAGAAGATTATAAGAACTACAAAGTTAATCCCATTTCATCCTGGTGAAAACCTCATGGGGGCTTCTTCTTTGTGTACCTCTATTAAGCTTTTTATTCCACTAGCGAGTACAACGCACTTATCTGAGCTTCTTCCTCCCAAATTTGTCTGATCTCTCATCTTTTGACACAGGAGTCAGGTCCACATTGTGGTCTGAAATCTTTCCTTGCTGATTCCTGTCCTCTTATCTTTCAAAGACATTATCCCCAGTAAATTTCTTGTACTTGTAACTGGGTCTTGGTATATTCTTCCTCGACGGCCTAAACGAACACAGCCATGGCATCTGCTAAACACAACATGGGCTTCATCCCAGAGGAAGTAGCCCATCCTTCTTTTTGGTTGTCCATTTTCACATTGCTAGAATTGGCAAGAGAGTATGATACAAATGTTTATTGCCATGCGGTCTGGATTTGGGATGCCAGGTCTTTATATGAGTTGGCTGAGAAAGCTGCCTCTCTGCAGGAAATCTGTCTCTTGAGATGATGGAAGGCCCTGGTCTTATAGGAAGCTAATCTTAGATGTAGCCTCTTCCACTAGAAGAAAGGACTCCTGGTTCCAGGTGTCCAGGTGATCTAGGGTAACACCCAGGTGATTTGGAGAGAGTTCTATTCATTGTACAATATACAAACAAAATTGCTCATTTTCTTCATACATAATGGTGGTCCTTCAGAACAGCTGTTAATTAGGCACCCTGAATTCTACTGCCCTCTATTCCTAATTTAGAACACAGCTATATATGCATTTCCTGCTCTTAAAAACCTTCAATTAAAAAAAAAAATAATAGTCTCAACTGGAAAGACAGACACTGTCCCATGTGAACCACTCTGTGCTCCAATTCAGAAAACAAGTTTTGCTTGTGAATCACAAAACTATTATGTTTTGCAAGGATTTACTTTCCTCCATTTCCCCTCAAAGATGCTACCTCAACCCTTTTCCACCCTTAATACCATATAACCATCCTTCCTCCCTCCCTCCCCCTTACTCTACTTGTATCTCCTGGTGCCAGGAAGAGTTAGCACAATTCCTTGTTTTAAACAGCTGGTTTATTCCAAAGAGCAGAGTGGAGTTCTCATATCCCCATATTCATACCTCTTTGAGTTGGGGAAAGAGGGCAGAGAAACAGAGACACAAACAAGGTAAATTGTACTAATCAAAATTATAGCAGCTTTTCTAGCAAGAGAACCCAGTACCTGGGTATCTAATTTGGGTACCTCAGCTCTTCTTCTAAAGCCTAAGCACACAGCTTCAAACATGAGACAAACAGAGAACCATGGCAGCAGAACCATGGAGGAGAGTGGAAGTCATGGGGATAGTCTAAAGTCTTATTTGGCTCATAATATATAGAAGGCAGCCAGAGATTTATTTGGTCCAACACTTCCACTTACAAATAGATAAACTGAGGTGCTATAACTTATAGAGCTATACAACTAGTTGTGAGCTACAGGAAATAAGACCCAGCTCTCCAAACCCCTGATCTAGTACTCTCTCCTCAATGCCTTATTGCTTCTTGGCCATTTAACATTTTCCAGCCTCACTTTTACCAGATGCCTCTGTGTAACCCCCTCCAAGGACAAACATAAAAGGTGGCCCTTATTTCCTTTTTACTCACAACAAAGATATGACATAGTCAACAGGCATCATATGAACTGTCAGCAGAACTATAATCTGCTACCCCTGGGCCTATTCCTTATATTTTTATAATTTAACTTGCCCTCTTCTGACAGCCCCACTATAATCTGCATTTATTGCTTTCTCCAGAGAGGGAAGAAGCACAATTTATAAAGTTGATGAGTAGCATTGAAATCCTTAGTTTCAATAAGCGAGAATTGGCCGTAGCATGCAAGTACTCCTCTCCTTGAATCAGTTCCTCTACAGTTATTACATGTCGTAGGTTGAATTACTGGCCCCTTTATTTTATCTCTTCCTGAATCCTCACCCTTTTCCACGTCATGGCAACTTTGTCTTGTCATTTTAGCTAAGCTGGAATGATACTACCCCAAATGTTCTCTGTCTGGCCCCAGATTCAGTGTGTCATAAGAAAAATTTACATGAGTTTTAGAAAAAGGAAGTAAACTGTCTATGTTCTGAAGGTGGGTGTGGGGCCTGGCACTGTTGTAGCTTCTGCAGCTCTCACTGACTTGCTAGCTCCCCTGGTTGGCATGGAATCATAGCTAGCCCACAGCTCCCTCAGCTCCTGTAGGAAATACTCCTTCATCTTCTGCAGCTCTTGAGCTAGGTGTGTGTGCAGCTTGCTACACCTACCAGCAAGGGCACCAGCTACTCTTGCAAGTCACCCATGCCTTCGTATTTGGACACAGAGATTGACACAGGTTCCAGATGGTCCTTGCTCTCACCCACATTCTGTCTAACTTTCTTTCTCAACTGCTGGCCCTGATAACCTCATGCCCAACATCAGATACAAGACAACAGCTTTCCATTGACTTCTTAACCAGCTCGCACAATTGCATAAGGCTTAATCCCTATAACAAATCTCTTATTCTATATAACTCATAGACGTTCTGCTTCACTAATCAAACTCAATTATACATCATTGACTTTGCAATTACCCCTACCTCTACTGGCTGAGTAAATTTCCTCACCTCTTGACTTTGCATCTAGCCAGGTGACTTGCCTTGATATGACACAAATTGGGACTTGCCCAGTGGGGCTTTCCCTTCTTGCAACTCTGCTATCACCATGAGAAGAGCTCTGGCTAGCTCTTGGTCCCAGGAGGAAGACGAGATTTATTGGAGCATAGCCACTTGAGCCACTGAAGTCTGAAGCAAAACTGCCCAGACAACCCGAGACCCACAGTGCAAAGCAGAGCTGTCAATCCCAGGCCAAACCTAGATCAGCCAAACACCAGCTGACCCACAAATGTAAGGATAATAGTAAATACTTGTTTTGTTAAAGCCACAGAGTTATGAGGTGAGTATTGTGTAACAAGCATCTACAATGGGCTCAAGAAATACATAGATGAGTGAGACTCAGATTGTGGCTTTAAAGATTCCTATCATCTCTGCTGTATTTCAGTTATTCCCCAAATAACTAAATCAGTTCTGAAAGGCAGTATTTCTACCCAGTGATGGCAACTCAGGCTCTAGTATTCAACAAAGGACACATTTTTTTGATTCCACAGACCATTTCAGGAGGTGACCACAAAGATAAAACATTCAGTGATGTTGGGGGAACTGTATGTTTTGTTCAGCTAAATTATCATTATCATCACTATCATCTTTATTTTATTTCAAGCCTTTTGACTATTATGTGGAATAATTATAGCACTTCCATTCACATTTGTGGCTCTTATTTTACCCAAACTGTACATTATTCTTTTGAGTGTATGATCTAAAAGAAAAACTGAATTCTCAAGTTATATTGTTCTATATATTAGGTCCATTTTTTTTTTCTAAAAGGAACCTTATTAGTCTCATACTTTATAAAATGAGATTAACTTTTTTTCTATGCATAAATTTATGTTACTGACCTCATCTTAGGCTAATAATTCCAATGATTTATAACATGCTTAGTAGCATATGATATAAATTCATCCATTTATCATAATAACTACATAAGCAGGATTTTAAAAATATTCCATTTTGTGGTTGAGAAAATAGAGATAAAAATATTAAGTAACTTTCTCAAGGTCACAGACCACAGCACAGACAGGATCCAATCTGACCCTAGATTCCAGGCTCTTCACCCCAAACTCCATAGTCTCTTCCATCTGCTCTTTGAAGCAAGGATTCTCTGTATATAGGACATATTGATGCTTAAAATGAATCCCCCCAAACTAAACATTCCTTAAAATAACTGCTTTATTCTTCTGAACCTTTAGCCTTGGCTCTCCATTGTCTTTAAGCATACTTTTTATCTAATAAATGTCTTCTTTTCATTACACGAATTTCATTAATTTGAGCATCTCATGGGACTGACAAGAAGTGATTATTGCATTCAGGAAATTGGAAAGGACTGGGTTATAACTTTGGAAGCAAATGGAGTGTGGGGTGTGGGGGATGAACAGGAAGGAAAAAGAGGGATAAGTGTCATGCAGTTTTCTCAATTTCTGCCGTCCCTCCTATTGGCAGACAATTACCAGAAGGCTCAGGGGGTGATTGCTGAGCTGCCAATATGGAGGTCCCACAGGGAACTGTAGATTTTTCCCATGACCATCTCATTAAGGAGAAATGAATGAGCAATGGCAGTAGCTGGAGATGGAGGTGAGATGAAGGAATGTGTCCTGCATTTTTTAACTTGAGGCTCCCGGAAACTTCCCTTTGCTCTGGTTATTTCTGGGTAGCCACATAGGAAGAGCAAATGAAAAGCATCCTTCAAACAAACTCAGGAAGGAAGCCTAGTGGCAGGACTTCAAAGGCCCTGCGTCATCATTTTCAGGCCCCTGTGGACAGGTGTGTTCCTCTGAAGCAGAGCATTCCTCTTTATTCACTCGGTGACTTTCTGTGAAACTACGTGCTCACACAGGTCTCTCTAGCTGGAGAAGACTGCACCCCTTGTAAAGGCCACAGGAGCCAGGCTAATTTTTGTCCTGTCATTTGAAACAATTCTTATTAGTTCTGTCCTGGCTTTTGCCTAACTGCCTCTCCCTGACGCCTGCAATACATTAATGCTATAGGTGGCTGATGCAGTGATTTGGCTCAGCACTTACAACTCAGTATTTAAAGATATAAATTTCAGTGGTCTCCTAGCTGCCCTCCTCCTATTTCCTCCTCTCCCCTCCCATCCATTTCTGGTGCTGCAGCCAGAGTGTTTTTCTAAAAACATAAATAACATTATGTCATCTGCTATCCTTGCTGGAAACCCTTTTAGATACCAAGCAAAATAATTCACATGGCCTTAAAGGATGTGCAAGGAAAGGCCCCTGCCCACCTCTCCACTCTCAGGGTTGACTAATCTCCCCCTTGATCTCTATCTTCTACCAAACCCACTTTTGTTAGCCTAGAACTTGATCCCATCACAAGTTAATCTTACTTATCTTTTAGGTTCTGAGCTAGACAGTCTCCATTTCCCCTCCAGACTCACTCTTTACCTCAACCTCCCTAACCTCTACCCCAGGGGGCTAATCTGTATGACTACATTAATGATTTTTTTTTGCCCTCTTGCCTATAAAAGAATATTGAAAAAAGAGAATAGAGTGATATCAGGGCTTGCATCTTCTGGATTACTGTTTGCAGAGGTCAACTCTTTGTAACTGTCAAGGATGCTGTAGTGGTCAGCTATTGCTAGTTAACAACCAAACCTCTCAGTGGCATAGGACAATAAGTATCCAGTTCTCAAGTATCTTTACGTCAGTTGTTGGGGAGGGAGCACTGCTGATCTAGGCTGCTGTAATAATAATTCTTCATATTCTGGAATGATGATTTTGCATCTTCAAATCATGGGCGAAACTAACAGCTAAAGTGTTTACATCCACAGCATCTCTGTGTTTTTGCAGGTTCCTCAGACATTATTACAAACCCTCTGATCGCAAACCACAACATAAGCTTTGCTTCGCCCTAAAGGGTAGGTTTCCACATAACCAGTTCCCACCACTGCAGTAATGAAGGCTCTCCTCCTTCTTTTCCTCACTCCTTCTGCCTCAGCACTGACCCTGGCACTTCTCCACCTGGCCTAGTGTGGCATGGCATATATGGCCCTCTTGGGAATTATCAGTAATAAACTCTTCTTTTAATGGCATTGACCTTGTTGTCACTCAGTCATACCTATAAATTAAATCTTAGGTACATTTTACTAAAGAGAACAAGCCCAATCACTCAAGTACTTTTGATGATTTAATTACGTCTCACCTACTAAACTGTTAGTGCCACGTTTATTTTGCTAGCCTTTATATTCTTATCATCAAATAAAATGCCTGGCATATTGAAAATTCTTAATAAATATCTATCGAATGAATGGATAAAATAAGAAGCCTGCATTAAATGCAACCTAGTGCCCTAACGCAACCGGGAGCAGTTGGAGCTATCAGAGGGGCTGTTCTATTCTTTCTTCGGATAGAAGAACTTCAAAAAGACACTGATTTTCTCTGAAGACAGAGATGACTGTGAATGGTCACTATAGAAAAGTAACGAATTCTCATTAAATGTGTACAAAACAGCACTAACACCATTAAAATCTGACCCTGGCTTACTAAGGCATCGAAGATGCCGAGGATGCCTGGGGATGCTCAACAGATCCTCACTGATCAACTGGGAAGTAGAATGAAAGTGGAGATTTCCTACTTGCTGGCATTCCTTGGCTTGTAGTCATATCACTTCAGTTTCCACTTCAATTGCCACATTGCCTTTTCCTCCTCTGTGGTGAAATCTCCCTCTGCTTCCCTCCTACAAGGAAATTTTGAGGTCCACTTGGATAATCCATAATAATCTTCCACTTTGAAATCCTTCACTTAATCACATTGGCAAAGCCCATTTTGCCACATAAAGTGAAATTCACAGGTTCTGGGGGTCAGAATGTAGACGTTTTGGGTGGAGTGAAGGAGGACACTGTTAAGCTTACCACTGGCTCACATTACAAAAAAGCTGGAATAATAAACCCACTCCTTAAAAGTATGAGAATCATTAGTAACTGCATCCTTCATATTCTCCAAGCCACTGTGTTTTACATACCCTTCAGTTATGTGAGGAGGAGAAAGAAGCAGCAGGAAACCTGGGAGAGTGAAAATTACAGAAAGATAGCAAACAAACAAATAAATAAAGAGTGGCAGTGGATAAAAGGAAATAGTTTTGTTGTTACTGTTTCAAACAGAATAAAGAACATCTGAGGCTTTATTCTTACTACTCTGTAGAGTAACAAAAAGAACATTGTTTTCAAAGAAAGAAAAAAATCCCAGAACTAATATTACTAGCTTTATAACTTTTGATATTTCACCTTTTTTTTTTTTTTTTTGGCTTATCATCTTTTCTTTATATGGTTGTGGACATTCCATTCCATAAACCAGAGAGCATCCAGAATTAACACAGTCTTGGCATACTGTGGGCACTCACTGCATTTCAATTCTTGCTTTCAAAATTGAGATTTGCTGGATAAACTGGCTTTATCAATGTGTTATCTTCTGTCTTAAAAGTTAAGGCGAACCTAGGCACCAGACAGGTTGTCTTCGGTATGTTCCTAAGGTGGAAACAACCCTGTAATTTCCCTTGTCCTGAGAAACACTTCGTACACTAGGGACTGGATCCTGGAGAACACGTTTTTCTTAAGCCAGGGAGCAGGCGAAAGGAGGACTGCTTCTCATCTGCCATGGCTAGCATATGCTAAAGGCACTTGATGAGAAACTGTCTGAACAGTCAAAAGTCTGAACTTAGCTGGACACAAGTGTGAAACTATTTAATTTTTTTTCCCAGCCATTCTTTTTGACCGTTCTCTATTGAATCTCCCTTCCTGCTGCTAATCTTGGGCACATTTTAAACTTTTCAATTGTTTGGCCATCTAAAAATTCCAACTACTTTAAAACTTGAATCATATAGTCAATTTAGGAAAAGAAAAAAAAAAAGTAGGAGGTGATAGAATTGTGGGGGAAGAGCAGCTGCAACAAAACTAGCTCATGTCCGAGCCCTTTCACCAGCCTCTTGTGTTTTCTTGCTTGGTAAGAGGCCCCATGATGGGGAAGAAGGAAATGGGATGAGATTAGGACCAGTGTGGCTGGGGCGAAGATGGGTCATTCCTACCCGAAGCCTGTTATAATGGCTTGGTGCTAAATGTTAAGCCATCCTCCATCTCTTCTCTTGCCCAATCCTTCTCAAAATCCAAAATTTGGATTTTAATTGCCTGGAGAGTATCTCTACTTGGGTGTTTTATAGAAACCTAGACAAATAGAAAATTAAACCCTTTGACTCTCCCTCATCTGTGTGCCTCATTCTGAATTTCCATTTTTGTCACCCTGCCATTGCATTGCCAATTACAGAAGCTATTATATAGTGATTATTTATTTATTTATTTTTTACTTATCTATTCAAAGTCCTTTTCATACTGCCACTACCTATAACCTATAGTAGTCTTACCTGGCCGACATTCCTGGTTGATGAATAGCAGAGAAACTATTCAGCCATACTCATGGTGAGCTCCTATCTTCTTTTCACATCAAAAGCAGAGGTGCTGTGGCTGTGCTCTCTCTTCACCCTGCAATCTCTCATTCTCTTTTCCACCTCCTCAAAAAGACACAGGACAGCAAAATCAGCAAACGCTACAGACAGACATCCAAATGCACACCACCCTAAAAGAATACCCTGCGGGTGAGAGAACATGCACAGCACTCCCTCCTAGGCTTGTAACTCAGGACTTTGATAATTCCCTCTCCCTCTTCCTATACAAGTTTCCTGCTTATATAGGATTAGCGAGAAAACACAGATGGAAAGGATGGCCAGAGATATGGTTTGGGGCAGAACAATAACTTAGCTTTGCATTTAAAATTTTATTTTTAAAATTCGCATACAGTAAAACTCATTGTTTTAGGGAATATATAGTTCTGTGAGTTTTGACGAATACCTAGAGCCATATAACCATCACCACAATCAAGGTACAGGACAGCTTCATCACCTGCAATTATTCCTGCATGCTTCCCCTTTATAGTCAAACCCTCCCCTCACTGAAATCCTGGCAACTAATTTTAAATCTCAGTCTGTAGTTTGATCATTCTAGAATACCATACAACTGAGATTGTATATGGCTTTTTAACAGGCTTCTTACACTTAACATAATACAGCAGGTCCTCAAATAACGTTTTGTCAATGTTCTTTCAGTATAATGTTGATTAAATGCCATAGGAACTTAACTTTTATTAACAGTTAGCCTATGGAAAAATTGGTTCCATTATAAGTTGTTTCACTGCAGTTCCAAGAACCTATTGATGACACGATGTTAAATAGGCATTTATTGTACATTTAAGAGTCGTCCACCATGTTGCTTCCATCAATAGGGTGTTCCTTTACATTGCAAGTAGTACTCCAACGTATGATTATACCACTGTTTATCTCTTTACCAGCTGGTTTGTGTCCAATTTTTTGACAATTATGAATAACACTTCTATAATCATTCACATATAGGTTTTGGGAGGATAGCTAGGTCACATGTCAAATATATGTTTAACTTTATTGTCAAACTACTTTCTAGAGTGGCTACATCACTTATTCCTACAAGCAATGCATGAGAATTCCTTTTGTTGAACATCCTAACCAGCACTTCAAACTTGAAACTGTCAGTCTTTGTTTTAAATTATAGAAATTCAAATAACTATATAGTGGTATCTCATTGTGATTTTAATTATCATTTCTTTAATAATAATGATATTAAAGATCTTTTTCATGTGCTATGGTCTGAAAATCTGTCCTCTTAAAATTCATATGTTGACATTCCAATCACTAAAATGATGGCATTAGCTGTTGAGGCCTTTGGAAGGGACTTACTAGGATTAGTGCTTTAAAAAAAAAGAAGTTCTAGAGCGATCCTTTGCCCTTCCTACCATACGGGGACACAGGGAAAAAGATGCTGGCTGGAAACCAACGAGTGGGCCTTTGGAATAATGTGACCATGCTGGTGCCTTAACCTTGGACCTGCTAGCCTCTAAAACTGAGAAATAAATTTGTTTATAAGCCACCCAGACTGTGGTATTTTGTTAAAAGGCCTGATGGACTAAAACAATGTGCTTCTTGAACACATATATCTTCTTTGGTGAAATACCTGATCATCGCATGCCCATTTTAAAACTGGGCTGTTCTTATTGTTGAGTTTTGAGAATTCCTTTATATAACCTAGATATAAATCTGATTGTCTTCCAGGCTGTGGCCTATCTTTTCATTCTCTTAGTAGTGTTTTTTATAGAGCAAAATACTTTATTTTTTTCTATGAAGTCCGGTTCTTTTTTTTTTTTTTTCTTTTATGCGCTTTGGTATTATAGCTAAGATCTTTTGGCTTAACTTAAATTAGAAACATTTTCTCTTCTATTATTTTTTCTAAAAATTCCATAGTTGTACATTTTATATTCTGGTAATTTATATTTAGGTTTAGAATCCATTTGGACTTAATTTTTGTATAAGATGGGAACCTCTAATTTGAGGTTCTTTTTTATGTATTTGTTTATTTTGCACATGGATGTCCAACTGGTCCAAAGTCATTTGTTGAAAAGACATCTTTTTTTCATTAGATTACCTTTGTACCTTTGTAAAAGTCAATGGGCCACATTTTTGTGAGTCTCTTTTTAGACTTTATTTTTATTTCATCGATCTGTGTGTCTGTCTTATCACCAATATCACATTATCTTGATTACTATGACTTTATACTATGTGTTGAAATCAGGTACTATGATTCCTCCAAATTTTTTCAAAATTCTTCAGCTGTTCTCATTTGTTTTTCCACATAAATTTCAAAATTAGCTTGTCAGAAAGACTAATGTCTAGATTATATATATAACTCTCATAGTAATTAAACAATTCAATTTAAAAATGAGTAGAAAACATGAACAGACATTTCACCAAAGAGATCTGTAAATAACAAATAACCACATAAAACAACATCTTTCCATTCCATTCATTTAAATCTTCACTTTCTTTTTTTTTTTTTTTAGTGTTTTATAGTTTTCAGCATGAAGATTCTGTACAAATTTAGACTGAATCGTAAACAGTATTAGCTTTTAATTTCGATTTCCAGTTGTCCTTTATTATATTTTTAGTATCTACAGAGTTTGTAATGATATACCTTCTTTCATTCTTGATATTGGTAACTTACATATTCTTTCTATCATGGTTAGAATGGCTACAGGTTTGTCAATTTTATTTTTTCAAAAAATCAGCTTTTGGTTTCATTGATTTTCTCTATATTTATTGTTTTAAAATATTGAATTTTACTGATGTCTGCTCTTATTATTCCCTTCTTTCTGTTGGTTTTAGGTCTTATTTATAGTTGTATTTCTAGTTTCTTAAGTAGGTATCTTAGAATATAGATTTGAGACTTTTCAACTTACCTAATAAAAGCATTCAGTACTATTAATTTCCCTCTGAACACTGCTTTAACAGCATACCATAAATCTTGACATGTTGTATTTTTATTTTCATCCTATTCTATATATTTTCTGATTTTTCTGGCAATTTTACCTTTGACTCACTGATTATTTAGAAATACATGGTTTCATTTCCATGTATTCAAATATTTTCCATACATCTTTTTCTTATTGATTTTAAATGTGGTATGGTCAGAGAACTTTTTCTGCATTATTTCCACTTTTAACATTTGTTACAATTTTTTATTGCTCGGAATGCTATATTTCTTAATGAATGTTCCATATGCACTTAAAATGTGGACTCTACTGTTGTGGGTAAAGTGTTCTAGACATGCCAGTTGAGTTATGTCGGTTGATAATGTTATTCCAGTCTTTTATACCATTGCTTATTTTCTGTCTACTCTTCTCTATTAGTAAGTGAGAGAGTAATTAGTGTTGACATCTTACTGGAATTTCTCAGTGTATTTGTGTGGATTTGCCTACTTTTCATTTTAATTCCATCAGCTGCTGCTTCCTATATTTTGAAGCTTTGTTTATAAGTAAATATGTATTCAAGGTTCTTTTTGGTGATTTGATCCCTTTATCATTATGTAATATCCTTCTTTATCCTTAGTAATTTTCCTTGTTGTGAAGTCTATGATGTTTGCTATGAATATAGTCATTCCAGTTTTCTTTTCATTAATGTTGGTTTAGTATATTTTTCCATTATTTACTTTTTTAGCCTACTTATTAAAGTAGGCTACTAAAGAACAGCCAAGAGTGCAGTCTTGTTTTTTGTTTTTGTTTTTTTTGCTTGTTTGCTTATCTAGTCCAATATTGACTGTCTATTGAATTTATGTTTAGACCATTTATGATTAATGTAATTACTGGTCTGGTTTCATTTATAGTTAGCATTTTTATTATTTATTTTATGTTTGCCCTTTTGGTTTTTGTTCCTCTATTCATCTTTTCCTGCTTTCTTTTAGAGTATTTTAATATATTTTAATATTCCATTTTGATTGACCTATTTGCTCTTTGACTACCTCTTTTTGAATTATATTTTCTTATGGGTACTCTGGAGATTAAAATATACATACATAAATTTTCAAAGTAAATTTAGTTATAATACAGCTTCTATAAACAGAGAATCCTTACAAACACATAGATCATTTTATCCACCTTCTTTAATGTTATAGCTGTGGTATACATCTGCATATACTGAAAATCAGCCAGACTATTTTATAGTATTTGCTTTCAAGAGTATCTTAAGGGAAAAAAAATAGTCTATTATATTTCCCTAGATATTTACTACTTTTGTTGCTCTTCTTTCATTCCAGAAATTCCAGACTTTCCTGTGTATCATTTTCTTTTAGCCCAAAGAGCTTCCTTTAGCATTTCTGTTAAATCAAGTCTGCTGGCAACAAATTCTTTACTTTTTCTTTATCTAGAAACATCTTTATTTTCTTTCCATTTTTTGAAGAACATTTTCACTGGATATACAAGTTAACAGTTCTTTTATCACTTTGAAGATGCTGTTTCGCTATCTTCTGTTTCCCATGATTCTCATGCAATAGTCACAGTCATTCAAACAACGTGCGTAGTTTTGAGTCTTTTCTTGTTTAGGCCTAACTACCCTTCTTGATACTGTAAATTTATGTCTTTCATCAAATTATGGAAGTATTCAGATAATATTTCTTCAAGTTTGTCTTTTCCCTGCATGTCTCATTTTCCTATCTTCTGGTACTTCAGTAATATGGGTGGTAGACCATTTGATGTTGTCCCACAGGAGACTGAGTCCCTGTTCATTTTTTTAAATCTTTATCTCTATGTTATCCAAATTTGATCATTTTTACTGATAGATCCTTAAGTTCACTGACTCTTTCATCTGTCAACTCCTCTTATTAATCTTAACCATCCAATTTTTTTATTTCAAATATTATATTTATTTCTCAACTTTACATATGTGTGTAAATATATATACACACAATTTCTTATTCGTGCTGAGATCTTTTACTTTCCATTCATTTTAAGAGTGTTTGCCTTTACCTCATTGAGCATGGTTATAATAACCTCTAAAGTCTGACTGATAATTCTAACTTCTGTGTAATTTCATGTTTGGCATTTAATTTTTCTTTAAAATTTTGCAAATTTTTCAGTCTCTTTTTTTTAGTAGTTTTGATTGGATTGTCTCTGAACATTTAAAAAATTATGTTGTGAAACAATGGGTCCTATTAACATCTTTAGGAACTTGTCGGAGGGGAGGGTATTATTGTTGTTATAGTATGCAGTCAACTCAAGTTCAGACTGCATGTTAGTTCTCATCTTCTATGGATGGTGGTTTCAATATAAGCTGAGTTTTCAAAGCCCTCATTGTATTGTTTGAGCCTGATTCACTCAGGAGTTGACCTGGGACTTGGACAGGGATTTATATTATTCAGGTCTCAAATGCCCTGTTGTTTTGAGAGAGGTATTTTCCATCCATGTACTTCTTGAGGATGAACCTAGGACTGACGTCAGTTCATACACAGAATTAGGGAACTGACTTTTCCAGCGCTTTCCTGATTGGAATTTCATACACTTTTTATCTCTGAAGGGGACCTTTTTGGGTCTGAGAAACATGGTTAATCTCCTTATATACTATAATGTATAAATAATTAGATACCAAAAGAGTAAACATTTCTACTGACTTCTAAAGGTAACATGGGATACTACCCTTAACACTGCTGGAGGTAACTGAACAAGATTTTAAGATAAATTTAAATTATCATTGGGGAAGTCTGCTCATGACCAGGAAAAACTAGGAGCATAAATACCTTATATATTATTTTAAATCCTCTATTTGTTTAACAGTGTAAAGTAAATGCTGGTCTTTTTAATCTGTAAATATATATAGGTAAAATAAATTCACCAAAGTGGCTATATCCTTGAAATTTAATAGAATGAAAATCATTTTTTATTGAATATTGAAGACTTTTCTAGAATTGAGTTTTCCTAAGATGTAATTTCACATTCTACTCTCCTATGACCTGAGCTAGAACCCTTTTAGACAGCCTTGGTATTTGTGATATGGAATATTACCCTTAACGTTGATGAGCTTTGGCTTAATAGCAAATGGCTTGCTAAGAAAATTGAAAAGTAAAGGTCTTTGTAATATTATGTCCAATAGTACTAAAAGGCCAGTGGATTTTCTCCAGAGTTCTTAGATACCAGAAAACTTCCTATAAATGAGTATTTATATCAGTGGCTTAGCATAGACATCTATTCCCTATAGAGGGAAAGAAAGAAAATTTAAAGTCATGATGTCAAGTGCTTTTCTAAAAAATTAAAACCAATAGTTAAGAAGGCAAAACAACACAGGAAATAGTATGTGGCTATATATGGTCTTTAGATCATTTTTATATTAGGGGTAAAAATAAAAATTACCTAAAAGTTTAATTATAGGGAAATAATTAAGTGAATTATGGTATATCCACTCAAGAGATTAATATAAAGCCAAAAGAAATAATGTTTAAAAGAGGTTATACTGGAATAGCAAAGTCTATATTTTTCCATAAAGTCAAAAATATATAGTTCATTTCCTATAGATACACACACGTGTGTATGCATCTGTGTGTGTGTGTGTGTGTGTGTGTGTGTGTGTCATAAGCTTGCTTTACAAAACTAACTCTAGGGAATAACTGTCAGCTTGGAAATATTTTAAGGGCTTTATGAATCAGCTGTATAGCTGAACTTGTCCATTCTGTTGTGATATCATAAAACACAAAAGTCAAGTGTAGGTAGCCAAAGAATGATTATGAAATGAGTCACTTAAGCTCTTAGTGCATAACTGAGCTTGACTATAATGGAGTAAATAGCAACTCACAATCAATAGAATAGCTTAGAGTGAGAAATGTCTATGAGTTCACATCAGCCAACAGCTCTGAGAACTCAGGAAAACAGATGGTATGGCTGGGTAATTCCATTTTATATCAAGGAGAGCAATTTAACCGTGTGCCCAATTATCATTCAGCATGTTGCTTGAACCCAACCCAGAAATTCATAGCAAATTTGGGCTCTGGAGAAATATCACCTTCCCTATCTTCACCATAAAATGAAAAATGAGACAAAAAATGAGGAGAGAAATACAATATAAACCTGGTAGCAAAATTAGGTTGGTAAATGTCCACCAAGAGTTAAATGGAAAAACAAGTGGTAATATATTCATAGAATGGATTACTACTTGCCAATCGTAAGAACAAACTATTGATACATACAACGACATGGATGAATCCAAACACATTATGTTGAGGAAAAGAAACCAGACACAGAGAGTACATGGAAGATGATCCCCAAATTAATTTATGATCACAGGAGGCAGATCATTGGTTTCATGAGACAGGTTGGAGGCATAGGGGGAACTGACTGCAAAGGGTCACAAGAAAACTATCTGCTGTGATGGTAATGTTCTATGTCTTGATTGTGGGTGGTGGTTATACCAGTGTTGAAGGAGAGGCCAATTTTTACCTCTATCCCCTTAGCATTTTCTGGCTGAAGCTGAGAATTAAACTGACATAGTCAGATTAACAAGAAAAAAGCATACAAATTTATATAAGTTTTATATGACGGAAGCCCTCATGAAAAAGAAGACCCGAAAAAATAGTAGGACATACAGGCTTTTATAGCAGGTTGAACAAAGAGAGGCAATTGTGGAAAAGTAACTAAACTATGTGGGATGGCTAGGAGATAAAAATAATTTTAACACAGACCTATACAAAATTCTCTAGGTCTCAACTTCTTGTCCTTGATGATAAGAACGTTACTTTCCTTCTGGTACAGGGAAGACATCTTTCATATAGAAATTTCATATCCTGCTTTTAAGAAAAAAGAAAAATGATCAGTGTTTTTCTTATATTTGTTATTATTCTAATGTCTTTAACTGAAATTATGTCAAATGGCATATTTGGGGTGGCACCCTTTAGTGTATATATATCTGTCAAAATTCAGTGAATTACACATTTAAAATAGGTGCATTTTTAGTCTATGAAAACTAATACCTCATTAAAATTTATTAGAACTTTAAAAATAGGTCAGTAGCACAAAAATAGAGAACAGTTATCACATACTGAATAGAATTATGAAGTTCTGTTACAGGGCATTTTATTTACAAGCATTTTCTTGCCATGTGGAGGTCTGAGAGGAGTTGCCTAAAATGATTGTTCTCTATCTCAACTGAACATCAAGATCACCTGGATATCTTTTTAAAATTTCAATTTAATTGCACTGAGCTGTAGCCTGGGCATGGGGATTTTTCAAAGCTCCCACGGTGATTCCAGTACGTCATCAAGGTGGGAGACCATGGAGGTCATCTGATTTCCCTTCTCAGTGCAGGGCTCCTCTAGCAGAGAATGCCACACTGTGGTTGAGCTTCCTACCCTTCAGGTATCCCAAGTGTTTCCTAAGGTCAGGGAGGTTCCTAAACTCAAACCATGTAGGGTCTGATGTGGCACTGACCTGGACTATCCTATTCCAGAGAAGGTTCTAAGAGAAAAAAAGAATCACTCTCACATGTTCACCTGGGCACATAATGGTCACTGAATTAATTAGCTAGACTCAGCTGGTCCCAAAAAGCAAAAATGAGTCATTTCAACCCTACCATTTGAGAACTAGTGATATACTCCTTCTTCCACATAAGAATTAGGTGGGATTGGGTCCAGGGAAATCATGTATTTTACCTACTTAAAATGAGGGAGAAGAGTGAAATATATCAGAACAACGAAATAGATGCCAAACTCAGTATCTTTTACCGGCCCTCTAAAAATGGAGGAAGGAGTAATTATACTGAGAACTGCTATTTGCCAGGCATTTTATATACATTATCTCATTCAGTCCTCACTATCCCATTGAATATCCTGAACCGTGGGTATGATTTTGCCCATTTGGTGATGAGGCTATTGAGGCTCAGAGAGGTAATTTACTTTGCCCAAGGGTCACAGTAAATGGCAGAGCCATGTCTCAAGAATTCACGTTCTCTAAAACTATGTGTACTCTTTCCACTATGCCTTTCTGCTTCTTATTATCTTGAAAACCAATAATTTAAGAGTAGCTATAATGATAGTAATATTAAGAGCTTTCGATTTGCTAGACACAGATCTAAGATATCTATATATATCTATATATCTGTGTATGTATCTTTATCTAGACCCATACTTATACCTAAATACAGATATATAAAAAGGCATTTAATCTTCAAGACAACTCTAAGAGGAAGATACTATTATAATTCTCACTGAATATGAAACAATTAAGGTGCAAAGAGGTTAAATAATTTTCTCAAGAGCACAAATCTGCAGAAGATAGAAATTGTTTAATGATAATTCTCTCCTAAAAATCAGCCTAACTAACAATGCCAGCTAGGAAAAATAAAAAAAAAAAGATAATAGAATTCTGCTAACCTAGCTTTCAACATCAATGCTCAATACAACTATGATTATAAAATACTGCCTCTTTCCTTCGAATTCTGTGAACTAGAGATAGTCCATTTGACTTCAGCAATTATGGTAAATGGGAAAGGATAGTTACCGCAAACTCGGATTTGCAAGATCAATGTGAACATTATTACCCATCATTTTGAAAATCATGGATTAGCAAGCTGGAAAAGTACTTTTGACAGCTTCTGCAGCAAGAAAAGCAACGCATTGTGTCTGACATGGTGAAAAGGGGCTGAAGAAAGTAGTGCTTAGAGCAAGGACTGACTGTCAGTTAGAATTGACTATGAAAAAATGGCGCCTGCCTTCTTTATCAGCTTCACTTCCAAGCAACAACCCACATGTCAGGGCTTCACATTTCACCGACATATGTGAGTTCTTACTTCGCGAAGCCCTGCAGGGCAAATGCAAGCGGGGAAATGTGAACTGGGTCTACCTTGCCTCATACATCATCAGCACAACCGTTGGCTGAATTTTCACTCTCAGAAACTCTTATCCCTAAGAATGCAATCAAAATTGGAAGAGAACCACAGAATCCATCATACTAACAGCATTTTTTATGTGAATGTATTTATGTACATATATTCACAGTGGTGGTATATATAAGCAGGCATTATTACTATATTAAAGAATGATGATTTAAATGATAACTAATGAAGTTTACCAATTTAAATCTGTACTAGTTATAACAAACAATTTGTACTGCACTTAAAAGTCACCCACAAAATAAAAATAAAAATAAAATATCATAAATAATAAAAAAAAAATAAAGTCACCTGCATTCATTCAGCTGTTATGCACACCCTTTCAAATCCAAAAGAGACTGCTGTCAGTCTGAAGGTGTGGTCCCAGGGGCCCTACCCTCCCATGTTTACTGGTCACCATCCCTGGTTGGCAGTGAGTCTTCAGGAAAGGGAAGTCCTGAGGAGTCTCCCGAAAGGTCAGGGTGCTTCTCTGCCCCGCCTTCTCACCTAGCAGTGCCAGCAGGCGAGGGCAGACCACATCCCCATGGCGGGTAGCCAGTCTGGGAACCTCAGCTGTCCAATCGCCAGGGGAATTCCATGCCTCCTAGATTCCATTTTTCTAGATAGAATTTGTTTATGGAGCACTTTTTCTCATCAGGATATAAACAATGACAAAAATGTTTTAAAATATTCTATTTTTTCCCTGCTTTTATCCCTACTTTATCAAATCCACATTTTCTGTCTCTTAACAACATCGTGGGGAGATTCTAAAACTATTTAGTCAATTTTCAAAATTAAAATTGGTCAGGACCAGTTTTAAATTTCTGTCTTGTAACCATTTCAAATCTCTCCACTGCCTTCCACCCCCAGTAGACTTGTGGCTGAAGGCACAAAATATATGTGTATGTTGGGGAAGGGGGTGCTTTACACAGCCCACTCTCCTCCCTCCTAGACTCCATCTATTCTGAGGTTCACAGGCTGAGAAACAGAGGAACAGGCAGAAGAGGAGGCAGAAACATCATCACTTCCTTGGCCATGGAGACCTACCTTTCTCTAGACTTCACTTTCTGGCCCTCAAGACCTTGAGACACTGTGTCAGGACTCCACGTGCTTGTAAGACAGGGGTGGGTTCTTCACAGAGCCTTGAAGTTTCTCTCTATGTCATAGTTTTACAAAGTGGGGGTCTAGCTCCATCTTCCCCTCACTACAGCAGCCCCACCATAACCTTCGCCCAGTGGTGTCCCCCGACGGCCTCTGCTGCTAGGGTTGCCTCACCTAGCAGGCATTTCTCTAGGTGATGTATCGGAACAGTAGCGTAAGCCCGGCTACCCCATACAGCAGCCCCTTCACCTACGCGCTTGTCTTTGCCAAACCAAATGGTTTGGAGCACAATCAGCTTCCCTGCCTCTTCTTTTTCTGCCTCCTGAATCTATTCTTCCTGCTCGGTGGGCACAGGGCTGAGCAGCAAGGCCACTGCCCAAGCAGATATCCAAGCTGAGAATAAAAAACCTTCCAGCAGAGCAGATACCACCAACCTTTCCAAGTGTTCTCAAGAAGGCTCCACCTCCCTTGCTTTAGACAGGAAAACACGCCCCTCCTTCTCTCCTCTGTGGGGAGAGGGGAACCTCTCACTCTCCGCAATGCTCTCTCCACAGACTGCTGACAAGGACCCTCTTCTCCCTGCAGTCTTCTCACTATATAGACAGAAGGGAGAGTGAGGCTGGGTTACAAACAGGTGGGGGCAGAGATACTTCTGCCACATTTTGATAAGCCCTGGGTTGGAAGTGTTTTAACCCTGAGGATGCCAGATAAAATACAGGACTCCAAGTTAAATTTATATTTCAGATAAAGGACAAATTATTTTTAGTATAAGTGTAAATATTGCAGCGGACATTCTTATTTAATGAATAATTTTCTGAGTATAAGTATATCCCTTGCAATATTTAGGATATACTTATACTAAAAGTAATTTCTTATTTATCTGAAATTGAAATTTAACCAGAGAGTCTGTATTTTTATTTGCTGATTCAAGCAAATCTAGGTGGGTCCCAGGTGGTACTCCTTAGTAACTCTATTCAGAACGCAGGGTGTTCTCGTTTCCAGTTTTGGTCCACAGGCAACATTCTGTGACAAAGAAAACGACCTATCAGTAACCCCTTACACGTGGTTTTACTTCCAATCTTCCCTCTTCGTGGCTCGAGGGTCGCTCTGCCCTCTCTTGTCCATGCCCTCTTGTCTGCCTAAAGTCCCACACAGATTCTTTGAGAATGTTCCCTCCACCTGGGGGAGGCACAGGCCCACCATCGTCAAGAGTCGCATACCTGCTCTGCTTGTGATGACATCGAAACCAGCAGACCTTCAAGCACTTCCAGGAGATGCTGAGCTGCTGCTTTGCTGCTTGAATTCTGTAGAGGAAGAAAAACTTTCTTCTATCCTCCTAGGTTCTGTGGCTGGGACTGAGAAATAAAGTGACACGAGACAGATAAACAGGAGCAAAGCATACAGATTGATTTAATGGTTTTTACATGTACACGGGACTCTTCAGAAAGAAAAGTGAAGACCTGAAGACGCCATTAGGCTCAAAATCTTATACCTTTTTACACAAAGAATAATAAATTGAGGGGAGGTGACAAGACAAAGTGTCTTGGACTGTGGGCAGTACGTTGTGAGATAGTGACTAGGAAATATATGGGGGAAATTAATGGAAATAAGGGTTATTTTAATAGGTTTGTTCATGCAAACCCATGTTACCATCAACTCCCAGTCTCTTGTGATAAGAGTGTTCTTTTCTTCCTGGCACAAGGAGTGTACCTTTCTCATGGGAAATTTTATGAACTGCTGCTCCTAGGTGGTAAGGAGGAGGTTAGAGAACCCTTCCTGCGTCTGCTATTTCTCAAGTGCCTTCAGCTCAAAATAATCAATACTCTAAAGCTGTATATTTTGAGGTGCCATAATCTGATCCCCTTCAGTTCACAGCCTCAAGAATTTCGAACCACTTACATAGACATTCACATCCACAGTTACGAGTACCGATGCCTACTTGGGGTTTGATTTGTTTAACTCAAATGGACCAGACAGAAACCTCATTAACCAAGAGTTGTCTGACAACAGGAAGCCCTAAAGGAAGCCTGAAGCAGGAGTTCGTTCGGCCACCGCCCCCATGCAGTGGACAGAGGGGGCTGGGACATCTAGCAGCAGCCAATATGGCAGCTGATGTGCAGCATGGACTACATCGTTTCTTCTGAATGCCTCAAATTCAGATCTGCATGGTCCAAACATCCTAGCCCTCTGTGCATTTTCCTCCTGCTGAGCCCGTGGTGGAATGTGTCAGTGCTTTGCCCGGATCCCCTCGGGTCCCTTTTACTGTTTCTGGGTGTCCCTCGCCCAGTTTCTGTTTGAGTTAGCTTTAAACAGCCTGCACGTGTGACTGATTTTGGATCACTGCCCTCAAGCTCTTGGAGTTGTTTTGACCACACAGAAGAAGAGCATAAATGCCAGTGTCTACCTCACCCCTGGCCGTGGGACACTTGGCCAACGACTGGTGGGTGAGGAGACTGAAAGTCCCGTTCTCTATCTTCGTAGAGAGACAACTCTGGTTGTTGTTCACGCCTGGAACTCCCCTGAGCATTGAGACGGAAGCTGTCCTCTGTGGGTTTTGGCCATTAGTGACACCTGCTGGGCTTTCTCCCCCTTCCTTGCCCTTCTCCTCCCATTGCCTTCCTAGTCCTCCTCATAGGACTGCCCCAACAAATCACTGGCACGTGAATTCTCTTGTCAGGGTGTGCTTACGGGGAAGGACCCAAATCTAAGATACTCCCTTTTGACCAGGAGACAGAATAATACAGAGGGGACAAAACACGCTGGAGAAGCCACGGCCCCTTCTCCTCCGGCATTGCTATCACGAATCTCCACTCATGTGCTCCAGCTCCCCCTGTCCCTCGGCTGGAATAAAAAGCCCTAAAAATTCAGAATAAAAGCCCTAAAAAATAGAATAAAAAGCTTTCTTTATTTTTGAACATTTATATGAATAGATTATTTTAGAAAGGAATGAAGATTCTAATACACTTATAGAAACTATAATAATTAGCTCTAAGAGGAAACTCAAGGGTTTCAAAGTCATGATTCTGGCAGAAAGAATTAAAACACTTGGAAAAAACATCAAAATTGTAATTTTCTCGAGTGGACAATTGTAGAAGTGTGTTGGGGGAGGAGAGCCACTTTCTAATTTGGAAAATTTCTAAGAATCTCATGCCATACTGACTAAGCATTTTAATAAAAAACTCCAATTGAAATTAGGAATGTAGACAATTAAAAAGATTTTCTTGCTTTTAATTTTTTACTTATAAGAGGATCATATTGGGGCAATCAAGAAAGCCACATTCTATAATGAGTGTCTACGTGCCTACGATTGAGTTGGAATCTACTGAGGGAACAGTGGGAATAAGAAGGGGAGGTAGCCCTTTCCCACTACCTCTGACGATGAAGTCAATACCTCTCTTGCTGCCTCCTAGATGAGGCAGCTGTCTTGTTTGGGTTCTTCGGAAGCAGAGCCTGAGGCAGGGATTCTTTGGCATGTGAATTAGTGAGGGAGTGCTCTCAGGTGGGATGCAGGATAAGGCAATGAAAAGTCTAAGCAAAGATATAGTTTTAGGTGACTCTAGGTGATCCCACAGTGAGCTCCTTGAAGTAAATTGCACAACAGCTGCCCTGCCTAAAGGCTGGGGCCTGGGCTTTTATAACCCTAGTAAAAATGATTCATTGGCCATGACTGACTCACAGGGGTGGGGTGAGGTGGAAGGTATGATCACCCAACATCTCTGGTATGGCAGCATCAGTCAAGGAAAGACAGTCTCTGGAGAAGGGGGCAATTGTGAGCCATTAGTAACCAACACCCACAGCAGCTGGGGGTGGGCCAACCTCATAAAGGGATGGGGGCACCAGGTGGATCTGCTATACCAGGCTACCTCAAACCTGTGTCCCAGAGGAAATGCCACTGCAAAGTGACTGACAAGCTGACCTAAAATGTGCCTCCATATTCAGTAGTTTTCCAGTAATTCTCTAAAGAAGGAAACCTAATCTTCGAATCATTACATTCTATAATTACATGATGCCAGTGCCCAACTGAAACAAAATGAATTTTTTCTTTTTGTAATTTAACATTTCAGCCTTTATTAAAAGATGTGTATCTCATCATCTCCAAACTGCTCAGCCTCCCCCTGGAAACCTCACGAAGGCTGTGGCATCTCCAGGGCTTTGCTCTCATTGGATGAAACCTTGCTCTGAAGAAGCCAGATGGGGTCAGATGAAACCTGTTGTTTCCCAGCTCAGCCAAGGGACTAAGCCCCTGACAGCAGAGATGAGCAGTCCAGTCGGGGTTTTGCCCTTGGATACTGAGGAGCTTTAGAAGAGGCTTTCCAGCATCTGGAGATTCTGTTAAGTATCGGAAATCATAGAGTTTGTTTCTGTGGGAGACTTGAGTCACAGGAGGTCAATTTGAGAGCTCCACCACTGTGGCCATCTCTGATGAGTAGAGGAAAACCCTGGATCCATGTGTACATGTCCAGCCTCACCAGATATCCTGCCATGTGTGTAAGGAGCAATTGTGGGGAATAGTGCCATTGCAGGTGTGAGGCTGTGAGAGGTGCCCGGCTGATGGGACTCATTCTCTGGATTAACAGAATACCTCAGGCACACCCAGAAAGTTAAAAAAAATGCCACATGGGGCATCCTAGACAATTCAGCGGCCTTTTCAAACTAAACAGCCACCCTCTGAAATGCTGCATTTTGAACTGGCCCGCTGAGAATCAGCCAGCACTGACTTCAGAATAGAATGAAAGGGGGGTGTGGTCCTTTTGTCATCATTTCCCTACAAGACAATTGTGCCTATTTAGCTCAGGTCTGTGTTTAAGAATTCACATCACCATCCTTCCCACTGAGCCATTGAGCTAGGCGGGAGCTGTGTGTGCAGACCATTTTCATGGGAAGGCACATGAAAGGGAGGTGAGGTGGGTGGTGACTTTTGTTTGAAATGAATTGTGTTTGAGAGCCTTTTGAAGAACAAAAAATAGACCTATTTATTGACCTAAAGCCATCCGTGAAAAGGATGTGATCTCCAGCACAAAGAATAGAATAGAAACTCCTCAATATTGTAGCTATCTAGAGATTTAAAAAAAAAAAAGAAAGAAAATGGAGCTGATAAGACTAATTCTTCATCCACAATCCCAAGGCAGAATCCTCAATAGTATTATCTGTTCCTGGGCCATATATTAGATAGATAGATAGACAGACAGACAGACAGACAAATAGACAGACAGACATAGATGATACAGAGACAGATGGATATTAGTGATATCTATATCAGTGATATTAGATATAGTTGATACATAAAGATATAGAGATATATAGAAGGGGAGCAGAATATACTGCCCCAAAATATGCCTCTTTGTTATAAGGATTATTTTAGGCTGATTATATTTAAGAAACAACAGATACAGGAGAAGCTCTGAAACCTGAGTTGAAGTTAACCTTTTGTAATAGACATCTACATTTATATGGGAAATCTCCATTGTAAGGGTGTCCCCTCCACCGTACCTGGAAGAAAAAGATTACTCTAAACCTCCAGAAACTCTTATTAATGCAGAAGGCGATGACTTAACCAGACACTGAGTGCACTTTAACATTGGAGAGAATTGGATTCTCGGCCACAGCAGCCTGTCATCAAGTTGCTCACAGCTTGAAGTGTAGGGTGGTTTGTGGCTGAGGAGCAGTCGCCAGGATATCACGTAGTCCTCCATCATATGCAGCTAGTCAGCCACTAAATACAATGGATTTTCCCCTGAAATAACTCATAACCACCCCTCCTCCCTACATTTTTTTCTCCACTTTGGGTTCAGCCTTCATCTCTTCCTATTTTGATCACACTATTTTCTCCACTAGCTTCTCTAACTCAGCCCTCTCCTTCATCATCCCATCTGCCAGCTCACTGACAGACACAGCTTTCACAAATCGTGAGTCATTTCACTGTCCTACTCAGACACCTGAGATGACTTTCTGTTCCCTACTGACTGATGCTCCCTTTCTGGCAGTGTTGTCTGGCCTCACGTCACAGAACCAAAGGCCACCCCAAATCTGCTCCCCATCTCATCATCTGCCTCCCTTGCACATCAGGCCACCTTCATCTGCACTGTCCTCCCCTCACCACACTTAGCAAAATCATATCCAAATATCAAGGTCAAGTTCAATTTCAGGTAGTGTATTGATATACCAACTGTCATCAGTCATTGCTAGAGAGCTGCTCCCAGAGAGCATTAACTCCCCAGCACTTCTGGCCCATTAGCAAGGCCAGAGGCAAGAGGAAGTTCCAAATGAAAGAAATGCAGGGGCTGGAACCTGGAAATCTGATGATGTAAACTGAAATGGTAAGACTGAGAGAATATGGACAGGGCACTGCTGGCATCTGCTACGACAGCCATAAAGTTTGTCACCCAAAGTAGGGCACTTTTGAGAGTGAAGGGAAGTACCATTACCAGGGATAACAGTAAAAGAGAGTATTTTGCTTGGGATAACAGGTAAAATTCAATACTGTCCTGGGAAAATTAGTATGTATGATCTTGCATCTGTAACTGTGATTTTTGTGTCTGTTTTTCCCCCCTCTCCATGATCCTATAGGCTAAGTTCTGTGGGTTTTAGTTATGTGTTCATTGAAGCTAGCACAGTGCTTAAGACATAGTAGATATTCAGAAAATATTGGATGGCTGGACCTAGGACAGGGTTGCCACCAAAAATTAAGAGTTGGGTACCATCCAAAGAGCATAGGCTCTGAAGTCAGATGGTCCTAAGCTGAAACCCAAACCACTCTGACTCACTGTCAGGCCTTGGTATAGATATGACACATCTCTGAACTGTGTTTTCTTATCTCTTAGTTCAGGATGATGATAACGCTTCCTTACAGAGTTATCAAACATCAGAGGTGACTTATAAAAAAAGCACTTAGTACTTAGTAAATTGAACTACAGTAAACTGAACTTCAATTTTATTATTATATAAGCTAATAATAATACTATTGATATAATTTTGATCAATATCCCTCAGGTACTTAATTGGGACTGGTACTGTGTTGCCTCATCTTAGCATTTTATTTTATTCAATGTGGTTGTGATTCATTTTCACATAACAGATGAATTGAGCCTTCATGAAATGCACTTCCATTTATGGAGAAAAGAATGCTGGAATTGACTGGACATTCTATAAATCAGGAGTGGATATGAATTTTGAAAATGGAAAATATTTATCAGCAAAGAAGTTGAGAGGGTAAGATCCTGCATGAGTTAATACCTAGACTGGCCAAAATCAGAACATCCAGACTAAACTTCACTGTTTCTTATAGTTTAAAAGGCTACGAATGACAAGGCCTACCACCTTGGAAGTAAACAGATCTTATACTGAACTTCTGAGAGGTGTCGCTGGTTTATTACCATCACTTTTGCTTTTGACGTCTACTGGGAAGACTGTCTTTGTAGTCATAGGAAAATGAGAAAAATAGAGTAGATAAAGGGAAGAACTTATGAGCCTAGTTATTATCTCTCTGTAATTTGGAATTATATTGTTTTACTTTGCAAGGAAGCATAAGAATACCAGATTCACGTTATACGTACAAATGAGCAGGGGATAAGTATGAGGCAAAAATAAAGAAACCCATCCTTTCAACCTGCAGAGCCTGCTATGACCTCCGCGTGTGGGGAGCCCCCTTTAACTTATTTTGTCTTATTTATTTTTGAATATAATATATTGCCATAATTTTAAAAAGTTAAGAGACAATGGTACTAAAAATTTATAACAAAATACAGAGAAAACTTGTACCACTCCTCATCCAAAAGCCTCACTTCCAACCAGCAACCAACTTCAATAAATTTATATATTTCTTCTGGAATTTACTTCCATATTTGTAAATACTATGTGTGGAAGAAATGGCTAGTTTCTCCATATCCATTCTCCATTCTTCCATAAAAATATATACCCCAATTTTTAGCTGAGCTCATCACTTTCAGAATAAAAATTTTATTTTCAAACCTACTTTTAACTATATATAGTTGTACAATTAAATCCGGGTCAAAAAGATGAATATAAAAGCATTACATGTAACTTTCAGAAAACTGGAAACATATCCTTTGACTGCTCTTCTCTTTACGCTGTCTTCTTGATGGCTGGAACACAGACATCACAGTTGGAACCTAAGCAGCTATGCTGAACCATGAGGTTCACTTGGGAATGGAAGACTGTCTTGTCAGAACAACAAGAGGAGGAGACTGGGTTACGGAGAATTTTATGCAGCTCTGGACTAGCTAACTATGTTGGGTGAGGGTGAAATAAAAGCTTTCACTTAATTAAGTTCACTGTTATTTTGTGTTTCTGTTTTTTACAGCTAATCAAAGCCTATATTTTATTATTATTTCTTCATTTTCCAGTTTTGGAAGATCTGTAACATTAGATAAATATCTAGCTTTCTTATAACCTCCATCCCTCCACCTAAATCGCAATTCACTTCTATTCTAATATTATGGCTGTGTAATTCTTGTTTACTGCCAAACTAAGTAGTGTACTATAACGTTGCTTTTCTCATACGACTTTTTATTTCATCTGGATTTAATAATTGCTTTATCTTTTCATTTACTTCGTGAAAAACTATGGCTAGTTTTTCTGCATCGCCCAATAGCCTCTTAATTCATTTTTCCACACAGAGAAATGTATGCAACAATCTACCTGTTCTACTTTTATCCTTTGGACTCTCCCTGCTATAGCCTTTTGTCCCCCAGCCCCCGGGTCTGCTGCACAGCTATAGTCCAGGGCTTTCCTGTGCCTCACTCTTATGTGGGATTCTCAGTTTCCTTACTGTCAAGTCTTCCACAATTTTTGGTTTGTCATTAATGTGGAGAACTGCTGCTGGTAGCTTCCTACGAAAGGATGCCTAAAAGGTAAATTGCATTTAACATCTGTCTGGTAGGATACAGACACATGGATGGCCCCGGGATTTCTTCAAGCTTGCAAGACCCATCAGAAAACCAGGAAGAAGTGATGCTAGTAGAATATCACCCTTTTTCTCACCTTCGAATACAACTGTGCTGCTGCAGAAGAATATATCCAAGACAGGGAAACATACTCTCCACAATGAGCCTTTCCAGAAAGAGGTAAGAGGCATTACTGATACACCTGGATGCAAGAAATCCAAGAATGGCAGGTGCTCCTCTTATGAGTGTGCTGCCTTTCAAAAATCTGACTTCAATTCTATTAACTTATTCCTCCAGGACAGAAGATGTTATGTGGCACTTTTTCTACTCATCGCCTAGAGTGAGAGAATCTAAAAGCAAACTTCCCAGAGCTCATTAGCTGTGTAATTAACCACATAGCATTTTCAACTCAAAATCCTCCAGTAATGCACAATAAAATCAGTAGATAAAACAGCCCAGCAGAAACAGGGCATCCCTGCTAGCCCAGGAGACAAGCGGACAGGTGCATCTCTGAGCATCCCAGGGTTTGCCTTGCTCTTCCTCAGCTTCCTCCTCAGTCTTTGATTTCAGAATGTCAAAGCTTCAGAGCTTTGAAAACTCCAGCCCAGGTTTTGTGCCATTTCTCATGCAAGCTTAGATGGGTAGCTTAGAAAGTCTGTTTTGCTCCAGGTAGAAAACCAGCCATGATGAATTAATCCAATACACTTTCTTGTTTTTTAATTTAAAATTGTATCTTGAGGTGTATTTGCTGAAGGCAAACACACAAGCAAGCATCCAGAACGTGGAAGGAGAGGCTACCTCCCACTACTTGGCTCTCTTCGACCCAGAAAATAAAGCTAGTGATATTATTGCAGTGGAGTCTCAGCAACATCAGCTAAGCGACTGAGAAGGCCTCTTTAATGGTTTATAATTATAAACAGGATTCCATAAGCACAAAGTGACCCACATGCTCCATCCCTAAGGACTACAGAAGAGATGGTGGAGAGTTCTTACGGACTTTTGGCAGCCTTGGTGTCAGCTCCCTGTTTTCAAACAAGAAAACAGCAAATGGTTCTTTCCTTTGCCTTTACCTCCTTCTCCTGCTATTTCTCTTGCATTCCCTTCGAAGTTGGGGTCTGCCTTTGTGCTAAGCCAATGTTCCCTCAAATGTATATATTCCCCCAAAAGTTGAAGCGATGTTTCTTGAAAATATAACATTATGATTGTGAAATACATGTAAAAAAGATAGGCTTCACCTAAGTTATCATCATCGTAGGGACTTTTTAGATCTTAAATGTGTTAATTTATGATAACTCTCCAAGATCAGCCTACTGAAAGTAGCATTTTCAAAACTTATTTGACCACAAAACCTTTTATTTGGGGAGAAGGGTTGAGTATGGATATTGCCTTATATTTCACAGACAACTGGTCTAAGCAATGTGAATAAGAGTACTCAATTCATAGGGTTGTTGGGAGAATTTAAGCATTAGAATATAGAACACAGTAATATCTTGAAATATATTTTTAAATAAATTTTTCATCTTGGCTACTTGGTTGACTAAATAATGGCCCCCAAACACATTCACATTCTAATCCCTGGAACTTGTAAATATGTCACCTTATATGATAATTAAAAAAAAAAGTCTCTGAAGATGTAATTAAGTTAAGGATCTTGAGATGGAGAGATCATCCTGGGTTATCTAGATGAGCCCAGTGTAACCACAGGGGTCCTTATAAGGACAAGGCAGGCAAATCAAAGTCAGAGAAGGAGATGTGAAATAGAAGCAGAGGTTGGAGGAATGCAAGGCCACAAGCTAAGGCATACAGGCAGCCCCTAGAAGCTGGCAAAGACAATAAAATGGATTCTTTCCGAGAGCCTCCAGAAAAAAAATGCAGCCCTGTCTACACCTTGATTTTAGCTTAATAAAGCCATTTTGGTCTTCTTATCTTCAGAACTATGAGACAATAAATTTTGTTGTTATCTTAAGTCACTGAGTTTGTGACAGTCTGTTACAGCAATGGGAAGAGACTAATACAGGTTATGTCGACCTGTTGCTTTCCAGCTGTTGCAGTTGAGGAATCCGTCCCTTCAGGAGAACAGAACTCAGACAAGAACAGAGCATTAGATAGTCAGCTTTTGACATTCAAAATAGGCTCCTGGAGCACATTCAAAGACGAAAGCTGGGACTTTAATTTTTAAAGACCTGTGATGTTTTTTGAGAGAAAGTGAAAACAAGTGATTGCTGGTTCCGAAGATCAAAAGCTTGTATACACAAAGAATCTTAATGTGAAAGGAGAGAATAAATTCTGAGAATTTTGTCACCATGCAGGGGGAAGATAAAAGCCTAGGGCATAACCCAGAAGGCTGTGCAAGCGGACAAGACTGTATGTAAAATGTAGTCATCCTGTCCCATAGGGAAAATGGGCAGGCAGATGTGTGCAAAATGCTAGAAAACAGGATAAATTCAGGACATGCTGAAGGTGAAGGGGCTTCTACCTCAACTCACTCCAATACTTCTAAGAAAACCTGAGAACTCCTCAGAATGTACCCCAAGTAAACTAAGAAGGTAAATGAAGGCATGTGGGTTTTATGCAGAAACAGCACCTGAGGCCTATGATTCCTTGTGCCACAGTGCAGGGACCCAGCAGAAAGGGGCCTGTGGTCAGGAGGAGGAGGATGTCAAGTACACAGACATCATAACTGCAGCCCATGGCTTGGTCCACGGACAGCTGTAAGCACGACAAGCATGCAGCAGGAATTAAGGCCGCACTCTCCATAAACAAGAATAAGAGAGCTCAGCTGAGACCTGTGAGGACAGCCGATGGAACGGACCCTTCGCTTGAGGATGCGATGCTGCGTACTCAGCTTGGAGAGCAAGAGGGAAGGGAGAACCCCCAAGAAAATAGATCACCCTCAATAGTGAGTTTCAACTTTGAATTAACTAAATTTCAAGACTGAACTGATGAGTATTGATTGAAAAAGAAATTAAGTTTTAAGCCAGAAGAATCTGAGTTACCTTGACATGATAAAAATTTTCCCCCATCACAAAGAGCAAGTTAAGTTTGATTACTGAGAAATAAATTGAACTACACTGTTGTTCTTATAAGCTGTGAGTGACTATGAATTTTAAGCCTGGTACATGTGCATAAAGCAGATATCTATTGGTTTTGCCTGCCCATTTTAAGGACTGTTCTGCTGGTAATAGCAACCTGATTTTTCTTTGGGGTACACCCCTTCCCTGTTTTTCCCATGTGCTTTGAGCAGGCTGACATCATCTCCAGCTCTGGGACTGGGAACATTATCTAGGTCTATTCAGTTAGAATATTCTAGCCTTGTGTTCACACTAATCAACTCAAGGAAAGAGAAAGGACCCAAGCTTCATTCATTCCAGCTAGAAATTCTAAAGGCTTTTCTTGGCACCATTGGAAATGAGATTCTCTTTCTGTTAGGATTGGTAAACTGAAAAAAGGTGGAAGAAAGCCTGAATATCTGCTATCTTTCCAAAACAAGGGCAAACCTGCCTGAAATTAAAGCCAATCTAGAGAAAAGAAGTACCCAGAGATTTAAAGAGAAAGCTACCAGGAAACATTATCTGTCCACCTGGATTCATTCATGCTCGAATCTTTTTTTGCTTAAGCAAACTACGTTTCTTTCACTAGCAAATATAGAAGCCTGAGTAAAACATAGAGGTATGCATTTCCTGTGTATTCAGGACCACAAAGAAATCGGCCTAGCTAGAGAGCAGAATCCAAGGTGAACAACGGCATCAGAAAGGCCTGGACAGATAGGATAGCAAGTATTCTGAAGGCTCCTGAATGCCAGGTTCAGTAATTTGATTTTGGTCCAATAAAAATAAGCAGCCAGAGCAGGTTGAAGAAAGAAGTGACATAATAAAAAGATTATGTGGAGGAGACTGGTCTGGCAGTTATATGCCAAGACTGATAAAACAGGGGCTCCTAACCTGGGATCTGTGTACCTGGTGGAAAAAATGTAAAAACTTTGTTTACATTAATCTTTGATTGGAATGTGGCACATTCTTCTATTTTGAATGTAGGCAACAGACTTCAGTATTATTAGTAGTACTTGTAAGTTCCTCAGCATGAAAGTAATGAATATTTTTGTATCCCGTTACAGTTATTGCAGATGTATAAAAGCATCATTTACACTCATCGCAGCTTTAAATTACAGTTGTTACTGAACCTACCACTAGATATTGTTGTCTGAGGCATTAATAGAAAAACACATATATTGCTATAGCATATGTTTGTGTGTGGGGAGGGGGTCCTATTTCAATAACTGTATTTTAATACAATTGGTTGACTTTGTAATTCTACGTATTTTCCTTTGTTCATTTAAAATCATTTGGAGGAGCTCTTAAGTTGTGCCAATGAGGCACAAAAAAAAAATGGCACAAAATTTATTACAAATCTTTGCATTAGAGGATGCAGAGGGTCTGGAAGCCAGGAGGCTAGTGAGGGGTCTATGCCACAGTCAAATCATGAAACCTTGAAGGCTTCAAGTCAAGTCAGGAGGAAGCATGGAAGGGAAGACATCTCCAAGAACCTCTGGAAATTTTTCAGCTGCCTCTACAGGTAGTCAGACAATAAAGGAAAATCTAGGAGAGCAAGAACTCTACATCTTCAAACCTGAATAAATGGAACAAAATGAGTACTCAACAAATGACAAAATGATGAAAATAGAAAATTTAGAATACAGAGCAACTTTAGAGTCTCCAAGATAATGGCAGGATTTCCCAAAGAAATATTCCATAGGAAAATCAAAATACCTAGTGAGAGCTCAGCTCAGAGGGCAAGGTGGGCAGGCTTCCGGAAAGGCTTCGGTGTGGAGGTGAAGGTATGAACCCGAATGTATTCTCTTGAGGATGTAGACTGTGGAAGAAACCAAGGACCTGCGTCATCGGGATTCTCCCATCTGTGCCTTCCTCTACATATTAGCTTTGTCACCCTCAGGCAGCAGCATGATGACACTAACAACTCCAGTCCAGCACCCTCGCACGGCATCTAGCAGTCTCCGGGGAGAGTGAGCTTCTTTTTCCCGGAGTTTCCAGATGCTCATTCTGCTCACACCGGCTTCGATCAGGTGGCCCCTCTGAACTACACATCCAGATCTGTAGATGAGTCCCCATCTACTTGTCACCGTATAAACAATAGCACCTTCTTTTCATTCTGAAAAGTACTCTTGTATATCCTGGTACGATTTGTATCGCACAGTTTGTATGACACAGAGTATGGCCATCCTTGCCTGAACAGTCACTGAGCAGAGTGGAGTGACCTGGTCTATGTCCACTTTAGTCCTGGGATTTGGGAAGGGAAGGAATCGCAGAACAAAATCAGGACGGAAGCTGGACAGCAAAACCCACAGATGCCCACTTTAGCAGATGTGATGAAGTAGATTCCTTAAGCTGGAAAAGAAATATTTATAACCAGGCAAAACTTAGAGAACTAGTGAGACATCAGGAGAAGAGACTAAAAAGGGGACCTTACGAGAAGTGACTAGCTCTTAGTAAGTTGTGATTAGTTGTCTCGATTTATTTATCCTGTATCTCCTGGCAACCTTTAGCACAGAGCCTGGAGGTTTTGAAATGTTTTAATTAAAAACAAAACATCAGGGACTACCAGCCCTCAATACAGAGAATAACCTGCATGTTATCAGCTATAAACTTCATCGAAGCTAGTGTACAAACAACTTACTTTTTTTCTCTATTTCTCATTTGAACCAAGTTCTCAAGCCACGGTTTCTGTCAAGAAAGAAAATCATATTGTTTTCTACTCAAAGTAACTCAGAATCTTCTCAATTAAAACTTAGTCAATTCCGGATTTAATCCATGGAAGATCTCTATTCAGGACCAGCTATGTAATTTTGGGGGCCCATTGCAAATTGACAATGCAAAGCCCCTTGTTCTAAAGTATTAATTTCAAGACAGTAATGGCAGAGCATTTAATTAAACACAAAGCCCTTCAGAGCCTAAGACCCAGTACAGATCAAAGCCATGAACCCAGCCTGTCTCTTCTCTCTCTCCTTCCTTATACACCATAAGATGAGACCTTTCAATACTCTGCCTTTCCCTCTACCCAGCTTTAAGGGGACAGTTTGACACTTTTACTTGTAGATTATTTCTCAGGAAGGAGGTCTCTTCTAGATCAGAATCTTCATTTAGCACTTATGCTACGTATTTCCATCATTCCATCATTGTCCCTTGCTTATCACTCTGGGGTCTGTTTGTTCTAAGTTCTTTCTCATTTTTTTTTTTTTTTTTTACTCAAATGGTGCATGATGAAACTTTCTCTGACTTTATTGCATATCCTAAATTTCACTTTTCACCCTGGCAAGTGAATAATATCTTGGCTGCATGTAAGATTCTTCAGACACAGACCTTTGCCCTTGAAGTGTATATACGCATTTTACTACTATCTTCAAATTAGCCATATTGACAAAGTACAGTTCAAGGGAGTCGAATTCTTTCTTCTGTGTAACATTTTTTTCTACCTTGAAGTTTATTTAATTTTTATTAAGTTTTTGGAGTAGCATTGGTTAATATAATTGTATAATTATCAGATGTACATTATAATTTGACATCTATATATTCTATTGTGTTTACCACCCAAAGTCCGGTTTCCTCCAGTTTCCTATTTAATCCTCTTTACCCACTTTACCCTCCCCTTACCCTCTATATTTGACTCCCTTTACCGCACCTACCTCTCCTCTCCTCCCCCACCCCCTATTCTCTGGTAACCACTAGTCCATTGTCCATGTCCCTAAGTATCTGTTTGTCCTGTTCATTTGTTGCTTTTAGGTCTATACCCTGCATATAAGTGATATCATGTGATTTTCAACTTTTTCTGTCTGGCTTATTTCGCTTAGCATAATTTTCTCGAGGTCCATCCATGTTGTCACAAATGGCAGTATTTCATCTCTTCTTATAGCTGAGTAATATTCCCTTGTACATATGTGCCACAGCTTCTTTAGCCAATCATCTATCGTAGGACACTTTCGTTGCTTCCATATTCTGGCCACTGTGAATAAGGCTGCTATGAACATCGGTATGCGAACATCTTTTTGGACATGGGTTTTCAAGTCTTTGGGGTAAATACCCAGTAGTGGGATTGCTGGATCATATGGTAGATCAATTCTTAGTTTTTTGAGGAAACTCCATTCTGTTTTCCATAGTGGCAGTACCAATTTGCAGCCCCACCTGCAGGGTATGAGGGTTCCTTTTTCTCTGCATCCTCTCCAACATTTGTTATTACTTGTTCTGTTGATTATAGCTATTCTAAAAGGTATGAGATGGTATCTTTTTGTGGTTTTGCTTTGCATTTCTCTAACGGCTAGCAATGTTGAGTATCTTTTCATATGTTTGTAGGCCATTTGCATGTCCTTTAGGGGGAAGTGTCTGTTCAGGTCCACTTCCATTTTTTGATTGAATCATTTGTTTTATTGTTGTTGTTACTGAGTCGTATGAGTTCTTTATATATTCTGGATATTAGGCCCTTATTGGATGCATTGCTTGCAAATATATTTTCCCACTGAGATGGTTGTCTTTTTACCTTGATGATTTCTTTTGCTGAGCAGAAACTTTTTAGTTTGATGTAGTCCCATTCATTTATTTTAGCTTTTACTTCCCTTGCTTTTGAAGTCAAATTCATAAAATCCTCTTTAAGTCCAAGGTCCCTGAGTTTCATTCCTATGTTTTCTTCTAAGCATTTTATTGTTTCAGGTCTTATATTCAGGTCCTTAATCCATTTTGAGTTAATTTTGGTGTGCGGTGATAGACAACAGTCTAGTTTCATTCTTTTGCAGGTGGCCTTCCAATTTTCCCAGCACCATTTATTGAAGAGGCTTTCCTTTCTCAGCTGTATGTTTTTGGCTTTTTTGTTGAAATTTATTTGCCTGTATAAAGATGGATTTACTTCTGGACTTCGATTCTGTTCCACTGGTCAGTGTGTCTGTTTTGCTGCCAATACCATGCTATTTTGATTACTGTCACTTTGTAGTATAATTTGAAGTCGGTAGAGTGATGCCTCCAGCCTCATTCTTTTTTCTCAGGATGGCTTTGGCGATTTAGGGTCTTTTGTGCTTCCATATAAATCTGATGATTTTTTGTTCTATTTCTTTTAAAAATGCCAATGAGATTTTGATGAGGATTGCATTTAATCTGTATAATGTTTTATGAAATATGATCATTTTAACTATGTTGATTCTTCCAATCCAAGAACACGTGATATATTTCCATTTCTTTGTATCTTCTTCAATTTCTTTTAATAGGGTCTTGTAGTTTTCATTATATTGGTGCTTCACATATTTCGTTAGATGTATTCTTAAGTATTTTATTCTTGTTGTTACAATTACAAAAGGAATTACTTTTTCCACTTTTTTTTCTGACACTTCATTATTAGAGTATAGGAACGCTATGGATTTTTGAACGTTGATTTTGTATCCAGAGACTTTACTGTATTTGCTTATTGTTTCTAAGTAGTGTTCTTGTGAAGTCTTTAGGGTTTTCTACATAGAGAATGATGTCATCCAATAAGTAGTGACAGTTTGACTTCTTCGCTTCCTATTTGGATGACTTTTATATCTTTCTCTTATCTGATTGCACTCACTAGGACATCCAATGTTACATTGAATAACAGTGGCGATAGTGGACAGCCTTGCCTTGTTCCTGATCTTAGAGGGAAGGTTTTTAGTTTTTCACCATTAAGTATAATGTTGGCTGAGGGTTTGTCATATATGGCCTTTATTTCTACTTCGAAGTTTATAGAATTTTTTTCTTTTCTTTTTAAGTTCAGGAATTGTACCAGAATATACTGATTTACGCAGTTTCCTCTTCAATTCCAGCTGGTATTCAGTTCATTTTCACTCTAGAGACTAAGGAGTTTCTTTACCTCATTCTCTCATCAGCTAAGTTTCTTTTTATTATTTGTTTATAAACAAGCTCTCCATCTGTTCTTGGCTCCTGCTGTCTCACAGATCTGTATATAAGTTTGCTTATGTCCTTTCTCCATGATCTCCTCCTTGGAAATTTATTCCAACTTTTTGCTCTTGATCTTTCCGTTCAGGTCTCAACAATTACTCTTCTATTCATCTATAAAACTTTTAGACTATAAGAACATGATATTTAATACAGAGAATTTTCTTGTCTTTGTGCTGTGGGCAAATCTCCTTCAGTGTTCTCTTCACCCCTTCACCTGTGCTCTTGAATAGGGTATCTAAGCACCTTCATTTCTCTAGCCACTACCCAGACTAGTGCTCTACTTGTTCTTCTTGCCCTGAATTCTTAATCTCTTTACCCTGGGCTCAGGCCACCAGTGGTATACCAAGAGCAGGGCAGCGGCAACAGTCTGCCCTGCAAGCCAGCTACTAAGAGACAGATAAACAAAAAGCCAATAAAACCAACTGGAAGCCAGTCCGCCTTTTATTTTCACCATGCGAGACAATTTAAACAATGTCAGTAATAAAATATTCCTCTCCCCCAGGAACCTTCTGTTGGTCTAACTTTTAAACAATTGCTGTGGTTACTGTTGAGTTTTAATTATACATATATAAGCTACGAATTAGCACTTTTTTTTATTTATCTTTTAATAGACACTGTATTTTACGTGAAAGCAAATTCAAAAAATCCTCATTTATACAATTGGCCCCCAACACACTGAGACTTAGTTTTGAGCTCCTATGCAGAATAAGCTCATTGTAGTTTAGAATTGTTCCAGCTCATTTCATATGATTTCACATCTCCAAGCCCTGTGGCACCATATATTCCTACATTGGTACAGTTCATTCTAAATAAACAATGATAGCACAATAACTATAATGGCAAAGAAACAGAATGTGGGTCACTAGGTTCTGTTACTATGTGAACACTTGGAGTTTTCATTTCTTTAAAAATAAGTGTTAAATAAAAAGAAGTATAGACTATCAGCCCAAAATATTTTGGGGGGGATAATGAAAGGTTTAATTCACACATTTAATATTTTATTGAATTTGAATATTTTGACAATTTAAATTTATTTATTTTTGTTCAAAACTAAATAACAAATAAATAAAATAATGATTATTACCAAATACCACATGATTATCCCTGAAACTAATGTCATGACCTGTGTTGGGTTTTAAACAGCTGGGTATTTCCCTAGGTCCAACCCCTGGGGCACCTTAGCTGACATTAATGGTGGATGGTCTGCCCCACATGTCAATGGTGATCCAGCTGGCAAGTTTATGTCCCCATAGGGGCATCAGGACAAACTATCTGGGCTCCCTGGCCACATTTGTAAACACTAGTACTTCTAGGACTAAGGAGTAGGGAGGACTCATCCCACTTTCTCCCTCAAGATCTGGCACCAGCAAGAAGTCCCAGAACCATTTGCAGGGCCAATGCTGCCCTCTCTCTCCTGAGTCTACAAGATGCTGCAGGCCACATTTTCTCCAGGACCCTACACTTGGATCCTAACACCAAGTTCTCTGCTGGTGACCCCTGATTCTTTTTAACTCAGAGATTAAAAAAGTCTTAAGACAGCTTCCTCCCTGGATCCCACCAGAGGCCAATTCTGCTGATATCCTTCAGATCAATGAACTGTACCTGCCTGCACACACACACACAAAAATGGATTTTCGTTGGGAAGAAGTCAGCCACCTGCCACCTTTCTAGAATCCTCACCTGTGATTCACAGTCACAGCTTCAGATATGTAACTTTATTTTTCAGTAGCTAAACTTAAAAGTTCTTTGCCACTCTTTTCTGCTTGAAATGTAAAAACTTAATTTTTCCAATCAATACTATCATCAGTAATAGCCAGATTTAAATGTGACCAATTCAGGTTTTAAATTCCATCAATTCAAGATGCTCTGTAGACCCCTTGCTCTCCTCTTGGTCTCTGGATTGACTTGAGTCCCAAGAAACTCCCATACTCTCCTGTCATCGGGGAAAGGCATCTGGTGTGGGTCATCAGGGCCTCCTCTGAAAAACAGGCTCCTCGACTTTCTATACGATCAAACTGGTGAGGTTGTAAAACACCCCTGCAAATTCTTTGACACTTTATCAAGAGACAAAGTCTCTTCCACCTTCCTGTGAACCTGGGCAGGCCTTCTTAACTCCATCAATGAGGAGAATGAAGCAGAAGTGTTGCCTGTGACTAGTTTAGGAAAAGCCACAGCGTTTCTCTAAACTTTTGGAACTTTGGCTCTAGGAGCCTTCAGCCACCATATACGCGGTCCAGGACTGTCCTGAGGAAAGACCACACAGAGAAAGCAAGAGAAACTTGTACAGTCCCCACTATGCCTGCTCTCGGCTGTCTGCATCTTCCCAGCCCAAGGGTTAGATGTATAAATAAATATTCAAGGTAACCCCAGCTCCAGCTACCAACTGACTGCAACCCCATGAGAGATCCTGAGCAAGAATGGCCTAGCTGAACCCAGTCACTCCCGCCCCAAGATTCGTGAACAAAACTAATATTGTTGTAGGTTTAAACTTAAGTTAATGGCATAAGCCAGTGTTTCAAGGTTTGTTTTGCAGCAACAGACAACAGAAACGTATTGTCCATTGATGCGCCTCGCCACTTGTGCTCTTAGCAGAAGTAATGCTCAGTAATTGATCCGGGGGGCTCTATCTCTTTCCATCCATGGATGTTGCTTTGACACTTGGCTATGCTCTCCATCCAGTCCCTGGCTTGAAATAAGTAATCCACAGCTTCTCTCATGAAGTAACCTCACCTGGTGCCACAATGATGCCCTGGCAGCCCTGACAGATATTAATTCTTAGCCAACTTCTTAGTTTTATTTCAGCAGGAGACGCAGGGGTGCTACCTCCTAACCCTTCTCTAGACAAGGCCTACAGACTGTGTCTAGCCTACTTTAGTTGCCTCTTGTTGGCATGAGGCAAAAGGCTATTTCCAGATGAGCATGAAATACTAGTTCCCTTAACCCTCAGATTTCCAAATGTCCGAGGGCCTCCATCACTCTTACTTTGTAAAGATGCACCAGGCACCTTCCCTGAGATGCAACAGTGTCTGAGCTTCCTTCCTAATTTCTTCGTCCTGCTACATGGTTCTTCCTCTTGCATGGGATTCAAAGGCTCTTACACCATCCCCTAGTTTTCCTACTGTATATGGCACACAACTGTATTCTTGAAACCTTCCAAAAATAATGAATTACATTTGTAGCTCAGTCATTTTGAATTTCATGACAAAACATAATACATAGCTTATCTCTTAAAAATAAAAAATATTTTATCTTTCAAAGTATTGAGAACCGAAACCATCTATGCCCACCCAACTAACTGTTCACATTAACATGACTATTCTACGACACACTTCCCAAGAAGATGAAACTGCAAGTACCTTTTATTGTTTCAGAGATGTCCTAAAAGTACTCCACATGTTACAATAGATGACCTAACCGGGATCATCAACAATCTAAGACCTGCTTCGAACCCCTGGCCTTGAAATTCTCACCTTGCTGTGTCAGCCAGTTCCAAACTATTTTATCATGAACTTTGCCTGTTTCTAATGGAATCATAAATATTCCACTTTTGCCCTCCTTTTTCTCAGGTGGCATTAAGATTCTGTCAAGGGAATGATCTTCCTTATTGTAGTAAGAAATAAAAATGGACTTACTTTACCAACAAGTTATTTTGGTGGTATTTTGAGAAGTCAACATTTGACAATATTACCTCTGTGATAAATTTACAAAAGCCAATTTGGGAAATTTAAAACTGAAAAATTAATTATCCTAGACTGCCTCCAACATTCCTGAGAGCAGTTTGTATCAAAGAGAAAAAAAGTAAGTACAAGGAATTAGGTGTACAAAGGAAAAAAGAGGAGGAGGAGGACTAAAGAGAAGGAGGAGAAAGAAGAAGAGGAGCAATAATAGTAATTCATTTAATCCTCAAAACAAACATGCAAGGTAAGTATTGTTATCACCCCCAGTTTACAGATGGGAAAACTAAGGCATGGAGACCAGATAACTTGCCCAACATCGCACAGGTGGTAAATGGCAGAACTGGAACTGAATCCATGCAGTCTTGCTTCAGAGTCTCTGCTCTTAACATCAGGATCCTACCTATTATTTATGAGAACAATGACTGCAAAATGGTATGATAAACACCCCAACACATGTATGAAGAGAACTTAAGGAAATAGTAGCCTATTCTGCCTAGGAGTGGTGTGAGGTAGGAGAGCCAAGGCTCTGTTGGGCTTGATGTATACTTGAGCCTTGAAAGATAATCAGATATTCCTGCATGTGAATTGACCCAGAGAGCAGGTATGCAAAGGCCCAAAGGGACTAAGTAGTTTGGAGTATTCAGAGAATGGTAAGCAGTTTCCATATAGCTGGGCCATGGGGAAGTATGAAAAGGAAGGGAGACACCATAACAGACAAGACTGGTAAGGTTACAAGGCTTGGATCATCAAAGGTCTTATGCGTTGGGCCAACGAATCTAGTCCAGAATATAAATTCTCGAATACAGCCATGAGCAGCATACTTAACCATCCCTCCGGTCTCCCAGTAGAGGCTCTATAATAAAAGAAATATAATCAGAAGCTTCTGCTCCCCAGCAGAAATCAGAATCCTTCCCACCCCCTACTCCCACTCCAAAGAAGGCAAAGGGTTACTGTAGTGTGGAGGCATTCAGAGGGAGCAGGAAGAACTCCCTCTGGAGCTAGACTCTCCATAGAAACATACACCTCGTTGCCAAATCTGGAAAGAGCACATTAGGGTGGAGTCACTGCTGCTGCAGACATTAAATAAAGTTTTCCCCATTCACTGTTCTGCATAAGAATTCCCCCAATTCCCCACCTCGGGCCTGAAGCGAATATAGTGTGACGAAGTCAACAGAAGGAGAGGTTTGAAATGCACATGTTCCTCCGGGCACCTTTTCCTCTCTCTCCGTGCCATTCTGTGTTAACCATGTATGTTTGCAGAGCAGAAGGGCAAAGAAGGGAAAGCCGACACAGAAAATAAAGAGAAAATAAGTTTCTCATCAATTCTCTGATCCAGGACAAAGAAAGAGGGATGAGAGAGGAAAGCAAAAGGTAAAATTTTCAGCATTTAATGACTACTGCCCAAGAGCTTAAAATACAACCAGGACAGAAATTCTCAAGAATTCAGAAACTTCTATTCTCAGGGTAGAGGCCTACTACCCAGCTTGAAGGAGAGAGAAGAGAAACAGAAGCTTCTATTTTAGAATTCTAATACAACCACAGCAATCTTCCCTTAAAAAATGGCAAAGGCCTTAGCTCAAAATATTAATTCAGAAACTAGCATTCAGTTGCATCCATTTCTTATGTCCCCAACACAGTGAATAAAATTAAATTAATTAATGAAATCAATTGCAGAAGTATCAATGCCATTGTTTGGAGAATGACAGAAAAGAAACTCACATATATAAAATCTTTCATTGTCTGGCACAGAGCAGAAGTGTAATATGGAATGATAGAGGGAATGAATGAATGAATAGTAGCTTTATGATGGTATGACATATTCCTACCCTCTCTGAGCCTCAATTTCCTAGTGATAAGCAGCAGGAAGTATAGAGGAATTCATATAGCGCAACTGATTCAGTTCTGGTATTAAACGTATGGCACAGTTCAATCATATTACATCAGGTCAGGACCTTGCCACCAACTCAATAACCACGTGACCAAATTGTTACCTATCACCCATTGCGTCCTACCTATGCCAGCACTGGGTTCCACTTTCTCCTGGCACATGGTCACCATGCTGGGGAGAAAGTGATGCCCAGGTTTTCTTCTCAAAGGACCACCTGCAGAACCCTCAGGGAACAGAACCTTCAGTCTGGAGAGAACGAATGCCACGTGAGAACGAAGCCTGCACCCAGGACGGCAGGACTGGGAAGCTACCTTGGCAGCTCCCACTCACAAAACTACCCTTGGCTGGACTGAGCAGTGCCCCTTCCAGCCCCTGCTACCCGCTTCGGCTAAGGTAGAAAATGAAGTAGTTTCCTTCGGATCCATCATCCTGGCTTTGCTGATCTTGAGGCTCCTGTTTTCATGGCTCTGACTGACTATCCACATGAATAGACAAGATTTAGGCCCAAGGAGCAATGAAGGAGCAGAACACATAGTACCTAATTGGGACTAACAGAACACAAATCCTTCCTCCTTTGCGCCAGTGACAGGGAAAGGAATGCTTCTGGACCACAGTAAATGCTTCATGAAACCGAAAGTGAACAAGACTGAGCTAAGAGGACTTTAGATACCCCGTGAAATGGTGATTTCTGGACTCCATACTGACAATTCTTTTACATCCACAGACCACGTATGGAAAAAAAACAGGGGAGGATTTTACATTGTGCTCAGATGAGAGCCAGACAAGTAATTGCCTGGGTACCTCTAGAAAGTGTAGACCAGTGATTCTTAGACTTATGTGTATAAGAATCTCCTGGAAAGCTTGTTAAAACAGACTTCTGGGCCTCACTTCCAGAGTTTCTAATTCAGGAGAATTTGTGTTTATAATAAATTCCCAGGAGATGCTGATGCTATAGATTAGAGACTACACTTTGAGACTGGCTGATTTAGATGGTTGCGCTGAAATGGACATTTATAAAAATGTTTGGTCACACACATTATAGGTGATACACACATCTACCTAAGCTGTATTACCAGGCAGTGAGATGATGTGGGAGGGGAGGGGCAAGGGTAGGGAGGGGAGCAGGGAAAGGCAAATAGGAGGAAGGAAATGGTCCTGTGGAAGAGGGTGTAATGATTACAGACTCTAACTCAGGGCTCCCGAAATCAAATATCTATAGACTCTAGGCGATAATATTAATGAGAAAGGGGCACGCAGGGATGAGAAACAGCCAACTGTCTGCTACAATATGAGAGAGACAGGAGTGAGTGAGGTGGCTTCAGGGACCTGAAACTTCATGCCCTTTCCAAAGGAGACAGTTCCTGTTCAACATCTGTTGGTTGTTTTTCCGAGAATGGAGTCCTGTGTTTGGCAGAGTTGACAATTTTTTAATAACAAAATAACAAAAAATAGTATCTAATTTTTGTCAGATATGTCTGTGAGGTAATGATAACCAAACTCATCATAGAAGAAAAAAAAAAAGCAGCCCATTCAGTTACCAGGGTGACCCTGGAAGAGAGAAGGATTAAGCAATTTTGCAGAATTTGCCTGTGAACAATGATTAACATCTTTTAAAGGATTAGAATATCAGCCCCTCTGGACAGAAGGCAAGCAGATCGTCTCAAATTTGGTGTGATGGAGCTTTAGCAGCCTGCCAAGGACATGGAACCTCACTGAAGTCTGGCTTCTAAAGAGATCAGTACCCATTTGTGCTGGATGACAAATGTCATTTGTCCCAGCCCAAGAAACCACATGATATTTCTACTTCACTAGAATTCTAGAAGCTGAGCTGGTGTCTCTGGACACAGTCACAGTTGAGGAAAGAGTCCTTGGTATGGATTTCGACTCGTATCTATCCCAAGCCTTCCCCCACAATACCACAAGGAAGGAGCTGAGCTCACAACACTGAGAGTTACCAGAAAAGTAGAATGCTTTTGGGGACAGGACTGTGTCTCACTCATCTAAGTATCTTCAAGGCCCGGCACAGCACCCTGCACAATGTGGAAACTCAACATGGTTGACCTAACTAAATGCGTCCTTCGAAATGAGACCCCTTTGGAGAACTGGCCCACTTCCTTAAAACGCCTTTATTTTTCCTTCCTCCTCTTCTTTTGTCTCTACCGACCTCTTTGTTCTTTCTATTTCCCAGGTCATTTACTACAGGGTCCTTTTGGTCTATAAAATGCAGTCATTTTAGATGTTGAGAGTCACTTTTAGCAGGGGATGTTATAGCAGGGGACCCACCATGCCCTTCAATTCTTCTCTCCAGGGGATTCCAGAAAAAGAACAGGTACAAGGAAAAGAAGCCAACTGATTTTTTTTTTTTAATTTTTTAAGCCATACCTAATTAACAGCTGAAGCAGTCTCAAAAATCCTCAATACAAGACAGCCCAGAAAGAGCTGCATTGCAATATGCAGCTTAGTTTGGAGGATGAAATCGGATGCAGGGCGATCAACTGTGTCTGTTTACCTGAGACTGAGCGGGTTCCTGGGATGCTGGACTTTCAGGGATGAAACCTGAATGTCCCCGGCAAACCACAATGAGTTGGTCCCCCTTGCCTCCTACTTCTCCAAATTTAAATATCCGGAACAACACGAGAAAGAAGAAATGGAAGACTAAGGAGAATGAACACCTAGGCCTCGCCCACACTGTTAGAGACACGAGATAAAGAAATCCAGAAGCCTTTGCTGATCTTTAAGACACAGTAGCCTGTTCACGAATTGAATGGGGCCACATCGGATTAGTAAGTTGTTCTCTCCTGAAAGTGAGGAGCTGTGAGGGGGACGAGAAGGAAGGCAGAAGAGTGCTGGAGAGCCCTCCACTCCGGAGGGACTCATTCAAAGACAAATTCCTTCCTTTCGCTCTCTAGAGCCCTCCCTTTGAGAGGCTCATTCCAGGACCAGCTCCATACTTTCTATTTTTGTCTTAGTGCTCCAAAACAAGGAATGGGTTTTTGCAAATCATTTCTGGAACCTGATTGCTTTGACACAGTGGTCTTCAGCATTTCACCAGAACAGACTTCTCTTCCATTTAAGTTATTTCACAAGTGAAATGATTCCATTCAGCAATAGTGTGTTAGATACCACGCAAAGACACTGCAATCCCCATTGATTGTTGGGAAACGAGGAAGTAAAAAAAAAAAAGGCTGCTCAAAATAGACTGTAAACTCTATTTAAAACAATTTTCTGAAAAACAGTGATTGCGGAGGCTCTGAGCCAGGACAGCTGGGAGGAAGCCATCACATTTCTCTTTTAAGGCATAGCTCCCTGTTGCCGTCAGCAGACCACATATTTCTCAGTATCTCTGAAGAAATGTTAAATCAATAAGCTACCTAAAGGTTGCTGACAAATCAGATGCTGTGCTATAAAAAGATGTACCCCTTTGACGGAGAGAAATTGAAGACCTGAAAAATTTTTAGAAGTAAAAGGCCATTTTCCACCAACATTCCACCCCATATTCTGACAGCTGGGGCATGTCAGCTCAAATTAGAGGCAGTCATAAGTCCCAATGACCCAACCAAGCCTGCAAGGTTTAAGACCCCTAGGAAAAAACAAATAGAACATGGGCTTGACAAACCTGGTGCTCCATATCCATTTTTGAAATGATTTCTGACTGAAAAGTAATCATTTTTATCTGGGTAGTGCGCTTTGCAGTTTCCAGAGCATTTCCCACTATCATGTCATTTGCTTACCACAAAAACTCTGAGTTTCACCACACCAGTATTCTTAAACTTATCCCATAGCTGAGGAAAAGGAGGTTTAGAGAACCCTTAGTATAACTTTTTCTAGACCACATGGCTAGAAAATGACAGAGCCAGGTTTAAAACCTAAAGTTTTTCATTTCTGTTTTATATTACGCTTTCCTTACTTTTTGGAACTTAGTATCTTTAACAAATCCACCCAAGATTTCCTGACATCTCCTAAGCTACTTGAAAATAATTCACTTATTCTGCTCCAAAGAACAAAGTTCTTGGTTTCTCCAATGGCAATACTTACTTATATTTCTTAATGTATCAGATTCCTGAGTTAATAATTACATAGGTTTTTTAATCTCCCATTCATTCAATTACTTCACAAATATTTATGAGACACTTCCATGCAGTGTGTAAGGCACTGACATTGGCCCTCACAGAACCCACAGTCCAGAATAGGGATGGCAAACTTCTTCTGTAAAGGGCTGCTCAGTAAGTATTTTAAACTTGGTGGCTATACTGTGTCTGTCATAACTACTCACATCTGCCATTGTAGAGAGAAAGCGCCATAGATAATGGATGTGGCTGTGTTTCAATAAAATTTTATTTACAAAAACGGGAAGGGGGCAAGATTTGGCTCACAGGCTATAGTTGGTCTACTCCTAATCCAGAGGGAGCTTCAAGGTAGAAAAATCCAACAATGAAGCAGTATGTTAAATGTCCTAATGTCATATGTGCATGGAGTAAGTTGGCAACTTGGCACCTCTACTGCTATTTTTGGCTGGGAACCACAGCCGAGCACTGACTTCCTTTATGGCTCTAGGTTAAAGGTGACTAGGAGGAACTCTTATGAGATTCGGAAGGCAAAAGAAAAGCAGAGGCAATTATCATAGGAGGTTGTGATGGTCAAACATGAAGAGAAACAAGTGGAGATATGCCTGGAGGGTCCCAGCACATTCTCCCTCTACTCCCATTTTGCATCCAGCTCACATTCCTGACTGACAGCCCTGTTGACCAGAAGAGCCCCTAAGTTCACCACAGGGCACCTGATTATATCCTATCAAAGTGACACATTCCATAAAGACAACAGCATCCACAGAGGTAACAATTTCGATGTCGCTCTTCAGGAGCACCATCTTTGGTGTCCCACATCGGCGGCCAGACACACAGCATCTCAGATTTTCCTGCACACCCCAGCTGTGTTTCAGGTAAATGCGATGGGTGACTATTTCTCTGATGCTCTGACTCTCCACTTCCAGACGTTCACTTCTTCAATGCCTTCCATTTTCATGTGAGCCAATTATGGCTCTGTTTTCCTAACTAAACCTGATAGGCAGAAAGTGATAAGGTGACTGAGTCTTTCTTTCATGATGTCTTGTTGGAGCAGGGGCTGGGAGAAGCTAAGGAGACTTTGCAAAGATATTGTCTTAAGTTATTTTAGAAAGAGACCCTGAATCTTTGAGATTCGATGCAGGTGGCTGATTGGGGAGTGCTCTGTAAGAGGGTAAGAGAAGCAAAATTGGACAAGGGAAAACACAGACTGCATTGTAGCTGACTCAACTGCCTACAGGGGCCAGACAGGGGTGGGAAATGAGTGACACAATTTCATGGGAGGCTCTGGAGCTAGAATGGATCTTAGGAGAGATCTCAATAGGGGGAAAAGGGGCCAGGCCTTTGGCCAGTCAAGCCCCTTAGGAGTGAGTGCTCTGGGGCATCAGCAAGAAGCACTCCCAGTAATGCAGTGAATGGAGGGAAGAGGGGGAGCTGCCCTGTGGCAAACCACAGCATCCATCACAGGTCTTAGCCTTCAAGAGGGCTTTGAAGGATAAATATGAGTTATCTACATATGAAAGATGGGGAGTGAGATTTTTAAAAGATAAAATAATCAAAGCAAATACATTTGAAGTGAAACATCCTGAAGCATTCAGAAAATTTTCAACAGACCAACGTGTTCTTGGAAGAGGAAATAGCTAGAGATGAGATATGTTGAGGTCAGCTTACGAAGGTCCCAATGGACCTTTTATAAATTCCTTGTTTCCTCCAACTTTAATTAGCATAATCTTATACCCAGAGTGAAGATTTTTAAAATGTTTGAGGATAAGTAGTGAAGGAATGAACAGTAAGGGAATGGTTGGATGGGTGGTGAGTAGATGAGTTGATACACATGCGTACAAGGTGATGAATGAATGGATAGTGAGTAAGTAGGAGGGTAGGTGGATATGCAATAAGTAAATGGGCTGGTGAATACGTGGGTGGTTAGTGGATGAGTTAATGGGTGGCAAGTGAATGAGCGGATGGGTTATTGAATATATCATCATTCAGTCACTACCTGGGACAATCATTCCTCCTTAGGCTCCCTGGGAAGCGAGGGCTGTATCCTAGGAGGAAAGAATAGCTAGTGAACTAAAGTCTTTTGGCAGAGCACCTTGAGTACTAAACATATTGATAGCTGGTTAAGCTTAGGGAAAGAATGTCAATTTGTGTCACTCATTTCCCACCCCTGTCTGGCCCCTGTAGGCAATTGAGTCTGTGAATCTTCTTTCATAAGGGCCTTGAAGGCAGAGGTCATACCCTCAAGCATTCTCCAAGAAGGGACTCTAAGACAAGGACTCTGTGTAAGAAGAGGAAGTCCTCATCAAACATCATCGATAGCTTCTTGGAATTGTGGTGAAACACATAACAAAACCAACTTTACCAAAGGCTAATTGATATAAACAACAGTTAAGTTTCTACAACATTGTAATGAAATGAACAAAAGAACATTATTCAAAGACCTGCTGCTGTACTTTATTTGGGAAAGGATCCCACAGAGCCCCAGTAGGACAATGAGACAAGGAAGGGAAAACAAAAAATAAAGGTTGTTTTATCAAGCCACTTCCTTCTTGGTAACTGAATTTTAATCCTGAGAGGTAACTCTGAGAAATTGTGTGAACCACATGCCTCAGAGTTATCCCATCTGAAGGGTGAGTAGGGGGATTTATGCACTAACTCCCATCGGTCATTGTTTAAAACTTGCTGAGTGTTCTGGTGACTTTCCACTGCCTTGGAAAATACCCTTAGGCAAAAAATATATACATATAGATACTGGCAGATGAAAACCTCACAAGCAGACTGAAGGTTCAGGAAACACAGGCAGGAACCTGACAACATCTACAGTCTTACTCAGGTCTGCATTAAACACCTGACAGATAGTAAACTCTCAAATAAGTGTACATAAATAAATGAATAAATGAGAATGAGGTACTAATGGCCTGATTCCAGACAGGAAACGAGGCAAGTGGAGAACAAATATGAGGCTGTTTCACACATATGTACATAGTCAGCATGGCATCTAACTGCACTCGCCCCCGCCTTTGTTGTTTACTCCTACAGAAAAATTATTTAATATTTTCATAATGCTTTAAAAGTTTCAATTTACTACATAATTGCAACAGAAACAATCAGCATAATAATTCCTTGTATTTAATACTACTTTGGAATCAGTGACAGTAACAATTACACCATAATGGGCTTAGCTGGCAAGGAATTCCACTTGGGTAATATCATGTACACATTTGTTTTCTGTTTCCATTTTCATTTCTGTATTTTTGACTACCTAAAGATGTCTCCATTACAATTTTCCCAAAAGCCACATTCAGGAGATAAGTTCTGGAGAGGACATGTAATTGTCGTCTTGTTTGCATGTCATTTATGTCTTTGCCATTGACTTTTGTGTTCCAGTGTGATTACTATCACTTCAAAGGATGTCATTTCATATTTTTCCTCCATTTGGTGAAAATACTTAGCATTCCTAAAAGCTTTTATGGTTTTCAAGATTGTCCCTTTATAGATGCTTGTGTGATTCTTGTGACAACCCTGGGAAATAGTCAAATGTAGGTGTTGTTATAGTAAAACTTTATAATATGGGATAAATGGGGCCAAAAAATTCAATTGCATAAAACATGGGTTTGTATTATTGTGGAGTTAATGAATATATTATGTTAAGTTGTGCTTCCAGTTACCTTATGGGAAAAAGAGATGTTCTCATTTATTAGATGTGTAGAAACCGGGTTGATTATTATAAACAACATGTGCACCAAACACTGGACATAAAAATCCCTCTCCTGGGTAGAGCAGAATCAGTCCCAAATCCCAGCTGCACTGCACTTATTACAGCCAGAAAAGTCCACGTAGCATCCTTTTACTCTCAAAAATGTCTTAGTAAGAACGCTAAATTTCACAGTCATTTTAGCTTTAGCTGATTTCATATTATCACAGTTAACTTTTCAAAAGGGTTTTACTATATCGTTTCCATTTTTTATATGAGAAAACTGAGGCTCACAGAAGTTAAATAATGTGCCCAAAATAATACCACTAGTATCTGCTCATAGTTACAGCTAGAAGCTGAAACTAGTTTCCTGCCTGGCCGTGTGATTTAGCTACCCTCTGGCACACTGCCTGTCTTAGTTCAAGCTGCTATAACAAAGTACATAGACTGAGTGGTTTATAAACAACAGAAGTTTATTACTCACAGCTCTGGAGGCTGGAAGTCTGAGATGCTGGCATGGTCGGTTCTGGCGAGAGCCCTCTTCCAGGCTGCAGAGTGTAGACTCTTTATTGTATCTTTAATACAAAGAGGGCTAGAGAGCTCAGTGGGGTCTCTTTTACAAGGGAACTAAGTCCATTCAATAAACTATATTCAGTTAGGGTTAGGATTGGCTTAAATAAGACAGAAGCTTCTTTTTCTCTCAAATAACAGAAATCTGGGGACAGGAAATCCAGACTGTTCTGGTAGTTCCACAGTCATCAGGGACCCAGGCTCTTCCCTTTTTCTTCCACGATCCTAGAACTGGGCTTTCAACCCAAAGGCATCTCATGACCCAAAAGTGGCCACCGATGCTCCAGCTTTCACCTGTGAAGCTGGAACCAAGAAGGAGAAAGGAAAGAAAGACAAAAGGGGTATATCTTTTAAGGGAGTCAATTCTTTTTAATCAGATTTCCAGGAAATCTAACTCAGCACTTTATCTTACTGGCCAGAACTTAGTCACACAGATACATCTAGCAATTAAGAAAGCTTAAAAATGTATTTTTTAAATTGAATTTATCTCCCTCCCAATAAAATTAGGATTTTGTTTTCAGCGAAGGAGAGATTCAATCCGTTATTTTCACAACAATGCTGGATAAGAAATCATCCCAAAACTTACAACAGGCACTTCTCATTTGTGTGTCTTGGGTAAATCGGGATTCACAGACTAGCGCCTGATTTCTGCCAGGAGAGATCAGAAAGCAGGCACCTGGCTGTGAGACCCCAAGTTGGCAAAGTGGGAAGAGAGGCTATAATGGAAGTGGTCTGCACTGCTGGGGTTTACTTTGTAAGCCTGCCTGTCTCTCGTGGTCTTACTGGATGCCTTGGAATGGAGCCAGCCTAAAGCTTTCTTGAAAACCAACTGGGGGCCTACCATGAAAATGAATCCTCAGGAGTATACCAAAAGAGGAAAAGAGATGAGGGTGACTCATCAGAGGTCAGCAGAGTATGCATCACCTGTATCAGTTAATGAGGCAGTATAGTGAACAGGGCTACCGCACTGCATAAATCTAGGGATGCCAAATACATCACAGGTCACAGATTTACTGGTACAAAACCTACATGGCCTTAACCATAAGCCTTCACATTAATGCCAAACACATTTCTCTGAAATATGTCCTGTCCTAATATAACATAAACAAACACATGACAAAGACATCCTTCTATGTAAATAGGTATATACCTAACCACTTCTTTATGAGTTGTCTAATGTTCTATGGTCTATATTTACCACAATAAATTTAATTATTCCCCCCTCATAATGGACATTTAGTTATTTCCAGTGCTTTTGGTGCTATAAACACTATTGCAAGAAGCATTGTCCATAATTCTGGATAGGTAAAAACAAACAAATAAACTTAAATGTAAAAGAAATATAGAAAGTATTAGAAAATATAAGATGATGCTTTTACATGTGGGGGTATGGATAATCTTTATAACATAAAACCATCCCTTGGATGGTTTAATTTTATAGAACTTCTGTATTGATAAACGTAATACAAAGTAAAAAGACACATAGACTTGAAGCTAATGTTTGCAATGCATATTACAAACTAATGGCCAAAAATATTTTATTTAAATAGCTTCTATGTACTGATTTCTAAAATGAATAATTCAATAGAAAAATGAGCAAAGAAGATGAATTGGTAATTCACAAAAGAATACATATAAATGGAATATAAGACGCTTGGTCTTACTAACGAGTAAGAAAATACAAGTAAAACAACAATAAAATATAACTTTTAACAACTTTTTAAAACTTGAAAGTATTGGTAACATTTATTGTCAATGAGAATTTGGAAAAATAACCACTCCTGTGCTTGCTGGAAGTGTGGGGCATTAGTACAATTTTTTCTGTAGGATAACTTAGCACTATCTATCAAGATATTATTTAACAACTCAGCAGTTTTAGTCCTGAGAATCCATCCTAAAGAAATACACTTACCTATGTATAGAAACACACGCACATAACTTACATGAACAGCATGATTCTTGGAGCATTATTTGTAGAAGCAAAAAAGAAAAGCAAATGGAAATGACCTGACTGGTAATTAAGAAGAAAATATTATGGAAAACTCTTAGTCATTCAAATGAATGGTGTATATCTAAGATCTAACTTGGACAAATGTCCACAATATATTTCTAAAGAAAAAAAAAAGTATAAAAATTTGTGTAGCTTCATTCCATTTATCTAAAAAATAATTTATTTTTATGTTTGCATAGCTGTAGGAAAACCCTAGAAGAGTATACTTTAAAGTTACTTCTGCAGGAGAGAGAGAGGATGTGGCTTGGAAGATAGAGAATAATTCTTTTATACTTCATACACTGTTTTTTTTTTTTTAATTTGTTACAGACGTATATAATTTTATGGTTTAAAAAATAAAGATGTAAAAAAGAGAAATTACGTGGTTTTGTGCCTGACTCTGGCACTCCTGAGCAGGATGAGTTTTCTCTGGGGTAAGCAGTGATGTCCTGATGGAGTCTGTGCCTTTTTGTTTCCCCAAATCAGAGAGAGATGCTGCTGCCTTTCATCCCCAGATGCTAAGAACAGAGGTTAAAAATTTAATTGGATCTGCTCACAGAAGAGTGGTTGTGAATTTTCTAAACAGCTCCATGAAGCCCAAATTCTGAAGAAAGTGTCATTGATTCTCTATTTGCCATGCTGACCAGTGGTTTAACAGAAGTCACCCAACCTTGCCCCTAACCAATCCCAAACTCTTTCCTCTCCTCTCTCCACCTCCTCCACAGTTCATTACTCTTTCTCCCATGACCTACTAAAAACAGACAAAGATGGAAAACGAATTAGTGCCAAAGTGTTAACTGGGGTAATGAGTTAGCAGATAATCTATTTACACTTTTACAGGGCCCTTTAAGGCCTTAGTGTAACTTGAAAGTGAGATGAAGGAGGAAATTTTCAAGATTTAAGCAGAAGAACCCTGAGGAAGATATGCAAGTTCTTTTAGGGTCCCTAAGGAAAAGCCCTGCACCTCCCAGTCATACTTTACTACCTAAATCAAGGATTGGCAAATTTTTTGTACAGGGCCAGAAATGAAATATTTTAGGTATTGCGGGCCAAGTAGCCTTTGTTTCAAATACTCAACTCTGATGTTATAGCCTAAAAGTAGCCATGGGCAAAATGCAATTGGATGAGCAAATAAGTGAATGAGTGCACTGATGTCCTGATAAAATGCTGTTTACAAAAACAGGTGGCAGTCCAAAGTTTGCTATCACTGGCTCTACCTTTGAATCTGTTCTTCTTTCCTTTTCCCACTACTTTTAGGGAAACACGGCTCTGTTTTTCAGTTCAAACACTGCAAGGAGTCCTTGAAATTCTGCCAAGGGGAATCATCACTGATTGACATTATTGACTTCGGTGAGTCTAGTACTTGCAGTTAGATGGGACCTATTGTGATATCTAGATACCTTATGTCCATGTTATGCTTTCTTATTTCTGAAGGACAATCACACATATTGTTTTAGACTTAAGTCCTCATTCCTGGTCCTATCACTTGGGGAAAATATCCCAGCTTAGTGGTTAAAAAAAGATCAGGGGCTCTGAAGTTATACTAGTAAGTGTTGTCTTAGTCAGGCTAGCTATGCTGCAGTAACAAACTGACCTTCAAATTTAGATAGATAGATAGATAGATAGATAGATAGATAGATAGATAGATAGACAGATAGATAGATAGATAGATACATAGTTTACTTCTTGCTTATGCTATGCATCAGGGTAGGTGGCTCTGCTCCACTGGGGTCCCTGAGTGTGTGGATTCACAATCAATGGTCACGGGGCACTGACAACCTTCACGAACTTCTACATCAGCTCCCTTTGCAGTTCCACTCCAGTAACTTCCAGGTTTTCCTGAAAGATCTACTCAGTTCACTCACACTGGGGCTGGTTAGTGACCTGTTATGGGCTGAATAGTGTCCCCTCAAATTTGATACATTTAAGTTCTAATCTCTACTAATACCTCAGAATATGACCACCTTTGGAGATAGGGCCTTTAAAGAGATAATTAAGGTAAAATGAGGTCGTATGAGCGGGCTCTAATCCAATATGACTAGCATCCTAATAAGAATATTAGGACACAGACACACAGAGGGAAAGACATGTGAAGACGCCAGAGGAAGATGGCCATCGACAAGCCCAAGTGAGTCCTTAGAAAAACACACCTCGCTGACACCTTGATCTTGGATTTCTAGCCCCCAGAATTGTGAGGAAACAAATTTCTATTGTTTAAGCCAGGCTAGTCTGTGGGTCTTTGTTATGGTAACCCTAGCAAACTAATACGTGACCTTTCTCTGATCCTTAAAGTTTTATTTGTGGACCTTTACTTCTCCAGATCATCCCACACCTGAGTAAGGTCTAATTGTTGTAACAAATTTCTTATTCCATAATACTCATGGTGGTTCTGCTTTTCTGATTGAACCCAGATTGATACATGCAGTGATTAAGAACATGGACTCTAGATGTTAGTAAAATCTTTAATGTTTCTTTCAGTGTGATCTTGGGGCTATAATTTAATTTCTCTGTATCTGAATCACCTTATCTAGAAAATGGCATGATAACAGTATCCTCCCCTTCGCAGAGTTGCATAAATGAGCAAATAAATAAAAGATTTAGTACAAGCCTATCAATCCGAAACGATATTCAATAATTGTTGGTTAATATTATGGTTTTGATTATTTGCTGTGTATACAAGAACTAAACACTGACTCACAAGTTTCTCTTTCCCTGCCCTGGTTTGTCGTATATGTTTAGCTTCTCTCCTAATATGTAACAACTTGAAAAATGGCATCATAATTTATTCTGCTTTCTTCCACCTGAAACTCTCATCCTCACATAGCATGAGGCCCATGATGATCTCATATGGGATGCTGGTCAAATGAGAATTAGGGTTCCATTTGGTCCAAGGATGGACTAAGGTCTGTGAGAGTCAGCCTCAAAGATGGCTCCCATGAATCTTGCCTTTCGGTGTTCACGTGCTTGTGTAGTCCCCTCCAACATTAAGTATGGCTGATCTGAGTAACCTATAAGACACTGGGAAAACAAGGCAAGGTCATAAGAGTAAATGAGGCTTCTGCCATGTTCTCTTGGATCACTCATTTTAGGGGAAGCCAGGCCCCATAACAGGAGAAAATTCAGACAGCCTTATGAAGAGGTCCACATGGTGAGGTACTGAGGCCTCTTCCCAACAACACTAACTTGCCAGACATGTGAGTTAGCTATCTTGGAAGCAGATTCTCCAGCCCCCATCAAGCCTTCAAAAGAGTTCAGTCCCAGTGGAAATCTTGATTGTAATATTTCGTGAAACTCCAAAGGAGACCATTCAGATAAGTTATTTCCAAGTTCGTGACCCACAGAAATTGTCTGAGGTCATAAACTATTTATTGTAAATTGTTATACAGAAAAAGAGAAGTAACACACCATCTGAAAGAATAGTAGCCTCAAGGTCAACCAACTACTTGGCAATGCAGCCAAGAACCGACCTACAAATCCAGACTCTGGTTTTGGGATCTCTTTGCTGATACCTTGTTATGTCCCTCGCAGAGCTCACCAAGACTTTATATATGGTATGTACGGGTCTCCTAAAATCTCAGGGAGACAAAGCTCCTGGGCCATGAATGTTACTTCCCTAGGTACACCTCAACTTGGATAATGCAAGCTCTCCAGCTTCAACAGCCAGGGTGCAGCTTTCCCCAGACATTTGAGGGCACCTAACTAGTCATAGGCTTGTGATGCTAACATGTCCCCAAGTAACTTCAACTGAAATGCCCACAATTCCTTTTCCTTCATTGCACTCGTATTTCCCTCCTGGCTTACTCATTGCTCTGCCTGGGGTAGGCGGAAAGGGAACTGCTTTAAGAACAATTTCACACTTCTTGTTCTGCTGTTCAGTGGAGGATTTATCAAAGGAAATAATTAGCTCAGAGATTATAGATATTATTTTGAGAACCAGTTGCTTAGGTTTTAGAGTTACCTATATTCTCTTTGGTTACCACTTCATCTGGCTTAGATTTCTTGCCAATGTAGTTTTTACTTGCTTATGAGAGAAACAATTCCATTTTGCTTGTATAATAAGCCAGTTTCTTTCTATTAGTAAACTTCCTTGACCACAAAATTTCTAATTAATTAAGACATGTTCTCGCAGCATGTTTTCTCAAGTCCTATACAGCGGTCCCCAACCTTTTTGGAACTGGGGACCGGTGCTCCTATGAGAATCTAATGCCTGATGATCTGAGGTGGAGCTGAGGCGGTGATGCTAGTGCTAGGGAACGACTGCAAATACAGACGAAGCTTCGCTCACTTGTCCACTGCTCACCTCCTGCTGCGCAACCTGGTTCCTGTCTGTGGCCCAGAGGTGGGGGACCCCTGCTATATATAGTATATAGTACAGGAGAATGGGGACCTTTTTAGATTTCTATCTCCTTAATTACTATAGTATATAGTACAGGAGAATGGGGACCTTTTTAGATTTCAATCTCCTTTTTAGATTTCTATCTCCTTAATTTCTATCAACATAACTTAGTTGTTTTCTTTCTAATTATAAATATAGTTAGTTGACATACAACTATTTCATAAATGCATAATACCTAAAATGAAAACTCCCCAATTCAAACCCTAGAGATTATCACTGTAAATCAGCCAGAACAAACACGTTCAACTTTTTCTACACATATGCTAAAATATTTTGTTTTCATTTTTTTGAAAAACATCTTTTTCTTTAAAAAACAAAATTTCTGTTCATATTATACATACTGCTCTCCCATCAGTGTTTTTTCTTTTTTTCTCTTAGCAATAAATATCTCTTGGACTATTACATTTTAGAAAGATGTTTCTACATTAGTATGTATAGATTATTCTTCTTTTGAACAATTACTGATATACTATAAATGATCAATTGGTCTCATATTCAAGGACATTTGGGTTGCTTCTTTTCTATTTTTCAGAAACAATCTCTGTGGCAATGTCCATTCTTGTATTTGTTTTGCACATTCTTTGGAGTGTTTCTGGAGGATAAATTCCTCTAAAAGGGAATTCTAAGACAGGATTTTCTAGCTATACCAGTTTATGGTCCCAACACTGTCTGAAGCTGCCTATTTCTTTATACCTCGCTGATATTGGGTATTATCTTTTCTTCTTTCAACTTTGTGTTATGTCTAACTCTTATTATAATTAACATTGCTGAGAATAACAATAGATTATTTTCCTCCTTTACATGTGTATTGAAAAAGAAATTCCCTAAGTGGTAAGTAGGAGATTAAGTTTGCTCAAGAGTAATCAGCATTTATATAGCACTTCATTCTCAGAGCCAATTCGTGTTTACACACACAAACAGAAATTTGACATCAGGGAGAATTCTGCATGCCCTTCCTGAAAGCTTGTGTTCTGTTGTTCTTGGCCGAGCCTGGTGATCTAAAACTAGGTAGGTCTCTTTAAAATAGATTAAATTTTTGGTGTTTAAGAATCATTTGCTTGGACTTAGGGAAAAAATGGAGATCTACTCCTCCTATTTCCCACTTTTATTAAAGAGACCATGGGTGGGATTTTTTCGTGTCTTCCGGACTTGCAGTATGAAAAGCTGAGGTACTCATCCTCCTAAATTTGGCACACAAACATTATTACTCCATTTAGCGCCACCTTTTTGTTTCATTCAGTGACTTCCTTCATTCTCAGTACCATCTTCAACTCCCCTTCCCACTATAAGCAACCATTTCAATGTATTGTATATATTTTCCAGAACTTTAAGGTATCTTTGGAAACTATGTAGTGTTTCCTGTGCAGGTATCTATTTAAGCTACAGATATTAAAAATATATTTAATATATAATACATACATTAATAAGAATAAGCATGTTAAATTGTGGCACAGATTTTTCTGTTTCTTACTTTATCTCTCAGCACTCTGTTTTTAAAATCTACACAAATTGCTGGGGCTGCATCCATGGAATTTGTGGCTTCTTGCTGGAGGTCTGTATGGCCTCACATACTTTACCAGTTTTCTTCTGCATTCCTCAGTGCCAGACAGGCAGGTATGTCCAACTCCACCTCCTGCTACTAAAATGTGGCTGCGATGAATAAGGATATAGAAGTCGTCGGTGAAAATTTCTCTGGTTTTATGACCAGGAGTTTATTAGGGTTGGGTAGCTGTTCCGTATTTGTGTTTTTAAACTTCTCATCATGACAGTTTACAAAAATACTCAAAAGTACAGAAAATACTATAATGAACCTCTCCATATGGCAGGCCAGACTTGAATTACCAATATTTTGCTATACTTTAGCCTTTTTTTTTTTTGTATAATTTTAAAGAAAGTCTTTGACATTATGCCATTTTACCCTAAATATTTCCATATACTACTATAGAGAAGGAAAAATAATTTTCCTTCTACCCTTCTAGGTTCTTGGCTGAGATCTCCTTGAAATGAAAAGACAGATAAACAGGAGAAAAAGCAAACATGATTTGGTATGTACAGGAGACCCATGAAATATGAGACTCAAAAAAAAAAAAAAAATGACCAGAGCAGGAAGCTTTTTATAACTTTTCAGACAAAGAAACAATGTATTTGTGAAGAGTTGACCAGACAAAGGGGATTTGACTTTGGGTAATAAATCAGTGAACAAGTAACAGGGATTTTTATACAACCTCCTCTGACATAAATTCTCTGTATCTGGTAATTAGGATGCCTTCTGTCTTCCTGGTACAGGGAGGGGTCCGTTTCACACGAGAGATTTATCTCCCGCTTTCAGGGACGCAAAGGAGGGTCAGTGTCTTTCTTGCACTGGCTGCTTCTCAGGTATCTTTAATTCATAATAATTAATTTGCTAAAGTGACACATTTTGGGGTGGTATATTATGCTCCCCTTCACTTCCCTAATACATAAGGACATTTTTTACATAACCCCAATATAAATATTAAAACAAAATTAACAATATTTCCTTAATAACATCTTTTTTAAAAGATTTTTTAGCTCTATTGAGGAATGACAAAAGTTACACATATTTAAAGTGTAAATTATTTTTATACATATACATTGTGAAATAATTACCAAATAAAATTAATTTTCTTTTTGTGGAGCCACCATGTACATAAAATTTAATAAAATTTGCATGCCCTTTTTCCTGTTAATCTATGTTTTGTAAGTTTAATTCATAAGCACCAGTCATTTTACCTAAGAGAGTAGAGGAAGGTTTTTTCCTCCTCTACAATGCCTACACTATAACTGAATGTCAGCAATGTACTAGCAGGTACGCGGGATATAGGATGAATCAGGTTATATTTCCTTCCTTTCAAGAAAAAAAAAATCTGTGGAATACAGGATTGCTGGACTGAGTCTTGAAAGGCGATTGAGAATTCAGCGGAAAGAAAATGGGAGCTGAGGTAGAGGGCCGTCCCATGCCAAAGACCCTGCTTATGCAAAGACTGAGATAAGAAAGAGGTATGAATATTATATGAGCTAATCCAGGCATATCTCATTTTATTACACTTCATTTTATTGCACTTCACAAATATCGTGTTTTTACAAATTAAAGGTAAGATCATCCACCAATAAAAAGATTACGACTCACTTTACTATGATACTTGCTTTATTGTGGTGGTCTAGAAATGAACGTGCAACATTTCCAAGGTATGCTTGTAGCAGCTAGCATGTGGCATTCTCTGGCAACAAACAAAATTGATGCTATAAGTATTCTTTCTAAAAACTCAGGAAGTGGTCTGTGGACCACTATGGTATCACCTGGGAGCTACCCAGGAAGGAATGCAGCATCGCAGGCCCCTACATTGATGTGCTGTGTCAGAATCCACATTTTAACTAGATCCCCAGGTGACCTATATGCACACTAAGGTTTAAGAAGCACTGGCTAGAGCTAAGGGATGGGAATGGTTTCACTGACAGATGAAAGGGAGATTCCAGAAAGCAAAGAACTTTATGAAGAGTCTCTAAAATGCAATGGTAGCAGCTACAGTCAGGTAAGGGTAGGTCATTTGCAAACAGTATATTCTGGATTCCTTAGATAATTAGGAAAATAAGGGGCATATAGAAGAACACATGAACTATCTCTACTCCTCCTACTACTACTACTACTACTACTACTACTACTACTACTACTACTACACACACACACACGCACCCCATCCACTATTCACACCAACTAGTAATGACTGTTAATATTTTTTATTATTTGTTTTTCAATCTTCTTGCTTTAATTTTTGTCACATAGTTGAGATTATACCGCATATAGTTTTGCTTCTTACCTTTTCGACTTCATGTTTTCAGCTTAACATTTGAGAAGTGTGTAATGAGAAAAACTTTATAATTCGAAAATTATGATTTTTTTTTTTCAAACAAACTCAAGTTCATAAAACAATATAACCATCCATGAACCTACTGCCAGAATTTAAGAGACATGAATATTTTGCTGCACGGTAAGTCCTTACTTAATATCATCCATAGGTTCTGCTACTTTAAGCAGAACATATAACAAAAACAATTTTACCCTAGGCTCATCAGTATAAACAAGAGTTAAGTTCCTATGGTATCTCATCAACATTATAACAAAATGACATTGAACGAAATGATATTTGAGGACCTGCTATATTTGCTTTGTATTACTCTGGGGGAAAAAAACCCAAACGCAGTTAATATCTCTCCCCTGCAAAACCCCACCACACCCATCCCTATCCAGAGGTCAACATCATCCTGAGACTGGTATGTTTCATTCTCAGGCCTATTTTTAACTTCTGTTGATAAAGTATACCAATGTTTCTTAGGATTTTAAATTTTATACAAATGGTATTATGTTCTATATATCCTTTTACAACTTGCTTTTTATCATTCAATATTAGGGCACCCTGAAGATATATTTTTTTAATTTGATTGTACAAATGGAAAGCAGGTACCCATTGTTCTGTTAGAAAATGTTTTAGCTTTGTAAAGTCCCAGAACTAAGAGCTCATAGCAGATGGAGGTAAATGGTACCTTACTATCCTGTGTCTATTGGTACCTTACTATCCTGTGTCTATTTGAATACATTAATTGACAGGGCACTGAAAGAGAAATCTGGGAGAAATGTAAGCAAGCTCAAGACTCCTTTCTCTTAAGTTTCAAGTTGTATAGACAGATTCAGTGGCCCATAATGGCCCTGGCAGAGGCCAGGTGACAGGAAAAATCAGCAGAGAACTCTGAGGGGAGTTCTAAATTGATATTCAGACTCCAAAGCAAGCCTCTTTTTTTTTGGTGGGGGGGGGGGTATAGACTAGCAGATAGCTGGTTATGGACACTGTACGTGAGGATACAGGACCCAAATTTCACCCAACCTAGCTGCCCTGGCTCTTGGGCAGTACATGGAGGAAGGATCAAAATGAGTGTGAGGGGAGGTGGCAAGAACTAGTCCTGCGAACAAACTTCATCATGATTACACTGTACAGTGGTGAGTCTGTAATGTAAAGATCTTGTCTTCTACGTCCAGATGCACAATGTATGACATGGCAACAGAGAACATTAAAAAGCAGCTGAGAAAGTGTTATAGACACATGTGCTGGACTTTCTGCTTTTCCTCTGCAAGGCGGTGCCACTGAGCTTTTGGTGACCTTGGATTTGCCTTGGGAATGGGAATGGGAGCTAAGAGAGTGAAGGATGGAATTTTATTAATCTATGCCAATAGATTAGAATATTAAGTGGAACATGACCCATCTACACATTCTCCAAAAATCATGTACAAGAATGATCATAGCGGCACTATTTCAGTCATCCAAAACTGAAAACTACTTCAATGCCCTTCAAGAGTGGAATACATAAATGGTGAAAATTTATGATAAAATTCTCTACAACAATGGGAATGAGCAATCTACAACTATATGAACAATATAGATGAACCTTACAAATATAATGGCGATTGAAAGAAAGAGACCATATTCAAGGGAACACATATTGTAAGATCCAATTTCTCTGAAGTTCATAAACAAACAATAATAATCTGTGCTGTTATAAGTTGAATCTGGTTGCTCTTGGCATGAAGTAATGAGTAGAAAGGAACCAAGAAGAACTTCTGGGCTCTGGTAATGTTTGTTTCTTGATTTGGGTGCTGGTTAAACAAGTACATTGAGTTTTTGAAAATTTATCGAGATTTATACTTACATACAATTTTCTGTATGTATATCATAATTTCAAAAAAAGTTTTTTAAAAAAAGGATTTTATTTTGTATTTCAAGTTTGTAAAGTGCAGCTTACACATGAATGACTATCAAAGCCTTAAGTTTATCAATCACATCCTATGGCCTCTGGTTGAAAATGAAGACACTTTAATTCTTGTTACAGCTCTCTCTCTCATAATTTAAACATCTTCTAAACATTCTCTCAAAGACAATATTGCAACCTGACTCCTTCTCCACACCTCCTGCTGCAGACTTCTTTGCAGTTTTATAAGAAAACAGTAGAAGAAATCTGTTGAGAAATGAGCAACTGTGTCTGGGAAGGAAGGAGTTCTCAGTCCCCAGGACATGGCTCTGGGGTGTAACTTGATGAATCAAAGAGCAGATGGTGCCCACCGTGCACACATTTCCTGGGAGAGATGACGTCCAACTTTGGACTGTCACATCTATATTTAGCAGCCTGAGCTTTGCTCCATTCAAGTCTTGGTGAGCATTTTAAAAAGTCTCTTGCCACTGCTCGACTGAGAGAACTTGTCAAACCAAGACTCCTCCCATCGGCATAAGGCCTTGCTTTCCACTGGACACTGTATATTTCTGTTCCATGCTTTCAATTTTCTCGGCATTTTACCCAGGCTCTCGCTTCTCATGTCCCTCCTTATGTGGTTTTCAGGCAGTCTTTTTAGATCTTGATTCTGTTCCAAATACTTGCCTCTGTCATGCTGACAACTTCGAATTTGCCTATTAGATTCCTGTTGGCTAAACCTTCTTGTCAATCCCTCACTAAAAGATTTTAAAATAACTTAAAAGGATTTCTTTGAATGCATAGGGAAATAATTCTCTCCTCAATGAAACATGCGTCTGATGGCAATGCCCGGTGCCTAGTCCAGGTGATTTGTAGACTTTGAAACTTTCTAAATGTAATGTATACTAAGATACAAAGACTACTACACAAAATTGATTCATCTAAGCCCTAGTAATTCCCTTTGTTCTTTGTATGACATCTGCATTATTACATTGTTTCCACATAGTGCCCTACATGTAATATATTCTCAATATATGACAAGAAAGGAAAGAGAAAGAATGGAAGAAGACTATGAGACGAAGTATTTAATCACAACCCAGAATTCTTTTGGTGTTTCTTCACATTTCCTAATCAACTTGTTTGGCAAGATACTCTGTAAAATAACTATTCTAAGGTTCAAAAAAAGTGGAAAACCCTAAACACTATATAGCCTCTTCTTGGATTTTTGTAATGCACAAAAAAATAGTAAAGGTGCTGGGAAGTCCAGCATGAGAGAAACACATTTGATTTTGTTTTTTTCCCAGAGTATTCCATGAAATTCCCTTAGTATATTAGACCTTTAAGTATCATCTAGTCACAACCTATAAGACCAGTGTTCTTCAGAGCATATGCAGCTTTGGCAAATGCAGCTTTTACTCAACCAGATATAATTCAGAGAATGCCAATATGTATAGTTCCCACACAAAGAGCTTCTGAAATCATAGCTATGAACTACACAAATGCCTCTGAGATTGCACCCGGGAACATCCTGATTAAAATGCTTGCTCGTGTAAAGCCAAGAGCATATGACTCCATTATACTACACATACTGTGCATTCTAAACATACTCTGAGCCTGTGTTGGGAGGATACCATTGTCGGTGGTTTACAGCTAAAGTTACACTAGGTAGTATGGCCATAATACTTGGGTCTACAATGGTCTACTCTGGAGGTCATTACAAATAAGTCATATGGTTGAAAGACATATTTTTTGTGGGTCATCTGATCCTGGCATTCTGTGTCATTAATTTAACACAGCAAAACAGGGCATTAATTACTCTCTACAAATTCAACTGAAGACAGTCATGTTTAATAAAGGGGAAAGCAAGTTTGTAGTTACCAAATAATCAGCCAATAATAAAAGTAATCTGAACGTGTCCTATATGAAAATGAATGTAAAGTTGAGCCGGTTGTGAAATCTCCCATACTAATAAGAGGGAGGATATGACCTCTCATGCAGTTTTTGTTGTTGTCGTTGTTCATTTATTTGTTTTTGTCACCAGATGGATACTCTATCAATAACTTCAGTGTAGGGATGCACTGACATCTAGTGGACAACCAAGTGTTTGATATTTTGGTCACAAATTACACTGTAGGAATTAGTAGATTACATAATAATAGTATTTGAGAAAACTAGATTCAAATAAAATTTAAAGTATAAATGTATAATTTTGTTTTCTCATGGCTAAACCCAATTAGTTACATTCATATTTAACAGTGTATTCTGAAGGCTTCTTCCTATTAAAAATACTATACCATTATCTTGTGAAATACAGGTGCATAATTGGATGCCTACTAGAATTAACAAGTTTATATGCAGGTAAAGGCTGGTAACAGAATGACAAAATGGTATCAAATGTTTTTCATTTTATATGTTTTTGGAAAAAAAAAATATTTTGTCTAACTATCACACACATGAATTAGTAACTTCCAGTCACCTGACAGTAAAGAATTTGAGAGTTTTAGAAGTTTGGTCAAAAATTTGTAAAGCTGAGTACAGTTGTCACAGATGCTATTCTGACTGGAGAAAGAAGGGCATTTTAAATCCAAAGAAAAGGTTTGTGTGTGTAGTTTCCTTTGCATTACTGATCAAGGGAATCTGTGAAACAGATCTTATTAATCTAGTTTATTAAATGATATGTCGTAGGAAATAATTAGTGTTAAGATCTGAGGAGACAGACAGACAACATCTATCTCTTTGACTTAGAGTGGAAACCAACTGAGAAACAGGCTAAAGGAGTAAATCAAGCAAAGATTTAAAAATACAACTTTTATGCTTGGTACAGCCGATTGGAAAATGCTGTTCTACCCATGGCCAAAACAGATCTTTCTAAATGCCTTTTCCTCCCTGATTAAATTTATGCTCATATAATTACAGTGCTTCTGTCCAGTTCTTTATAGTTCTTACTTTTTCCAGAACTGTATGGATTACTTATAATTTCTTATTTTTGTCCTTCCCTAATACATAATGTTAAGAAAAAATTATCCCAAACTCAGAAATAAGGTAAAAGGGAAGTGGAATATCTTTTCAATGTCGTATTTGAATTTTGCTTAATTACTCAACACAAAAGATTATTTAATTTTCTAGGAGAATGCACTTGTATTTGACTTACAACTTATTTAAATAGAGCTTAACCACTGTAAAGTTACATGTTAATTTGCAGATTACTGTATCGAGAGATTAAAATATACAAATAGACAGTGGCCAGACTATATATAAAAATATAGAACTCTGACCCATAATCTGCATGAGCTAGTCCAGGAAACCAACTCATTATCTATAGTAACCAGCCCAGGAAGCCACCATCTATAAGTCAGACTTGTAGGAAGTCAGACTGCTATCTCTAATAATAAACCAGCAAGCCAAAAAGCTCCGTAAATAATCAGCTCAAAATGGCTAGGGATAGATGAATAACTAACAGCTTCCTTAATTTGTATGCCTTCTTCCAACTTTGAACTGGCTAGAGAAAGCCAAATATACATCCCCAACCAATCATATACAATGCCCTGCCTCTCGTTAGCCGAATTATAGCTTCCCCATACCAAGAACTTCCAACTAGGGCATAGCTTAAGTCTACCTTTGTTTCCAATAGAACACTTCCCTACTCTTCTACCTACCTTTAAGTCTGATACCCTTGCTGCAGCAAACTCTGAACAATAACCTTTTGTTGATAATTACCAGGATAGCAGTCCTCCTACGGTAGGAAGTAAAGTCATATGTCAAAGATTGTGGATGCATAAACTTTCAACAGGAGGAGAGTACTGTAATCTAATTAACACAAATACAAAACTGCAGAGGAAGAAAGAGAACATTGACCAATTTTCATAAGTGTTGACATCTAGTTACAGACCAAATATGGAAGATGGCAGGTGGGGATAGCAATTGTTTCCCAGAGTGAAAGGCACTGAGCTGATGTAATCACAGATCTTAAAGATCTTTGGAGCTATTTGGCAGAGCAAAATCACAATTTCAGAATTGATTTGCAGGTAGCATGAATCAACCTTAAGCCCATGTCAGCCTCCATAATGCGAATCTCAGGATGTGTCAGAATAATTAGGCGTTTGTCCTGTTATTGTGCTCCATTTCCCAGAAGCACTGATGGACCTGAGAGCAAGCCATGACCTGCAAACAAAGCCTGAGTCCTTGGGATTAGGGACAGGAATATTCTGAATATTCTACATAAATGCACTAAATAAAATTTCTGAAAATCTTACTATGCAACCAAACTCAAGTGATGTTCATAAAACTGGCAAAATTAAAGCTGAAGTCTAACATCACTGACATGCCTATTTATATACGTCCCACAGTTGCCAAGAATTATTATCTATTAAAATGTCAATAGCTCAGTAATTGTGACAGATTACTTATTAGAACTAAATTTCATGTTTATATGAATAAATTAGATTAAACTTTGAAAATATTCTCATAGAACTGATAAAATCCGTATTTCAGCTAACAGTCTATGATTGCCACCTCTTCCCACGCAGCTTACCCAAATATCAGTGTCCAGTTACATAGCCAACTGCTGAAGAACTTCAGCTACATAGTTCACTCATTTCAGTGCTACATTGCATTCCACTGTCTGTGTATTCCAATACTTTAAAAAAGTATTGTTATGTTAATAGTTTACGTTATTACTTCAGTTTGTCATCCCAAAATATTATTTTTTCTTACCTTGTCATCTATCGGTACGTCTATCTTAATGTCAGTCCCTAAGACGCATGCATCATGGTTGAAGTTTAACACCAATTAGCTGTAAATGTGTAGAGAGGACCTGCTGAAGTGATCTGCTGCCTCTCTACAACATTCCATTCATAACGGAGGCCAAGATTACTGCAGCAGTAAGATGTTCTAGTCTGGGCCAGGCTTGGTGGATCTGGACTACCTTGCTCCTGTACGCTAGTCCATTGATGGGTGCCTGACTGGTCTAGGGTGGTCTTACTTACATTTCTAGAGGTAAGGTGGCTATTGGCTGGGGCAATGAGCAGCTGGGCATATGTCTCTCATCTTCCAACAGGCTCCAAAGGCAGGATACTAAAATAAAACAGAAGTTCCCAAGGCCTTTTAAGTATAGGTATGGGCTCTGAACTGGCACACCATCATTTCTTCCATATTTCATTGGCCAAAGTAAAATATACAGCTAGCTCATACTCAAGGGAGATATTCTGGTTATATATTTCTATATAATAAACCACCTTAAAATTTAGTAGCATAAAATAACAATCATTTATTTTGCTTACAAAACTACCATTTGGTCAGGGTTTGGTGGGGACAATTCGTCTCTGCTCCACTAGATGTCACTTGGGCAGGCTGACTAGGGCTGGAGGATCTGCTTCTAAAATGGCTCAGTCATATGGCCCGCAAATTCCTCTCCCTGTGATACTCTCGGGTAGCAGATTAGTTTCCTTGCATCATGGTGGTTGGGTCCCAATAGCAAGCACCTCAAGAGAAGGAAGTGGCAGCTGCTGGTTTCTTAAGGCTTGGCCCAGAAACTGCCACGGCATCACTTTTACCATATTCCTTTTGATAAGCAGTTATGGCCCAGATTTAAGGGGCCATTAGCTGAAATATTCCTTCCACTCTCGGTGGAAAGAATGTTAAAGAATTTGGGGGCTATATTTTAAGACTGCCATAAGCAGACTCTAGACTCCACTCCTGATGGGGTTGGGGGGGAGTTAGGGGTGCTGATAACGTCTCCTTGTAAAGGATATTGAAGTGGTAAAGAGTTGCAGCCATTTGCACAATCAATCACAGTGCGAGGAGGGAGGGGGTGAATTTCTGGTTCAATATTTTTTCTGCTCCTTTTAACTAAGCTATTATTTATTTGTCTCAGCCTTATGTCAGCTATAACTTATCAAAAGGTAAATTTAGAAATGATACTTAGAGGATTTTATATAGAAGTCTTTATAAGCGCCTCTCTTTTATTTTGAAATAAATGTTAGTACTTAAGCTCCCCTTGAAAGATGTGAAATCATGTTTTATTGATGGGATAACTATTATGCAACAACAGTGCAGGTAATCATCTTATTCCACTTGACAAGATGAACATAGCCATTTTTTGCAAAGAAGAGACAGTAAAGCACTCAATTACAGCTGTGTGTTCAATGTAAAAATCTCTCATTCATATGAACTGTAGAGTCATTGATTAGATTTGCAGCAAGAAACTTTATAATCTGTGGCCATCTTGAATTTTCTTTAGACTGTCTTCTCTGTGACAGATACATTACAACTGAAATGACCTAGAGGCCAGGCAAACAGAATTACCCCTTGACTTTCTCCAGTCCCATTTCTACTCACTCACACATGGCTCCACAGAACACAAACCTTCCTTTGGGAAAGAAATTCTAAAATACATTTATCGATTACATTCCCAAATCCCTATTTTCCTTTCCCAGGCAGCAATCTTATTTCAAAAAAAAGATAATAATAATAATAAAAAGATATGACTTCCTGGAAGTCCCAAAACTAAAATATCTAGCATACACCTAGTATAGTTTAATAAGACTGGCCCACATGCTCCAAGCAAACACCATCTCCTAGAGAGCACTGAAGTAGTAATATAGATTCATTGAACCATAGATTCAGACAGTCTGAGTCAGTCTCTATATTATGTGCTTTTCAAATGCTTTCACTTAGGACTGTATCTAGCAATAAGTAGTGGAAATATGAAAAGATATTGAATCTCACTATTAATGAGAGAAATACTAAAACAATAAGATCCACCTTTATGCCAGTAATATTGACAATAATAGAGAGATGGATAATATAAAATGCATAGAGATTATGAGAAAAGGGAATCCTCACAGACAGCAATAGAAAGACTAACTAGTTCAGACAATACGATGAACAATTTGCCATTACTGATTTTCAGGTGTGTACTTCAGAGAATATCTCATACAGGTCCACCAGGAGACATGGGTAAGGATGTTTATTTCAGCATTATTTGTGAAAGCAAGATTCACCTCTAGAAGAATGGATTAGTAAAATGCGAAAAATGCATGTGATGGAATGCTATGAAAACTATGTAATAGGGGCAATAAACCAGGTTTACCAAGTGCACATAAATAGTTCTAAAAAACATAACACTGAGTGGAAGAAAAAGAGAAAGAGAATTTCAGATATATATATATATACATGTAAATACATACACATATATAGATAGATATAGATATAGATATGTTACACTTATATTAATTTAAATAAATATACATGACACCATACATTTGCAAAGCTACAATAGTAAACATATGAAGAAGGACAGGAAGTTCATTTATTAAATACACTAGGGTGAGTGCCTAAGAGGTAAAATGGTATTGGAAGTGGGGATAAAAGGTATATAACAATGAAATAAAATAAAACAAAATAAGAGCTTTGCACAGAGTAGCCTGCCTTCAACTGAAGTGTATAATTAAACTTCTATCTGGGCAACTGAGTCACACACACACAAACACACGCACGCACACACACCTGTCATTTTAACTGATAAGCTATCAGAAGAGACAGTCAAAAGTTTTGCTGAAATCACAGAATAATATGGAATATCCTTGAGCTATCAAAACAGTAATCATATGCTTAATTATTGTTATTGATATGACTGACTTGTTATCAGTGATCAAGTTAACTTGACAGGACTTATACCGGTAATTACAAAATTCTTCTCTAAATTCTTACAGACTGAACACTTCTTTGTTATCATCTAGAATTGTTTCAGATTTTTTATACCAAGCTTTAGGTATGTAATTCCTAGTATCTCCCTTTTGAAAATCAGATCATATTTTTCCTGGTTGTACACTTCTTCTGCCTCTCCCATTCTCTAAATCTTTTCAAAAATAAGGACAATAATAATATTAAAATAATAAACATAAGACAAAACCTGCAAGTTTCTTCAAAGCTCTAGGACATACTCTTCTGAGCTTATTTGGGTAAATGCATTTAAAGTAGCTTTGTGATTTTTTGCTAGCTTATTAATATTTGATGCATTTTCATATTAAGGCATTGATTATTCACTTAAGGCCACAGCCTTTGTAAAGGGCTTCAGTGATTTAGAACAATATGTAAAAATATAAACATAATCTAAAGACAGAATTGGCAGCAAAATATGAAACTTCTGATTCGATAGTCAGCTGACTATATTTAAAAAGGATTTACATCATGATGTAGTGAATATAAATCAGAGATGCAAATATTAGTCCACAATTGTCCACTAATGAGCTTCATCTGTATAATGGCACACTGTCAGAATCAAATAAGATAATGGATGTGAAATATTTCTGTAAACTGCAGAGTAAAAAGAAAAATGGATATTTTAATTTTTATTTCTAAAATCATGTCCGAAAAACTGGAAGGGTGTTTTAGCTAAAAGGTTTTTAGTTACATATTAGAAGCAACTGGCCTAAGCAATAAAAGGAATTTATTAGCTCGTTGTCTACAAAAGCAAAACAGGAGACTGGATGTATAGGCTCAAATCGTGCAGGCGGGGCCCACTTTCTCTCCCTGTTTTTCAGTTCCATTCCTCAGCGGGTCCTCCACCTTCATGGTCACAAACTGACTGCCAACAGAATCTAGGGCTATACACTTCCTGGTACAAATCTGGAACAAGTTAGGTCTGCAATCCTGAGAGTTTAAATAAAAATTCTGAAAGTGTCTCTGGCTTTAATTAGCCTGACTTGGGACATATGCCCACTCACTAACTATCACTGTGGCCAGGAGCATGGGACATACTGATGGGTTTAAGCTAATTAGGAATCATGGCCAAAGTGGTTGCTTTGCACAACTCCAGGGGGCAGTATTCATATATCTCTGAGAAATGGATGCTGGAGAGTCAATCAATACAAATAGACTACTGTGGATCTCTGAGACAAAAGTCAATGTTTATAGTGAAACTCCTTTGAACTGGGGATCAGATAGCCAGCCTCACTAATTGCGGCCAAATTATTAGGACAAATCCTAGATTTCACCCAGGAATAATGTTCCTCATCCCTGAGCACTCTCCTCCTCAAACTTCTCTGGACCACCCCACATTGGTTTCTGAACTCAGAGACTAAAAAGCCAACCACATCTATGATTTTCATTTCTCTAACTACCCACCACTTCATCAGCTTACTGTGGTGAGGCTTGTCCCAAATACTCTAGGGAAATTTTTCTAGCAAACATTGAGTGCCTTTCAGTCCTAAATTCACATGATCATTTACAGTCATGAGATTTTACTGACAGCTCCTTTCTTCTTCTTCTTCTTTTTTTTTTTTTTTTTTGTTTGTTTTTGTTTTTGGTTTTGGAGTCTGTGACCCAAAATTCATAATTTTTCTCTTTCCCTCTGGCGTACTTCAATTTCTTACTCATAGCTGATTCATCGATGTTGCCAATAAGTGCTGATGTGTTTCTGACTTCTCTTCATGCTCCTATTCTATTGTTATGCCAAATTCTCACGGACTTCAAGTACTACCTTTGTGTCAATGACTCCCACATATGCATCCTAAGTCAACATCCAGAGATCCTTCCAGCTCAAGCACTCAAAGCAAAGTTTATTATTATCATTATTCTATGTACCTCATAATAAAAAGAAAGAGAAGCTTGCTGCTATCTGGTAAATGGTACTAAACCATACAGCCACCTAAGACAACAACCTCAGCATTGTCCTCAACTCCTTCCTCTCCTTCACCTTCTATATCAATCAGTGACAGCTCTCTCTTTAACATACTTGCCCATGACCCCTGGTGTGTCGCCTAATATGTGCCCAAAGTATCATCCAGGATTAGTGCTCTCTTCCTGAGAACGGCCTTTCTCCTTGCATTTTGTGCATCATCTGCACACCTAATGCAAAGTTTCTGATGGTATCATTCCCCTACTTAAAACCCTTTCATGGTTCCCCATTACATAACAGATAAACTAAACTTTATCTAAAGGGGATGCTATATGACCAAGTGAACAGTATCTGCAACAACTTCATTTAAATTAGAGAATGAGATAAAGTGTTATAGCAGGTTTAAGCAAGATCCAGTTGCTCCCTAAACTTTGTATCTATAAGTCTATGACAGGTTATATCACTCTCTCATTTACTGCTCACAAAGCTTTAGGAAGTAGGTTCTCATATTATCCCCATTTTTTCAATAATGAAACTGAAGGATAGAGAGGTTAAGTAGCTTGCTGAAGATTACATAAATAGCAGAGCAGGCAAATAATAAACTACAGTAGCCTAACACAAGAGCACACTTTTTTAACCATCCACCCAAATGGATGCATTTCTCAATATGGGCTCAATTAACCTGTCGAGAGATAGGCCAATAATTATACTGGAATTGTACACACATATATTTTTTTTTTTTTTTTTTGCTAGGAAGACAATCCATAGCTTTTCTAAGAGTCTCTAAAGAATCCATCACACAAAATGGATAAAGAAAAAAAAACCTGCTATGTGACTGTAATTTCCAGGGGCTATAAAGTGACTTCAGAAATTTTTCTTGGGAGGCTTTGAAGGTTATAGGACTTTGGAGCATTTTATGTTACCATAATTTGCTCATTTAAAACCTATCACATTTACAAATTCTTCACTCTATTAAACTTCCTTCCAGCAGGGTGAGAACATGTTACTGGTAAAGCAAAAGTATGGTCTGTCCACAGAGCTGGGAGTGACAAGAGTTCCTTCGGCCCAAAGGTTAGGTCTGCAGGTGAACATACAAGTGTAGGACAGCAAGCTCACCTTCAATAAAGCAGCAAATAAAAAGATCAAGCTTGAACCATAGGAAGTCCTTCAAGTAATGCCATTGCTGAAGCCCAGTCACTCTCAGAGAAGCCTGAGTCACATTCAAATTCTCCCAGGTTCAAGTGCCTTCAATTGAGGTGGTCCTCTTCTCCAGGCCTGGATATTTGCAAAATACCCTGCTCGCCTTGATTAATGGCTCTTTCCATAAAGCCAGTCTTGGTGATGACATGATAAATCTCCTCTGTCCCTGTGTTTTATCAGTACAGCAAGACCATTAGCTTTTGGCTTGTATCCCAAAATTGCTCTGAAGATGTAGAAGAATTCTAATGAAATGTAAAGCATTCATCAAAAAGGAACACAATAGATTTTTCAAAGCTTATGCTCAGTATTTCCATTTAACAAACATTATACCCTTTTGGGAAACATAAGCATTTCCTATGCAAGGGGGAAAATTATTTTGAATTTGTCTTTATCTTTTCTGTATTTTCCAAATGTTAGGTTATGAACATGTACTATTAATTCATAAACATTTTTTTAAAATTTTAAGTCATGTACTCTTGTGGTTCCCAAAGATGTTTCATTACCATTATCAGCTGTGGAGAGGTGTCAAAATTCAGACCTACTGAATCTGAACCCCCAGTGTTCGTTTAGAAGCCAGGCAAGTGGTGTACCAAAGCTCAGAAGTTCAGAAATTAAGGCCTTTTGCTTATAATGGACACAGCTGATTGACCATCCAATACATTTTCTACCTTTCCCTTCTTAACAGTTCAAATTTTATTTGGGTAGTTATCTCTTTCCATGCTTCCTATATATTTTTTCAGAATAAGTTCAAGCCTTCTCTTACTCAAATAGTGGTCCCTGGTTGGTTTAAACAAAGCATGGGTTCAAGGGTAGTCATGTGGCTTACGAAGTCCAATGAAGGTTGCTCTCAGGCCCCATTAGAATGCTAAGATATAAGTCCTCTGCATCTTACCAGAGTTGAACAGGAACTCTATAACTGCAATGCCTATGACAACCATCTTGAAACTATGATGGGAACTAGACTTAGGCCAAAAATGATACAATGGGAGCCAGAATGGGGAGATGGAAAGAAATGTAGACCCTGGTGCTATGATAGAGCTTCTGGATCAACCAATCATGGAAACTTTATTGGCTCTGAATGCTGAGGTACATAAAACAATAAATCCTCTTCATTGAGAAGGCTGACTAAAATTAGATTTCCTATTCATTGCAACATGGTATCCTAACTGGCACACAATTCCTTACAGTCCTTGATTTCACCTGTACACCTCCTCACTAAAACTTTCTCTGATTTTCTCCAAGTTGGTGCTGCACCTTCCACGTAGAAGATGGACAATAGAGGAGAGAAGGCAGAGAAGGGCTACATGCCGCTTAAAGCCCAGGAATTGTACCAATGATACTGCCTAATCAAGGCTTTACACTCTGACCAGTCATATCTATAACTTCTCTTTTGCAGAGAAGCCAATAAGCAGGATGAACAGAAGGTAGATGCTCTTTCTCGCAGTATACTCCCAAATTAGAATTAGGGAAGAAGTGCTTTTTCCTTTTAAATTAGTTTCAAGTATACAGTACATTGGTTAGACATCTATATAGTTCATAAAAAAATCCCCCCAATTGCTTCCTCCCTCCCTATGCCATGCTCCCCATCCCTATGATCATCCTTCAGCTACCAATTTGTACTTCTTTAACCCCACACCCCATTCTCCTATCCCCTCTCCTTCCCCTATGTCCGTCACCAAATCGTCCACTATAATTGTGAGTCTGTTTTTGATTGGAAGTATTTTTTAAAAGCACCTAGGACTCTGCATCATACATGTTCATGTAATATATGTTGTACAAATCTATTGGCCCCTAATTTAAGTGTGAGGTCTATGACAGCAGAAACAATGTCCCGTCCATTGTATGTATTGCTATACTATAAGGACTATACTACATTATACTACACTATACTATAAGGCCTACTATACCATAAGGGCTCAATGAACTTTTTTTTTTAATGAGAGTGAATGAAGGAATGAATAAATAAATTATAGCCTTTACACTTAATCAAAGAATACCAAATGTTGGTGAGGTTGTGAGACAAACAGAACTCTGATCATTGTTGGTGGGAGCGTCGATTGGCACAGTCACTCTGAAAATCTATTTGGCAGTTCTTCCTAAAACTAAACATTTTAATTAAAGCTCAGCAATCTCACCCCTAAGTCTATACTTATATACCCTGGATTAATGTATATGTCCACCAAAAGACTTGTACAAGAATGTTTATTAAAGCTTTATTCAAGAAAGATAAAAATTAGAAATAACCCAATTACCCATCAACAATAAAGTGAAAAATAATATATGAGTAGCAGAACACTACTCAGCAATAAAAGAACAAACTGTTGCGACCCAGGATCACATAGATCAATCTTATAAATTCAATAAAGAATAAAAAGCTAGACGTAAAAGATTACATACTACATGATTCCATTTATGAACTGAAGGGTAGCAGAAACAGATGCTTCTTCCTTGGCAAAAGGAGCATGTTGAGCTGATTATTTTTGAGAAACTGCAGACACAGGAGGGAGAAACTCTAAAAACAGAGTAGAAATTACCCTTTATAGGAGAAACTTACATTTATAAAGGAAATCTCCATTTGTCAGAGTGTCTCCCTAACCAGAAGAGAAGGATGACTCTAAATCACAAGAAACTCTTATTAGTGGAGAAGGCACTGATTTATATCTGCATAACAAACCTTACCTTTATTCACTGTGCTTTTCCAGGTAAGTAATTTTCTGTAACTGGCCTCCCCCTACCTATCTTTCTTTTATCTTTAACTGAACATGGCCCTAAGGTAATGGCTTGGGTCATCTCCAGGAGTTTACTCAGTTTCTCTGGATATCTCCCACGGAGAAGAACTAGGGTGTTGCAAAAGTTCCATATCTTGATCTAAGTGCAGTTACATAGGTATATGTATGTGGGTATGTGTACATATGTTGTCAATGTAAGAAATGTCTAAACCTGCAGAAAAATTTTATAAGAGTTTACTTGAGCCAAAACTGATGACATATGCCAGGGAGCAAGATCTCAAATGCTCTGGAGAAAAAGTTTTGCGGTTTCTTTTATGCAGTTGAAATTAAGAAGGGAATGTCAGGAAGAATACAAGAAGGTAGGAGAAAGCAAGGTCAGGATACAGGATGGGATTATAGGACAGTTAACAAGATTACATCTTCTCTTGAGGGTAATTATGCCTGGCATTTCTAAGATTTGTAAACCTAGATATAATGGACAGGGCTGGCTTAAAAACCTTTCACGGATAGGCCTAGGGTATGACTACCCATCAAGACCTGCCCTGTTAGAAATTTATGATTTATTACAACACCTCTTTCCATCCACAGTGTGTACACCCACTCTTACATGCATACAAACATATGTGTAAGAATTCATGAAGTTGTACATTTAAAGTTCAATATAATAGTTTTGCTTATATAAATTTTTAATGAATTTAACAGTTTGAACTCATTTTAATTATTGGTTAAACAGTAAGAGTACACAGTAAAAAATTATATCAGAGTCAAAGGTCAGAGCTGGAAGAAACAATTCCCTTATTTTACAAATGAAGATAGAGAACCAAAGAGCTATAATTATTTAACCAATGGTAACTTTTTTGTTAGTCACAGAGCTAAGTCGATATATTTTCATTTCCCCATGCCTCTCAATTTATACAAACAGTGGGCATAAATGAGGAATGGCAACGTTGCTTATAAGAAACAAAGGGACTTTACATTCCATCTTACCTTCCCCATATCCCATTCCTTTACCTGTTCCTTACTTAATCCCATGCTAATTATTGTCTTCTCTGACCTTCCCTGACCTTCATTCTACCCTTTTCCTCCATTATCCAACCCAGCTAGACATAGTCATATCATAGTGGATCTGAATGGTCCCCAGATAATAGAAGCCAAAAAGTAGGTAAGCAGGAAGCATGTCTCTTTAAAACATGCATTAATATCATTGTGTATTTATTTACATCACACCTCATTTCCAAAAAGAATTTCAGTCAGCTGACAAGAGAAAACATTCTGGACATCCTAAACTAAATTACAGCAGGCGGGAGGGTGTAAGGAAGAGACAACAAGAATGAATCAGTTAACAGAGCTGCAGGATGACCACATTCCTGAATGTATGTGGAAACTTTGAATCAACTTCCAGGCAGCTATTTCAGTGTTATCTAGAGAGAATGGCAGACCACCAGATGCCATTATATCTTGCTCACACACAAACTTTCTGGACTGTTGCCCCCAACTGATCCCAAAACATCAAGTACTTCTTTTTTAGGGAATTTTTCACCTCTCCCAGAATTATTCACTGCTTCACCTTTTCCCGCCCCATTATCTATAGCCAATTTAAAGTCTTTCAAAACAACTTACATCTTTCTTCTCCAAGGCCACACTGTACGAAGAGCCTCATCAATCCCAGAATGATAGATATGGTTGTCTTGTCCATCTAGTCCTGCTGCTGGTGGTTTAGACTGCATGCCCCAGGACCTGGTTCTTTTTTCTGGCTAGTATATGGTTTAAAAAACCATTTCTTTCAGGACAATTTCTGACCTTGAAGGTTTATGTTTAACACAGCTTACAAAATTACATATATTACAAAATGATAAACAAAAATTGAGGAAATTGGTGTGGAGGGAAAACAGGAGTAATAAAATGATTCTAGGGAAGTACTCAGTGACTTAGAATAGGGAGATATTTTTATTGCTCTGTCTAAAATAGTAATGTCAAAGTTAAGAACTGCCATTATAACTACCTCCTTCGTGGAATCTCCACTGTAGCGGGGTCCAGAAAAGGAAGGACAGATCCAAAGATCTCTTTATCTTAAAACAAATTAAGGGAAATGGAGAACTTCTTATACTTTACTAGTTGTCCTTGAATATAAACTTAAGAATACAAAATGATGTCCATAATCAATATAACATAGCTACTTCCAGGGTGCAGTTGGGCTGTAGACAAATTAAAAAGTAAACACGATCTGATCAGAGGCAGATTGCAAAGAACTCTTCCCTCCACACCAATTTAGAGGCCTCAGGATACAAGCTGTAAATTGTATCATGTCAATCAAGCTTCCATATGGTGGTCCTCTACTTTGTTTATGTGCTGATGCACAGAATACAAAACATATTAAAATTGGGTGATGGGAAATAAACCACTATTCCAAAAACTGACAACACAGAAGTTGGGAAGTATACACTTGAAATATTCTCATTTTACTGCTCATTCATCCAAGCCCCATGTATACAACCAACATTCTAGAAACCATCCAAATATTTAAAAATATTACTTACTACTACTACTGGATTGAGAGTGATAGAAATTACAGTGGAGTCATTACTTGTCTATTACCTACTGCAGTTGTCTGAGTGACCTCAAATAAAACACCTTAATTTAGACAAATGAAAATTAAGGTTTGAGTTTTTGTTTTTCATTATAAAAAATACAAGAGAAAACAAAGTATTTGAAAACTATGAAATCTTTGAATCCTAGAAATATTTAAGAATTCTAAGTAGTCATCAAAGAATTCATAGTCTGGTTGTAGGAGAGTGATTTCAGAGTGTGGACTAAATTAAATGAATCCTCAGAGGTCTCAGTCTACAGCCACTTCTAAGCGAATATAACTTGCATTGTTAGAACATGACCTAACTGATCTCATCATTTAAAATTATATTTGTAAATGTTTAATTTTTTTAACATATTGGTGGTTAAAATTTAGGGCTTCGCAGACTGTTGGATTTAGGTTTCGATCCCAGCTCCAAGACATATGAGTGATGTGATTTGGGGCAGGGTACTTAAATTCTCTTAGCTCCAATTTCCTTATCTATAAAAGGAGTATAATAATATTAAATATTAAATAAAATTAATAATGAAATCTGTATATAAATTACATATAAATGTTAAAGAATATGAAAATCTCATAGGTAGTTGTGAAGATTGCATAAGAGAAAGAGCAATCATGGTTCACATCATTATCTTCATTATCATATTCACTACTACCACTACTAACAACTTTTCGACACTGAACCTAAGCAAGTTGCCTTTATCCTGTTTTGATCTGGTTTCTTCTGTAAGGGAGGAAGTTTTCCTCGACACTCTTAGGGTACATGGTTGAGGACCAACTAATGAATTTTTAGGGGAAATAGAAAGAATAAAATCTTCACTTTCTCAAAAGAAAAATATCCTAACCCTAAGGAAACTAACAAGGGCCATTGAAATATGTAAATAGTAAAGGCCAGTATATTTCTGGACCCAAACTTCTATAGATATCTTGAGGGGAAGTAGAGGGCTCTGTTGAAAGGGAACATAAAGTAAATGCATCATCTAAGCCTAGGAATTTGTGGTAAAGAGAAAAAGGGCTGGGAGAAAAGCAACATGTCAGCAAAGTGGGCTCAGGATTCTCTGAGGAAAGCAGCAGAACATGGACAGTGAAAGAAGCAGCAATGAGGTTCGGGACACACTATCCCAAAATATGCCACTTTGGCACACTGATTATTTTAAGCTGAAGGAGTATGAGAAAATGGCAGAAGTAGCAAATTCTTTCTGACCCTTCTTCCCTGAAACAGTCAAAAGAGCCCAGGGTGAGAGATGCCTTCCCTATATCCTGAACATCCTTATCTCCAAGGATACTGAATACCCCAGAAGAATCCTAACAAACAGGCCTTGCTAAATTTCCCCCAGGTAACTACACTTACTCTGGACTTCTAAGGCTCTCACATTCCTCCACCAGAGCCCATTCTTCATCACACTTTGCATAAAAATACACAGGTCTGTTTATTCAGATGTTCATATCCTTAGGAAGGATCCTGCTCAAGTAAATAAATCAGTATGCTTTTCACCTGTTAATCTGTCTTTATCAGTTTAATTTTCAGACCCAACCAGGGACCCCTAAGAAGGTCAAAAAAACTTTTTTCCTCCTTTACAGAAGAAACCAGACCAAAATAGAATAAAGTCCACAGGCTTGGGCTCAGTGTCTAAAGTCATTACCCACTTCTTAGCTAAGAGTTATGACGAGTTTATATAAGAATTTACTATATATCTTTTGTAGTGAGCTGTTCTAGTGCTTTCATTTTTTTAGGGTGAATTAGATTACTCTATGCTAATTTTTTTTGTTGTTGCCATAAGAACCCAAGCTTTAAAAAGATCTCCGTGAATGGTCAGGAATAGACAATCTGGACTTGATGAACTGTTGTTACGAAGGAGCTCCAGCCGGGTACCAGCGCCTGGGATATTCCATAAAAACCACCAGGGAGGACCAGAGGGGCGTGACGTGCTGTTTATTACTCACATGGGAGGGAAGCTTCAGCAGCAGCCCTTGGAGCTGCAAGAAAAGGCACACGGCCAAAGGCCCCAAAGGCCGGCAAAGTTTTATGCACACAAGCAGATGGAGGGGCTCTCACTGTGGGGGGAGGAGGAGCGCCTTCTCAGGCAGATGGAAGCAAGCAAGGTGTGCTGCTTGGTTACGGGAGCAGATAACGTCCCTGGGAGCAAGCACTGCTGAATGCTCTTTGCGTACTGCCTTCCTTCACTGCTGGCCCAGAAGCCAGCAGTGTTCTGAGTATGTGGAAGAGCTATGTTCTGAATAAATCCCACATGAACTGAAGGTCCTTTATAATCTGAGTGAGTAAAACCAGGTAAACTACTGCTGCCTATGCTTTCAGGCAATACACATTACTATAGTATAAACTGTTTTAACCAGCTCTAAGGCAAGGTAAATCCTATTTGCAACAATTGGACTAAAGTAATTCCTTAAGACACAAAATACTTAAGGCAGCATTCCACATCACTTCCTGGAAGCCCCTCCAAATGCACGGAAATCTAGCAAGCAGAAGTCTTATCTATTTAACCAGCAATGAGGCGTATCAAGTTTTCCAAAAATAACAAACCAGAAATTACTTCTTCCTGGAACTGTAGGAAATCATTTTTACCACCTTTACTGAACAGTCAGCTAAAAGTGGAATTCCTGAAGAAACACTGGCCCTAACCCGCAGCAATCAGAAATCAACACCATGTGGAGCCATTGTGGCCCACAGAGCAGGCAGTCTCCACCCTGCAGAGATCAAGGGAAAGAAAACACTTCCTGCCAGAAGCCTGAGAGCCTAGCGTGTCCCAAGCCCTCTTACCCAAACTCTTCTTACAGCTCTGCTACAGATACCACTGTGCACGGCAATCCTTTGCTAATTGTTCCCTGAACAGAGAAGGGTGAACTATGATGACAGCAACAATAATACTAGCAGACACTTATGAATGCTTGTTATGTACCGAGCACCAGTACACATGCTTGATTCTATGCTAAAACACTCATTTTCCCATAAGCCTAAAAAGTAGGTACTATTAGGATATGCATTTTACAGATGTGCTTTCAGAGGCATATGAGAGTTAAACAATATACTCAAGGCCACACAGCCTGTAAGGGATAAAGAAAGATTTAAAATGGACCTTTTTGAGTCTAGAGGCCACATTCTCAACCACTCTTACAGTGAGGTGTACTGGTTGATGTCCTTTTGCTGCAAAGCTCAGAACCTTCCTAGGGTTCCAAGCTAGCCTAACATAAATAAAGGTGAGGGGGAGGAAAATGGACAAAAAAGTTCTGAGGAGAGAGAAATCAAATTGATTTAACAAGTAATCCTTTCAGTTAATTTCTATACCTGCTAAATTTAGGCCTTCTTCCATTATAATTTTTTTTAGATTAGAACAGAACAAATTGTAATGGGAGTTGGGCAGAGAAAGAACTAGAGAGCAAGTAAATTGTTATCTGTAGATCATTGCACAAGTGGAAAGTATTCTTAGCAATATTTGAAACTATAAGAAATTCGGTGAATGCAATTCTGCACAAAGACTAACTCAGCTTTAGTTTGTTAACTCTAACTTTTCCTATTTATTGAATGTTTATGTACCTCTATTAACAAGGGTCTCTTCGGGGAATGAAAGGAAGATTGGTGATCCAGGAGACAGATGGAGTAAGGGTGCTTATGATGAAAGACTGAAAACCAGGTACTTACTCTTGCATTGGGCGAGTACACATGGAGCATTTCCTATATGCCAGAAATAAGTGCTAGGGATACAGGGAGGACCCCTACCTTAAAGAGCTTATTGTATAGTGCAAGAGTTGGCAAACTTTTAAATAGTTTGGCTTTGCAGGCCATGAGGTCTTGGGCCCAACTATTAAACTCTACCGTTGTAGCACAAAAGCAGCCATAAACAGTATGTAAATAAATGGATACGACTGCATTTCAGTAAAACTTTATTTTAAAAAAGAGCTGGCTAGATTTGGCCCATAGGCCATACATAGTTCACAAATCCTGTTCTAGTAGACATTTCAAGAAAGGCTTACAGGAAAAACAATTTCTGTTTCGTGTTCACATATATTTGTCATCTTTATTTTTGAACAGCTTTTATCTGAGTACCAAGTCTTTGGATCTCATCTGGTTCCTTGAGTATTCCGTAACTGTTGTTCCACTGCGTTTTAGCATTGATTGTTGCTAGGGAAAATCTGTAGCTGGTTGATTTCTTCCCCTTGTAGGTGACTTCCCAAAGGATTCTTTATCTTTGAAGTCAAGGAATCTTATTAAGATATGTCTTAGTGATCCTGATATGAAAGGCTTTTTTCCCCACAGATTTTAGCTTATTTATAATTACTGACATAACAAGTATGTTTGTCATACTATTTTACATTATGCTTTCTTTTTCTAGTTTCAAAGCTTTCTTCGCCATATCATCTTTTGCTTTATGTTTTGTTTCTTCTAATCTTTAGTGGCACACATATCTTTGTTCTAGAGGTTACTTTTATGACTATAACTTATACAGGATCAATTCTGTACTGTAAACAATGATGAATTTAATATATTTTCTCTGCCTCCTCCCTCCTTCACCCCCATCATTTGATTTTAGTCAATTATTTAATTTCATGTAATAGTTTTGTAATGTTCGTTTATGTGGTAGTTTAATATTTACTATTTCTTATCATGTTTTTGGCTGAAGTCATATATTATATCTTTCTATATGTATTCTTATTACTTTTTCTCTGAGCTCTTACACTTTTGTTTTATTTTCCAGCTCCATAGAGATGATAGGAAAATTAACTTTATTTAACTTGCAGTAAAATACTAGCTGTAATTTTTATTTGTTTGATAGTAACATTTATTTTTCTGACCAAGTATCTTTCTCATCATTATTTTCTGTTGTTTTCCATCACTTTTTTTCTGGTGTGTTCCTTTGTATTGATCCCTTGCAATACATGTTTCTTTACTCACCATTGAAAGTGGTGAGTGTTTTTCTCTAACATCTGTGTGTAAGAAGTTCCAAATGTACTTGAATGCTGTGTGTGTGTGTGTGTGTGTGTGTGTGTGAGAGAGAGAGAGAGAGAGAGAGAGAGAGAGAGCGAGCGAGCGCAAGCAAGAGAGACAGAGAGAGAGACAGAGACAGAGAGAGACACTTTTGCTACCCCCTAATGGAAACAGACAACTGTAGAGTGTTTGCAATGCAAAGACTTTTTCCTCTTCCACTGCCACAAAAACAGCTTCCTACAAACAGCGCTGACCTATCTGATTCTTCGCTTAATCTCATCCTCTCTGTATCCTGAAAGGAATCTATATCTGGGAGTTGGGACAACTGTGAGATTTAGATTTTTCACCTGAGGGTGTGCTCTTGCCTCCCATGAGTGACTTGTTTCTGGCTATTTCTAAGCTGTTTAGCCCTAGTGCTTCTTGCTACTTCTGGGGACCCCTATGCTCAGACCCGCCACCACTCTTGGCAACCTTTCCATCAGTTTTGCAGTTTGAAATTTTTGCTTTCTCTCAATTTTTCCAAAAATGGAGTTTGTGTCTGTATTTTTCATTCACCTTTTTGCTTTGGAGAGTTTCTAGGAAACCAAGGCAGGATTGTTGGTTTTACTGTGTTCAAAGAAGAAATCTTAATGTGAGTGTTGATTACCTAGAAATGTGAACATGCGTGAAATACTAGAGAGGCTAAAAGTGATCTAGGGTGTTCAGGACAGGGACATAAAAACAAGGGAGAAACACACACATGCGCGCGCGCACACACACACACGCTACATCTTTAAGCTAATAGTTACTAAATGCCTGATTGCCTAAGAGTGAGCAAAATTGCACTGGGGGGAAAACAAAATTATAGAAGGGCTTTCAGCCCATTGAGAGAAAAGTAATCCTTACCAAGTCTATGACAGGAAGGTGGGAGTGATCACAAAACCAAGACTGGAGGAAACAGGTCTTTTCTGTGGGAAAAGGTACTTCCCATCACCAATCTTAGGGATAGGATTCGATCTCCCTTATTTGTAGATATAATGTCAAGATGACTTTGCAGAATATATTGGGGTTAAAATAACAGTTTCGTTGTCACCTATTTTATTGCTTCTAATTGAATGTAGTCATAGCATACCCGCGCATACCGAATTTTATCTAGCTGCATAGATTTAATCATTTTCTTTAAGGCAATGCCCTTGTTTCTCTCCTGTCTCCCCCTCTCTCCAAAGCGGCACTCCACCTCAGCCCTGCCCTGTCCCCCAGATAATCCATGCTACCAACATTTCTGTCTTTCATATTTTTCCCCTTATTTATTCATATAACCCTTTTCGGACACAGACACATACCATTTTTTGGTCATTATTTACTTTACAAAAAATAAGATTAAGCACTTTTTCCTGCATCTAGCATTTCTAATTCAACATTACTAGCACTAATTCCTCAAAATCATCTTGAATAGCTTTAATTTGTCTTTTTAATGTATGCACAAGATTCCATGGTATAATTATGTGCCATAATTTATTCAAACATCCCACTATTGATGGGCATTCACATAGTTTTCAGTTTTTGCCACCGCAAACAATGTTACACAGAACATTTTTTACATATATTTTATGTACCAGTGCTTCTGTTTCTATAGGATAGAGTCCTGCAATTTGTAATTGCTGAGTCCACGGAAATATATATTTTTCCATCTTAATAGAAACTGCCAAATGGTTTTCTGAAAAGGCAGAAACATCTCATATTTCTACCAGCAGTGTATGAAAATTCCTTTTTCTCTACATGTCCTCCATAAATATTTAAACCAGTTAGTTCTAATTTATATTATGTTCCTTATCAGTCTTGAGATAATTTCCTCTTTCTTTGCAAAGTGATGTCATGAAGACAGGGCAGAGAGATATTTTAAAAAAGCAAAAAGGCATGGTGTCAGACAATCTCCCATATGGAGCTTTGGGAACATTTACTCAGCAAATACTTTTCCAGTACTTACTATATGTGTAAAAAATGTACAAGGCACTAGTGAAATTTTAAAATATATAAATATGCCCACAGAAGCATGCAGTCCAGATAAGGATAAATTGTAGCACAGTGTTTCTATTTAGAAAGGCCTAGAATCTGCTTTCTGTTAATGTGCAACTTCTTGAAACCTCAGTTTCCTCATCTATAAAATGGTTTTGGTGATGCTACCCATCCATTGTGATTGTTCTGGAAATTATATGAGATGATATATATTAACCACTTAGTACAATGTCTTAGCACAGAGCAAGCCATTCGATAAATGGAGAGATTACATTATTATTATTACTACTACTATTGTTAAAGATTTATGTATGAGAGTAGTGGATAATAAGATTAAATAGATAGGTTGGGACCAGAATAAGAAAGACCTTGAATATCCTATTTAAAAATTTCATCTTTAGATTACAGGTTCTCAAGAAAGACAGGAATATGATGGAAATGGCATTAAAGGAAGATTTCCTGGTCAATCATTAATCTGTGGATAAATTCGGGATGAAGAGGTAGCAGCAAAAAGACTGAGTAGGAAGTATACCAGTTATACACTTCTGTAAACCAGGACTGATAATTGAAATATTTTTAAAATGGCACAGCATTGGCACTGATCAATTAAAGCGGGCAACTGAGTCACTAGAATGGATGTTGACTGTACACAACACACACTGCTATACCAGTGCATCAAGCCAAATATCAGCTCTGTTAGGTGAGAGAGTACCTTCCAGAAAATGGATTAAATAATAATAATTTAGTAACTCACATAAAAAGAAATCTGGAAGAAGATAATTCTAAAGATGGTAAACTGTGCAACCTAGCAGAAACTGGCATGGCTCACTCATATCCCTCAGAACTCACCCTTCCAATGTACCCTGATCCAAAGGCTTCCTGTGGCCAGCACCTACAGGTCTCAGCCTGCTCTCTCTAGTCACAAGAGAGTTCTCATCACATGTATAGCGCAGGCTGGAAAATTCTAAGGAGATAACACCCTGAGACCAGTGCTCAGACAATGCCTTATGGGAGCTGATGGATAAATACTCAGGTTTCCTCACCTCTTGGGTGGGACAGCTCTGAAGCATGTGCTACATATTCTCCCAAAGTCCCCAGCAGGGCTGAGGTCCAGTTGCCCAGAGCAATAACCTGCTGATTAGCACACACTCTGTTGGCTTCCTTCCTTTTCCTATCACTTCGCTTTCCTCCTGATGTTTCCCAAGATGGCTCCCCAAATAAACTCATTGAACTTAAATATTTTTTCTCAAGTTTGGCTTCTTGTAGAAGCAAATTGACTTTTGGCCTGAGGTATATCCCATGAGATGGAGACTCCAAACATTCTTCTCATTTTATTAGAGGAAAAAAACTTTCAGAACCCACAACACCTTCTCTTTGCATATTATTGGTCATAACAGGGTCACATGTCCGTGCCTAACCATAAAGTAATCACAGAGGGGAATGAGATTAACACAATGCATTTAGGTCAATCAGGACTCATAACCTGGGGCACAATAACAGCAGATATTTGAATAAAATTGGAGTTAGGTTTCCAAGGAAGACGAAGAATGACACCTGGATAAGTTCCAATAGTCTTGTCTACAAAAGTCTTCTCTAATAATTTGGGCATGAGGCAAGGAGAATGTTTACCATGGTGTTGACAGTAAAAATTATCTAAATCCTGGGCTGGATTGAACATTCAGTGTATTCTGAGTCTTTCATCCTCCTCTGGAAAAAATGAGTTTTAGCATTCAACTCTGTGATTAACCTACCATGAATGTGATCTGCATATTTCTTACATGAAATGGGCTTAATACATCTTAATTGCCCACAATAGGAATAACATTTTTCATAATGATCGGGTATTCACATTGCTCTTTCCCTTCATTTATCTGAGTGCTCAGAAATACATTAGAACCAGTTAGGAGTAGATTTGCCATACAAAAGCCCTTGATTACACTGCTAAGTATTAAGTATCCCCACAAACTTCCACATTGACACCTAATATAGGGTGGCTGCCTAAAAATCACTTATTAATATCTAGACAGTGTGTGTGGCCAAGATAGGTAATGATTGATGACTGAGAACACAAAGGGTTTTTATAGACAGAATCTAGAGTATATCCTTATTCTGTATGACTGTCTAATGAAAAGACCAAAGTTTCCTCTCTTGACAGCCAGGAACTGGCATCAGGCAGGCCTTTGACTCAGCGTGAGACCTTAGCTGCCATTTCTCTTACTTAACTTTTCCTAAATCCCAGGCAACTGCACACTTCACAGAGATTATCTCCCACAGGTGAGACCCCTCTGAGGAGGTCATAAAAAAAAGAATTCCGCTTCAGTTGGGCCTGTCAAATATTTCACTGCAGATGAGGGATGAGGGAAGAGTGAGTGTTTGGAACATGAAGCTGTCACCACACTGAGTACATCAGTATGTGCGTGAGCCCAGCTGCTAACGCTGCCAGCGGTGGGAGAGGCACGAGGTGATGAAGTTCACCTTCAGCCAGAGCTCTTTTATCTTTGTTGGCATGGAAATAAATTGGTTTCACTTTTTATTTCCTCTTTAAAAGTCTTTTAAATTCTAACAAGCTAATGGAGCCAATTCCTTTTGCCACCCCAGTCCAAGTCCATTAACACCCACCCTGTATTTCATCATAACCTTGTGCCCCTTTTTAAACCACACAATCAGTCATGTTCAGTTTGTCCTGTAGGAGGAAAAACCCAAAGGTGTCTGATAATTCCTGGCTGAGGCAGAGATTCAGTGAGAGGATGTTAGTCAGTTCGGAGGCCTTCGGAGATTGTCTGCTTGTCAATCTTGGCTTGGCTGCAGACAGAACGATAGGCCATTAGTAGGAAGTCACCACCTTTTGGCCTTCATTAACAAGGGGAGCTGTAAAAGGGGGGAGGCAAGTGAATGGGAGAGAGGTGTGGTGGGGGGGGAGTTGCTTGGTGAACCTCATCATTAAAAACAAATGCTGAAAGACCCACAGAGATTAAAAAAAAAAACAAAAAAAAAAAAAACTGAAGCTTTCAGCTTTCATCTCACAGAAGAATCAGGTATTGCCCCGGGAAAGACTTGAAAGATTTTAGTTCTTTCTCCATGTTGTATTTCTCCTCTATTTGTTATTTTTTCTCCTGTTTTTGCATTGTATTAAGAGAAAAGCCCAATATGGAAGGCACCCGTAGGCCCAAAGTGGAGAACTGGAAGAAGGCAGAGCAGAAGGACTGGGTCTCATCCACAGCTGACCTCAGCAGGAACAAAAAAAAAAAACAAGAAAATGAGTGGTAGCAGCTCTAAGAAGAAAGGATGACAAATTGAGTGTCTCTGGTGTTTCTGGGAAGAAAAATGGGGAAAGATAGCCTTGACCTCAGAAAGGTCTATGGAAGTCATACCAAAGCCAGAATTCTGGGAAGCACTATGTCAACAGATGCTTCATGAGTCTGTAAGTCTTGATCTATATCATCCAACATGGTGCCCACTCAGTACTGAGCGCTTAAAATGTGGCTGGTTAGAATTCAAATACATAGATGATTTTGAAGACTTCATACTAAAAAAAAGATATTTGATGTTCATTGATTATTTTTATATTGCATATTGAAATAAAAATAATTTTAATATATTAGGGTAAACAAAATACATTATTAAAATTAATTTCCCATTTCTTTTTATGAATTTTAATGTAGATACTAAAACTTTTAAATGACATGTGGCTCACATTACATATGTACTGGACATCACTTTTCTAGGCAACAAAATGCCAAATTTCAAAATTCTGGGTAGATAAGTTCGCCATACTGAAGCCTTGCTCTCCTTCTCTGGACCCCTGAGCTTTGTGCTTCCTACAGAAGCACTGAAACCAGCCTCAGCAGAGTGGTGAGCTAGGACAGTTTGAGCCCTGGTACTGACAACCAGCCTAGAGAACAAGCAGAGTTTTCATTTAATGCATTAACTCTTCCTCTTGCCTACAAAAAGAACCAACTTTGAGGGGAGCTAAAAGCAGAGGTAGTAGGAAGCTGGGGGGAAACGTTGCTTTCTTTCTCTGCCACAATTATTTTTGCTTTTGTGCTGGCTTCGTTTTGTCATGAAAATTTGAATCTACTTGCTGACCCTATACAGACCAGGCAGTCTATTTCAATAAGCATGCCTTCAGTGTGCCTGGTCCCCTCCCTTTTGCATCAAGGCACAAGGCTCACAATCATTTCATTACTCACTGTCAGCAGGCAATTTGAATAATCTGGAAACAAACTTTGTTCTATTTGCTCAAGTACTGAGGCTTTTCTTTATCCTATTGACTTCTTACTAGAATTTGCAGAACATTTTGTAAATTCTGGTTGATTGGTAGGTTTTAATTTCAGAAAGTCTTTTTTTTTTTTTTTCAGTGTGTGCTTTTCTGAAAATTCATTCACCTGCTTAACAAAAAAAAAATGACTCGTGCGAAAGGTATTTATCAGATACCTTTCCCTCAATGAACTTCCAGATAACTAAGATAACTAAGATGGATTTGTTGAGAGAGAGAGAGAGACCAAGACCATGACAGAACTCTGTGCATAACACAGAGGCATGTGGGGAAAAAAAAAAAAAAAAAGGAATGATCAGTTTTTCCTCTGGAGACATCAGGAAAGTCTCTAAGGGACTTTGAGATGAGATTCCCCTACCTAATCCCCCAACACACCAATGTCCCCTCCCACCACACTCACACATATTCCTGCTGCAAAGTCTGAGATCAAAACTAGCGTATCAAGATGCCTCCACACATCTCCCATTGGGTGCCTCACAGACATTTCAAACTTAACATGTACAAAATGTATCTCATATTTAAAAACAAACAAACAAATAAACGAACAAACAAAAAAACGCTCTTTATCGCCCAAACTTTCCTTCAGTTCCCACACCTCAGTAAATGGCATCGCTACCCACTCAGTTCTAAACCACAACCTGAGGGTCGCCCTTGAATCCTCCATTTTTTCTCCACACCACCCCTGCCAACCCACCTGTGAATCCTCTCAATTCTGAGTCATCATCATCTCTCACCCGAGCAGCTGACCCCTACCATGGACTTACTTCTTCCACTCCTCTCCTCACCATTCTAATTGCCAGGTAACAACATACATGAAATTCTTCAAATGTAAATCGAGTCTTGTCACTTTCCTGCTCATACATACCAATGGATCCTAATTGCACATGAACTAGAACTTCAAAAACTTATCTTGGAATCTGCAAAGATTTCTTGACCAGGACATAAAAGACACTAGCCAGGAAGAGAAATAAGATAAACTGAATTACTTTGAAATTATTAACTTCTGTTCACCAAAGAGAAGTGAAAAGTCAACCCACTGAGTGAGAGAAGGTATTTGTAAAACATATATCTCTCAAAGGACTCATATCTAGAATATAAAAGACATCAGACACATCAGTAAGAAAAATAGAGAAGGCTCAATAGAAAAATGAAGCAATACTTGAACAAGTGCTTGACAAAAGAGAATACGCAAATGGCCAATGTACACATAAAAGGGGGCTGAGCCCCTTTAGTCACCAGGGACTAATTAAAGACACATTGCAAGACAACTAGACCACTACATCCATAAGGATAGCTAAAACAAACAAGGCAGATAAATAATAGCATCAAGTGTTTAAGGGGCTGTGGAGCATCCGGAATGCTCACACACTACTGGTAGATGTGTAAATTGGTGCAAAATGGCTGGAAAACTATTTGACAGTATCTATGAAAGCTGAAAATATTCATACCTTATGCCCAGCAATCTTACCCTTAAGTACACATACACACGCCCCAGAAATATATACATACATACACCTAAAGACATGAGATTTTTGTTAGCAGCACTATTCATAAATATGCCCAAATTGGAATTAACCAAATACTTTCTAATGTATATGAATAAATGTTTGTATATAGTTACATAACAGGTTATTCAACAGAAATGAAAACAATATCACAGAAAAAATATGCTTAAACTTCAAGATCATACTGTGAGCAAAAGACAACAAAAGAGAGCTTACTGTATAATTTGTTTATACTACATTCAAAAGCAGGCAAAACTATTGAAGGCTGTTAAATGTCAGATTAGTGATATCCTTGGCAGAAGTGGGGCCGTAACGACTAGAAGGATAATAGGGTGCTTCTGGGCTGCTGGCGGTATCCCGTTTCCTGATCTGAGTGTTGGTTACACAAGTATATTGTGAGAAAATTCACAAAAATTATATTATGGTTGTGTACCTTTCTGTATGTGTCTTAACCTTCAATAAATATTTTTAAAAAAATAATTCAAACTTCCAACCAGAGTTTGCAGGGCTTTACCCTCTATCCAACTGCACCCTGAGCTCCCTTCTCCCGGCTTTCACTGTTCCAACCCAGTGCCTTTTTTTTTTTTTTACCTTCTCATATACACCAAGTTCATTGTTACCACAGAACACTTTCTTATGTTGTTCCTTCATTCTGAAAGCTCCTCCCTCACCCTTCACCTAACTATCTCCAATTCTCCTTGATGCTTAAGCTTAGATGTCTCCTCTTCTTGGGCACCACACACAAAGCAGGTTTCCATCTGTTATTTTCTACATCAAGCCTCTGTTTTCTTCCTTGATAGCACCTATCACAACTTGTGTTATTTTATTTGTGCAATTTTGGCAGGTGTTCTTTCTAGTTAGAATGGTAGCTTCCCAAGAGTGACTACTGTGAGTAATAAGCACCACAGTACCTCAGAACCAGGCTGACCAACTCGTCCTGGTTTCCCCAGGACTATCCTGGTTTTAAAACTTGAAGACCTGCGTTCTGGGACACCCCTTAGCCCTGGACAAGATGAGATGTTTGGTCACCTTAGTTAGAATATGGCTTGCTGCTATAATATAGTAAACAATAAATACTGAACAAATGAATTTTTTAAAGTACTGTTAAGGTGAATAAAAAGGAGCAGCTACACAACACTTATTTTCCAAAAACTGACACAGAAAGGAAAAGATCGAGGTCCCTGTACCCAGCAAGGTTTCTGTAATATGTTTACTTTGTTTGATTATATATTGGTGCAATTTGGTAACATACCACACTTTCAACATCTTCTGCAGTTGCTTCTGTAGTTGGTTGATGGGCAACTCTTCCCCAAGGTGTTTTTTACTTCTTGGAAAGCAACCCGCTGAAAGACAAAGTAACAAGCACTGCCTGCAAACTCACTGGTCAAAACGTTTCATTTCAATGATCACGCTATGCTGGCATCCTCAGGAGATGGAAGCCCTTCAGAAAACTAGCCATTATTCTGTCTGATAGGGGAACTGTGCAGCCTCCACAAACACCAGGGACAATTTCAATCTCCCTCTAGTGTGTCCCTTTTGGATTATAGTTTCCTTGGCAGGTGAGAGCAATAGTTTCTAAAACTGAAATGATGACCTAAGTGTGTGGCTCTTCAGCTTTCACTCAACCTCTCCTTTTTAAGCCAATGAAAGCTCTCTTATGACTTCCCATTAGCAGAACTACTTCTTGACCTGGTATGCTGTACTACTTATGCCCGTGAAAGTGATTAGCAAGCCAAATTCAATGGAAATGAAAGAGCAGCAATTTTTATACATGGTGGTCCAATGGGAAAGCACAGGGCACACAGAGCATTGGTTTCTCCTCATTTCTCAGATCAACACAATCTTACAAATTTTCTATAATCCAATATTTCAACCTGGTTCTATTAGGGAAAGCGTTTACACATAACCATTTGCATTGCTATTATTTATAAATTCTGCATCATATATTTTCTGCCTTGTGATGCCCCAATTAAAGGTAGAGTTAATTTTCCCATGCACTGATATTGGACTTAGCCATGTGACTTACTTTAGCTAGTAGAATGTGGGTGGTTTATAACAGTTCCAACCACAGATCTTAGGAGGTATCACATATTTCCACTCATGCTCTTACTATCCGGCCATCACATATATCAGGTAGCTCACTGATCCAAAAAGAATGAGAGAAATGTGGAGAATGCCTGAACCCATCTCACAGCTTCAAGCCAAGCTCACATGAGCAAAGACCTAGATCGGCCACCTTCAACCAATACACAGACGCATGAGTGAGAATATGAGACTGTTGATTTTAGCCACTGAGTTGGGGTGGTTTATCACGTAACATTTTGTGATAAAAGAAAATTGATGCAATGAAAATAAGCCTCCTATGACTTGGTGCAGTCCTAAATGTCCTAATGAAAGCCAACTTTACTGTCCCCTTCCACAACATCAGTAGTAATTCTTTGGCAAACAAAGTCAACACAGATCAGTAAAAATTTACTGAGCTTCCACTATATACCAAGCCCTGAGAGCAGAGATTAACACAGCAGAGTCTTTCTCATCTTAGAAGAGCTTTTGTTCTAGGTGGAATACAGAAACCTAAAGAACCACATGACCATAAGTGATAAGATTATAAAATGCACATTGTCTGTTCAGAAACATATTGAAACCTAAAACTCAGATATTATACCGGAGCTCAAGAGATTGTCAACAATAAGTTGAAATTTCTAACACTGGATGACCCTGGTGACTCTGATTGACCCAAACCTTTAGCTTACAAGATAAGAAAGAGTCTCTATTACCATATCAGCTCACCAGCTGGGATGCTGACTATCTATCTGACATCAAGGGTGACAGTGGGAGAGAAAGGAAAGGAAAAAAACTACATATTCAGACATTGTAGTATATCACCAGCAGATTCTCAGACATACTACAGCCTACAAGCTTATCAATTATATAAACTCCCAATAAGTTCAAATAAAACAATAAACATAGAAAAGTCATCATATAATAGCAAAGCAAGTCAGGGCAAAGAGCTGTCAGTGTCAGGCAATGCTTGATCCAATCCAAGGCAAAAAATATCAAGAGAGATTAAAACTGGCATTGGCTTTAAATCCTCGGTTGGTGCATTCTCTCTGACGGCCACGGCGTCTAGAAAGGTAGCAGTCAAAACCCATAGCCCTTTCAGCCATGGCTCTCCCCCTCTCCCCATAATGGGCTGTCAAAACCTATTTGTGGGCCCAGAAGCCTGGAGTTTGAGTTACAGTCTGTGAAACATTAAAACGGACTCCTGAAAAGAAACATAAAAGATAAATCTGTAATTCACAAATTCTCCATGAGGCCCTCCTTTGGGAGAAAGCAATTTGATCTGAAGCTCAGATCCAGAATGAATCTCTATGTCAGGTGACATAAAGAGTTATTAAGGTTATGCTAGTCTGTCCAAAACCCAGATAAACTATCATGATATTTGCAGATTTCAGTTTTAGGGACAAAAAAAATAAAATACCCACTGTAATGCATTCCCGCTGTAATGGTAAATGATAATTCCATTGTTCCAGAGAGACAATTTTCCATGGACAGAAGACCATGCATCGAGAAGACAGCAAGCTCAGTGATGAGGTAGTGAGGCATGCATGGGACTAGCACAGTGACCAGATATGAGATGTCCAGTTCCTTCAGTCCTAAAATGGTTGCTGAGTGTCATTTTGGGTAGTGTCTAAATAGACCTACAGAAAGTGATGGTGTCCTGACACAAGAGATCCATTTCTCTTCAGATTAGGAAGCAAAAGAAGAGTTTGTTTATAGCCAACTAGTATGATTCTAAATAGCGGTGACCTATGACTTTGTTTAGTATGGTTCTCTCCTATTTGAATAGATATAAATATCGAGGTATACTTTACTTATTAAACTTCACCTGTTTTAAGTGGGCAATTCAATGATTTTTTTTAAGTAAATTCATAGAGTTGTGCGACCATCACCAGAATGAAACATTAAAACACTTCCATCCTCCCAGTAAAGGTCTCTTCTCTCCATTTGCAGACACTCCTTGTTCCTACCCCCAATTCTAAGTAACTACTCTATTTTCTATCTCCATAGATTGCTTTTTTGGAGATATTTCATATAAAAAGAACCATATAATATGTGGTCTTCTATATCTGGTTCTTTCACTTAGCATGTTCCTGAGGTTCATCCATGTATCAGCATATACTGATTCATTTTACTTTTTAAGAAAATAGTTTCCCTTACCAACTTCACTCCTGCTCAACAAAAATAAAATTAACATAAGAACATTACATATAATGTATAGCTTTAGTTTTTTTCAGCAATCGGGTCCAGGGAGGCTGGTGTCTACAAGGAATGGAGATAATACTGATGGAAGTGAGAATAAGGTTTATTCTCCACCTCCCATATCCCTTATCGCACTGACCAAAAACAAACCCAAATCTTAAGCTACCACAGAGAGTATGATGAGTCATCATTACTCCTTAGGAAAATGACCAATTTCCTGATCACAAACAAAATGTTTCTCAGGCTACTTTGACCTTGATTTCCTCTCTTTTTGTCTGTCTCTTTCTGTGTCTATGTGCATGTTTCTCTGTTTCTCTCTGTCTCTATCTATCTCTGTCTCTTGGTCTCTATCTCTCATTGCCTGTCTGCCTGTCTTGTCTGTCTCTCTCTCTGTTGCTCTTTGACTCCCCTCCTGTGTCTCTCTTTCCCTCTGTATGTGTGTGTGTGTGTGTATGTGTGCGCGCGCGCGCGCGCACGCACGCGCATGTGTATGTGTGTGTGTATTTCCTTGCCCCTTTTTTTGGCTCTACAACATAATCACTGAGGCCTCTGGAACTTTTGTAATGGAACAGGCTCTTATTTAACAGAATTTTATTGGTCAAGACCAGAAAAATTAACTACATCAAAGACTGTAAAATTCAACCATTAAAGTCACAATTTGTAAATAGATACCAATAGAAAAGGGAGAACTGAGCTCAACATGTTTGGCAAATATTTAAGCATTTCATTTGAGGAATCCAGGAAGAAAAACATGTTTTGTTTTGTTTTGTTTTTTAATATAGTTGCTTATTATTTCCAACAGTGAGACTGGATCATAGAATCACCTCATAATTTAAGGGAAGGGGTGGGTTTCTTTCATAAAATCATAGAGAGAACAATTTAAGCCCTACTACATAGACTAAACCATAGAGTGTGCAATCAGCCAAGAGAACTGTCCAACTTACTTGGGAACTGTGAGCAATTTTAGAGATCTACTGTTTCCCCACCCCAAGCTAGAAACCACATTTAATACTGCTGCCCAATGGATACATTCAGATTTGCATGGTTAGTTCAGAGTCAGTGCTAAACAGAACATCCATCTTGCAGTAGCACACAGAGGCCACCTGGGACATCACTATGGTCACCTGAGAGACAATGCCACACAAAAAGGCAGTGATTGTGGCAGGCCTAATTTTGTAAGCCATGCAAAGGGCAAGTGATCTGATAGTGTTTTGGCAGAGCATTTGAATCTAAAACAATCTGGAGACAGAGAAAGCAAGGTTTAAATTAAACAGAATTGAGTTGAATAGAGAAAAAGAGAAGATACAACTTTGTAATTGTAATAAATTCTGCCAGTGCAAGCCAGGAAATAGTGGATGGGAGAAGATGATGGGAACATAACTAAACTTTCGAATCCATCTGAATCTCCCAGGCTCATCTGGTAGAAAACAGGGTTGTGAACAACACAAGGGGATGCTGTGTAAGGGTCCCTTAGTCACTTATCTTTCTGCTCCCATAGCCTAAGGGCCACTGGGATTATCCCATATTTATAAAATGCATAGCTCTGTGGAAAGGGTGGAGTTAATCAGGTCCTTTGGTCCATGGAACATCATCATGGTCAGTGCGTAGAAGGCTCTTCTCTTGTTTTACTTCTTTATTCCTTTTTATTGTCTTTCTGTCTCCTGTTTCCATCCCTACCAGCAACCATTTTCATATTTTTAAGGTATGTCTGGTAAATATGTATTACTATTTTCTCTGCAAGTATTTTTCCTATATGTAGAAAATTAGGTTACACACTTCTTTCTGTTTCTTCCAATTTCTATTAAGCACGAGCTTTTTATTGTCCACACTTATTACTCTGTGTACATCAAGTCCATTTCTTCAACTGTTGCATGGTATCCATGCACACAAACCACTTTTCACCTATGCATTCCTCGGGTGGTGAAATCGCTTCCAACTCCTCGCCACCACAAAAGAAATGCTAGAATGATAATGCCCCTGTCCACCCTTTATGACCAATGTGGGAAATCTGTGGGTTCTATACCCATGAGCGGACTACTGAAACACAGAACACAACCAAGAATGCCAGATTTCTCTCCAGCATGGCTGCACCAATTTATATGACCACCAGCTATTTCCCAGCTCCAGATTGTCTATATTTTGCCAAGTGGTAACTCACCATTATTTTACCTTTACTTTCTTTGATTACTAATGAGTTTGAGTATTGTTCATATGCTTCTTAGCCTATTTTTCTATTGGAGGGTTTTTCTTACTGGTTTTTAAAAATTCTTTAGATAGTCTAGGAATTGCCACCTGTCAGTTAGACACTGCAAATATTTTTTCTCAATATGCTAGATATCTGTTAACTTTACCACATGAAATCTTTAACTGAACAGAAACCTTTCATTAAATTCATAAACTTAATTTTAAAAATAGGAAGTATAAAGAATTACTAAAAATGTTGAATGTTATCTGTTTACATACTTTTTAAAATAATAGAATGAGTGCCAAACTAGCATTAGCAAAGGGGGGGGGGGACACTTAAGACTCAAAAGTCTTTAAGAGCCAGTCAGCCCAATCAGATGTTTCTACATCCTGACTACATCCAGAAACCATGTGGCAAAGCCTGTGACTCTCGGTCCCTGACTAAGGTCTAGATGAATAAAAGATTCAGTTTTTCCCCTGAAAAGCATCCTCTCTAAAGAGCTCAAAGGTCAAACTAGAATAACTAAATATATCTATTTCAGCCTCTGTTATTCTTTTACAAATCTAATTCCACACCTGTGTATATTAGACAGCATGTGTATATATTATAATATTCTACTTTCTTTTACATATACATACAATGATAATAACAGCAAATATTGTTGAGTTCTCATTATGAGTCAAGTGCTAAGCTAACCGCTTAACATTTATAATTGCCACTCAACACTTAATATCCTCTCTCATAATAACTATAATCCCTACAGCATACCTATAAGGAATTATTATCATTCCCAATTTTTAGTTGAGGGACCTGAAAGACAGATGATTAAGTAACCTGCTGAGTTACAAAGGAATGGGTGTAAAAATCAGATTCGGATATATCTGGTGGCCAACCTTTATTTGTCATCACAACACAGTAATCCGTCCTTATATATGTGCACATGTGGTTTTTTATATTAAATTTATTGGGGTGACATGGATGTGTTTTTATGTTTTTCATTGTTTCCTTGCTATTATTATCTACTTCAGGATACAATGGTTCAAAAGGCAGTAATTACTTTCTATTCACTTTACATTGTAACTCATGTCTTAGTTTTGACATAAATGGAATGATAAATCCAGTGGATAAAAGTATGCCCACAGCCTACGAGGCTTCATTTGAACACTGAAGGAAATCCTTTGTATACGAATACAATGCACAAGAAGACTGAAGTGAATCATGGGGGAATGTGGAAGGGTGGGATGAACCCAGGCAAAGGGAGGTGGTTCTTGGAATCTAGGTGCCACGGCATCTTCTGCAGAGCAGAGCACAGCACAGAGAACCCCTGTCTCCAGGAAGGCCAAGCGGCCACGGCACTCCCTTTTCTGGTTTCCTTATACCCCACTCACACCTTTGTAAACTCTTCTCAAAATACCTGGCTGAGTGTGCCATCTGTTTCCTGCCAGGACTCTCACTGATCCAGCTGTGTGATGGATGGAGACAGGAAGACAGAGATCTGGGCAGTCAAAAATAGCAAGGAGATGAGGATAGACGTAAGAAAAACTCTGAGATAGTCTGTTGATTGAGGAAATGACACGGAGATGGATATCTCAGCAGTACTTCTGCGGCTGGATGACCTCAAAGGCTACTCCACCCTGCCAGTGCCACAAAGACTCTACTGCACATATATGTCATAGGGTATATTCCCACAGAGGTATGTCCTGTGGGTATAAGCACTTTACTTAAGTGCTAATCCTTGGACATACCAGGAAGGAAAGGGGCGAGTGAGCCAGGGGAAGGAAGGCAGGTTACCACTCTCTGTGTCTATATCTGATTCTGAAAGCCAGTGGAGAACACGTTTCAGAATTTTTCCACTGGAGAGATGAGGGAGCAAGGACAGTTACACGCCAGCTAGGGGATCCACTGGTTGAGGGAGGCTCCTAGGGAGCGTGAATGCCTCAGTCCAGGATGGAATAAGTTGTACAGGGAAAGCACCAGCCATTAGAGCGAGCATGCAGGCAGAGAGATGGAGGTGCAGACAGTGTAAATCCATGTGCATACAGTATTATGGTAAAGCCCAAGGGCTAATGGGTGGGCAGAGACATCATACATGCAAAACCAGAGAAAGCTAAATTTCTCTAAATTGATTGAAATTGTTTTTAAATGGAAAGTGGCTCAAAATAGAAATTAATCTGACTTACAGACAAAGGAAAATGAATTTCTTTTGTATCTGAGTTTATAAAGAGAGATTTACATTCACCTAGTTACAGAAAACAGAAAACTACTCAAGCTAGCACAAGCATAAAGGAGAATTAATTACACGTACACTGGGATCTTTCATGGAACCCAAGGGCTAGCATCTGAACTGTAATAAGGCTTAATTGGAAACTGGAATTGCATCAGGAAAAAAAAAAAAGGCAACTAATCTCTCTCAACACATACGTGTGTGGGTCATGCTCTCCGAGATTGTCCAGCTTTGGCTTTGCTCTCGCTTACTGCTTCCTGTCTCCTCTCTGGCTCTCTCCCCCTTCCCCTCCAGTTTTCTTTACTCTATTTGCATATGGCCTCCCAAATTGCAACCTGATCTCTGTTAAGCAAAATTTTTAAATGACCCCTGAGATTTTCTACTCTCTGGTGAACGTACCTGCATAATCTCCAGGGTTATGAATGTGATGGATTTCGCTCCCATGATTAGGTTGCATTATATGGCACAGCTGACTTTAACAAAGAGGGCTATGTAGGTGGGCATCACTAATCAGGTAAACCTTAAAAGAGTCTGGGCTTTTCCTAAGAAAAAGATTGAAAGCATAAGAGGGATTAAACATGAGAGATATTCTCTATTGCTGGATTTGGAGGTAGAAGGTACAGCATGGCAAGGAAGGCAGACACCAGTCAGCAGTCAACAAGGAAAAAAGAACTTCCATCCTACAACTATGAAAACAAACAAACAAACAAGAAGAAGAAAACTCCACCTAAATCGGAAGTGGATTCTTTCCCAGAGTCTCTATAGAGGAAAACAGCTCAATCAACACAATTTCAACCTTTAAAACTTTAACCCTTGTAAGAACCATCATATGGGGCCTGGACTTCCGATCTACGGAACTGCTAGCTAATAAGTGGGTGTTGTTTTAATCTGCCAAGTTTGTGATAATTTGCTGCACAATAATAGGATACTGGTATAACATCTTTGCCTCTATACACTCTCCCAATGCCAATCAACTACAATAAACTCAAAGTCCTAAAATAACAGAAAGAGTCAGTATGTCCCTAGTTGGGTCAATGGTCTACCACTGATCTAGGCCACTATGGCAAATGGGCCCAGGCAGGTTTCCCACTGCTCATTCAGTGCATATACAATGTCAGGTAAAAGGAAAGAGACAAGACAGGCAAACTAGCTACTGTGTTCTGCTACTGCCCTTCTAACTCAAATGCTGTAGCATCCTATTTGTCTACACCCTGCCTTGCAATATTCACTTTTTCTCTAGCTCATCAAAAGCAAAGAGGTGGTTTGGTGCAATAAGACAAGCACTATTTTAGGTGACACGCAGACCTGGGTGAAAATCCCAGTCATTCCACTTAGTTGCAGTGTAATCATAAGCAAGTCTCAGGAACTCTTCCCTTATTTGTGAAATGGGAGTAATAAACTTACTGTGCAGGGCTGATGTAAAATTAAATGAGATGAAGCAGGAAATGCCCTTTGTGGGTCTTCAATAAGTATCAATTCCCTTCTGCCACTTATGGTCCATTTTCTATGTCCACCATAGCTGTTAGCAAAACAGTATAAACTCATGCTGCATCAAATCAAACAAATGAAACAATCCATATGCTTTATGCCTGACTGATGCAGAGGAGTAGGGCAACCAACAGTAGGAAAGTAACCGAGGTATCACACACAGCAATGGTGTCAGCAAAGGACCGACCTAGTAACAGATCCCCTGGATATGAGCCAGCTGAAATGGTACTAAGGAATAGCATAATGACAGCATCTAGCATTAACTGAAACCATCTTATCCTGCAGCAGTCCCCAATCGTTTTGGCACCAGGGACCGTCGCTCCTATGAAAATCTAAAGCCTGATGATCTGAGGTGGAGCTGAGGAGGTGATGCCAGCGCTGGGGAGCAGCTGCAAATACAGATGAAGCTTTGTTTGCTTGACCACTCTCACCTCCTGCCGTGCGGTCTGGTTACCAACAGGCCTTGGATCAGTACCGGTTCGTGGCCCAAGCATTGGAGTCCTCTACTATACCGTATATCAGGCACTGTGCTGAGGGGCCCCTTGGTGTACCTCATTTAAAGATTAACAAGGAACTTGCGTAAGTGCCATCAAAGCCCAATTTTACACATGATTAGAGATTCAGAAAAATAAAAATGACTTACACTAGCTAGAAAGTGGCAGGATCAAAATTCAACCTGGGTCTGTATGACTCCAAAGTCCAAAGCTTTAAACTCCTCTGCTTCACACTGCCATGAACGTGACGGTCCTCTGTTGGAAACAGAATTCTAGCTAGTGGAGACACTTGTGGTATCCATGGAGCCTGAAACTGGGTGATAAGATGTAATCCTGGGATTTCATTGATGCTAGGCTCTTTTTAAATCTTTAAATTTCCAAGATTTTTTTTTTTTTTTATCACAAGGCAAGAAAAGTATCCAAGAAAAAGATAATGAGCTTAAGTCTGCCAAACTGAAAGTAGCTATTCATAAGAGAGTCCACAGAGATTCTGTTTCCTCTGCCTAGAGGAACTCTATTGGTTAAGTCTTCCAAACAATTTCTGCTTGATTTTTAGTTGTTTGGTAAACAAGGCAAACTGAGAGGACTATTGTTTCCTGCCCTTAGAAACCAAGAGTTTCTCGGTTTTGTCTTTGTTTTTTAACAGGACTGAGACCTCCTAAATGCTAAAACTTCTTTGCACTGCTTGGGGTATCAGAAAAATACCCAAATTGCTCTCGACAAACATTATTGCTCTTGAAAATGTGGCATTAATATGTATTTATTCCACACCCAAACAGGGTGCAGGGTCCTCTACTGTCTACCATTTAAGTTTCACAGCGGAAGAGAGCTAGCCCAGCTGTTACAAATAACCCAAGGCTCACTTTGATAGTTTTAATAACCTTGTCCATTTCCCATTTAAGAATCAAGCCTTTTCGAATCAACTTGAAATTCTCTTTGGCAAGGCTTCTATCCTTGTTGGACACTTCCCCCTAGGTTTTCAAACTCAGTAAAAGGAATGAGACCTAGTTGGAAATGCCCACCACTGCTCTCCTTCTAGAGTCTGTATGAAATTTCCCACAGGGCTGCCCTGGCTCTGGGCCAATTGGGCTGTTTTATTATACAACAGTATCAGAAAAAACTAAGAGTGATTCTTGACACGGGCCTCCAGGCCCCTGTCTCTGAGAGTTTGGAAGATCTGTGGAAATCACAGGACAACACACTGAGGCCCAGAATATGATTTGTTTGCATGGAAGCCTGGAGTGTGCTTTCGAATCCCATGCCCCACTGAAATAAAACGCTTCTTATTTATATGATACATTGACAAACAGTAAAATAAAACAGACACAGAAAGTTGCAGTCCACTTTCCTCTGCTCTCTTCCTTGTCTACACGGCAAACTTCTACTCAATATTCAAACTCAGTTTATCCTAAATGTTACCATTCCTCCAGGAGGTCTTCACTGAGCCCACCTTAGCAGGGCACGATGCCCTCTATTCTGTGCTCCTTGGCACCAATGCCATTTATCACACTGGGTCACTAGAGTTTGTTAAGTGGTCAGCAACCCACAATAACCAAGCCTGTGAGTGCAGGATTGGGCCTTAAAAATGCTGTCACATAGTAAAGTGCTATTCAAGGTGTGGTCCACGCACTATGCACTACATGCCTGCCAGAAGGCACGTACAGAAGTCGAGACCAGCATTTAAAGCTCTGTAGCTATTTGACAGTGCTGGAACATTTTACAGAACTATCAGTGCACGGCAGATTTTTTGTTTTAATTAATAAACTATTGCTTTTTTAAAAAATCAGGGTTTTTTTTTTAGTTGTTCCTTGACATATATATATATATACATTTTATACATTTCCTGTTTTACATATTCAGTTTGTTTGAAGAGTTTCCCATGTTTAAATTTTTTTTTTTGGGGGGGGGGCGGAATTAGTATAGGAGATGCACCAGAAGAATGAAAGGGAAGAAAAGAACAAAGAAGGGAGGGATGGAGGAAGGAAGGTGAGTGGGAAGAAAGAAAATAAAAATTACAGTCTTTATATAATGATTTATAACATACGAAGTATTTTCACACGTGCTATAGCCCTGGACTGTCCTCAGTCACCTAAGGTCTTCCTTCTTTCTGTTCCTCACACACTCCAAACACATGCTCTTTTCTCTTTTTTTCCCTGGGTGTACTTCCCTCCACTAGTTTCTCCTTTTATTATGATTATTATAGTTCATATGTAATCTCTTCAGGAGCCTTCTCTGGTCACCCGTCTAGAATGTTCCCCTCCCCTCCACATACCTTCCCCCTTTATCTATGACCTTGTTTATTTTTCTTTCCACTGTGGTACTTAAAGCAATCCAAAACTATCTTATTCATGTACTGGCATATTGTTTATGGTCAGTCTCCTCATTAGAATGTAGCTCCTTCAGAACAGGCAGGCATGCTATGGGCCATCACTCACCCCGTAACTCCCACAGCTAGAACAGTGTCCAGCATAGGAACAAGTGAATGAACAAATGACTGATCAAGTGATTGAGTAAATGATTGAGTGAATGAATCCAGCAGATATTCTTGTTTCTACTTAAAATGCAAAGAACATAAATAAGAGTTTGAGGACTTTGCCTGAAAGGACTTGAGGGTCCTTTCCCAAGGATGCACAGCCACTCGGCAGACCTAGGTCTCCAGGTGAGCTGCCTGACTCAAAATGCAGCACTTCTCCTGCCGTAGGACATTTCGAGACGTCCAAGTTTCTGGGGAATGACCTACAGAGCCTTGCAATATCCAGTACGGAAATGCACATGAAGCTGTGTATAGCTGTAGTCAGTTTTCACAGCTCTAAATAAGCACCCCTTGGAAATTAAAGAGAAAACAGCAAAAGCCCAGGAGATTGCCTCCATCTGAGATGACCTCTAACCCTTTGTTTACTCCCTTCTCCTCTGCCCATCTCAAACAACTCCTTAAACTTCCTCTTTATTATTGTAAAAGACTGGTACAAACTAAGACTTTGGAGCCAGACACACTTGAGTTTGAATCTTGAATTTTCTCTTCCTTAGGCAAGTTCCTACCTATTCTACCCCCTCAGGTTCTTCATCTCTATTTTGCAGAGTATGCATGAAGATTAAAGGGATAGCAGGCGAAGTAACCCCAGGAGCATTCAACCAAGATGATCTATTCCTTTCTTCCTGCTGATGTTTAACATCAACTAAGTATTCCGGGTGTCAAGTGGATGGCAGAGTGAGCACAAAATGAATGATTTATACAGAACTTGTCAAGGTAGCTAAGGGCTCTCCAGTTAGCCCCACCTTGTGAATGAAGTCTTCTCATTTACCCCCTCCTCCCAGCAACTAAATATTTTAGCCAATGTATGAGATCACATGCAGTCTTACTATTAAGAAAATCACCCTTAGAGTGACACTCATCTAGGATAAAGTAAATGGCTGCTTCCAAAGCCAAAATACAATTGTACAATGAAATAATGTTAGTTCTTGAAAATTGAAATCTTTACATTATTTTGGCTTTCCTCCTCTGAAGTTCAGCTAGTGGAAAGCTTGTGAACCTTGAAGACAGACAAGGGTTGAAATCCAGCCCTGCCATTTTCTGGCAAATTATTTCACATGTCTAAGCCTCAGTTTTCAGATCTAGAAAGTGGGCACAATACTTCTTAATTCAGCATGTTCTTGGTGAGCCCAGAAATGATGTAGTGAGGATAATGGAAGATGCTCAATAAGTATGGGCTTTATAATTCCTCCCCCAAAATATTTGGTCTTAATCACAGGTGGAAATGTCTGCCCACAGAAGCATGATAGAGAAGAGTCCCTCTATAATAGTGCCTGGCTCGTAGTGAGCACTTAATAACTTTTTGATTAATGTAAAATTGAAGGTGGATTTGTCTGTAACTGTCAAAGAGGGAAAAGATTCACATCCTGAAACTGGCTGTCTCACAATTTCAATTCATGGCATTAGCCCTAATTCACAAGAATTCACCAAGAACTACAGCAAGTTAATCTAAAAGTCTTGTCCATTTTTCATCCCTGCTATGGCCTAAAGAGCCCTGATTTCAGGCAAATTGTGAATGATGACATGGTCCATTAGGTGTTAGACTGAAAGCACCAAAAGTAATGTCTCCGTGGCCATCAAAGTGACTCTTTTCTCCGAGGAGAGGAGCAAATCTCCATGGAAGGAAGATTTGAGGTAGCTACCCTCGAAGCTATCTAGCCCTGATTTTAAAACACAGCTCATTCAAACCAGTGCCACTCACTGCACCTGAATAATCAACTGCGCTCCAACTCTTCCCATCAAGAAAATAATGCATGAAATGCCAGCACGGAATTAGGTAAGAACAGGAAGAAAGAGAGTCAGGCAAAGACTGAGGAGTTTGGGAGAAATCCCCACTCTGGGGTTTGCAAAGCCACGCAGAAGTTCAGAGCCAACACTTAGCAGGAGAGATGTAGTCGTCTGTCAGACATCAAGCCTGGTTTGCAGAGCTGTCAGTCATTGCATGAACTACAAAGTCACTGCGTGAACTGGCCAAGACCCAGGAGGATTTCCACAAAATGAAAATCTAGATAAAGAAATGCCAGCAAGCCCAAGGAACAATTGGAATTCTGAATAATACCAGCATACCAGCCCTCCGAAGCCACATGAGTCCCCCCCCCCCCTTGTCTCTCTCCCATCCCTGTCTCTCCTTCTTCCTCTTGGTTTCCCCTCCTCCTCTCTTATCTCCTCCTCCCATTTTTAAGAGACTTACAGAATTAAAGGAACAAAAAAAGTGATACAGAACATAAGCTTATTGGAGAGAGTGTCTATTCATATGACATCTAAACTACCACAAAATTCACATACACTAATTTGTTTCCTTTTATGAGAAAAGGACTAATAGTGAGCTGATGTGATAGATTCATTTTTAAATAGATTAATTTCAGAGAAGGACACAAGGCCAATATAGATTCAACAACATCTGCCTATCCACCTACATCTAGCCAGCTAGCTATTTATCTGTCTAATTTTCAACAAATACTTCCTAAGCACTAGTATAGACTATGCTTTTCTCTCTCCTCTCTGCCCCATGTTTCATTACCAATTCCTGGTCTCCAGCCTCCACTGGGCCTTCAGTATTCCTTACAGTCTTTCTACATTTCTTTGGTCAGCACCCTCCCCAATTCTCCATATCAGCAAATGTCAGTCTTCATACTCTCAAAGCTGCTACCTCATCACCACCCTCTTTACTCAGAAAAGCCCCTTGTCTCCTCCATTTCAGGAAAAAAAATAGATGCCATCAGCAAGAACTCCCTCAACCATCTACTTCCAAGTTCCCCTGCCAGAGTGCCCACTATTACTATCACTAAACGATAATGATTGTGAAATTCTCTGCAGCCTATCTCATCCTATGCCACCTTCTCAGGACATCTACCCTGTAGATCAACCCTTCCTTCTCTTTTCAGATCTTCAACTTCTCCCTTTTCATCAGTTCCTTCTCCATCAGTATTTAAATATACTTCGGGTTATTCCATCTTGAAAGCAAATGAACAGACAAAATCCCTCTTCTCCATGGCCTGGCCCTTCCAGTTCTCTCTTCCTCATTCTTCAACATCATACCCCAGCCTGTCAAAAGCAGAGCCTACACTACACTCATTGTCCCCACTCTTTTCTCTCCAATAAGGTTAGGTGTTTGAATTAAAGCAGACGGAGACTGCTGTTCTTCTCCCTGCCTGTTTTTCACTCTCCTCACACTTCCTTAGTGATTTCATGCACTCCTATGCTTCTACAGACTGACAATATCTGAATATACATCTGCAGTCCAGAACTTTCTCCTAAGCTCCAGACTCCAAAATCCAACTGCCTCTAAGGCATCTTTACTCAGATGACTCACAGATATTTCAAACTGCCCCGAGTGGACCTAATCCTCTTCTACGTGTCTTGCTGTGTGAACGAACCATCACTCATCTAGTTGATACTTCCAGAAACCTTAATGGCATCTGTTTTCTTCACTGCCTTCCACATCCAATCCTGATTCTACTTTCAATCCATCTGTGTATTTCCATTCTTACTGAGGTACTGCCATGGTTAGCACATTATTATCTTCTGTTAATGTCACTATCTCGAATTTCCGACTCATATAGTAGTAGGGGTTCAAAAAGATCCACCCCAAGATGTGGCTCAGTGGCACATGGATTATTTTTATCTAAAGGCAACCAAGACCCTGCGGGCTCAACAGAAACTCCTGCTCCCCCCTTAACTATCTAGAAGAATTTAATTAGGAGCCTGGCCCATGATAACACCAGAAATGACTTTTTACTTAGCTATATGGTAGAGTAAAACTAATAATTACTGAATATGTACTCTCTTTGCAATTACCTTCTGAAGTCCTAAGGTGCATTACCTCAATCCTAGCTCAAAATGTCTTATATACCTTAATTTCCCTTCCTGACCCTCTCGTGTTATGTGGGGTCTCTGATGCTCTCTCATGTATGAAGGGTTCCCATACATATGTATATAATTAAATTCAGTCATTTTCTCTCGTTAATTTGTCTCCTGTCTATTCAATTACTAGATCAGCTGAAAGAACACTGAGGATAAAGGAAAGTTTCTTTCTCCTCCACATAGGCAATGCATCTGCTCTAATCCCTCTTGACTCTATAGCCAGATAAAATTTATTTATCTATTTCATTTGAGGTAGACTTTTGAAAATATTGAAAAGCACAAAGAATGATAAAACACTATATTCCCACTACCCATAATTAAGTGATGTTTCTAAAATTAAAATCCTATAACTAGTCTGCAAAGTGCCCAAAGGCTCTCACTTATCCTTTCAAGCTCAAACTCAGTTGTAAGGTTGACATGACTCTTCATGATTTCCAGCCTCTTCCTGCCCACATTTTCCCACTCAGCAATCTGAAGTCTGGATCCCAAAAAACTATTTTTGTTTCCCCCAAAATACCATGCTCCCTCTCTCATCCAGGCCTTTCCACCTTTGGGGAGGAGGGTAGTACATGAATGAGAAACTACCTGAGTAAGGGAAAGGAGCAGAAACGAGCACTAGAAGGTAGCTGGCAGGCAGCTTATAGAACTGGCGTTCAGAGTAATACCGTACACTGTGCAAGTGACAGCATCACAGAGTCTTAGAATTGCTCAGTACATATTTAAATCCAGGCTCCCTTCCCTCCCACCCCTGAACTTACCCATTGCACCTTCCAAAAACCTGTATTTGAAGGGTAGTAAAGTACACATACTATATATTTTGTATCTTATGGCTGTTCAACATACTTAGAGTATATAATACAAGGAAACAAATGATTGTAATTCTCTACTGCTCCTGGAAGGCAGAAATCTTCTCCCACCTCCTCCTCCTCCCCCATACATCCATTCTAGGGGGTAGAGGTGATCTTTGAATGGAAAAGGAAAAAGGTCATAACTAAATTAAGCAGTCTTTTTAATGGGCAGAGAGGAAGCATTCAAAGGTTTCTGGCAATTCCTTTGTTTCATGAAGACAGTTAAAAGGAAACCAGGAAGGAAGAGAAATCTTTCCACTTGTTGAGAAAGGCCTTGCAAATTATCTTATTTTAAGAAAACACTGGTGTTTCTTTTGCTACCTAGTTCCAATAAATGGTGCCTAGAAAATGGCATAGCCATTGTAAACCAGAATTCTCCAATTTTAGTCTATACTGAAGTCTGTCACCAAAGACATGTACATCATTAAATGCCTCATGACATTTGGTCTGGTAGAAAAATTAGTGAAATACCAGCATACCACGCAACCACACTAGCAGATTTGTAAAATGGGTAGCTGGCATGGAGGAAAATGGATCAGACAAATAAGCTAGCTGCCTAATTCTCAAAGCTGTGATGGAAATTGCTCCGATTGCTGTGGATGACTTAAGATGGAAGCTTTCTTGTTATTTTTTTTCAAAATTCATTATTTGTTAACTGATCACACCTCAGCTTCTACAATGATTTTTGTATAATGTGAGAAGAAAACAAAAGGGACTCATTGCTGATTTTTAAAAAATTAATAATGAAAAAGAAAGGAAAGAAAATCTGTGCATGATTTCTGTATATGTTACTTGGGGTTTTTGTTTGGGGCTTGACTTTTCCCATCACATATGAGAACCTACTCAAATTTATTCTGGAATATAGCTGGCTTTTTGGTAAAGTAAAATGCTTTTAAAGTGCTGCCATTCTGATTATGTAAAAAGTGCACTGCCTTTAGAACTGGTGTTTCAGAAAAATTAAACGTGTGTCAAGATAGATATTTTAATTTGTAATGGGAAGCTGACACAGATGGCTGTAACAGGAGCTCTAAACTATCTTTTAATTTATTATTTAGAACTTTATGTCATTATCCACACATTCAAAAATTTCAATCCTCTAAGTAGAGGTGCTCAAAGGTGTCAGTAACACCTAAATGATGTTTTGAACTACATGGTAAAGTCAATAGAAAGTCAAGAAAAATGCAGATGACAAGAAAGAAGATTCTGAAAAATTCAAACTCTATATGGTATATAGTCCATGCAGCAAGAGCATGTGGGTGAGCATTATATATACATATACACACACGTACACACATATGTGCATACATGTACACACAGAATATTTCAGAAGGGAAGTAATGAAGTCAGAGCATTGTGAGTTCACACTTGTCTCTAGAAACATTGCCTTTCGGAAGGGATCAAGCCACACTCTTAGAGAGTCATATTAATGAATACAGAAGTCACTATTTATTTCATTTGGACTATGTGCCAAATACCATGGCATTCTTTATCATCATGATCCCATTTTATTCTCCCAACAAACATATTTTGTAGGTTGTAATATACTCATTTGAAAGATAAGAAAACAGAGGTGTACTCCATCACCAAACTACTATATGACCTTAAAAAAAAAAATTAGGGTCCTTTATTTCTAAGTTGTACCTGTTTCGTGAGGGGTAAGCTTCCCAATGTCAGCAGGAATCAGATTTGGTTTTATGTTACATCTGATAGTTTATTCCAAGGAGTTTATAATTGAAAATAATATGTTTTTATTCAATTATATTTTTTCTTTCACAACGGTATATTTTACTTTAAAAGCTAAAGCTAAATATTGCCTAATGTTGTCATAAGAGTCTATTTGAGTACGATACACAGATAGAGCAAGTGTGGAAACACAAACGATTCTGTACAATTCAGTACTTTTCTCTCAGGTTTTCATCAGTTTAACAATTCAATTCAATAAATGTTACTCTAGTATCTGCTATATGTCAGACACAGGAAATACAGGAAATACTCATTGGCAGACATGGCCCTTGGCCCTTATAGAACTTTCGATACTGTCAGGAAGATGATGATTAACAGGTAACTCCAACATAATGTTGTAAGTGCTACAGAAGGTGAGAATCAGGAGACTACAGGTGTATATACAAAGAGAAAGAAGGATTCTAGGGGAAAAATGACATGTATGCTGAGACTTGATGTTAACCACACAAGGAGGAAGCAGAATAAAGATCACATTAGATCCTGAAGTTGAGAACATGGTATGTTTAAGAAAGCCACTCTTCAAACGGCTATAGAGATGTGGTTGGTGGGAACGCAGAGATGGGGATAGTAGGCAGCAGGACACAGAGTAAGGGGTTACAGAAAGAGATGGGCAAGGATGGCTAAAAATTAGGCTGGAAATGCAATCAGGAGCCACATCATAAAAGCTTCATGTGCCATTTAAGACATCTGGGCTTTATCCAAAGGGAGATGAAGAACCTTCAAAAGACTTTCATAAATACCTATTTGTTTTAATTCTCCTTCTGTCTCCAAAATCAGGTATAACACCACCCAATCTCATGTAGCTTGAACCTCCCAGAACTTTTAGCCTCACCACGTTAAAATTCCTAAAGTTCTTCTCTGCAGCAGACTTTAATTACTCTAGAAAAGGGAACTCCTGATGTCGAGGACGTCCCATCCAGTTAGCATGCTCAGCCCTCCTACCTGCCACAGTTCATTGCCACAGCTTTCCCTGTCTCCTGGCTCAGGAATTGAGTCCTTCTGATCCATGTAGAGCTGGGAGGAAAGATGATCATTACTCAGCACTGTAACATGAACCCACATAACTGATCTATACCTACAATGCATTTCTCTCCTCAATTATTCCCATTGCCTTTAGCTATTTTTCCCCTTGAAGCTGGAGCTTTGATGTAACTGGAAGCTATTAAATGGAATTGTTCTTTAGCAGGTACCATCAATACTGCGTTAAATTCAAAACTATTCCCTCCTTAAAAGTTTAAACTTACAAATATATTATACCAGAATACAACCTTCAAAGCATACTTTAAATAGGTCATTTAAAAAAAAAAAAAAAACTTAAATTTAAAATGTGTTCTCCACAAGTTTTTTCTTCTTCTGGATAAAGAGAAAAGTCTTAATGAGAAAATGGAAAATACTTTTGGTATAAGACAACCAAAACAAACGGATAAATACACACACACAAACACGCACACACACATACACATTTCTGCATTTGAAGACTGAATGGTAACAGAGAAAAAGCTTTTTAAAAGGGGTAGTGGGATGGCTGAACAAACAATATCCCAAATATTTCAAGTATTATCCAGGAGGGAATTTCCACTAACATATGCTGCAATTTGCCACTGGCAAATGAGAACTTCTAATTCAGAACATAAGCTGGGCTTCAACCTATAAAAATTTCTACAAGCAACAGCACGCCCTGGCTAGAATAACGATGCATGACTTGTGGCTGAAAACTCAACAGATGGCTCTCTTCTGGGGTTTAAGACAGGAAGGTATCAGGCAGTATCCTGATGACAGTGAAATACTTACCTGAGGAGGAGAAAGTCAGAGGCATCAGCCCTGAGAGATGGCATATCTTTTATGAAGTACACCATTTTCTGGGCATACCCTGCAGGCATTTCCCAAAAATATAGTACAAAGCAATTGCTTTGTCACAGAGGGATGTCAAGGAATTGGCAAAACAAGAACCACTGGTGCAAGGAAAATGCCATGACTTCTTTTTAAACACGAGGTGATATAGATATTGTCTGTCTTAGAAGCTCGATGTTTGCATTCAGAAGCTAAATCTTGTTACTGTATATCCAGATTTTAACTTGAGATTCGTCCCCCTGACATATTCCAGCCCAAATTCCTTGCTTTCCCAATGCAGATCTCCATTGGTACCAGGGAGAGAAATAACTTCATTAACTGAAAATGAGCTTCTGATTGATTCTGTGAGCAGCCTTATCCCCCTGGGCAAGCACTGCCACCCCCGTAACCCCAATATATCAAAAACTGAGCTCACTGTCCTCCCTCCAAAACCCAATTCTCCTTTTAGTTTCCAGAACTGGTAAACTGGTAACCATCTACTTCCACTGTCCAATCCAGAAGCCCAGTATTCATCTTTGCCTCCATCTTTTTTAGTTCTCTGGCCAAAAACCAAGTTCTGTCACTTTAACAGTCTAAATCTCTCTTCAGTCTGTCTTTCTCTCTCCAACTTCACTGTCACCTCCCAGACCCAGCTCGTTGCCATCTCAGCCCTGAATTATGCAACCTGAGTGCAACCAGAGTGGTCTTTCCCAACACAGCTCACATGGAGTTTCTCTTGCTTCAAACCCTTCCAGTGGCTCTCCATGGCTTTAGAACAAAGTCCAAAATCCCCACATGGCTTAGGAAGCCCTTCAAGTTCTGGCCCTTGCCTTTATCTGAATCCTTATCCCCAGCCACATCCCACCTCACACTTTCTGTTCTAACCAGGCCAAATACCACGCGACATCTCCAAGGCACAAGCATTCTCTCTTGCCACCCAGCCTTCCTATATGCTGCTCCCTTTGCCTCAGACAAGCAACTTCCACCCAACTCCCCCTTGTCCTTGAGCATCAGCTCAGTGTTCTTTACCTCTTTACCTCTTTTCTCCCAACACTCCTTTAGTAGGAGGACACAGGTAGGTGTCCTCGCTACATGTTCTTATACCCTCTTTCAGGTCACAGTACTTAGTACTTGTCATACCATGTTGGTGACTGGGTCCCATCAGTATCATACCCCAAGATGTAGGCACAGAGCCTAGAACATATTAGGTACTTAAGTATTTGTTGAATAAATGAATTAATGAATACTTCTTGAATGACTGAATGATATCCTTAATAAATTACACTCTTAATTATTTTAGAAAGTGATAGTATATCCTTTTGCCTCCCTACCTCCATTCCCCTCTTTATCTCTTTCTGACTTCTGCACTGATCTGATCCCTCTCTAGTTCCCCACCTAGGTAGTCCCTCCTCCAACCTAGTCACTTAGTTGACTTAAGCCTGGGCCATTTACCACTCCCATCACACCCACCACACCCACTTGTGAAGTGAGGAGTTAGGCACTTGAGGACACATCCATTGTTCTTGGAGTCCTCACTACTCAAGTAAAATTATACCGTTTTTGTCTCCTTAAATCATGGCTGTGACACTGGGGCAAGATACGCACAGCTTGGTGGGAAGATGTGTGCTTTTCTGGGCGAGCGAATGATAGCCAAACCAGACGTACTCACCTTTTCCCCACAGGTGACTCCAACAGTCACTGCCATGAAATCATCAGCTCGTTCTTTGTCTTTCTGGATTCATCTCAGGACTATAGTAATTCATGGACACTCAGGGCCCAAAATCTTGGGGAATTCTTTATTGTAAACCAAGAATTGTGAAACAGTGTAAAGGAGGGTCAAACGATCCTTGTAGACAGGACCCTGTCAGCTTCTTGGCTATTCTGCAGGCTGTGCACACCAGCCCTGTCCACCATCCTTTTTGCTGCCACGAGGCATAGGCTGACATTTTTAGAACACTGCAGCTGAGCACCACTGGCTTAGAATGTCCAGACACAACACCTAACTGTTGAGCCCTACCACCAACTCCCTGGGGCCCCTCCGACCTGAAAAATGCAAAATTCTTAAAACACATGAGGTAGAACTGAAAATACCACACTGGATATCACAGAAGTATGCGCCAACCTTTAAGGAGGAAGTTAGAATTTTGATCTCAAAAGCTATTAAAAGATATCCTTTTCCCAACCCCTTCACCTGCCTGCCTGATTGCTTTTAAATGAAGATGCAAGATTTCAAGGAGAAGAGGGCACAGAAAATAGAATGACATTTTTTTCTCTCCACTGTCTCACAGATAATGGTGTGGGAGCATCCATAGGTACAGATAACCTGTGTAAATTAAAAGCTTGACTAGAAGCCTATAAAAGACCATCTTCATTCCGTCTTGTCTACTCCCATTCTCAAGCAACATACAATACAACCTGAAAAGAGGCCAAAAAAAAAAAAAATTATCTCTAGAAAACTCAATTGCTATAACCAATTATTCAGCGAAATGTCCTTTGTTAAGCCTCAAGCCTCTGATTCGTGAGTTTAATTTAAAGAGATTCTTCCTTCCCCCATTTAAGTGCTATCTGCTCATCACAGTGATATGGGGCATTTATAGGCCAAAGGGAGTCCTGGATGTGTTATGGCATTGTTATTAAACCAGACCTACTTTAGAAAAGAGATTGTGAGACAACCAGAACAGCTATCCCACGGTTAGTGCAAGGCACCACCTGGAAGCCCTTTTTCCCAACATCGCCTTGGTATCAGTGACATTGTCCCTTCTGGCTAGGACAGAACATACTAATCAGAAAGTACATATTTCCCTCCTTCCCTGCTTTCAGAAGTGATCAGCTGCAGAAAATCTAGGTCTGCAGTTTAGATGGAACAAATGACCTTGAAAATTCAAAATAGAATTAGACACTTTGCCAATGATCTTAGGAAGAAGACTGTCATCCCAATATTCTCCACAGTAAAATTAGCTTCGGTGGAAATCTAAACCACAAAATCCATAATACAAAGCCAAATGTTCTGAAGGATTTACTCAGTGAACTTAGAACTTGATAAAAAATATATATGTAAAAGCTTATAAACATCAGGAAACAACATCCGCCTCATATTCAGATCAGGAGCAATTAGAGGGAAAATGCAAGAGAAAAATATCTAAATTTTCACATCACTTGGTTTGATTGCTCTGTCCAAATCCCTGCCCACATCCATGCTTGGAGTCCTGCTGAAGAGACAGGAGTGACGAGACCCTTCCTACTGATGGACACTTTATTGAAGGTAAGCATTCAGAGTCCCATTCACAGAAGGTTGAACTCAGATACCAGCCAATGCTCTAGTTGTTTTGCTGCAGGTGCAGGACTCAGAAGGTCACGTAAACAAGCTAAGGCACTGAATTCATTTTAGAATGGCTGCAGAAATATTGCTGTGGTGGTGAGAAAGAGAGAGAGATGGAGGGGGAAAGCAGAGCATCTCAAAGCTTTGTTGCAACAACGACACATCCTGCAAAATACCCTTGGAGTTCGTGAAATAAACCCCTTTTCATGTGAGCTTTCTTAAAGAATTTCTGTTGCTTGCCATCAAGAGTAGATGCGTGTTCACATATCAAGCATCTTCCATGTGTACTTTTATTCTGATCTGCATTTTCCTGAGTTAAACCATAACCTTGGGCATTTATTATGTATTTCAATGAAAACTCAATTCTTACAAATGCCCCAAGCTCCAGAGGGGGTTTTGTGACTGTGGAATTTTATTACACAAATTACAAGGTTAGAAATCACAACCCCAGTTTTCGAGAGTTAGTAACAAAACAGAGCTGAAGTCAAGTCTCTCTGTAGTAAAAGAAGCAGAAAAAGAATTTCATAAATTTGTTCTCCACTGGGAGAACAAAATTGATGTCAAAGGCCCCTCACAACTACTTTTTCATCCTTATACCTCAAACCTTTCTCAATCTTCTGGAATCTTTGGTTTTGTTTTATTTTGTTTTGCTTTGGCAAACGGTTGGGAACTAAGCAGATTTTGCTGGACATTAGAGACAGGAAAGAGCAATGAGCTGGAATCTTTGATGCTGAAACAATAAAACTGTGAAGAACTCACTTCCCTTATCCTCTTTCCTCTGGAAATGAAAACAGGACACAATTGAGTACATCAATGTTAGAGAATAAATGACATTTAAGAACAATAACCAGAATAAGCAAGTGTAGCAGACATTATTCTTAGTTCTTTATGGTTGGGTCAATAAACCAATTTTATTGCTAAGAACTCTTAATAGAACTTAGAGCTCAGGAAAAGTTTTAATATGTAGAATTTTTCTCTGTAAAGTTATTTGTTGAAATGAGATATTTTCTTGTGTGATATGTAAATGTTGTGGTATGGAGGGCCTTATCACACACATATACTCAAACCAAAGCTGGTGGTGCCTTCTGCTCAACATTCACCCAACTTGTACTTACTTTGCCATAGGAAGCAAGCTACTAAAATTGTAGTAGGATATTAAATAGGATTTTTCCTAGGGTTGCCAGAGAAAATATAGGATGCCCAGTTAAACTGAAGTTCAGATAAACAACGAATATTTCACAGGACATAATAATGCTGAAAAAAAAAAAAAAAAAGAGAACTATTTGCTAAATTTGCTTAACAACTTCATGTATCAAAGGTTCAGCTGAAACTCTAAAGCTAAAACATTGTATCACAAACACCCCAATACTCCTAAAAAGAGCTGTTAAATGTACTCTTGCCTTTGGTTCAATTCGGCCTCAGCCTTTGTTCTGGAGGTTCCTTAATGTTCCATCTATTCTGTGCACTCCTGCTCAACTCATCTAAGACTTCACTCTCACATCCATCATCACCGATAACCTGCAAGCTCCTCAGGGTGGGGCCAGATTCTATTCATCTCAGTTTCCTCAGAAACCTCTGCACACACAGAAGATGTTCGATAAATTTTCACTGAGACAAAATGTTTGCCCATGGCCTTCTATATCGATTCCAGACTTCTCTGCCTGGTTTTTGAGAGCTTTCATAATCAAGCCATAGGTTATTGATTCTTCATTTCCTCTCAAGGGGATCCATGCTTATTAAGCTTTTGTTCTTGCTGCTTCCCAAACATGCTCTACTCATTCTGCCTCTACTCACGCTGATGTTGGACCCTGTCTTGCTCTGGGGAATTTTACACACGCTTTACTTAAGGTCTCATTTAAGTACCCCATTCTTCAAGAAGACTTCTCTATTTCATCTAATGCCATCTCTGTTCAATAAAATTTCCATTTTCAAAGTTAGACAATAACCCATAGTTTCACCTTTGATGTTTGCTAATGGTTTGGTCTGAGTTCAACTGCCCTAGTTCTAAGGCCCTTAGTCAAAGACTGTGTCACAAATGTTTACTGCCTTTCCCTCAGCACAGTGCCTGCTCAGTGGACACACCCTACAGAAAGGTATTTGAAGTTATTTCCATATTTTCTAGTACCATCTATATTATCACTAGATTGTAATTTATGGCTTTAAACTTTCAAGAACAAATAAGAAACACGGGGCTTCAACCTTGACCCTCCCACAAATTTTCATGACTCTAATAATTTTGTTTAATTACATCTCATTTTGATATGTATTTCTCTGACAATTAGATATTTAGCATCTTCATTTTTATCAGACATTTATATTTCTCCTTCTTTCACTGACCAGTTCATTCACACATATTTAGCTGTATATTCTGGTTTGAGTTTACTTTAAAATCTGAGTTCGAGATACAGTTTTGGGAGTAAATAGGCTAATGGGTGGTGACTGATGTAATGGGTTTCGGATAAGAAAGACCAGGGAGTATTGTAGGCATGACAACCCAACTGGGCTTTCAAAAAATATGGATTTCTATAGTAATTTTTTCAGAATTATCTATTTAACAATGGCCAAGTGAATCAGAAACGAACCGTTTAAACCTAATCTTAAGCCCTCTGCTCACGTTTGATGTTATCAAATTTTGTTGGGATAAACTAAATCATGTTTTCAAGAATCAAACATATTGGTAAGTAGAAATTTCCAGAAGGTAGTATCAATAAAGCTGTGTCTGCCACTCCGATCTGACACTGTGAAATAGAGATACCTGGCAAGGGATAGGTCCAAAATAATGAAATTATAGCATCTGCTCTGATGGGGTATAAATTGTATAGAGCAGTTTCTTTGGCTATTGGGCCAAAGTCGGCATTACCCACTGCAGACTGGAAAGTTAGAAATGTTGACACACAGTTCGCCATTAAACAAAACAAAGCGTGCTGTTGTAAGTCAAACAGATATCATATCAGCTGCATAAGGAGATCATTGCTAGAGAAGTCAAAAGGTCAGGATATACCATTAGCCACTTCACTATGACAGAGTATGCCACAGGCATGAGTACAGGCTAATGCGCTCAACTAATACAGCTGGACACAGGGAATGCTATAATCAAAAACTGCTGAATACATAAGACTCTTCGAGGGGGAGTGATAATGTTTTATCTGCCCCAGGTTCGGGGATATGTTTGTTCCTCTGCATAACAAAAGAAAAGGCAAAAGAAAAGGTCAGAGGATGACAATAAAACTCTACCAAGGTAAGATCTAATTCCAGTCTAACATCCTGGAACCAGAATAAGCAAGGAGTCAATGGGGCTTTCCTTACTCACAAACACTGATGGTCAAAATAACAATACTAATAATGGTTATCATGACAACAAGTTAACAATGAGCAAGTGCCTTCTCTATGTCAAGGACTGCTTTAATACTGAACACAACCTCTTAAAGGAGGGTGGATCACTTACGAAGTTACTCATGGCTGGGCATAATCCTCCTGGAGAACTTTCCAATCTCCAGAACTTCTTCAGGATGCAGTTAGAAGCAGTATCCCTGCTATTTTACAGAAGTAGCACTCAACTCTAGTAATATACAATGTGAATCCAATCTTTGGTTGCATTTCTTCTTCATTGTTTCTTTTCTGGTCTTGGTACGAGATCTGTGTAGTCATATAAAAGAGTAGATCAACCCTGTGGACGAACTCTATTAAATGTTGAACACTTCCAAACCCAGCACTCTTGGGAGGTTTAAAGGGGAAGGGCAGTGTGGCAAAAGAAACTGGTTGGTTCCTTCGGGTGACTAGTAAGAAAATCTGGCTCACTACCTAGGAAGCACTCTAAAATTTTAGAACGACACTGAAGAATCCTTGTTTGTGTGGCTGTACTATTCTCAAATAGCTATTTTTATGATTAACTTCTATTCTGAGTGACAAACAGGAAAAGAAATCCTTCAACTTTAACCCCAAACAAATGCCAACTGTTGTTTTACCATAGTGACTTGGAAAATTACGGTTATGTTGTCCTGACTTCAGAAGTCTTCATTCTGTTTTGGAAAGCAAACAAACCAAAACAAAACTTTTTTTCTTCTTTCCTGAAAAAATACTCAGTATTCTGTTCCAGGACATGATAACTTACGGTGTATGGTAAATGGTTTATTTCCACCATTCTCCTTGAGTGTTTATACTGTCAACTTTGAATATGGGGTCTTTGAACTATTAGTTAAAAGTTAGGAATTGAGCTGTTAATTCATTGGCAAGTTGTACTTCCTTTTCATCCCCATTTGTGATCTGGCTTTAGAGTTTATTCATGTAATAGATTAAAATAATAACAATAACAAAAACACAGTGAAAAAGACTTAGAGTAAAGCTATCTATTAAAGACACTTCATAGGAAAAGGACATCAGAAAAAGATCTCATTCATTCAGGAAGCTTTAATAAATCCTATGTGCCAGATACTGTGATGCCCAGTCTTTAGGATGGAGGAAGTAGAGGTCAGCTGAAGACAGTGTCACACGGAGATAAAATGGGCCTTGGAGGCAAGCGAAGCTGGCCTTGGCCTACCTGAGAAATAAGCAACGATTGGCTTTACATCTGACTGGGGTCCTTTCTAGATTTCAGAGGTTACTCACTTGATTTTTTTAGCTTTATATTTCGATATAATTGTAGATTCATATGCAAGAAATAATAAAAAGATATTCTGTATATCCTTAACCCAGTTTCCCAATGGAAACATCTCACATTACTATAATTTCATGAGGAAATTGACATTTATACAACCTACTGACCTTATGCAGATTTCACCAGCTTTACATGTACTCGGTGCATATGTATATGTGCATGTATTTAGTTCTGTGCAATTTTGTCACATATGTAGATTTCTGAGGCCAAAAGCACAGTCAAGATACAGAAGTTCCATTACAAGTATCCCTCAGCTACCCTAATCTGATCACCAGTTCTATGATTTTTTAAATTTTTATTTCAAGACTGCTACGTAAATGGAAACACATAGTGCAACTTTTATGAGACTAGCTTTTTTCACTTAGCATAATTCACTTGCAAGCTATTCAAGTTGTTGTGTCAACACACCATTCCTTTCTATTGCTGGGTACTATTTCATTGTGTGGATGTGCCACAACTTGTTTAATCATTCATCCACTGAGGCACATTTGGGTGTGCAGTTTGGGGTTATAGCAAATAAAGCTGCTATGAACATTCATATATATGTTTTTGTGTGAATGTAAGTTTTCATTTCTCTGAAATAAATGCCCAAGAGTGCAATTCCTGGGATGTATAATAATTGTGTGGGTAGTTTTACAAGAAGTTGCCAAACTATCTTCTAGAGTATTTTCTGTACTATTTTACATTCCCACAGCAATGTGAGAGTGCTTCAATTTCTCCAAACCCTCGCCAACATTTGGTCTTATTACTATTGTTTTTATTTTATTCATTCTGGTAGGTGTGTAGTTATATCTCATTGTGGATTTAATTTGCATGTCCCTACTAACTAATGATGTTTAATATCTTTTCATATGCTCATTTTCCATCTGTATATTCTCTTTAGTGAAATGTCTATTTATGTCTGTTGCCCATTTTCTAACTGACTTATTTGTTTAATTTTTACTTTTGAGTTTTAAGAGTTATTTATATATTCTAGATACAAGTCCTATCACAGATATGTGGCCTGCCAATATTTTATCCCAGTCTGTAGCTTTTTTTTTATCCTCTTACATCGTTTAACAAAACAAAAAATTTTTAATTTCAATGTCTAATTTATCAATTTTTCCTTTTATGGGACATAATTTTGGTATTGTCTAAAAACTCATAACTAGCTCTACATCCTAAAAATTTTCCATTTTTTCCTATAAGTTTTATATTTTTACATTAAGTCTATGATCCACCCAGATTTAATTTTTGTATAAGATAAAAGATTTAGGTTGTTTGTATTTTGTTGGGGGTAAGGAGGGGGAAGGGGGCTACAGAAATCCAATTGGTCTAGCACCTTTTGTTAAAAAGGTTATATCTTTTCTCTATTGAATTGCTTTTGCAACTTTGTCAAAAATCAATTAGGCATATTATTGTGGGTCAGTGACTATTACATTGATCTATATGTCTATCCCTTCACTAATACCACACTGTTTTGATTACTATAGCTAGATAGTAACCCTTAATATCAAGTAGAATAATTATTCCTACTCTATTCTTTATTTCAACATATCTTAGCTATTCTAAGTCCTATGTATTTCCACATAAATTTTTGAATAAGTTTGTCTAAGCCTATAAGAAGCTATGCTGGATGTTATTGAGATCTGCATTAAACTTATAGATCAATTCAGAGTGATTTGACATCTTTGCTATGTTGAGTCTTGCAATGCATGTTTATCACCATTATTTTAATTATCCCCTGCAGGTTGCTTTGCCTCTGCTCCTAGGTAAAAATGCCCCTGAGAGCATGCATCTGCTGAAACTGCCCCTGGGTTACCACACCCTTGGACCCATAGCTTCCCTCACAGGCATACATCTCTGGTACCATCCCTTGTGGTTACAGCCTTGGCTACCACTTACAGCTCTTTGGAAAAAGCCAGAACTCATATTTGGATTTGACTACCATCAGGTATTATGTGAGTCACCTCAAGCCCCAATTTCCTCATCTGTGGGATAATAATGCCTTCCTTGGAGAATCCCTATAGCTAGACCTTAAATGAGGGCTACTGTTATTACTCCAACACATGCTCCTACCACTTACCTAACCTGGTATGCAGTTGGATTTTAGCATTTAAAATGCCAAGCCACAATCATCTTGAATAGTAATGTATTGCCTATTTTAATCCATCATTCCCATATGTTGTAAGCATTCTAGACCCTAATGCCATCTACATTTTTTTTTCCCCAGTCATTGAAAAATAACAGCAAACAAGACAAAGAAACATGGACAGTTTGTCATGTTACTAGAGAAATCTGTACTCATTTAGGTCCTTTGGTTGCAGTTAACAGAAACACATTCTGGAAAATTAGGTAAAGGATACGAACCATGCCTGGGAGCAACAGAACCAGGCAATGTCAGAACCTGGCTCTGAAATGAATAAACTGTAACCATCATTTGTTTGTCTATGTCACTCTAGTCAAGAGTTGAAGAACTAGGAGAACAGTCTTCTTGGCTGGGCTCAGGTCTCATGACCAGCTCCTGGCTGTAGTAGGCAGTAGGAAAAAGGATCCAGCTGACAAGACCTTTCAGCATCTGTCACAGAAAGATTCCACCTGCATTTCCCATCCATCCAAACTGCGCACAGTGGAGGATGGCCAATGCCCCCAAATGGAATCACAGTGCTGTCAGGAGGGAACGTGTGTACTTGGATATTGCAAAGTGCCAAAAGTCTACTCTAACTTTTTCCCATGTGATAGTGATTCACTAATTAGTGCTCTGTGGCAATAGCCATTAGGACAGAAGGCGATCCACCTAATTGTCCAGGAATATACATCTACCTGCTCCAATAAGAATGCATTAACAAATTGATAGTCTTTCTGAAATGCAGATGTATGAAACCTATGGCACTCGTCAATCTTCTGGAATATACTGGAATCATAGCTTTCACACTAGCATTCAAGCAGCCATACTTGTGTCATGATCTCACGTCCTTGACTTAACCTCACTACTCAAGTTTTCTCACTGACCCAAGGGGGATAATGGTTCTAATCTCATTAGTTCAGTGGGTTTTTTTAAATTATAAAGTACTTTATATCTTATTTGTTACCTATGAGCTAGTTATAACACCAACTGCCTTCCTTAGGAGCATAGAGTATGTTAAGTGAAAGTCTCTCAGTTCTGTTCAGCTTTTTTATTGGATTGGGAATGCAAACTAGGGAGAAAAAAATCTGGAGGGAGTGTTGAGTTGCTCTGCAGAAGAGGAGTAAGAGAAATAGAGGACTTCCTGCTATCTGGAGAAATCTGCAAGGGAGAATAGAGAACAGGGCTGAGAGAGAGGGAATAAGGGTCAAGAGATGGCCAAGACATCACGTTGACAGTGAGATCCCTCGTGATGTCCCTCAGGAAACCCTCACCAAACAGACAGTTCCATATTAGAGTAGATGTGTTACAGGACAAGGGCAGATTCAAGAACACTGAGCCTAAGTAGCAGAGAAAGCCAAAGGACACAGTGGCCATTTCACCCTACAAAGGAGCAGCAATCTAGGATTTAAAGCTCTATTTGGGGGCAAGTAAGCCTCCAGCTGAATTTTGGATTATACATATTTGCATTCATATCTGAGAAACAATGAGTATTAAAATCTGTTTTTTTTTTTTTTTTAAAGCACAAAAATGGGTGGGGGCGAGTCTCTTTGTTCTGTGATCCAACTTTGATCTTTTACTCATTCTCTAAGGGCAGAAACGACTGTTTATATGTTTTCATGAGTTAAATCACTCTTGAGGATTTTTTAATTTTCAATTATTGTTGTTGTTTCCTCTGCAGATTTTAACACAAAAACTTCTCCTTTTGAACCAAAAGTATCGACAACCAGTTCCCTACAAATGCCGTGTGCTAGATAGAGTCTAGATTCCTTTGTTTGTGGGCTCTTTTGTTTTATGTTTTGTAGGATACACAATTAATTAGAAATGTTAATAGTATGTTTCTGCTGTCTAAGAAAACCTTAGGTGAGACTGGCTACCATCCGCCATTTCCCATAAAGAGTCTAACCACAGCCTCAGCAGAATGGACCCATTCTATATCATGTGGTCCGGCCATTCCAGCCAACAACCAGAGTGCAAACCTAGGGCAAGAGCAGCCAAACCCTAGCCTGAGATGGCCACCAATGAAAAGACAAGTTAGGCCAGTCATTTTCTCTTCCTTGAATATTTGAAATAGGATATGGACAACAGAATGATGAAAATATATTTCAAAAAAGGCCATGAGACAACTTTAGAGACCATGAGAAGTCATGAGCAAGCCAGAATTAGGAGAACACAGGTCAATTAGGAGAACACAATGACTAAACTACACTTAAGAAAATTGATCGCATCATATTAACGCCCCTGCTCCTGCCCCAGATATGAGCAAATACAAACCATTCCTTTGCTTGCCTTCTTACATTCTCTCTTCTTCTTCCCCCTATTAAGTCCTTCTCTGCCTAAACCCATCAAGAAAGAATGGTTACAGTTTTTCTATTAGAGCTGATGGAAATGCACCTTTCCAATTCCCTTTTTCTTCCCAATTCAGAACAACATTTATAGAAGACATGTTGACCATCTTATTACATGGAGGCATAATGATACCAAGGCCTTCCTTTGTCATCTCAAAAGGCCCAGATGGAAATAACATCTAAGAACTTAAGGTTTCCCACTACAGTACTCTTTTCTGTTGTGGAATCTAATTGTAGCTCTAAAATAAATAGATTAGCTCTTGCAAAACTCCCAGCATGCTGACTCTAACACGTCACTAGCTAAATAAGAAACAAGGGCAACACAGTGTGGGAGAAGTGGCAGTGTTATATTTGCTGTCCATTCATACTGACAATTCGATTGGTGGGTTTTTGAGGAAGGGAAAGAGAAATGTATATGGAAGCAGTATCACTACAGGCCCCAACATATAGGTTGGCAGGGAAACTATATAGTTGAATGTATTTTCAGGATGTTGCAAGTGGATGTGGCTCAACCAGAGGAATTTATAGCTTCAACTGGCATCTCAAATATCATAAAACTGCACAGACATTATTTCTAGCTTTGAGGATTAAATAGCTAAATTCAAAACATAGATAATAGAATAATAACTACTGCTTAACGAGTAGGAGATAAAAATAATTTGCTATATTTCGCTGGATCCCATCCCATCCATACCTCTAACACAGCAATCCTAAGCAATTAATTTATCTGAGTATCTGCTGTTGCCACAGATGAGGGAAAATGTTATTAGTGAGAGAAGAAATGGTGGACAGGAGATCCTTAGCCAGCAGGTAAACAGGAGTAAGATTTTATTTTATTTTTTAAAGGTAATATTTTAGAAGCCAAAGAAGGTACCATTGGAAGTGAAATGAGTTAGAGGAAAAGAATTACCAGGGAAAATAGATCTACTTACCCTAGATCAGTAAAAAGAACTTACATTAAGGTGTCCATATTTAATTTTTAAAAATTATTTTAAAATAGGCTTTTGCTTCTATAAAGAAACTGAGTGAATTCCCAATATTAACCTCTTTTCTCGCTTTGAAATCAGCCAAGAATTAACACAGACCAAAAGGCACACACACACTCCTTCCTTCAATCTATCTCTTAAGTAAAAGTTCTCCCTCCAGCAACCCTTAAAGAGTTTGAGGGTTGTAAAGTCACAAGAATAAAATTTTAAAGCTGGCCGAATGTAACCTGGCTAAAGACGGTATTTCCAAGTAGCTCTCCTTGTCAACCCAAAAGGAGCAATGGGGGTAGAAGACACATCTGTTGAAATGCTTGTAGACTTGCATGTTTGGCACTTCGATGAAGAAATGAGAAGGAACTGGACTTCTCATTGACATTCTCATACTACCACTCCTTTCTTAGATTTTCGCTTTGTTCCCTAACTCACAAAGAATCACAGTAGTCAGGAGCAAACAGGATGAGAGTGTAGGTGGTAGATGATAAAAACACTTGATCTTAATAAGAGTTGTTGGGAGCTTTTGATTCAAAGTAGAGTGAGTATTGTTTGAAGCCCTATATAAAAAATAATAATAATAATAATTTAAAATATTCCCTTTCTTTCTCCTGAAGTCTTCTTCCCCAATCTAGCAAGTTGCAATGCACAAATGAACATTTCCATTAATATGTTTAAATATATTATTCAGAGTAGGATGGTCAGATGGTCCCTGAGGAACTGTCTGGAAGAAGAAAGCAATCCCAAAATTGGATGTACAAACTGCTTTAAGGTTGTAGGATTTGACAAAGTATATTGTGCCTTCACTGCACCCCAAGACAGAAAAGGAAGAAAAATCAGTTTTTCAGACACTACAAAGGGACTCACTGAGTATTATAACAGGTTCACAAGATTTCGACAAGCAAGAGAGGCAGTGTCTCCAAAACAAAGCAACCCAGACCCCTGAGCTTCTAGTTGGCAATGCCCAGCAGAGACAATACGATGCTATTAACTATGCAGGTCTCTCAGTCAGTGGCCAGTGACAAAGGTGGGGGATGCTACAAAGGGCAATAGGAGGAAGAGGGATTGGATAAGGAAAAACAGACAGGTGGATTCTGAAAGTGGAAAATTATTTTTCAAGCATGAAAGAACAACTTCAAAACTACTGCTGAAGAATTAATGCATAAAAAGTGTCCTGAGCAGGGGGAGGTGTGAAGGACAGGAACATGTGTCATAAAATAAACTCTGTGGCCAGGACCCCTTGACCATTAAGACCACAGATAATTAAACAGAAAATGTCTAATCAAGCAGAAGGCTGGTAATCTCCAAGTGACAATCATTCCACTGGATATCCACATTCTAGTCCCAAGCCCAGATTAATAATGTAAGCAAAAATGTAAGTGCATATGCACAGGCATGCACACGCGCACACACATACACACACACACACCCCGAGGCAGAGCATCCCAAGGTCTGCATGTAGGAGGCCATGGGAAAACTCATTCACAAGGACTTTAATTGCTTTGCATTTGTTTTTCATTTTCTCCTCCATTTCTTCTGATGGTGATTATGCTTGTATTTTGAAATCATGATCCACCACTGCAGCATTGTAATTACATAAATATGGCATTATAAATGAAAGTTAGTGCCAGAAATAACAAAGCAGAGAAGGGTGTAATTTGTCTTTATGGATGTGTGTGTATGTGTTTATTAATACCTTCATTTACATGGCATTTGGAAATCACCTACTAGTCTAAGCAAGAGGGCTTAGAAAATAGAACAAGAATCTCAGTCTCATTTTCAGCTGAAGAAGATGAAGGCAAGAAAAGACAGGTTCTTCTAGTCATGATAAGTGGAAATAATGAGGTAAGATATAGGCTTAAACTGAGCTCGAGTCTCTGTACTGTCCTCCAGTTGAATGGACACTAATGGCTCTGTTTGTGGATAGGAATCAGTCTGGGGGAGTACAGATTGTCAACAGTGCCCTTCAGCACCTCTGGAACCTCAGGGGATGTCTTTTAAGCACCATTCAGAACAGGAGGACTACCTCCCTCCCCTGCTCTCACTCATTCTTACCTCCAAGGTACCACTCAGAATCTTCAACCAACAGCAAGGGAGTTGGGAGATAAATAACCCAGCTTCTTCCAGTCCCAGGAAAAAGAACAATTCTAAAGTGTGTTCCACAAGTGTCACACAGAATAAGTGGTAGTTCTAAAATATGTCAAATTCTTTGAAACTCATCCCTTTAAAAGATGACACCTAATTCACCTTCTCCTCGAATGTGACTCACTTAATGACCACCATGTGATGAGAATGATGCTATGTGGCTTCTGAGACGAAATCATAGAAATATTGTTTCTCCTTTGGATAGCTGCTTCTGAGGCAAGCCAGAGCCATGTTATGAGAACACAGAAACAACTCATGGAGAGGTCATGCAGTAAGGACCTAAGGTCTCCTGCCAACAACCAGCATCAACTCACCAGCCATATGGTTGAGCCATGTTGGAAATGGATCTCCAGCCTTCAGATGAACCGACATATTGCCCATAACCTTATGAGAGATCCTGAACCAGCCAGATAAGCCACTCCCAAATTTCTAATCCACAGGAAATGTAAGTATAATAAATATTTATTCCTGTTTTAAGCAATTAGATCTTGGAGAAATTTGTACACAGTAGCAGATACTAGGTACAGTCCTAGTGATGCTGACTGCAGTTGCCCATAGCTGTGACCTGCTCTGTAACTCCTTTACTCTGCTTTCTTAGGTCACCTCCAAATAAACTACCTACACTCCAAATTCTTACCTTAGGGTCTGCCTTTGAGGTCGAAGACATCCCATATAAGGTAAATACTATTATTATCATCTTTATTTTAGGGATGAGAAAAAACACATATGGATTTGGTTTATATGCAAATAGCAGCAGAATAAAGTTGTCTGAATCTGATCCACTGCTTCTTGCTTCATCACAACTGTACCCCTCCTTATCCTGACCCTTTGCAATTTTAAGCAATCTTTCTTTTCTCCCCAAAAACAGTAAATCAAATTGCTCATTTCCTGTGGGCACAGACACCTATCATAAATGCCAAATTTCAAAACCAATCTAAAAAAATTCAATAACAAATGCAGAAACTTTGAGTCACAAGTCTCAGTGTATTTGTTTTTCCCAATGATACCTGTACATGACAGGGAGGAATAATTAGCAAATTAATGAATTATTCTTCTGTTGCGATTAATGCAAAAGCTAGATGTGACTACTTTATTGTATGTCTGGGATACAAATACTGGCCTGAAACTGTGAACCAATGTCACCCATAATTTATTGAAGTTACAAACAAATGACCATACTGCATGGGCAAGAAATGGTGAAGGTGAAAACTATAAGTGCTGTGCTTTCTGTTGTGATCAAATAACATGAACAGCCAACTTCACCTGTCAGATATTTAATCATAATCATTATTGTGCTACGCGGTAATTAGGTATAAATGGAACATAAATGACTCTGATGGCACCATTTTATATATCAAACAACAATTTTTGTGTTTCTTCTCTCTTTGATAATTTCCCAGTCTCCACCTCTATTCAGCATCACTGTGGCTGGATTCCCCTGAGTCAGCAAAGTAGAAGAAAAATAGGCTTTGGAAAAAAAAAAGAAATCACTCAGATCATGATTTTGATCAAGTCACTTTACATTCACTGGGCCTCTTACATAAAATGGAAATGGGGCCTCTCCAGCAGGGTCACTGTAAGAATCAAATGAAAAACTGAAATGCAATCACTAGCCTGGTGTTAGTATGCAGTAGGTGCTCAATAAAAGTCTCCCTGTCTCTTTTATCAACATTACTTCCATGAAAATTAACATCAAAGGTTCTTGATTATCTCTCCACAAATTATCATTTCCTGCCCTGGATCCCACTCCCAAAGCACCTGCCTTCAGTCTCGAAATCCCACCCAATCCCACACTAAAATCCTAAACTTATTCATACTTTAAAAAATACTCCCTGTCATCTGAAGGAAAATTACTGATATAATCAGGACAGATGGCTTTGAGTCCACGAGCAGAAATAAACAAATTTAAAATTTACCTAGGTGTAGAAGTCAACACTTTAGCATGAATGAGTTCTAGTTACGGGCAAATGATGATGGCAATTTCTCTTTCCATTTGATTTGGACATAGCTGGTGAGAAATTGAAATGCATTAGTCATCTGAAAGAGTAAAAAAACAATGCTGTGGCTTCCAGTTGTGTTTGCCCAATGGGAGGCTGGTGGTATTTGGGAATAATTTAGCAAATACTTACAGATAGAAAGTTTGCATTAAAATATGTCACATCTTCTTGGCTGTGTGCTCTTCTGAGCTTTGGCAGGCAGTATGAAGGCAAAGAGTTTGCCTCTGATGTAGGAGATAGATTTGTGAAAGTAATGTCCACTGATAAACACAACAACAGCAACAGTCATAACTACCACTTCTAAGAGTCTAATATTTATTTGCATACCAAGGTTAAAAATAACTTTTATGTCTTACCTTACTTGATCCTCTTGCAGTCTCGATGGGTATTATTAACTCCATTTAACAAATAAACAGAGACCCAGAGAAGTTAGATATTCCCAGGAAGCCCGTGAAAAATAGCCAAAGAATCAAGTCTGGAATCTTAATTTCATATTCCTGTTTCTCAGATTCCCTCTATTAATAAATAAATAACTAGCTTGTTTGAGGAATAAATGGAAGCAAACTTATCAATTCTCCAGTTAGCTAACTGGTTTTTAGACCCATAAACCCACATAACCAAATCACACAGGGCAGTGTAGAAATAGTTTTAAAATAATTGTTCAGTGATCTTCAAAAAGAATTCTTTGTCATGAAGAAAAAGACCATTTCCCAGGGTTCAAGGTAACTGCAAGCAGCTGTGCAGGACCACTGTTAGACTGAGTGATAAAAGGCTCATAGAGTGTGTGAGTGAGTGAGTGAGTGAGTGTCTGTGTGTGTGTGTGTGTGTAACTGTGGCATCTATAATACCTGTAACTTTTGCAGAAGGACGCATTCAGATCTTGCTGCACAAGAGAAGACCTGTCCTGGGTCAGCTATGAAGTAAATTTAGATTTTTTTCCAGATTCCCCACCCCAATATGGAGACTCCTTTGGCCACAAGATTTATCTATGAAGCTCTCAACCTCATTGGCGGGGGGCGGGGGGTGGGGTGAAAAACCACTTTCAAATACAAGAAATATAAGATTCATTTTCGAAATAAGAAAGTGAGGCTTGGAATACAACAAATCCAAACTGAGCCAGGCACTATGCCAGGAGCAGGGGCCCTGGCCTGGAGGAGCAGACAAACCAGTGGTTCTCAACCCGGACTGCTCATTAGTCTCCCTGGAGGAGTTCTAAAATCCCAATAGGTCTCTATTTATTGAGAATTAATTATTCTCAATTACTTCTGAAACTCTGGGAGTAGAACCAGACATTAGAATTTTTTAAAGCTCTGCAGGTAATTCCATGAAGCCACAAGTGAGAAATACTAATATAGTAGAAGCCAGAGTGCTACACACTTGCTTGATTTGACAATCATCTAAGTTTCTTATTCAAAATACTGATTCATGGGTCCTGATCTATACCTCCTGAATCAGAATTTCCAAAGGAAGAAGTTGGGAATATGTGCAGCTGACCCTTGAACAAGTCACTTTACGTAACTAGGCTACTTGTGTCCACTTATATACAAGTTCCACACTCAAATGGACCCATGCAGTTTAAACCTATGTTGTTCAATGGTCAACTGTATTTTGAACAGGAGCTCAAAGATTCTCATGATTATGAAAGTTAGGTGAAATTTTTTATTGTCCTCAAAAACTAAACAAATCAAAAAGGCAACCTACAAAATGGGAGAAAATATTTGCAAATCATATATCTGAAAAAAGGTTAATATCCAGAATGTATAAAGAAGTCCAACAAGTCAAAAACAAAAGACAACCCAATATTTTTAAATGGTGGAAGGACTTCAACATCACTAGTTATTAGAAAAATAAAAAACAAAACATAATGATATCAAAATCAAAACCACCTTACACCCACTAGAATGGCTACTATAAAAAAAATGGAAAATAAGAAGTGTCAGCAAGGACACAGAGATTTTGAAACTCACATGCACTGTTGGTGAGAATATGAAATAGTACAGCCTCTATAGCAAACAGCGTGAAGATTTCTCAAAAAATTAAAAATAGAACTACCATATAATCCAGAAATTCTACTTCTGGTACATATCTAAAAAGAATTCAAAAGAAGATATCAAAGAGACATCTGCACACCCATGTTCACTCTAGCATTATTTACAATAGCCAAAAGGTAGAAGCAACTTAAATATTCACTGATGGAGGAATGAATAAACGCAATGTGGTCTATGGTCTATACATACAATATTATTCAGCTTTAAAAAAATAAGGAAATCTTGTCACATGCTACAACATGAGTGAGCCTTGAGAACATTATGCTAAGGAAAATAAGCCAGTTACAAGAAGACAAATACTGTATGATTCCACTTGTAGGAAGTACCTAAAGTAACCAAATTCATAGAAACAGAAAGAAGAATGGTGGTTATGAGAGGCTGGGAGAAGGGGAAAAACAAGTTGTTCAACAGGTTTCGAATTTCGGTTTTGCAAGATGAAAAAGCTCTAGATCTTTGCTGTACAACAATGTTTATATAGTTAACACTCCTGAACTGTACACCTAAAAATAATTAAGATGGTAAACTTTATGTTACATGTTTTTTATCGCATATAAATGTTTTTTAATTTAAAAACATGAAATTGTCCAAAATCTCAATAGTTTACTACATCCCATCAGCCTTTTCACAGCCCAGAGAGCAAAAAACTCAGGGTGTTTCAGTCCTCTCTTCTGTAAAAACAAAACAAAAACAAATAAAGAAAACATTTCCCCCCACTGGCTCCTAAGGATAGTTCCCAGATTCGGAAAGTCCAGACATCAGCTGAATACAAATCTGGACAAGCTGGGACAGATGTAGATTGCTCTGATTAAGAGAGGAGAGTTGAAAGGTGTGTAGAATGAGAAGATCAAAGACTAAGGAGAAGAGACACCAGGAGCCTGGGCCCTGCAGGGGGGCAGCAGTGAGAGCAACAGCCCAGGTCATCTGTGGGACCTAAGACACTTTGAGAAGAGTGTCTCATTCACTGCGAAGAGAAGACACTGCTTGTGGTGGAGTGTGTGATGAAGGCCTTCTTCCACATCCCCTATGCCATCCTTAGTAAAATTCATTTGCTCCCTCGTCTTTCAATGGGATGGGACCCCTCTGTGAAAAGTGAGGAATTGCTCCAAGAGCGTGAGGCTCAGGGAAGTTTCCGTGCTGCTTATTCCCCATCCACCTCCACCCTTCCACAGCCCGGTCCCTGCGCAGTTCCATCTCTGCCTTTCTCTGCCCAGCTCTGTGTCCCAGATCACCATAGAAGTCTCCTTGCCCTCTGGCTTCTGAAGGGACCCAGTCACCGGAGCCACCAGAAGGAAACGCGAGGGTGGGAGAAGGGAATGTCCTTCACTGGCATCCTCTCTGCTACAGCACCGCTTTCCAGGGCTGGCTACATCCCTCCCTGACAACAAACCCCGCACCATAGCTCCTCCTGCGCTGTGCCAGGGCTCGAGTAACACAGCAGGTCAGGAGAAGGCAAGGCCTCCCCTGATGCTAGTCCCTGGGTATCCCAGCATCCCTGTGGACCTCCTACGGTATCCTTCTTAAATTAATTTCATTTGAGTGGAATTCAGCTTTGTTCCAGGACCCTAACTAGTATGTTTGGCTTCTGGTGTGAAATAGGCTTGGGAAGCAAAAAGGGAAAAAATCAGTAAAGAAGAGTGCAACCTAGTCAAGCATGCCATGAGCTTCTGAAGCTCCCAAACATGGGCATCATCAGAGCTTGTTACTATCACACGTCCAACAATTGGAAATGCTTGAAGTATGTAATCCCACTGCTGGAAAGGGTCGAAATTAATACTGCCCATCTAGGGCTCTCTGTGCTTGACACAGAGAGAAAAAAGCAAAAACATCCATACTGCTACAATGGTGTCCTGCAAACCTCAGCAAAGCCTTAGAGAGAAGCTCCTAGTAGGACCACGTGTTGGCAATACATGCTGTCTTTGACCCATTATGGGAGGGCAGCCCCCTAGAAGTACTGGAGGGGCAGAAGTAGGGAGTAAATTAGCAATGAGTGACAGGAAGGCAGCTAAGCTCTCTGCAACCACAGTGGGAAAGAAAATTCAATGATCTGAATCACAGAGGAATCTGCAAGAAACTATTATTTAAACTTCAGAGCTTTTAGGCTTGGCTTAGAATTGGTTGTGTTCCCAGGGATGAATTTTTGGCAATGTCATGGGGAAATATGATTAAAAAAAAAAAAAGTAAAGGTTTTCCCAGGGTCCTGGAAGAAGGGTCTCTGGACAACTAGTAGAAGGAAAAATACTCCCAACCCATACTCAGATACAGAGGTCTCTGTTTTCTCAAGTCCCACCAAGAACTGAAGGGGTCTTGAGAAAGACAAGAAATTTTGAGGTAGTTTTGGTAGGAGAAAAAAGTAATTTCAGCATATAGAGGGAAGGAGATCATGTGACCTGAAAAACAATCTGAGAAAGGCAACCTGAGAATGGGAAAAATCTAAATCAGTGGCCAGAAAGTGGATGAGCTGTGGAAATGGGCAGGAGCAGCAACCACGAGTATAAAAAAGTCTCCACGTGTTACGTTTGCTCCGTCTCTGAGAACCACTTCCCTAGCCATTTGAGGCAACGAGGTTAAAAAGAAAGGTGAGGCGTGGGGGTGGCTATGTACTCTGGAATTCAAGCGGCATCTGCAGTATTGGTAGCTGGACCAAGATGTGCAGAAGCTATCAATTGTTCTTCTTGGGGGAATAACTGATTGCCAAAGAGGTCTGGACAGGCTGCTTCTCTCTCCCTGAGGTCTGGCCCTGAGTTCAGCACAATTAGCTAAGTGCTTCTGTGCTGGAGAAGGCCGCAAACGTAGTCAGCTACCTCTTAAGCACAAGGTGCTTAAGAAAAGAGACGCTTCAGGAACTGTATTTTATACTTGTCCCCAAACCAAGACCAACCCCATCCTCCGACATTGTAAGCAGAAGCTATGATTAGGGTGGGAAAGAGCTCTGCTTTTGGCTTTGGCAGTCTGGTGCCGACTATAAACCCCTCTCCAAATAATGCTTGAGGCATAAAAAAAATACACAGGACTTCAAAAGGAGCCAATTACGTTAAAATACAGTTATCAGAATATTTTTTTGAAAAAACAAACTGGTGATGTGGTAATAGTTCTGCAACTTTATTAAACATTAAATAGTAAGATGTAATAATGGGTATAATAACTTAGAGCTATGAAAATAATGAATTTTTCAAGATATCTACAATAACTATATGATGTGAAAATACTTGCAATATCTAGTGGAACTGTTAATTCTACTGTAGGTTTCTGACCTACATTTATCACTAAAGAAAGTGCTAGTTTCATTCAGACATTAGTGAAAATAAATAATATCTTTTCCATCCAAGTTTATAGACCGCTGAATTCTCTCTGTGTGCTTTAGGTTAATAACTTCTGCTGTAAATGAGACTTTAAAATGACAATGACCCTCTCTAGTCATTGTGAGTTGTAAAGAAAAAAAAACAAAGTTAAAAAAATATATATGCATTCAACTTTTAATTTAATTGTACTATGTGCAAATCCTTAGACCGGGCCATAAGGGCCCTGACATCTGTAATGAAATGACAGGGAAAGCAACATATAGAGACAATACTCCTGTCATCTCCAAATCTATCCAAACTAATGGTTACTCACCCCACTTATCTGCTGCCACACAGAAATGGACTGTACTACTCCCCTGTCTTCTATTCCTGAGCTTCTTTCCTTTCTAACAGTGTCCCCTTTGGGGAGTTTGGAATAGATGTTTACTGAATCCATGGAGCTCACCAAGGGGACTGTGGACAGTCTGACTTTGGGACAGCTTTTCTCAGTGATGTGATCAGATCTGTATTTCGGAACAGTCGCTCTGGCTTCGGGATTGAGAATACCCCTCTGGTCTATGAGCTGTGCTCCATCTCCCTTGTCAGTCACTACTCACTCTTGCCTGGATTGTTGCTTTGTTCTTAACTGGTTTCCTCGCATCCATTCTTGCTCCTCTACTATTATTCTCACAGCAGCCAGAGTGATCTTCCAATCCTATCCTATCCCTTCTCTGGTCCAGTGGTTTTCCATATCACTTAAAATAAGTTTCAATCTCCTTGCCCTATTACAAGGGTTGACAACCTATGGCTTGCTGACCAAATCTGGCATGCACCTGCTTTTGTATGGCCTGTGAGTTAAATACTGTATGAAAATTTGATTTCACTTTTATTTTATAAATACCTATATAGAAGTATCTCAATTTAGCCTCTTAGCCCATAAAGCGTAAAATATTTACTATCTGGTCCTTCATCGAAAAAGTCTGCTAACCTCTGGCAGCCAGGAAACCAGAAACCAGCCTAGACCATTCAAATTGGGTGAGGGGTGGGGCATGAAATTAACCCAGAAAATTGGTTGTTCAGAAGTTGTAGAGCTAAGGAAACAAAAGGACACAGTGAGGCAATGCAGAGATTAACAACAGCAGGAAGCTGCTACCACCCTGCAGGTGGACAACGAAGAAAGGAAGTGTTCTAACTAATCCCAGCCAAAGAGCTGGAGGCATCCAAGAGAGCTGAAGAAGATAAAAGCTGTGCAAGAGATGCTGCCCAAGGCAGGACAGAGGGTGAGGGAGAAAACCTGGATTCTCACTTCCTCTTACCCCCAAATTTCACACCAGTCTATTGGTTGAAGCTACCTGGAAGTTTATTGGCAAGGGGGCCTAGGAAATGTAGTTCTCTGCTATAGAAAGCAGAGCAATAGAAGGGAAGGGCAGGCAATGAGTAGTAGAGCAGAGTCAAATGACCAGCTCTCCTGCAAAGTAAAGAGGACACCTGCCTTGCAAATTAGCTATAAGAGATAAAGATTACTTAAGTAAGGTGTCCACGTCACGCCTGGAAAAGATAGCTAATATTAGTATCATTATTATTGCTATTATTAACGTCTATCCTGTGCTTGGGTTTCTTCTATTGGGTTTTCAAGCTGAGCATGAAAGTGTGGGCAGGAGACAGGACTGGAATGAAATCAGACCACATCTATGGCTCCCAAATATATCATGGAGATGGGCCCAAGAACTTGCACCAAACTCCTTTCCCCTAGGCAGTGATATCATTTCACAACTCATCATAGGCCAAACGAATGATGAGATCAGGAGTTTGCTGTTACGAAATGTACTCAGGGGTTTGTGCTAATGAGGGTTTTTTTTCCCTAGAAGTATGTTATATTGTTAGTAGAAATTCATTTCTGTCCATTCATGCACACTTCTTCCATTCCTAGAACTGTCTGTTGTGCCAACCTTTAAAACCACAAGCATAACAGCTTAGTTTAACAAGTTTCCTCTGTTAAATGCCAGCCAATGAAATCAATGATGGGTGTAATGAGAAAGAATATAGCTAGTAAGGTAAGTTTCTGCCACCTTAAATGTCGTAAGCAGGGATGCAGAGGTGCGCAGGCTGAAGATGCAGTGCCAACTCGGGAGGGCCAGGCACTTAGCCAGGGCTCCTGGGACACTGACCACCTCTGGCCACCCACACTCCAACTCCTTGACAGCTGAGCACCGAAACTCCAAGCCTAAGACTTCGAGAGTTCCAGTTCTAGATTTATAGAGAAATATGTTTCTTCTACTTCAGCTGTCTCTGGAGGATTGTGCCACTTTTATTCCTTCTCTCTCCACTTACTAGTCAGAGTTCAGGCACGGCATGGGCGATAAGAATAAACAAATGCATGTTTGGTCTGAAGTCAGTCTACCTTTGACTCTGCTCCTTCTAGGCCCATTTTTGGGTTAAACTTTTTAAGTACTACAATGACAGCTATTTAAATAAAGTCAGAAGATTTTAAATGGGAGTATAATTAATTCTTTCTACCCAATTCTCATACTGGTTCCCAGGACAGCCCTTTACTGGACTCTTCAAGTGCAAGTTGGGCTTGGGATTGGCTGCTGGGGAGATGAAGGCAGACAAAAGAATGTTTTTTATCCTAATCTAGAGTTTCCCAAACTTCAAATATTCTCACAGTCTTAAAAGTTGTTGCTATATCCACATGCTGCTGCTACACTTATTTACTTATTTACTATATTTATAATTAACTGATATTTTATTTAAATTCATTTTAAAGGACATTTTCTAGCATTTTCATAAATGGAAAAGTCATGTCACATGCCAAAAATAGAAGGTAACTATGAAAACAAAATGTTATCACGTGGCCCGCTGAAGAGCCCAGAATCTGAAGCCCACTCTCTATGTTAAAAAGGAGAGAATTGGCAAGTGGCAGGAGAGCTGTTTAAGATATACTGGCACAAAATAAAAACTTTCCTTGAAATAATCAGAAGGACTGGAAAATAACTGAAAAAGAAGTCATTCTTTCTGTGTGATCCAGTGTCATTTATTACCATATCAACACACTACCTGAATCGTCTGCATAGCTGGTAGACGGAAACGGCTATATAGTTTGCAGGGCCCGGTACAAAATTAAAATGTGAGGCCTTGTTCAAAAATTACTAATGATTTCAAGACAGTAACGGCAGAAGATAAGGCCAAGTGCAGGGCCCTTCTAAGAAAGGAGCTTACGCAATTACACAAGCTGTACATCATGAAGCTTGTCCTGATGGTACATGTGCCATACTTTGTGTTTTGTAGAGAATGAGAACATCCAGGAGAATGAGTAGATGTGAACACCCTGCAGGAACCGAAGTCTGAAAATCCCTAAGCACATTCCAGAAGGCCATCAATGTTGCCTGAGGCAGGAAACAAAACCAAGGTACAGGACCAATAAGTCCCCATCATGTTGATGAGACCACACACCAGAGAGTCAGGTCAGAAGCAATAATGAGGAATGTCGTTGAAGCCACTGCCTAGAGCTGTTCATGGCTTACTCTTAGAAAACCAGCTCCTTCTTTCTTCTAACCTTAGTCAAGGTTAGATCTGAGAAATATAAATAATAGCAACGTCATGACCTGGTATATACGGCAGCACCCTAACAAGAAACATCCGGTCTAATTAAAGATATAGCTGAAGAGAGTTTAATGAAAGAACAATGCCCAGAGAGGTGTGGGCAAGCTTACCAGTACCAAAAGGGACAACCACACACCAAGCAGGAAGCTATTACCACCTCTGGACTTGAAAGGGCAAAGGGAAACAGTGAATATTGCAATTTAGAAGAAACTGAACCTGTTGAGAGAGGGCCTGCCAACAAAAGTTAAGGCCTTGGGGAAAAAACATAGATCCTGCCAAACCACAGCTCAGTAGGGAGGGAGCAGGAAGAATAAATCCATCAACTTCTTTCTCTTCTCAGGATCTCACATTGGCTGAACCCAACCTGAACCAGAGGGCAAAAGATCCTGGATGATGCAGTCCCAGACAGCCTCCTAGTACACGGAGTGGGGAGGCCAAGAGGGGAATAGATCTGGAAGACAAATGGAAATTAACCAGCACACCTGATGACATGTTTCTAGAGGTGCAGAGGAGTGTGTGAGTGTGTGTGTCTGAGTGTGTGCATGTGTGTATGTTTGGGAGAGTGGCTGATGAGAGAAAGATTGCACCCAGATTTGGGTGTAAGGCAAACAGCATGAAAGGTGATTTCACTCACCAAACTAGGGAATTCAGAAGGAGGGACAGTTTGGTGAAGGAGTTAAGGCATTTATTTTGGCCATGCCAAGTTTGTAGCCATAAGACATCGGTCCCCAACCTTTCTGGTCCCAGGGACCGGTGCTCCTATGAGAATCTAATGCCTGCTGATCTGAGGCGGAGCTGAGGCAGTGAGGCTAGATCTGGGGAGCGGCTGCAGATACAGATGAAGCTTCACTTGCTCACCACTGCTCACCTCCTACTGTGCAGCCTGGTTCCTAAAAGGCCACAGACCAGTACCAGTCAGTGGCTTGGGAGTTGGGGACCTCTGCCATTAGGGACATCTAGGGAGAAAAGAAACCAGGACTGGCACTATAGACCTGGAGGTCATGGACTCATACGAGGCAAGTAAAGTCAGTGAAAAGGTCAAGAACACAGTTACGGCAACACCAACATGTAAAAGGAGTTGGGAGAAAAATGCAATAAAGGAAACTAAAGAATGGCCAAATGGATAAGAAGAGACCTAAAAGAGTTTATCTTTAGGGTGCTGGGGTGAGGGCAGTGTAGAAAGATTTATTTGGTCAAGAGCCTCTGGTCCTGCATAAAATGGCATTAAGTGGACTTCAGCACTGCATAGGTGTAAATCAGATGATCCTTTAGCATGTCCATCCCTAAGCTCCCACCATATTCAGAGGTACAGGAGCCACAGCAATTCTCAGCTACTCCCCCATCAAATATACTAGTCTGCTCCAAATATAGAAGTCAATGCCTCAACCACCACAACCTCCAACTTGGAGACCACCTGTGGCTTTCATCCCTCCACCATCACTCTCTTAATTTCTTCTAAAACAAGCATGGTATGGTACTTGCTGGAGAGGATAGAGGCACAAGAAAGAATAACAGGAACAGACTCTCCTTTGAAACCTATGGGTCGATTCGGGGCCAACCATCTACAAGCTCCAGGCAGCTTGGGTTGCTGGCCAGCTTCTCAAGAGAGTTAACAAAGATACCAACTCCCCTCATCAGCCCTAAGAAGACACCAAATCTCTCCTCCAGAGAGCAGCCCTCTATCAGTCCATGCTGCTGCTCCACCCCCACTCTTCTCTCCAGGCTATGTCCATACTTACCTGACTTGATGTTTCGGATGCGGTTACATATGGGACCAAAAAGTCCCTGCCCCACCTCGCCACACACTTACAGCCAGGTTGTCCTGTGCCCAAGTGCCACAGAAAGGTCTCTTGTCCTGCTCCCCTGAGTGCCTTGTATCTATCTCTCTTTCAGGGAAAACCATGGCTAGGTGACAATCCCATCTCTGAAAAGCCTTAAGTGCCTCCTAGAAAGAACACCTGACTTTCATCAAATCTGGTGGATAAAGATTCTCTCTTCCACAATTTCACCCTGTTGTCCTCTCTAAGAAAAGGTGCTTTAACTGAGTTCCCTCAAGTGACTGGCCAAACGAGGCCAGTTCTCCCTTGCTGCTCATTTCCCTTCCTGCCTGCTCTGTTAGTAGCATTCACCAGTGAACACTCTTTCAGTTAATGTCTATTAAGCTCTGGAACCATAGTTTCCTTGTCTGTTGAAGTAGCTAAATGAGATCACTTCCAGAAGTTTTTCTGACTCCCTGATCTGACCCTCTCAGATTCTCTTGCTTGAATGTGAAAGTTCAAGATGAAGGAAGGACTCATAACCCCTTCCCTTTAAGAAGCTTACCATCTTGGGCCAAAGACAGGGAAGTGCACAATCACTGTTAGGTGTATATGGAAACGTTAAAAGAATACAGAGGAGGAAATCATTCAATACAAATGGGGATCAGAATGATCTCATAATAGCAGCTCTATTTCACTAAGCGCCTACCATTATGCACCAGGCTATGTGTTAGCTACTTACATAAATATCAACTCTTACAACTCCAGGAAGCAGCCAGTCTTATTGGTCCTACTGTATAGATAAGGAAGCCGAGGCTGACAAAGTTAGGAAACTTGCTAAAGGCCATTTGATATCAAGTGAATGGGTTTGGATGTGGACTCTCATTCCAAAACTTTCATTTATAATCATCAGAGTATACAGTAACTGGACCAATGACAGATACGTATTGGGCACTTACTAAAAACTAAACACTGCCTCATACATTACATATACACGGAAATTTACCCGTGATGAAGGTATTATATCAATTCTCCTTTTACAAATAAGAAATGGAAGGTCATGAAGTTACATAACTTACCTAAAGTCACAGAGGAGCCAGAATTCAAATCTAGACCCTAATTACCATAAAATATTTCCACTCAGGTTAGAAGAAGCATATGTGAATAATGCTCTAAATGCTGGTAAAAAAGAAATGTTTCCTTAACCTGGGTTTCCCCCAAAAGCATAATCTGAGACAAGAATTTGTGTACAGATAGTTTATTTCTAAGGTAATCCCAGGGAGCAGAGGAGAATGACAGAGAAAGAAAGCAAAACAAAGGTTCGTGATCAGGGCTATCAGTATAGACAGCAGAGGGATCAATCCATGGGTCTTCCCCAGAAGCATAGAGAATCCTCCCAGAACTGAGTTCCCACAGGAAGGATGGTGAAACACGCCCCATGGATGGACCTGCTGAGCTCCGTCAAGCATCCCTGACCTTGGGAGCCCTGGGGCAGAAAACAAAGACCTAAGATGTGTGTGAAACCAGACAGAGTAGGCAGGAAGTGAAACAGAAAGCCCAACCACAGCCAAAATTAGAGGTGATGTGATGAGAAACTGAGTCCAGGCCCAGGTATATCTGCCTCCCAGGGGAGATGTGGTGGGAGGGGACACTTCAGACACAGCAGAGCAAGCAGCAAGGCCAAGACAGGAGCCTGAGTGCCTAAACCATGCGTGTCCTACCACACTCATGGGAAACTTTCCACTGCTCCTTGACCAAGGTCCCCAGCTGCACCTACTAGAGTGGGTTAGCAGCTCTCCTATGGAATTTATTGAAATAAACTTCTCGGTTCGTGAGGCAAACTAAAGTGGAAGCTAGAAGCTAGAGGCAGTTTCCCTGTTTTTCCATCCAACCATGAAAAAGTAGCCCTCTGTCCCAGGCAGAGATATCACTGGACTCTCAACTGCTGGCATTTTCTAGGCCAGCAGTATGGAACTGTAGCTGAATGCTTGGATTATGTGTGTCCTTGGGCAAGTTGTTAACCTTTCTGAATCTTGGTTTGTTTCATCTCTAAAGCAGGACAAAGCTACCTACCTAAGAGAATAGAGTGAGAATTAGATGATATTCTGCCTGTAACACATTTAGCATAGTATATGACATACAGTGAACATTTAATCAAGGATAGATGTGCATATTTTAACATTTTTTCAGTCGATTCAATTTGATATCAAAGGGGAGAACTAGAGACAGTTATTTATCACTTAAGAAAGAGAGTGATATAATACAGAGTACTACGCTTGCCAGGCAAAGATTTCATTTCCCAGCCTTATAATCTTAGGCCCGGTAAGCTCTCTGAATTTCGGGTTTTTGATCATTAGGTGGAGGTAAGCATTTCTGCCTGTCTCAAAATACTGCTGAGGCTCAATGGAGATCACGAATGTAAAAATGCTTTGTAAACCCAAATGTAACAGAAAACTGTTATTGTTGTGATTATAATGATAAGAATCAAAAGCTTCTCCCTCCCGGACACATGTACATACACACTCCGTAGGGCTGACTGCTCCTCAGCTGCTTGCAGGAAAGCAAGGCGTTTTCACCTTAAGGTCAATGGCATTGAAAGGAGTATGTGATTAATATCAGAGACGCTCCATAACAGCTGTTCAGGGAGAGTCATTCATACTATCGGTGTCAAGGACTGTGCTGCCAAATTTATTTATGTATGAGGATCACAACCAGGAAAGCAATTAGGACTCGGGCATCTGCGCTTCTGTGATCCCGTACTGACGCAGCCGTGGCAGTGGTGCTCCACGCAAACCCGAGCGACAGTCGCTAACTGCTAACTACCCTCTGCGCTGGCTCAGGCTCACTGTCTGTATGCCAAACAAGTCACGTTTGTGCCCCAACCCCTCATCTGTTCCCTTCTGCACTCCAACCCAAATTACGCAAGTGGCAGGAGTGCTGAAGGGAAACAGACTTGGAGACAAAGGTGCGGGGTCTTCTAAAGTATTTTCAGAGTCCTTTATAGGTATTAATTAGTAAACCCCTACAACAATCCTGGAAAATAGGTCAATATTATTATCCCTGCTTTGTGTATGAGAAAACAGGCTTAGAAGAATGGCTTGCCCAAGGCTAAGCCAGCGATAAGAAGAGATGAAGTGGAATTAGATGGAAGAATTCCTGACTTCAAATCCTCAGCCAAGTATGTGCTTTCTTAGCATGTAGAAGGTGATCAATAAATGAGGTGGACTCACTGCCTGAGTCCTAAAATGATGCATTAATCCCCTCCTGAGCACAGTGACGGATGCTAGGTCCAACTCGGATCCTAAAGCCAGAAGAGCTTTCACACATAGATCCTGAATAATCCAAGAAAATATCTTTGGATGCGCTGTAGTTATAAGAAAGATGAGGAGGTAGGTTTGTCTTCACAAAACATTGTTTTGGCTGCCCGAGAGCTGAATACTGTTCTTTCCAGGAGGCAAAGAGAGGTTTGCAGGGCCTCTCCACACTTCCCACCCACCCTCCTAACCCTAAGGAAGCATGATTAGGTAAGGGCCCCTGGTACCACCGATATGCCCAGTGGCCACTGGTTTAATAGCACCGTCCTCATGAGACTGTTCCCATGGCAAGTCCTGGGTTCTGCTTCACCTTCCTGGTCTCCCCAAAGCTTGTGCTCCAGCTGTCCAATCAATTCTAATAAATGATTCTTGCCTTGAGTTAACTGGACTCTCTTCTTGTATGCAACCTCAAATATACAGTTTGTGACCTAGAAATGTAAGTACTTGCCAAGGGAGATTAAAACTGCCAAGCGCAGATTCTCACACATTGCTTGTGGGAAGGTAAATAAGCAAAACACCCAGGGAGGGCAATCTGGCAGGCTATAATGTACCCTTTGCCCCAGCTCTCCTTGGGGAATTTATCCAATGTATACACTTGTACCACTGCAAAACGCCTTACAAACAGTCATTTTGCACTTGTGAACCTATGTGCTAGATTATTCATTATAGTGGTGTTTGTAAGAGCAAAATATTTGTTAGAATCCAAAAGTTCATTAATAGAGGGCTAATTAGATAAATTATGGTATCTTTCCACACAATGGAAAGTGACCTAGCTTTTTTAAATGATATTTTTATGTGTTGATAGGAAAAAATCACTAAAATACGCTAGTTAAGTAAAAAAATAAAAATTGAAAGCAAATAAAAGGTCCAGAACCATGCGTATATGCTACCCTTTATAAAAATAGGGAAAGCCACTATTTCTTTCTTATGTATAGTTCTTATATATATTTCTTTCTTAAATATACATAAGGCACCTCTAGCAAGAAACAAAAGAAATTGAAAACAGTGGTTTCCTATCGGGAAGAGAGGGAGTGAGGCAAATAAGAAAACAAGATCAGAAGGTGGATTTTTCACTGGGTGTCTTTTTATAATAGGGTTTTGAATCATGTCAATTGGCACGTATTCAAAAACCTTTGTTTAAAAAGTGCCACCTCAGAAAGTGAAAATCAGCACAGATGTGATTCACTTGACCTCCCTGCCTTCACACTGACCCACCGGTCACCGTTAGCACGTGTAAAGGGCAAGCTGGTTAACAGCAGCTATTGGCTCGTCAGACTCCAGCACAGCAAAAGTCTGCATCAGAGACTTTTTGTTAGTGGACTGCTTGCGCACTGTACAAATAGAATCTGCTCCCGACCATTGAGGGGAAAGACAGCATAGGTTGTTGAAAACCAAGCAAGATAGTGTCTAGTGCACAAGAAAAAGAAAGTTCATAGCAGCTTTTGATTTATGAAATACAAAGAAATTACATTTCAGAGACATGCCTCTCTTAAGAAGGATGTCTCCAAATCATATAATTTACTGTCCCCTGATGTCAAGACACCCTCTTCAGAGACAGGAAAATAGCCCCTTCAGCACGACTATTGAGAAATACAGGGTCCTTGCAAATTATCTGCATCAGTGAGGTATGTCTGATATGATTACTCCACAAACACTGCCTAGTGAAGAGATGTGAGCTTGCTCGCCTGCAGGTCCACTGCTCAAACTCAAACCAAGGTCCCCAAGATAAAATGTACTTATTTATCCTCTAAGCCATTAACTTGAAAATCAATAATATTTCAAATTTAATGAGTTGTAAGACAAGTAAATTACAGTTTGGGGTAAGCAATATTGATTAGACTGTTCTGTCAACTGGAACACATAACTTTCCTCTATAATTAAGTATTCCATGTAGGATACCATGCACTCAATCCTAGCTGCTTTCATAAGGCAATAAGAAGTTTCTCCATTCCTGCAATGAAAGCCTTTTCCATATGCTAGCTGGCAGTCCGTGCCCTGCCAGTGTGGGCGGCCCTGCCCTTTTCCTCCGTGGCAGCAGGCTTCAGTGATAAGTGGCTTTCCCCAAGCACTAATCACCCCTTGCTCTAGTCCCAGAGCTTCAGTGAATTTGAACATCAAAATGAATAACTACAACTAAAAAAAAAAATCATTGTGGCAGAAATTGCCTTCAGTAAAAGCTTCTGTGGAATGATATGCAACTGTTAGAAGCTGTCTTTAAAGTTCCCCTTGCGGTTTGCATTTCACAGAAGCTTGGGGATGGCCAAAGTAGATTTCTCACCAAATTGACTGAAGAAGGAACAAAAGGGCAGAACTTTAAACATCACTGTCACTATTCAATATCAAAGTCCTACGTCTCAACACTAAATCACCTTGCCTACATCAATCTTTTCTGCACCGTGGTGGGTGGAGTGGGGAGGGGAGGGGGCTTATTTTTAAATTCAAGTAATAGCTTCTTTTTAAAGAATTAATTTAATTAATGTTAAATGAAATCTCTGACCGTGTAGTAGTCCTAGATCTTTGAATTTAAGTGCCTCCCGGCCCTACTGCTCAGGAAGAAAAATTCAGAGATTGCATGAGAAATTTAGCCACTTTGCAAAGCCCTAGCTGTTTTAAATAGGAAAAACAGAAAAGCAAGCAATGTCATCTAGGTCCTGCTACTGATAGTATGGACTGTGGCTTGCTGTGGGCACTTGGAGGCTTGTTAGAAGTGTAGGCTCGCAGGCCCCACCCCCAGATCTGCAGAATCAGGATGTGCATTTTAACAAGATCTCCAGATTATTCTTGTGCACACTGCAGTCTGAGTAGAGCCCCTAGGTTTGCACTGTGGCTCTGCTCTTATTCACTACGTGACCTTGGGCAGGTTACATAGCTTTTTGTATGTTTTAGCGTGCCTGGCGTATCATAACCACTCAATAAATGTTACTAATTGTTAGAAACACATTTCTAGGAACAAATGAGGATTTCTAGGCTTTAGAGGGAAATCCTTAGGTGAAAGAATAACATAGACTTGATATAAACTGATAAAGATTTAACTGGAGCTGAAGAAGCAAAAATAGGTGGAAGAAAGAGTGATATCATTGAACACAGGTATGTATTTGTCCATTCACTCTTTGCTCCTTGAGCCAAGGGGTACAGTAGCAGAATTTGAACACACACACACACACACACACACACACACACACACACAATTTGGAATTTTATAGTTCTTGATAAAATCCTGTCTCTACTATTTCCTGGTTGTGTAAACCTGAGCAAGTCACTGACCCACTTGGGCCTTAGTCTCCCTGTGTGTGTGTGAGTGTATGTGTGTGTGTGTGATGTAGATATTGAAAATTATCTTCAGAATTTGTCGTAAAAATTAAATAAACAATCTGTGGGTAATAATTTGTGTATATATGTATTTTTTTAAAGCTGGTAGCTGAGTATTTACAAGTCTCAAGACATGGGATGGGTTACATTTACAGTGCTTCTTAGCATTGGCTGCATATTTTAAAACATGGAGTGGGTCCAGGGGTGGAGGATGCCTTTTTTTAAAAGATTTAGGTCCGGGTTCCACACTAAACCATTTAAATCGGAAGTTTTAGGAATGGTGCCTAAACCTTAGTATTCTCAAGTGTGCAGCCCAAGATTGAGTACTACTGCATTAGAAGAATACAAGAGATAGCCAGATCATTCTGCTCCCTTCTCCCCAAAAACTAATGACAAAAGAAAGAAAAAAACAGTTATCTTGGGTGGCAAAACAGATGGGCAGATGAGAAACAAAAGAGGTCTGGAGATCGGTGAAGGAAAAAGGAGCTAGTGCTTGTGCTATGGGGAGGTATCTGAATCTCCAGCAGCAGAAATGGTTAAGGGTCTTATTAAAGACTAGGAAAATCTAATATAATTGATATTGGCTATGTCATGCCAAACCTTCCAGTGAAAGCAATCACAGTTACTATGTAGGGTACTGAGGAGGAGATGGAGAAAAGATACTCCAGGAGAATGAACCATTGACTCTAATTTGGGCTGACACTAGGGCTCATGTGGAACAAGAATATAAGCAAAGAGTAAGAATTCAACAAAAGCCAGAAACAGGAGTCAGAAATGACCACAAGACACGTCAAGCCATGGGAAGTTGCAGAAATCTTGGAGAGAACATAAACTTCTCCATCGAGAAATAAGAACATGAGTCCAGTTTCTCTAGGGCATAAGGGGAAGGGTGAACTCAGCTGATTTGGGGTTGCACATGACAAAGCTCTCCCTGGACAGTTTCTCAATACACGGTGGTAATTATAATTAGGCCTGCTATGCTGGTATCTCAACTCCCTCCACACACTTAACTTTCTCCTGTATGGAGCCATGGGTACAGAAATCCCACTAACCAATGTAGACATTTCAGAGAGACTACAGTGGCAGTCTGATACTCATCAGGTTTGTAAATGGACCTTTTGACTTTGAAGTTTACCAACTTTTGTATTAGCAAGTAAGTCTTGGCACATGGATCTTAACGACCATTTCTAAAATTTATAAGAAGGAGACATGGCCTCTATCTAATAACTTTTATTAAGACCCCCAATTTTCAGAATCATATTTGTGACCCAAGAGTCAAGAGAATTGAGAGGCTAAGGGGGCAACTTTGCACGAGGCTCCCGCATTTATGTTCACGTGCCTTCCTTCAGCCTCTTTCAGGATCCCACGACGCTGTTGATAGGGAGAAAGAACTCAAGAGAACTTAAATCAAGTGACTGAATCACATAACATTTATGAGTGCACAGGTTTTTTTCTTTATAGATGGCCTCTTAGAGGCATGACTGCAGTTTAACACACAGAGCAAAACCGTTGACCAGGAACAAACATTATCCAATGCGAGGCTTTCTGGCCTCACAGGAAAACCTTTTAAGTTTTCAAGGCTTAAATGAAGGAAAACTTCTTGAAAAACTTCATTAAGGATCATAAAAGCCTAACATGTCCCATTAAATATCCTTGATACTCTTGGCATGATTACTTCCCATAAATGTTTAAGACATCTGATTTTTCCTCTCTTTCATTGCAATAAGAGGGATATTACTTAAGAGTAGAGACCTTATTCATCTGGCTAATTCATAGTCTTTCCTCTGGTCTCTGCTCAGGTATCTTAACCTCCAAGATGCTTCTCCTGATCCCCAGGAAAGGGGAAGTTGTCCTATCTCTGGGTGTCTTTAGCAGTCTTTTCATGTCACTACCTCATCACTTTTATTTTATATTGAGGTTATCTTTATGTGTCTCTCCTACATGACTGAATACCATTCACCTTGTACCCCTAGCACCCCTAGCCATGCTGCACCTGGCACAAGCTAAGTCAGTAATCATTCAACTGTTAAATCAGCAAAAAATGAATAGAAGAGGACTCAATATAGTTGAAATCTGTATTACTATAAACAGGAACATCTGTTGCTTTCTGTCTCTCCTAAGTCATAACTGAGGACATTAGTCTAGTCTCCCAACTTTGTAGTGAGGCATTTCATCTAAAGATTATTTGCTTGTAATATGGAGACAACCTAAAATTCTCAAAACTAGCCAATGCTGTAAGCTCCATGGGGTAAGAAAACTTCTCCTCCTTGTTTGGCACTGCAACCCCAGGTCCAGTCAGAAGGTTTGCTCAGAGCAGCAACCAGTGGTGGACACTACCCACACCCCCCAGGCCCTTCCCTTCCATAAAGGACCTGCTGCCGCTCTGCACAGAGTGTCATCACCACAGACTTTAGCTACAAGCTCCTCCAGAGACTGCCTCAGCTACACCTCACTTTGCGGAGGCCACACCCTCCCCAGGGCAGCCCTCATCCCAGGAATAAGTAAGCAAACAGATAAAGGCACAGCCATGTTGGCCAAGTATGGTCCCAGGACAAGTCCAACAGGCAACATCTTCTCCAGATGTCCTGTCCCTCAGCTTGTCCCATGTTGAAGTATGCCTTTTCCCTCTGCCTAGTCCTGCTTCTTCCCCCTTCCTTCACAGAAATTAGTCCCTCATAAATACTTTGTTCCTCAAATTCCATCTCAGTGTCTACTCCAGGAGAACCTACCTTTTGAAACTACAAATCAATGTTTATTGAATGAATAAAGGAATGAGTAAAAAACAGAATGTATATATTATTATATAAACGAGTAAAAGATATAAGTAGAAAATGTTTCAGCTGTGCTAAATGACTCTCACTGTCAACTGAAGATAGAGTTGGAGCCATTAGGGAATCCCCAAAACAGTCACATATAGACATACTGGAACATAGCTCCTGCTGCCTGAGCACATCTCCTGCTAACTGCTGTGCTATCGCAAACAGTACTTTCAGATGCCCTGTTGGGTAGAAATTCACTGACCCATTTTACAAATAGGAAAAGAGGCTCCCAGAGGTGAAGGAATTTGCTCAGGATCACACAGCTAGTGAGTTGCAGTTAGGATGCAAAGCCTGTCTGCCTGGCTCCAAACCAAACTACTCTGTGGTTCATACCATCCTCCACAATTGATAGCAAATGTTTTAGCTAGTAACCCCTTCTCAATATGGTCAAACAGACTGGCTGAAAGCAAACATTTGGTCTGAACATTTCCTTCTATCCAGCTGCCTGCTCCAAAAGAAACTATTACCCTTGTTCTAAATGCACCAGCTCGTTCCTGTGTGGGCAAACTGACACTACCCAGAAAACTCTAGTTTTATTTTTGCCCTTAGTGACATATGCAATGCTCCTTTTACAAGTGGTGAATAATAACAATAATAAAATTTAATAATAATGATGATGATAAGTGACCTGGGGTCTCCCAGGCCCCCTGACCCCAGGTCAATGTGAATGGAGACAGATGTGAAAGCCTGTCCTCAAACTTGATGCTCCAGCTCCCACCACATCCACCTCCAGCCTCATAACAGTGCTACCTAAGAAAATCTTCCCAGGACCCTGAAACACTTGCCTGGTCAGTGGTCAGTGATTTGGAGGAAGATCTGATAGTGTCAATATGAGATAAATGTCTTGGTTGCACCTGTTTGTAGTTTTGCTTTGTACTTTTTAAAAAAAGAAATAAACTTGAAAATTCTTTATCATCATGAAAATAAAATGAAAATTAAAATATTTATTGCCAGGTAAAAATATTAATAATGATGAAATAATAATAATAATAATAATAGTGAAAAAATCTATCTTTGCTAACTTAAAAATCACAAGAAAAAATTTTTCTACCACTTATCTAAAAGGAGAATGGAATATTGTCTATTAATAATGCAATGACACAGCTTATTCCAAAAGCAGTTTACAAGGGACTTAAATATATACTTCTGATAAACATAATGAGGAACTGTCACATCATGATAGCTCCCTCCCTTCCCATTGAGGCAAATTTGAAATACCATTGGAAACTAAACAAATTAGTACTTTCCCAAACTTGTGGAGGAATGTCTTCTAATCTCAATGGGACGATGAACTCCTGTTCCTTTATCTGTTTCAGTATCTAGGCTCTTTGCCTTGTAATTTCATGGCACCCTCCTGCTTGGTTTCAGGGTTTGCCATGCAACTTGCTTTGGCCAATGGGATTCAACAAATGTGATGTAAAGAGAAACTTGAAAAGTGCTTATAAGATTGGGCTTGCTCTCATTTTTGCTTCTCTGCCACTGTCATGATAACATGTGCAGGCTAGCCTGTCAGAAGGTGAGTGACATACAAAACAAAGAAGCCCCTGCTAAGGTGCCCCATCTGAATCCAATGTGGAACGTAGAGGTAATCCTCTAATGTGTGAGAAATAAACGCTCATTGTCAGATGTAATTAAGTTCCCAGTTATTTGCCATACAACAAAATTTAACTGATATAATGGGCTTAGGTAAAAGACTACAGGTGGCCTTCACTTGCTTTGATCATTGAAATAAAATGGCAAAGACGAACAGGAAAAAAGTGAGCAAACCTCCCATATATATAGTCAATGTAGAGATATAAAACCATTACTGGTCAGAAAATGGCTCTCTGAATGACCACAGATTTTTGCCCCATTCTCTATTACTATCTCCTTATATTGGTGCTGTCCAATAGAAATACAATGCATAACGGATCAATTATTTTAAATTTTCTAATAACCACACTTTTAAAAAGGCAAAATAAAACAGGTAAAATTAATTATAATATTTAATATATACAAAATGTTATTTCAACATATAATCGGTATTTTTAAATTATTAGTAAGAGATTATACTTTTGTATTTTGTCTTTGAAATCTGGGGTATAGTTTACACTTAAAGCACATTTCAGTTTGGACTAGACATATTTCAAGTGCTCAACAGCTACAGGTAGCTAGTGGCTACTATATTAGACAGCACACTCTGCATAAACTGGTGATGGTTACTCCACTGGCCTAGAGTGGATACAGATGGGAATTGGAGCATTGCACCCTTGGATTTTAAGCAGCCATCAGAAAAGAGTAAAGCCAGGAGAACTGAGAAGAGCAGTTTTCATATTCAGCTTCCGACCTAAGAACTACACATTGCTACAGATTACTCAGAAATATTTTTCTTCATCATATTCAGAAAAGAAAAGGAATAATAGCAGATAATCCAAGAAATGTCCTCAAGTAAGTGCAAGACATTAGCAATTTGGTTAGAAGCATGCCCATTCACTCTTCAATTTGAGACAATTTGAGATAAGGAGGATTAAGTCATCATATAGATGGAAGACATGGGATGAGGAGGAAGCCATGTGCCCATTTGTTTGAAAACTCCAGGAATACACACACGCCATTTAAAAGCACTGCATCACTGAAGAAACATGTTTCCCTGACAATGCAAAGCAGTAATATATATTTGAAAAAGTGTTATTACAAGCAATTCAATATAATTTAAGAAGTTATAGGACCTATGAAACAAAAGTCTAAAGATGTAAGAGGAAAAAAGATTGAATTTTGTCTTTAGGAAAAAAAAATGGAGGAAAGAATTCTAGAAAATAAAAAATGTAATAAAAGATTAAAAAGATGAAGAAATTCATAAATAGAATGGAGATGAGAGACCCAACTTATAAATAACTGGTGATGCCAAGAGGAAATCACAATCGAACCAGAAGCAATAACCAAAACCTAACAATAAAAGACAATGAAGCAAATCTATAGAGTTTTGAAGCAAAGTGTATGACCCAATAATTCTCTACGAAATAGGCTGTCAACAGAAATATACTTTTGGACTGTAAACTGTTATCTGTTATCTGTTCCACGATAATGCTGTAAAACAACCAACCATAAATCTTAGTGAGATACAATAATAAACATTTATTTTTGTTCTCAAGATTATGGGTTGGCATAATCTTGGGGTCGTCTGATCTGAGCTAAGCTACCTCACGTGTTTGTGGCCTTGGCTGGACAACTGGATCCCCCTGACTGATCTCCATGTGCCTCATTCTCCATCAAACAAGCTTGGTCTCATGGTGGTACCAGGAGAGACAGTAGACACACATGCACTTTCCAGCCGCTGTTTGCATTACATTTGCTACTGTCCCATTGGTTAAAGCAAATCACATGATTAAGCCAGAGTCAGAATGGGAAGAGACTACGAAGTTACTGAGCAGAAAAGGCGGACACAAGGAAGCCAATTTGTGGTGCTATTGCTGCAATCAGTGTACTTGTCCACACCCTCCAGCCATAAACCACCAGGAATATACCTCAACAAGTTGGGCTTATTATTCATTTCAGTGAGGGTAAACACAGCCTGAAAAATCTTGAGGTGTATCAGTAAAAGGGTATTCAAAAGGACTTATGATAGAATTTTGGCTTAAGTCATTTTGGGATACAGGTTTAGCTCTGGATTGATACTCTCAGGATGCAGAAGTAACGTTATGATTTTGTATCTTAATAAATCTTATCTAGAATGAGGGAAGACAAGATAACAGCTAAAGTTATAATTGGTAAAGCAGCAGCAATCACTCGTATTAGCCAAGACAGGGAGATGTTTGGTCATCTTTGTGGTTTGGAAAATAGTCATGTTTTGCCTGTGTTCAGACATAATCATGAAGTAGCCAATCTTTGTCTTGATCTAGCACAGTCACAGCGTGGCCTGCTCTGATAACTGACATTCTGTGAAATTGTGTGTCCAACATGAAACTAGCACCCGTGCTGCGATAGTGGCTCTTTTTCTTCTTTTCATATTATACACACTACCAGTTACTGTGGAAATTTTACTTAATGCTTTCATCAATCATCCCCAGAGGAGATTCACAATAAAGAACTTGATTTTTTAAAAAAAAGCTTTAAGTATAAAAGCACCAACCGTGAACACTGAACCCTGTTAAACATAGAGTTATGTCCCAATAAATGTTATAAATATGCTTACAAAATATCAAAAGTAATTATCAAATGAGACATATAAGCCATATTAATGATAAGAATTTCTGAAAATCTCAAATTATATTAGCAAAAATCAAGAAGTAAAAATCAGGTGGTGAGAGAAACTTAAAGTGTATAATCTTTCTCATATTAGAGAAAGAGAAGTCAGAACACAGTGGTTCAATTCTTTTCGTTGATGTTTGGAGAATAAAGGTGTTAATTTTTTTAAAAATTTTAATAAAAACTACTTGTAGTGCTAAAAATACAGAATATATACCTTCTAAGTAGCTGGGGGAAATAAAAGCCAAAAATTTATTTAAAAATAGAAGACAAAAAAAATAACAAGAAAAATGTTTAAGCATAAAACAAAACATGTCCATTATCCTCCCCCTCCTTTCACACGCCTGCCCCTGCCTTAACAGTGCCTTGATATACTTCTACATAGTTGCAAGCAGCCTGCTAATAGGTCTCATTTCCTCTAAGTTCTCTGCAGAGTGGAGGCTACATCTGTGCCTCTCCAAGAGCAGTTTGTGAAGATGTGGCCACCCCCACACTGTTGATTATAGGTCAGCAACCGGGTAAGAAGAGAAAGTGAGAGAAACACTGGAAACTCAGCAATTTGGCAGAAATATTTTACATCTGTTGAAACTACTAATTAAAAATTAGTGCTTGCATTTGGTACATTTTTTTATTTCATGTTTCTAGTATTCATTTTTACTATATTTTCTAAAAATATCAGTGTGGAATACTATATTAGAAAAGGAAAAGTTGGTCCCTCAGCACAGATGGTTTGAGAAGCCCTTTGTGGCCCACTTCAGAAGGAGTTGTATGAGCCACAAGTGAGGATCTGTCATTTCTCTGCCTGCAAACATTCAGCAGCTCCCTCTTGCCTCTAACAATGATTCTTACCTCTTTTTCTTGCCTCCACACCATTCCTAGGGGCAGCACTGCCTACCAGTCATGCCTCTTATTATGCCAGGATTCTCAAAGGGTTGGGGAAAGGGTCATATCTACCAAAAGAAGAAAGAAGGGATAGAAATCTCAGACCTGGGAGGGAGGGGCAGGGCATGTGCACTTAGAAACAAAAGTCTTGAAGACTCAGATACACACACTGAGTAGTGTGTCTCTTCCCCCTCTCCTCTGAAGTTCCCTGATTACACGGATGACCTTAGCTCTGCCTGCTATGCACTTCGCCTTCTGCCCCTACTATCCTTGGCCTCCCCATCAAGCCCCATGCCACAGCCTCTGAACTCCAGGCACTCAGAACTTGCTCCCTGAACCCTCCACCTACCCACTTGCACCTCTACTCCCTCTTCATAAACTGCCCTACCTCTCCCCTCCACCCATCCGACTTTCCTAGCCTGCTACTCTGTGACGCCCCAACTCTAATGTTACACCTTCCTTGTTCCCTCCATTCTCCCTGAGGCTCCTTTGAGACAAAAATTCCGACTTTGACCCTGAGTCTTCAATATTAGGGTTTCATGTACAGATTTACCTATAAAACTATTGAACTGTGAGTAATATAAGATTAGTTGAAAAAGTTCTATACATACCATAATATATAGCTGCTAAAAATCATGAATACAAAACAACATGGAAACATGTTTACAATACACTGCTAAGTAAACATGTGACTATAAAACATAATATATGTGCACATATAGGGGATGATCTTATTATTAAAATATGGTGATAAATACAAGTATAATATCCATCTAGGTATAGATAAAGGTAGACACAGGCAGAGGCACAGGCAGATACAGATATAGACCAAATGTAAAGAATTGTTATTTCTGTGCCGTGGGTTTATGGGCTATTTTAACTTTTTTCCTAGCTATATATTTTATCAGAAACGTTATTTTTTCAATAAGAAAAACATGTTAAAAAAAGAAATAATTATTGCCCAGGTGTGTTGCCATGGAGCTCTGCACAGCCTTCTATGAGAACATTTCCCACTTACCTTGATTGTTTAATTGTCTGGTTCCCACTGGATCATGGTCCCAGAGGCAGGATCACCCTATGCTTGATGCAAACACAACACACTACACTGAGCAGTCAGTGAAGAAATGTTTGCAGATTTGGATGAAACATGTTAAATTACCAAAAAACAAACACTGAACAAATAGGCATCTTTGCTATTTTGTGAGAAATCAAGAATTAAATTAACCATAAAGACCAAGGTGTGGCTGGGCCCATAGAGACTTCAGGACTCACCTGTCTGGATGAAGTGTAAGTTGAACTTGGTCAAGGGAAAAGTGAACACACCCAGCTTGAAGCATTCATTAGGCTTGATTGACACTCTACTGAGCAGTCTTCCTTAGCTCCATCAGTGTAGGTGTAGCCTGTGATGATTTATCCAGTTGGTATTGATTCTTTTCAGGCAATTCAGAGAGTTTTTCATGGAACTGTCTGGAAAAGAGCAAGTCCCTGGGATGGGCATATTAGCAGCAACGATTTTTCACTTAGTTGCTGTGTGTTCTTGTCTCCATGTAATAATAATCCTCTCTGAAATGTGTACATTGGCTTTCCCCTGAAGAAGACTCAGCTCTTTCACACATATTGAGTCTGATTCTCCCATTTCTCAAGTTTCTCTACAAGAGTGTGAGTACTTTGAAAGACACATTAGTTCTATAAAGCATCTAGACTTTTATTTACTGACAGATGGCAACTGCTGAAGGAATCAAAAGAGCATAATGCGATCTGACTGTTTTTGTTTCCAGAAGTGCACAGCCTCTCCGATACTCTCATTCTTCCTTATAAATCAAGTGTGAAAGAACTAAAGGCAAGGAGTTACTAACATGGGCTTTCGAATTAGCCTAATCTGGGTTCAAGTCCCGCCAGTGTCTTTTATCAGTCTTGTGTATCAGCCAAGGTTCAGTCAAGGAAACAGAATCACTGGGGGTATTATGGGAGAATGGCTTGAGATAAGACTAAGACCTTAAACAATTATGGGAAGAGCTGGGAAAGGGTCTGAGAGGGATAGTTGGAGGATCAGAGAAAAGTCATTAACCAGCCCTCTGTGGGACCAGACAGAGCCTGCAGGAGAATCGGGAAGCCTGGCAGTTCCAGCTGCTGGCGTGGGGCCACAAAGGAGTGCTGGTGGGAATGTCAGTGATGGCTGTTGTCTTGTGTCTGGTCATGGGCCTGGGACTGCCGCTGGTCAGCCAGGCTGGCAGCTGGAAGGAAAAACTGATCGTGGAAGAGGGAGCTGTGAGGAAAAGACTGAAATACGCTGATAGGATCTCACATCCATCTCTCACTGCTTCTCACCACAACAATTTTCAGAGGATAAAAGCTGTTGTTTCCCTTCCAAATCCCAAGCATATTTCTCTTTTGGTAAATTCTAGTCCAGGACCACAAAAAGAAGGGGGTTTCAAAAACATGATTCTAGTGTTACCAAGCAGACACCGTACAAAACCATTATAGATATGATCTTGGGCAAGTTACTTAACCTCACTGAGTCTCAGTGTCCTCACCTGCACGATGGTGATAATATTAGTACCAGTCTCATGTGGTAGTTGGGAAGATTAATGGAGAGGTTACAGGTAAAGAGAACAATCCCTGACACAAAGTAAGTCCTGGACAATCCTTGGTATCATTGCTGCTGTTGAATAAAGATCTACTCTGAAGGTGGTATTCTTCCAAAGCGTTCACCATGCAGAGTTTCCTGAGCTGACCCTGACTTCAATAGAGAAACTCTAGCACAACTCAATAAGCAGTATCCTCCACAGACAGAGCTATTAAAAGGGGGACAATGGAGACCAAAATGAAGTTTATCTTGAAGGTAGCATTTTGGAAGTGACAACAAAAAGGACTAGGTTGGGAGGCCCACTCTTGCTACCAGCTAGCTATATGACCTTGGACAAAGTCATAGCCCTGTTGTTTTAGGTCTCCCATCCATGAAAGGGGGGAAATACATCCTGTCCCTCCCTCTCTCCTGAGAGAGATGGGAGCAGACCCAAGACAGGACTTTGTGAGACATGAGAGCTCTTTGAGAGAAAACCATTCTCACAATAGTAGGCAATCTTCACCTTTATAATGGCACTTCATCTCCACAATGAGAAATGCCCCTTTAAAAGTGCTGCCAGGTGCAGATTATCACAGAGCTGGGGTTTTAAGGTCATTTCTTCCTCCTGGTATCAGGCACTGATCAGTACATAAGTTTATGAAGAGGGACTGTTTGCAGGCTAGTATTCATAATTTCCCATGCAGGAACAGCAGCCAAAAGTGACAGCAAAGCCTCCCAGGAGAACTGCTGAATTTGCTAAGGAGTAAAATGCACCATGTAGTGTACGAATTAGACCATTATGCTGACTACTGTCAACATATGCATTTACAGACCCATGGAACAGCTGAATGTGAAGAGCTTCTCCAGTTTCCTTCAGGCAGTGGATCCTTAACAGCCCTTCCTCTCTCCTTCCTTCTCCCACCACCAACAGCATGAACCACAGACAGGTCCTGTCACATCAAGAGTCATGGAAACTTAACAGTGAAGCAGTCATTCTAATCTCTTACTTTTTCAAACGTGGACACTGGGTCCAGAGACGTGAAAACCTCAATCAAGGTCATGGGTAGATTAAAGGCAAGGACCATAGTCAGTCCTAAGATTCCTCATCTAACACCAACAGCAAATGGCACCTATTATCGAGCTCTACCTCTCATCCTCATTCCCTTTATGCTGACGATATGAGTCAATGTGAAAAACTCAGAGTTTAACTAAAGAACAAGTCTTCAAAATGCATCTGGGTGATCCCAGAGAAAGGTGGCTGAATTTCAGTGATTTATTATTTAGTTACAGCTTCCTGTTACCTAGAAAAATCCATCATAATTGCATTCTCTTCACCTTCCCCCTTTCTCTTGAGTCAAGGTGAATGTACAGACCTTCTATGGCTCTTTTCTCATGGAATTTACCTTTGGGCTGGAAGATTCCAATTATATCCTTTGATGAAGTGTTATCCATTGGAGAAAGATTAAAATGAACTGGAAAAAAATGAGGACAACTGTGACCTCAAATTTTCTTTTTCCCAGATGCCCTCTTTCATAAAAGTGGAGGTTTCCGCAACTATATGGGCTCCACTTCCAGTGACCCATCTTTTCAACATTTGTCATGCACTTAGTTGGGCCTCTCTTCTGGTTCTTTTGTCATTCCCAATCTGTCTCTCAGCCTATCCCTGCTTCCATACCTCCTCCCTAGCCAGTAGACTACTGTAACCTAATGCCCAGCACTGGCTCTCTGAGATTCACCTCAAATATCTTTTATTAAAGTAGCCAAGAAAAAGTGATTGTTTTCTATGTTGAGCACTGGGCTAGCAGATACTCGAGGGCAAGCCAAATAGATGTGGTGCCCATCCTTCTGGGCTACTTAACTGTAGTCAAGGGAGTTAACCTGTCTGTGCCCTGGTTTCCTCATCTATTAAAACAGGCATAGGTAACAACAGTACAAACCTCGCCCATTCATTGTGGAGATCAAATAAGTTAACTTGATTTTAAAAGAGGCCCTTACAAGAGTAACCAGCACAAAGAAAGCATCCAATACATGTTAGCTGTTATTGTTGATTATTATCTAGAACAAGAGACATTTATCAAATGATTGCAAAAGCCAAAGTAAAATTCCGAGCGGATGTGCTGAAGGAGAGATACACTGTGCTAGGAGGGTGTCTGGTGGAGGATGTGACTTAGGTAGCTCAGAGAAGACTCTCTTGAGGAAGTGATCCTTGAGCTAAGATCTGAAGGAGGAATAAAAAGCAGTAAGCACAGAAAGGAGAGAAAAGGTTTCTAGACAGAGAAATAGACTATGCAAAAGTCTTAAGGCGGTAAAATATATGATGAGATCAAAGGACTCCAAAAAGGTATGCAGGTCCTACAGAGAGGACCTGATGCAAACTAAGACTAGTCAGTCAGGCAGAGTCAAAGTAGGCAGATTCTTTTGGAACATTTTAATAAGTTTTCTTAATTACAATAATACTAAGAAGCAATGCAAGATTAAGGGGCAGAGGTGATATGATCAGATCTGCATTGTGGAGGGAAAAAAAAAACAGAAAATATCATAGTAGTTTTGATCTTTAGAGTAAATAATGGAACATTAGGTACTAACCTAAAAAAATAAAGAAACAAAAACAAAATCTTATCAGACTAGGTTTGTGAATTCAACTTTAGATATTTCTTTAAAAAAAAAAAGTCATATATTAAGAAAAAAAACAAATGCTGTCCATTCCTAATCTTTTCAGTATTGATCTTAGAAGCCCTCCTCAGCTAATACTTCTATTTGTCCAAAGCCACGACATAAGGCTGTGCAGGTTGGGCACTGCACAATTTTGGAGACAGGAGGGAAGACATCCTCACATAGACCTAGAATTATGTAATATCCACTGTGCACATTCATTTGTTCCCTTGGATTAAACTTCTCCCAAGAGCTCGAGGTGGTTATACCCTAACTCCCAAAACTCTGCTTTTGAGGACTTATATGGCCTGCATTGCAGCCATTTTTGTCTTTTTCCCTACCAAAGACACATATAGAATATGCTGTAGTTTTTTGTATACATGGCACTCATCTGCAGTCCTGGCTGATAAGATTTTGGAAGGCTGTAACTTTGCCTAGCATAATGACAGGCCCACTTAATGAGCACTGGTCAATTAAACACATCTTCTGAATAACTAAATAAATGACTCAATAAACTCTCATGGAGAGCAACTTCTCCCTTTGGAGAGGCTATGAACAACTCTAGTCAAGCCCAGATCCCATTAGATCTTGTAGCTATCAGGGCCCTGGTAGGAAACATCCCCAACACATGGTTTAAGAACTGTTAATGAAAGGGCTATTTACCGAGGTATAGGCAGGTTTCTGGAGCCCACTGCAGTGCTGTGGCACCCAGAGAGACCAGCAATAGTGTAAGGACTTGACACCCACCTCATTCTCAGGGTCTCTATACCCCATGAGAAACACTGACTTCAATCTAACTTCCCTGTTCTCCTCCTCAATTCTCCTCCTCCCTACCAAGTGCTAGCATCTGGATCTCTTTTCATGAGGAAAAGATTCTCTGATGTCCTATCCTATATCCTTTCATACTCCAGGGTTAATTCTCAGATCTGAGTCCTCCAACCTCAAACTAAACTTATTTCAAGCTGTGCCTTCTTGGAGACTCAGAATAAAAGTCCCTTTTATCTCAAGTGCCTAGTTCCCACAAATTAATATCAACTTCGCTTTCAGACTATTATAGCCATGGGCTCTCAAAACCCTTAAAAGTCAAAGATAACAATGATGTCTTTGTTCTGTGCTGTTATCCACCCTCCTCAGAAAGCAAAGAACACTATGGATTTGGATGAGAAGAAAGTGAGGAAGGATAACTGGAAATATCTGGGGACCCATAGAAGTAAAATATATCCATTTTAAAAACACCATTCTGCTCTATTCATAAGTCGGAAAGATACTGCTTGATTGGGAAGCACAAGTACCTCCGCAATTCCACACTGACCTCCCTTTCTGGTGAGCACAATGCATACCATCTTACCTACCCATCTTCTGTAAGAAGTAAGGTACAAATGATTAGGTTGAAGCTTTCTTAGTTGCAGTTCCCATTCCACTCATGCTTCCTAAAGAGGGGCGGTCAACTATCATCTTGGCTGAATTAGAATGTTCTTGGAACTTCTCAGCAAAACGTTTTACAAGTACTCTCTTGAATTACTTTTAGAGTTGGCTGACTCCTCCAGGATGTTTAGATTTTACTTATTTTTTTCATGGGTAATAACTTTTTCCTGGTATGCTAGGAGTGTGTGATGCAGATGGCCTCAAAGTTAGTCAGGGAAATTAAGGACAAGAAAAAGAACTTATTTGAGTAACCCTCCTACATGAGACAAAATAGATATAGCCTAGATTCCAGTATTTTATGAAAGGAAATGAATCCAATTCACTGGATCTAGGGAACAAGAAAGAAAGAACTGAAATCACTCCTCCCTATCCATATGTAATTTCTACACATGACCAGGGAAAAGAGAGAGTCTCACAGTTTGAATTGGAGACAAACTTAGTGAAGTTCCTTGGGCCATTGTCTTAAAGGGCCAGGGTCTTAGCCCACTGAAGTTACCCCAGCAATTCATAGTTCATAAAAGTCCCACCCTTGTCTTTCCCAAGGGTGTTATATCAAAATGAGAGACTTGTTTCTCATTGACTAAACAGCTCTTAAGACCCACCACTCCTTAGAAGTAAATACTTAATTATTATTGGCTCAACTGCTTTATCGTACTCAGTGAGACGGAATTTAACAATTCCAGGAATTAAAACCATATTAGGCAATCCCTTTAAAGTCTGCAGGGCTTCTGTGTGAAAAGAACATGCACTAGTATTTGTATTATGTTTAATGTGCAATTCATTAGACTCACATATCTAATAGAGGACACTCTGAAAGCCTTTTTTCTTAAGCATTAGTCATTGATTACAAGTTTGATTAATTCAATCTCCTTATACAATTTAAATTGTAATTACAAATTTAGTAATGACTGCTTCTTCTAAAAGCTTTCAATGCCTTAAAAAACAAACAAACACAAGTATGATTTCAAAACTAAACTTTCACACATAAAAAAAATGGCTCTACAACAAACTAAAAAGTTTTTGTACAACAAAGCAAACCATCAACAAAACAAAAAGACAATTGACTGATTGGGAGGAGATATCTGTTAATGTTACATCTAATAAGAGGTTAATATACAAAATATATAAAGAACTAATACAACTCAACAATAACAACAAATCCAATTTAAAAAATGGGCAAAAGAACTGAACAGATGCTTCTCCAAAGAGGAAATACAGATGGCCAATAGAGATCTGAATAGATGCTTAAGGTCACTAATAATTAGAGAAATGCAAAATAAAACCACAATGAGATATCACCTGACACCTGTCAGAATGACTGGCTACCATCAATAAATCAAAGAACAAGTGCTGGCGAGGATACAGAGAAAAGGGAACCCTTGAACATTGTTGGGATTGCAAATTGGTGCAGCCCCTATGGAAAACAAGTATAAAGGTTTCTCAAAAAATTTAAAATGGAAATACCTTTTGACCCAGCGATTGCACTTCTGGGTATTTATCCAAAGAAAACCAAAACAATAATTCGTAAAGATCTATGCACGTCAATATTCACGGCAGCACAATTTACAATAGCCAAGATATGGAAGCAACCTAAATGGCCATCAACAATTAGATAATGAAGTTATGGTTTATATATATATATATATATATATATATATATATATATATATACACAATGGAATATTACTCAGCCATCAAAAAAATGAAATCCTACCATTTACGATGACATGGATGGACCTAGAGGTTATTTTGGCTGAGTGAAATAAATCAGACAGAGAAAAATAAATACCATATGATTTCACTTATATGCAGAATCTAAGGAACAAAAATAACAAACTAATCAAAAACAGACTCACAAATATAGAGGACAATTTGGTGACAGACAAGGGTGGGGGGAGGTTGGGGAGCTGGGAGAATGTGGTGAAGAGTTGAGAAGTACAAATTAGTAGTTGATAGATGGTCATAGGGATGGGGAGCATGGCATAGAGAATGCAGTTAGCAATTATTATATTGGCTCGGTAGAAAACTAGAGGAGAAAGAGAGCAATTAGGGGGATCGTTTCATAAACCATATAAATGTCTAACCAATGTACTGCATACTTGAAACTAATAAAAAAAAAATGGCTCTAAATATGCTGAAATCATGGATTTCACCTTTTTTCTTCCAAGTGCTTAGGCCTTTTTAGGAGTTTCAAGTTCCATGGCTTCCTAGGGTTTCAGTAGTCCTATCATATATCTTTTGAAAATTTTCTAGTGCTAGTAATTTTACTAGACCCAGAAGTAAATGCATGCCACCTCGGAAAAGCTTAAAAGACAGGTGCTAGATTGATGACCTGTTGACTTTTGGCCAGAACATAGGATTTTGTCTGGCAGGCCTTTAATTACTAGGTTTTGCTTATGAAATTACAGAACACTTACATCCAAGTCCTTATTATTGACATTAGGTGTTCTTTCTCAAAATAAGAGTTGCTTTATTCCTTCTGTCCTGTCACTAAGAAATACTGACCAGTTTTGCTGGCAATATTAAATATAGTTATATATGTAATCTCACAACTCCTTTGGAAAGCTATGTGGGATGTCTTATACAGTTAATCCTACCTATACTGATACTCAGAAATTTTACTTATAGGGATTTACCCAAGATAAATAAAAACACAATCACAAAAAGACTTGTACAATAATGTCCATAGCAGTTTTATTTATAATAGCCAAAAACTGGAAACACTGTCCATTTCCATTCAATAAAAGAATGGAAAAACAAATTCTAGTATATTCATATAATGAAATACAATTCAGCAATGAGAAAAAATAAACTACTGTATGTACCAATATGGATTAATCCCCGATATATCATGTTGAATGAAAGAAGCCGAATACAAGATCACATATGTATGATTCCATTTACATTAAATTCAAGAAGAGGTAAACCTAATCCATGGTGATACGAGTCAGAACAGTGGTTTCCTGTGTGAAGTAGAAATAGACTGGAAAGAGTCAAGGGGGAAACTTCCAGGGTGATGGAAATGTTCCATATCCTGATTGGTATGTTGGTTTCATGTGTTAAACAAGATTATCTAAGAATATAGATCCTATTGTTTTTATTTGTATAAACAAGAAGAAATGAACAAAACTTGTCAGTAGGTCAAAAAGGAATGCAAAAAGGTAATGCTGGTACTCAAACAAGAAAACAAATCTGTCTGGAGTCACTGGAGAGCTGCTAAAGCAGTGAGGGGACAAAAATCCCATCAGAAGGGTAACTCAGAGAGTTAAGTCCCACATTTGGTTTCACGTGTCCTTTTGGACATTTGCTTGTTCAAGAGTGGAGAAAATCTGAGAAGCAGAATATGGGGCACAGCCTAAGATGGGAGAGAAATTTTGAACTCAGAATCAACGTTAGGGAGAGACCTGGATAAACAGGTATAAGTTACAGCTGGGATCCTTGAAAAGATACATCCTAAAAGCAAGGTAAACCCAAAATAGATCAGTCCACCAAAGTTCAAATTAACTCAATCTTCAATTAAATTAAAGTGATTTTTCCCTACTGCAACTGCTGACAGAAGCAGATTCATATCCAGTCTAGCTGAAAATACCATAGTCTATATCTATTGCTATATAAATAATATCTGGCTTTCAATATAAAATAACCAGACATACTAAAAAATGAAAACTAACCAACGGCCAAAAGAAAATAAATACAAAACACAATAATGACAGACTACGAGAGATCCAGATGCTGAAGTTATAAGACATGATTTTAAAATTATTGTGATTAACATGTGCAAAAAAACAAATATGATGAAAATCCCATAGAAAACTGGAAACTATAAACAAACCAAATAGAAAAGAACTGATACACTGAACAGCAAATTAAGAACTCAATATATGAGTTTAAACCACTAGTTTTATTAGTATTTTAATAAAATTAAAAGAATTAACATTTTTAAGGTCAGAAGTTTCCTTATCTGAAAAATGAGTACATAGGTAGTAATATCTCCTTTTCAAGCTGTTAGCCAATTTATAATTTTGTGACACATTGTTAGGCCCTCTTTTTAAACAGTTAATGTTTATGACTACTGTTTTAACCACTACTGGGCTCTTCTTCTACTTTGTTAGCATATGAAACTACTAATACCAGTCAATCTTTCTTGTTTGGGTACCAACACTACTTTTTCCCTTCTTTTTTGACCTACTAACAAATTTTATTCATTCTTGTTTATACAAATAAAAACAATAGGATCTATATTCTTAGATAATCTTGTTTAATTGTGTATAGAAAACATCTGTATATTCATGTTCTCCTACTTATTAAAATCAATAAAAACTAAATATAAATGTATACTCATCCTTCTTTTGTATTACACTTCTCTTCTGGTGTACTTTAGATAAACTTTCTCTTTTAACTATTACCATAAGTCATGGCTTTCTATAAATCCAACTAATTCAACTGGCTAATATTATTACTATCAGTATCACTGATAATAGTAATGTTATGTCTCTTTAAATTACCACTTTTTGTTAATTTCTCTAATGTTCATAGAAACATTCTCGTTTCTCAGTATTCACAGGATGCTCCAGAATTACACTGATTTTCTATTATTCTAAGACAGTGATTTTCAATCTGGGGTGAGTTTGTCTTCCAAGGGACATTTGGCATGTTTAGTTGTCATGACTAAGCAAAAGCACATGGGGTGGTGCCAGGGTGGCAGGTGCTACTGATATCTACAGGGCAGAGTGTAGGGATACTGCTAAACATCCTACAATGCACAGGACAGCCCCCCTCAAATTGACATTTGGACTCCAATATCAATAGTGCAGAAAAATCTTGATCTAAGACATGAAATCAAATCATCTACAAACAATTCTTATTCTTTTGTAAGGCACAAGAGTTTCAGAGATCAAAATCTGAGTGTTGAGGCTACGAAACAGAGCTGTTGATGGACAAACATGCTACTGCCACTGTTACTGGGCTGATAAATATTTTTTTAAAGGTTGAATTCAAATTAATAATTTATAAGTTATCTTCTCATATTGTTGTATATGAACCACCTTTCTTATAATATGCAGTTTTCCCAAATACTAAGACTCTCCTACATTGGCAAAAAAACATTTTTGTAATAAAGTCAAGAGTGACTCATTCAAAGCAGCTTTCATATAGCATTGTTATCATTCACACGATGACAATATTTGCTCTCCTCTCCTCATCCTTCAAAGAAAAATAATTATAACAAGAACTTTTAAGAACTTTCAGAAAACTCTTCTATTGATAATCTTTTTACAGAAAAATATTACTAGTATCCAGGTCTTTTTGGCTGGCAGACAGGTTCTTGGTTATAAAAACAGCCAGTTAAAAATATAATTGTAGCTTTGACCTTTAGAATAAATAATGGAACATTAGGCGCTAACCTAAAAGAATACAAAACAAAACAAAATAAAACAACAACAACAACAAAATCCTCCCAGACTAGATTTGTAAAGTCAACTTTGGATACTTCTTCATGAAAATGTTACATATTAAGAAATTCCTACCATTCAGATTCTGATAAAAGAAGTATGGCATTTCTCTGCCTCTTAATTAGAGAATAAGTGAAGCCTGAAAGCCTTAATTTGTGGTTCAGTAATCTTTTAAACTAAACCAGTAAACTCAATTTTTATCCATAATAAGTTTGCCTATCTTTTTCAATGTACACAAACACATATATTCACATGTGTACACATTCTTCCCCACATCTAAAACACAAACACAAACACACACACACACACACTCTCGCTCGCTCCCCACACACACACACACCCCCCTCACTTTTCTGGTCTTTAAAGTTTTTATCAAACATTCTATAGAACATGCATGTATTTTAGTCTTTCCCAACATAAAGGGAAGTCAAAGAACTCAGTCAGATTCTAAGTCACTATTGAAAACTTATTTCAAGCCAATTTGCTTGGTAACCAAGACACTGTTAAGGTCTGGAGCTCTCTCCTGAAAAAATGAGTGAGACAGAATAAGCCCCTGCTGGGCATCAGTATTGTTCCTTTGGGTAGTAGTCTGCAAAGTGAAGTGTAAAGTCTGTGTTCCTTTACTTCCCTCAGATTTTATTTTTTTCATCGGAAAACTAAAAATCTTGATCAGCAACATCTCCAGCATATAAGAAAAAGAAAACAATAGCTACTGATGAAAACTATCAGGCAACCTGCAGTAGACAAACATGACATCACTATTGACTTCTGGACCAAGATGACTTTTAAAAATTATAGCCACATAATTGTAAAAACTATTAAGGACAGGAAACAGATCTAAGCTACTCTTAGTTATATATCATGCCAGTATGTACTCAGTAATGGCTATTTATACAGAAAACAAACCTCAATTCAATGTGTGTTTCAGATCTTAGATAATTAGGATAAAAGGAACAGACACATTTTGGGTCATCACTTCCAACTAGAAAGTAAAGGGAAACGATTTATAAAGAAATTATGTGCCATGAGGATGATGGTAAATTGTTGATAGGTAGATAAATAATTGATAGATGATAGATAGATAGATAGATAGATAGATAGATAGATAGATAGATAGATAAAGATAGCCAGCCAGTAAGGAAGTGAAGGAAGAAGGATCATTAAATTCTTACAACATCTATGTAAGGTAAGTTTTAGTATCTAGACTTTAAAGATGGCAAAATTGAGACTAAGAGATTTAGAATGACTTGGTTCAGCACTTGAATTCAAACCGACATCAGCCTGACTCTAAAGCCCTGATCCTCTTACTATGTCAGGGAGTTTAGAGCAGAATGCTCAGTGTGGGAAATCAGGATGAGAAAAATATATCCTGAAAATGATGTGTGTACACTAAAATAGATTTAAACATGTGACACAGGCACAGGGGCCTGTGCTAACAAGAGAATGCTTCCAAATGGGAACGAGGTTTGCAAACACCACCTTACTTTATTTACACAATTGAATTTTGGATATTAATTTAAATCAAAATGAATAGAGAGAGCAAAATATAGAGTTCATATGAAATTGATGATAGACTTTAACTTGTAAAGATAACATAATTGGATATAAATTGCGATAGTGACATTTATGAGAAAAAACACTTGTAGTTTTAGATTTTAGTCATTGTTAGCATGTATCTATGCCAATATTGTCCACGTTAAACTCCATGGACCATTATTCTTGTTTTTATATTACCTCTTTACCCCCAGTCCCTGATGCTCACTGCCTCCTAGCCCCAGCTATGATGGCGGAACCCTGGAGAGAGCTGGGTGTGTGGAAATCTGTGACCTCCCTACCATCTAGGCCAGGCTCAAACTTCACTACGACTCCTTTTAAAATTAATAATAATAATATAAATAATCTTGTTTGTTGATCACTGCAGATCTTGGCTCCTTTTCTATTGCCACCCCTTCCTTGCTGGCACTACTGTGGCAGGGGGAGGATACAGACCTGGGGATGCTTAGAGATATTTGGCCAGAGGCAGACACTGCTCCCAGACAAAGCAATCCTTCCCCACACCAGATCCTCATACACCAACACACACAATCAGATCCACAAATACAGATCCTGCCCAGACAAACACACACACACAGCCGGACACACAGACTGAGGACAGACAAACACATGAGTGGCGCAGACCCTCCCAAGCACTGTCTAATACAACAGCGTACCCTGACCTGGCAGCATCTTTACACAGGAATCAGAGGATGTGGCAGCCTCCAGCAGGCCGCAGGCTCCAGCACTGGGAGTGACACGCAAACATGGGCCTGGGGCTCCCTGGTCTCCACGCTCAAGATAGGGAGATTTCTCTGACAGCCCTGGGGGCTGCTTCCATTCAGGGCAGGGTAGGGTAAGGTTGGGATGCGGGGTTGGCACAGCTCTCACTCTTGCACCCTGTCCAGTATGAGTCAGACCCACACTCCTGGGACAAGGCAGACATACCGACGACTGTTCTACTCCTAAGACAGAGCCTGGCTCTCTAACCAAAATGCATGTTACACACACGCCTTTCCAGAGTCCAGAGATTGGCCTCTGCCCAGAACAGCTGGGCCCCTACTATTACTCTTAAAACAAAACAGAACTCAAAAATTCAAATGATTTGGAGAAACAGTGATTTAAAAACAAAAGGAATTTTTTTACTGCATGACTGCAAACATACATCTCCAGGAAGGAGAAAAAGTATGCTGGGCTGCCCAAACTTCCCTGTCCATGGGATGCTGGCTTCATAGAGGATGCAGCAGGACATGTTTCATATGAAGAATTTGGGGAATGCTCATTATGCAGTTGTCGTCTAAGAAAAAAGTTTGCCATGAGTTAAAAATATACAAGTCAAGAACACTGCATTGCTCAACAACCTTCACAAGTTGTCACGTCTTACCTTATTCCTTCACCTCTGGACATGAGCAAAACTGGGTCGTCTTCAAGAGCCATTAACATGAGATTCTCATTTTCTTCACTCTCCATACTCAACTACTTTAAACTTCATTAGAATTAAAGCCTCCAAACTCAGGACAATTGACCTCATAATTACATCTGGTTTAATGTTTCCTTTTCCCCTCAAATTAAAACTAGAAGCCCATTCCTTCTACCTGATTTCATTTTAATAACTTAAGATTAATCTTTGGGGAAATATAAGGAAATCATGGGGAAAGGATTTTGAAGTTCAGTTAGCACAAGTGTAAATTTACATCTTTTCATGCTGATGAATTTGGGACATGTTCTGTGCATTTGATTTTACTTCACAGACTGCCCCCGAAGTGTCCAAAAATGATGTGGGGTAACTTTTAAAGTGGACAAATATACATGTTCTAAAGAAGTACATGAAAAGATATGGAAAGGTCATATTTTAACTTCTGATTTCCTTACCCTCATCATAATCTTGAAGAAATCTTTGTCCTCCATTAAGTTTTGATAATTCTCAGAGGGTAGTTGGGAACTGTTTTCTGCACTACAAGAGCAAGATAACGAGCTGAATTTTAAAGTGTAAGTATCCATACAATTGGGAGGCAGGCTATGGAGTAGCAGAGAAAAGTCACTTCGTAAAAATCTTGCTAGGTTTTCTAATATCTTGGTTCTGATTATGAAAAAGAAGATAACAGATGAAAGAATTAACATTGATTGAGCACCTACTATGTACTAGGCATACTATGCCAAATGCCTTTCTAAAATGTAAATATCACTGACCTCATTTTAGACCTACAAAGGCAAAGTTACAAACCTGAGAGTGGCAGAGCCAGGAGTCTGTCCCTAATATGTTTGATTCAAAAGTCCATGCCTTTCTAATGTGAAACACTGCCTTCAGTGGAAGGGTGGTTTTAACTTCGCTCCACTTATGAAAAAAGAAAGAGTAAACTGAGCAGCTCCACCCTTTTCTGGAAGCCATAAGAAGAGACAACCTGAGAAACATAACTACTCATTTTCAAAGTCATGAATTCACCCCAGACTGGGTGTCCAGTGAAAGCACAACCCAGGGCCTAAGTAGTTAGTAAGGTTATTCAACGGATATGTCATGTCATAGATTCGACAATGAAATTAAATAACCCCCACCCTCAAGAGCTCACAGTATATGGGAAGACACAGGCCAGTAAAATATAATTTGCAACCATTTAGAGCCAAAAAGAGTTTGACTTTCTTTTTTGACTGACATATTTGATTGACATAGGATAAGCAAAAATGTAAAGTGTAAAGCTTGATAAACTTTTACGTATGTTTATACATGTGTAACCATCACTTAAACTCTTAAACTGAGATATAGATCATTTCCAGCACTCTAGAGGTTCCTTCGTAGCCCCTCTCATGCAATGGAATCACACAATAAACGCTCTTTTCAATCTGGCTTAATTTACTCAACATTATATTTGTGAAAGTCATCCGAGTTGTTATGCATAGCAGTAGTTTGTTCGTTCTCATTGCTGTGTAGTATGTTAATGTACCACAATTTACTCATTCTTTACACTGTTGACGGACACTTGTTTCCCATTTGAGACCATTATAATAAACATGATAATGAACAGTCTTATTATATAACTTTTAGTGGAATTGTTGGGCCATAGGATAGGCATATATTTAGCTTTACTACACCTTCAAGCAATATTCCAAGAATATTCATACAGAATCATATTACCTACATGCACTCCTACCAGCAATGTATGAGAGGCCCCATTGTTCAGTATCCTCGACAACATTTAATATGGTTAGTCTTCCTAACTGTAGCCATTCTAATGGGCATATAGTGGTATCTTTTTGTGGTTTAAATCTGCATTTCCCTATGGACCTTTACATAAGCTTTTGGATATTTGGAGTTACTTTTTTGTGTGAAGTGCCTCAAAAAGTCCTTTGAAACAAGTTAGATGCAGTTTATGACAAACTAACTTCATTTCCAACTTCATATTACATAAGATTTACTGAAAGCCACTTTTCTTCTCTCCAGTTCTTCCCCACCCTCAGTTCCTCCCCATCCCCTCTGCCTCTCTCCTCACACACATTTCCCTCCCTACGCACTGGAAAGAGCTTGTATCAGCTAGAGATGGAAAACTATATTTTAGGCTCAACAGGAAAACCCAATCTCATTTATAAAACTGAAATAGATTATGACACTTCAGAAGGGTTCATCTCTGCCTGCTTGTTTTTTGCTTAATGCCCACTTCATATCTCTATTACAGTTCTGTGATTTACCATCCTGGCATAAAAGAACCAAGTGGATTCTCTATCACCCAGTGTGCTGGAAATATGGCATTACATATATTTAAAAGACCTAAATCATTGTGAGCCTTGAAAAAAATATCCCAAGTATTGATTTAAACGTGTCTTTTTGCAACATGCCTCCCTGCACGCTCAGGGGAACATAAAGTGACCCATAAATATTCTGGAAGAACCACTCATTTGCTAATTTTCTTACCCTGAGCCACAGAACGATTCTTCCCCATGTGCTCCCAAGATTTTACATCCACAGGCGGTCTGGCTAAGAGAAGAAAGCTCCAGTTTAAGTAGATTGCTGCAGGCCTTTTGCTGACAGTGCTGTCTGATCTCCCTTTAGGCTATTTCTAAAAATAATAATAAGCAATGGTTTCTCTTCCTATCACCCTTCTCCCACAATAGAGAGTTCAAAGGGGTTCTAGTATTAATTCATTAATTCCACAATAGCCTTCTGAGGTAAGGAAGAGTTTGCTACCCCAGTCTCTAAGAAGGATTTTGGGGTTTGGAGTATATATGTGTACTAAGTCATGCAGAAAAATAGACTGCGAGTGGATTCATAAAATCCATTACATTAGGATATGGAAGGAACTATAGAGTAGAAGCCACTTATTTTCAGATGAAAAAGCTCAGACCCAAAGAGCTTAGAGGCTGCCCAAGGTCACACAGAGAAGGGGTTGAGAGTCCCACCAAAGATCATGGAAAGATTTAATGACTGAAAGAGAACAAGACTCAGGTTTTCTGACTTCCAATTCAATGATCCGAGAAATTAAAAAACAACATCAAGAAAAAGAGGCATGAAGAAGAAAAGATGAACTATTGCCATTCTTAAGACTCCAAAGTAGTTATTTAGCTCAACATTGTAGAGGCACTTTTGCCTCTGGTAGGTCGAACAGGAAATAAGTACTGGATCAGAACCCAGATCTGCCTGATGTCAAAATCCACACTCTGAACCACCTCCTCTGGACTGGTAAGTAATATTCGAAGTGCTTTCTGATCGTCTAAGAAGAGGTTCTAGAAAACTGGACATGTGAAGTGGAAAAGAAATCATTTTTCTTTTCATTTTATACCCCTTTTACTGTTTGAATATTTGTTAACCATTATGCACATGTTACTGTAATTATTTTCTTAGAGTGGTTGACATTTTTTAAGGGTTTTCCTGAACTATAAAATGTCATTTAATTAAAAGAAAAAAACTAAATTCTTCTCCTCACTCAAAATTGGTGCTCCCATTAGAGCATTATTTTATCTTCTTCAGAACATACCCAGGGTCCCTTCACCCCATTTTCTCTGACTACATTCTTGTTATATTCTGTTGGTTTGTTACATGACAATTACAGCTAAAAATATGCTTGCTTCTGTCCACTGCCAACTTATCATTTTTGTAAGCTGTAACCATACGGTGTCTTTATTGTGAAGCATTTGCATAGGTCTTTATAGTCCTTGCTAACTCAAGAGACATCTATTTATCACCTGCTATATGCTAGCACCTCATGACCCTGCCAACATCTGAGCAAAGTGTTACAATACAGTCAGGAAAAAGACACAATCAAGTCTTCTAAGATATGGTCTGAGGACACAGAACAAAGTAAGATGAGTCTGCAGAGGGAGTTAGAAAACTGTTCATAGAAGTGGCATTTGACCTAGGTCTTGAAGGGTGAATTAGAGTTTTCCAGAAGTCAAAGAGGAAACAAGTTATTCTAAGCATGAAAAATGAGATAGAAAACTGTCCTCTCCAGTATTCTCAAGGGCTGCTCCCCAGAAAGAAAAAACATAGTCAAAATGGGAAGGAAACCAGAAAACATAAGCCAGATGGCTGTGGGAGGTGGGAAACCCAAAGGGCAGCGGTACAGTGTGTGAGCAGAAGCAGAATGGAAGGAGAAAGCAGCATGCAGGGGAGCCTGAGGAGAGGGAAGGAATGAGAGAGGAACTGCAGGACATGTTACTGTATGATGGCCTAGATCAATACCTATGGCACCTCAGAAAGAAAAATCTGCTATTGTGTTGAGGGATGCACACTTCAGTGATAAAACTAAACACAGTCACTCAAGGACAAGAGCATTGTACAGCAAGAGAGTGGCTACTCTGGGGCGGATGAGGAGAGGTGATGGTCAGGGCATATGACAGCCTCTGGGGTGGTCAGTAATGTTCTCTTTCTTGACCTGAGCAGTAGTTATGAGGGTGTTTGTTGTATAAATAATTCATTAAGTTCTTTTTTGTTTTGGGTAGTGTTGGTATTTATGTTTACTTTATAATGTAAAAAGTCACCAATATCTGGATTAAAGATGGGTCTCATTTCTCAAGGCCTCTGGATGGAGGGTAGGAATGTGGAGGTTGGAGGCAAGCCTCCAGGTGGCTCAGTCATACTTCAGGCACACACAAAAAAACACATGTACTTGGGGAAAATTCCCAAGGTCACTGTTGCAGATAGGGAGTAAGTGGCTGTGAGACCATCCAGACTTGGGAAAGAGGAGAGAGTGAAGCAAGGGGGTAATGTCGGAAAGACCCCAGGAAAAGTGGGGTCCTCATTTCCACAACTTCCATTTAGGAGTGAGCATTGTAGCTTCCTGAAGCTTAGGGTGATATTAGGGTTTCTTGTTCAGGGTCAAGGTAATGAGAGCAATATCACTCTGGACAAAGAAAGAACCTGAGCCCTCCCCCACTTCAATGTGGAGTGACTCAAGGGGACCTCTTCAAACAAAGGACTGATCCTCTTCAAAAGAAGAAGAAGAAGAAGAAGAAGAAGAAGAAGAAGAAAGCAATGTATCCACACTTCAGTTGTACCTGAGACAAGAGTGTTTATTCCAGCTTTCTGGCTCAGCACCCTTGAAGTGCTTATCCCCTGGGAACAAGGGACATGTCTCTAATGGCTTGGGGAAGGAAGTACACACAGTGCCCTGTGGAGAGACTGAGAGAGCATCATATCCCCCAACCCCACCTCTTCCAGGAATTCATCACAAAGGCAGCCTCACAGGGAGTTTCTAGATTCAGAGCATCCTTGCCATTCTGCTGAGGTCACCATTTTTTATCCTTCATCTTGTCCCCTAAGGTGTTGACACCATAGTATAGTTAAAACGGTGCTTGTGTTTAAGGACCAAACCGAACTGGATCAAACAAGCCCAGAGCCTTGCCACAAGATCTCTGTGGCTTGGAGTCAGTTATTTCCTCACCTATAAAATGAGGACACCACCACCTCTTTCAGAGGGTTCATGAATGGACTAAATGAAGTAGTATCTGTGAAGCACCTGGCTCAGTGCCTCACACTTAAAAGGCACTCGGGAAATGGTGGTGGTTGTTGTTATAATTAGATGGAATTCATAAGCATTAAAAAGAACACAAAAAAAAAAACAAACAAACAAGCGATAACCTCCAAAACAGCTAAAATCAAAAAGAATGGCAACATCTAAGGGTGGTGAGAATGGGAAGCAACTAGAATTCTCATAAATCCTGGAGGAAGGGTGATTTGGTTCAACAACCCTGGAAAGCTGTTCAGCAGAATCTACTAAAGCTGAACATATGCACCCTCTATAAATGAGTAGTTCTCGTCCAAGGTCTAATATATACCCAATATAATACATACTTGTGGGTCCCAAAAGATAAAAACTGTCATAGCAGCATTTTTCATAATAGCCAGAATCTAGAAATTACCCAAATATCCATCAGCAGTAGAACAGATAAATAAATTGTGGCATACTCACACAATGGCATATGACATAGCAATGAAATTAAATGGATTCCTACTTGATTCGGCAACATGAATGAACCACATTAACTAAGTGTTGAGCGAAAGAAGCCAGACATAAAGGAGCTTATCTAGTATGCATCAATTTATACATACTCCAAAACCAGGCAAAACTCATTTATGGAGTTGGTAGTCAGGAAAATGCTTACTCCTGGGGCGGAGGCAACGGACTCGGGATTGGGAAGGGGCATGAGAGGGGCTTCTGGAGTGCTGCAATATTCTATTTCTTGATCTGGGTGGTGGTTACTGAGGGGTTTTAGGGTATGTTCACTTTGTGATCATTCGGTAAGCTACAGACTTGTGATATGTTTACTTTCCTAAGGCTGTTATACCGCAACTTAAAAAAAAAAAAAGATTAAAAAAGAATTTTTTTTAATTGAGTAATTAAATCCTGATGCGCCCTGAGATATAAACTCCATCTCAACTGTCCATCTTTTCCTAAAGTCTCCAGGAAGATTCTATAGCTTCTTACTGGTAATACTGGCCTCTACTAAGCACTAACTCATGCCTCTAAGTGAGTTATATGTACTAACTTCTTTAATCCTTTTAACACTCTATGAGTACAGTAACCATCTCTCTTTATGTGCTGGATATAGTCTCAATTTACTCCTGTTATCCCAGCAAAGTTATCATCAGCACTCACCCCCATCTCTTTTACTTTCAAAAGTACCTGGAAATAAAGAATATTCACCTTGACTATGAGGTGGGAACCAGTATTATTATTATTTTTAATGACACACAGAGAGGTTAAGTAATTTGCCCAAACTCACAGGCTAGTAATTAGTAAAACCAAAATTTGAACCCAGGATCTGGTTCCTCACCAGTAGGATACATGCCTTTCTTGTCCAAATTTCATTATTCAAAAAATTCTTCTGCAATTTTAACCCATTTTCTGTTTTCTGGCATTTCCTGAAATAAGAGCTGCTCACCTCTCACAGTGAATGCACAACTGGCTCACCACACACACAATGGCCTGTCTGCATATTCAGGAGATAAGTGGAAGTCATATTCTCTCTTATTTTTTAAAAAATAATATAAATATGCTTCCTTTCACATTAAGATTTTTCTTCATTTAATATATTTTCCAATTCTTTAGTTATGTCTATGGATATTTCCCATTTTCCATTCATTCATTCAGCAAATTATTCATGAACCCCAACTATGTACCAGGCGCTGCTGGCCTAACTAGTAATAAAGTGGTTGTAAACAAGACAAGTGCAGCTCATATTTTCAGGAGCTTATAGTCCAGTAGGAAAAATGACACTAAAGAAATGATGACATGAACAATTATTTATTACCATTATGATAAGCACCGTGAAAGGTATAACAGGGGATTTGATTTAATGAGGTGAGGAGCAGGCAAAGGTTTCTCAGAGAGACTGATACTTGAGCCAAATCCTGAAGCATGATGATGGACATTGGACTGATAAAGGCAACAGGGAAGGGTGTTCCAGGTAGAGAGAAGAGTATATGAAGAGACCGTTGAGGCTCAAAGGAGTCTGGACTGTTGGAGGAACCACAGAACACTCTGTGTGGCCAGAGTCTAGTGAACAGGGGAGACAGCGGTGCCATGGGAGGCTGGTAAAAAAGGCGAAACTGAATCTTACGGAGCAGAGCCCAAGTTAGGAGCTCCAAGTGAAGTGGGAAGCATCTGGATGCAATTAGCAGGAGAATGTCCTAATCCCACCTCCCTACAACGCTGTTATTCCTAGCTTTCAAATCATTTAATACTCTAAGTGAAGAGGGAGACTATCTCCAGTGTAGAACATATTTACAATCTTTTAAGAACATTTTTCCAAATGAACAGCCTACCCCAAATGCCCTTGGTTACTACAAACATCATTATCTTTTTTAGTAACATATTACCAACTAGTCTACAGAAACTAAATTTGTCAAAAGTCCTGGATCACGGCCACCAGTCATGTAAGTACACCAGTATTTACATAAATAACAAGAATAGTGTCCCCTGCATTTATATAATGTATAAGGTCACTTTCTGTCTACTAAAACTTATATAGTTACCTGTCTTTATATTTGTATCTTTAATTATTCTGAAACTGACTTAAGGAGGCTTGGAAGGATAGAGAAAATAGAACAAAATAACAGAGAGCACAAATTCAAAGGAAAAGGGGGAAAAAAGGAAAATGAGTAGAACCACAGAAATGATTCAGGAATGAGGTTATCACAAAAACACATTCTGACAGCTTGTACACTTGGCTCTAAGTTTCCTAGAAGCCAATACTGTTGGGATTCAAGGGGACTAATTAATCAGATCCTTCCTCAGAAGGTTCATAACAATTAAGAAATAGATCCAGAAAGAAAATTAAAGTGCTATTTCTGTTCTTGTGCTGAGAAAGTTAGCCTAGAAAATTGGACTTGGGTCTGAGATCCAAAATATTGTCTTGCCCCAGCCACAGGCAGAATTGTGGACGACTTCCATCGTCCCCTCTCCAAGGAGCAGAACCTGCCTGTCAGTCCACCCATCACCTGAAGGAGGCAAATTCAGGGACTAAAAACACCTTTGCCCTGAGGGCAGGTGGTCTCAAGGGATCAATGAAAAGCTAGATGCACCAGCAGTGGCCGTTATTCCAATGTTAAATTATCTCCCACTCTGGGAAGGAGGATATATTTTTATTTTTTATTTTTTTTAGGCAAGTCAACCCTTGGTTGACCTCACAGATTTCAAGCTTACAACTCCTTACTTTTATTTTTTACACCTATAGCACCTGGTCTTCCTAGATGGTCTACCATCTAAGTACTAACTAGGCTCAACCCTGGTAGGACGTTATAAAAAGTACAGAGAAGTATGGAAACAAATCTATAATCATATCTTTTCAATTCTGTTCAAGTACACAGCTCTTTGATAGTCTGACCTGAACAATCATGTATTTTGCATTGCTTCTAAAAGTTTTATGTGCATACAGATTACCTGAAGATCTTATTGAAATGCAGATTTTAATACATGAGTCCAAGGTATGGATTAAGATTCTGTATTCCAGCTTCCAGGTAATGCTACTCCTCCTGGTCCACATCTAAAGCTTCTAGAACAAGGGTTCTTGACCTGGGGTCTACACGGGACTCCTAAATTCAGGGTGTCTGTAAACTTGGATGATAAAAAATATAGATCTTTATTTTAACTAACTTCTAATTTTTTTCCTTCTATTATAAATTTATCATTTCCTTCTATTATAAATGTAGACAACAAACCACAGTAGTATGAGCAGTACCTTTGTCTCCCAACAGAAATCTCAGATCTCTTCAATATCACTTCACTATTGTTGCAGATATCTCTAAATTTCATATTCTGATCTCTCCAAATATTACTTATGACTTTTTTAGGCATTACAGACATTATTAGGCCCACTGCTAGCTCTTGTTAAAGTATTAATAAAAAGGCATATACTTTCACCTCACAAATTCACACATTAGGGTACTTTTCTTATTTCAACAGTTGTATTTCATTGTAATTGGTTTCCTTGGTAATCTCATGCATTTTTATTTTTTGCATTTAAAAGTATTATTCCAGGAAAGAGTTCACAGGCATCACCAGAATGAGGGAGGTACAATAAAGGTTAAAACTCCTTGATGTGGAAGGAAAGGTCTGCCAGAAGTGGCCACTACCCCATAGTGGTGACAGTATGCTCTGTAGCTGAATTCTAGAGCCAGACAGTACAAGTCTGAATCCTCCTTCTAACAATGTATGAGACCTGGGCAAGTGTTTACCCTCCCCTTGCCTTGAGAGAACATATTTTGAAGAAGTGGTTAAAGAATTAGATGAGTTATTATTTTAAGTGTTGGCTGACTAGATACTCTGAGTATTATATGCAGATACTCACTGGACAAGACTCTAGTCAGCACCTACTGAGGAGACAGAGATGAATATTGCAAAAGCCTTGTTCTCACAGAGTCCATAGGTTCAGAAGCAGAGATGGCAACCAAGCAAAGTAAAAACACTGGGCTGACTCTCAGACCATAGGTAGGCACTACGGAAACCCTTAAGAAAGAACTGACCCAGTGGGAAAAGGAAAAGAAAACCTCAAAAAATGGTCATCGAGCACCTCCCCAAAACATTCTGAGGTTGTCAAAGACATCCCATTTCCTCCTGGCTGCTGCTTCTGCTGATTTCTTGTTAAAACTCTCCCAAAAGGTTACCATGCCTTTTAGAAGCTCAATTATCAGCAGTTTTCTATTTTGTTAGAGTTATTCCCATCTAGCCACCACACCCTGGATGGTAGCTTTTCACAACACCATACCTTGTGACCGGTTTAGGAACAGACACCCTCCCGAAAGACACATTCTCTCTGCAACCTAAGGGGCACCATCCCGAGACCAGTTACCACCCACTCTGCCAGGGCACACAGACCCACCAACCTACAGGGCAGAGTCACAAAACAATTCCCACAGGAAAACAGCCCCCAGCCAGACCCTTGGCTCCAGTGCCTAGTATTTGAGGATTCCTGGAAATTTCCACCAGACTATTAGTGCTAATAACAGGAATAGCTCCCATTAGCTGGGCTGGACTATATGCCAGACACTACACACAGTGCTTCCCCATCTGAATTAGTTTCCCGGGCTGCTGAAACAAAACGCACACACTGGGTGGCTTACATCACAGAAATTAATTTTCTCACATGTGTGCCCTAATCTCCTCTTCTTATAAAGACACCAGTAATGTTAGATTAGGGCCTACCCCAATGACCTCATTTAACTTAATTACCTCTTTAAAGATCTCATCTCCAAGTATGGTTACATTTTGAGGGACTAGGGGGTTAGGGCTTCAAAACAAATTATATGGGCCTACAATCTAACCCATACACTTGGGCTAACATCTACACAGAGGGAATTACTGCAGGTGAGAACCTCACAGGCCTGAAAGATTAAGTAACTTGCGTAAGGTCACATCGCCAGGGGAGCTGACACCTGGAGCCAGTGTACCTTGAGTCCACAGCCTGCGCTCTGCCCATTACATTAGCTCTCTTCTGGCATGATCACTGGGCTCACTTCATGGGCCTGGAGATGCCCAGATCCAGAGTGCTAGGGCAGTGGGCTTCTATTCTGAATTTTTATAATCTCCCTGGATGTACATAATGTAAGAATCTCTTCATTACACCATGTGAACTCCTGCTCTCACTGGCTCCATGTCCCGGTCCTTTTAACTCCTGCTCTCTAGGAATGTGGGACTCCAGTGTGCAGTCTCCAGGCCCAGGAGCACATATGTTTCCTGGAGGAGATTATCTGTTGCAGGATATGATGCTAATATTTGGTTCTCAGGCAGGCTGCAGAGCCCCACAGCCGCCAAGCCCTTCCCCATGCCCTTGCCTGCCTTCCTCACAGCATCTAAAGCTCACTCCTCCGGGGGACTCTGGCCACGAGAGACCTACATCAGTGAGCAGCTCCTCTGCTGCAAGCAGAGCTGGAGGCTGAACTTGCCCAACCTGTACCACGTGACTGCTCATCTCAGCCTCCAATCCCAGAAGCTGGGGGAGAGCCCCAGAGATCCCTTCCAAACTCAGTTTGAAAACCATTGTTGGAAGCCATGCCCAAGCTGGATTTATCCTAGTCTAGTCTGTTTTCTTGTTGAACAGGTTTACTATAGTATGAATGAAATAAAACAAACTGCACATAAAATGAACAACTTGGTAATTTTTGACACATATATACACCTACAGAACTGGTACCACCATCAAGAGAACGTACATATCCATCACACTCGAGTTTCCTCCTGCCCCTTGGTAATCTCTCTCTTGTCCCTCTCTGCCCACCCCCTATTTCCATCCCCGGCAACCATTGTTTGGCTATTTACAGTTAAATTAAGTACAATTAAATAAAATCAAAAATCAGTTCTTCAGTAGTACTAGCCACATTTCAAGTGTCCCACAGCCACATGTGGTTACCGTATGAGACAGTACAAATTTTAACACTTCTATTGTCGTGGCATTCTATTGGACAGTGCTGCTCTAGATATTCCCCTTTTACAGTGCTAGATAAAAGTGGTCCAAATTTCTTCCCAGGCTCACATTTTTTAAGTTGATTGTGGTATTGGGAGCTTTCCACGTTTCGAGCTATGGTCCATTTAGCATTTATTTCTTTAAATAATCACAATGACCCTGTGAGACAGAAAGAGTTAAGGTCCTCATTTAATAAAGGAGAAAACTGAGGTTTAAGGAGGTTAACTGAATGGGCAAGCTGGTCTGGTTTCCAAGCAATGCCCCTAACCTTGCATTTCCAAGACACCACAGTCTGCTGGTCAAGAGTATAGATTCAGGTGTTTGCCCACATGGGCTCAGGCCCGGCTCCACCACCAGCTGAGTGATCTTGGGCAAGTCATCAATGATCTGTTTCCATGTCCTCATCTGTAAAATGGAGATGATAATAAAACTTGCCCGTACAATTGTTGTGAAGACCAATGAGTTAAAATACATAGCACATTTAGGATACTTGGCACACAATTGGGTCTATATACATGTTTCCAATTTTATACTCTTTTCCTTACTCCTATCCTCAACTCCTTTGCGCAACACACTAGCTTCTCAGAAGCAGAAGCACATGTCCTGAATAATAGAAACTTAGACATTTCTGCATTCCCTCTCTCAGTATCTCCCGAGTCCCCATGAAGCACAAGGCTTTCTACTCTGCACTATGTCGCCTACAACGATGAATGAGGTCTCTGTGGTTTTAGACTTGATATTTCTGCTCAGACTTTTCCCTGGTGATCTGTAAGTCACTTCTTTTTCTTTTTACAGTAAAGACAAAATTATTTGAGGAAACAGAAGCACAGAATCATTTTCCCCACTCCACTGGCTTTTCAGAAGAGTTCAATGGTGTTAGATTCATAATTTGTTCCTATTCTTCTTGTTCTTTTTTTCATTGCCTTTGAATGCTTCATGTCCCAGTCAGAGCAAGAAAGCAGGTGCTTTCTTGAGGAAACCTGAATAACATATCACTGTAAGGATCATTGTGACAGGTTATCATTGCAAGAATCAGTAAGTCTTAGTGTAAAAATCCATTAAAGGAAACTTAGTTTGAGAAGAATAGATGTACGCAGAAATGTAGACTTTGCCAGACATAAGATTCCCCAAGACAGTAAGACCATCCTCAGGGCATTTTTGTCCCTTGGGTAACAATTTCTTTTCCTCTTAATCTCTACTTCCAGCCCCTCACCCACATTCAACATTCGACTCCCAAGAAAGATTTCTATATCTTTGACAAAGACAGAGAAAGAGATCCATCTCACTCCACTCTTCATGAGCACCAGTATCCCCAATCCAACTTCTTACTGGCTGTAAAACTGGACAAAGAGTCTGTCTGGACCCCAACCAGTATCATAATATATAAGACCATATTCTGTGGCCAGAAAATTTTCTAACAACACAAATACATGTGCACAAAAACACACATATGCACACACACTCATACATTCACTTTCACACAAATGCTTCTTCAACTTACTTTCAAATGATATTGTTTCCATTCTAAAGTAACAAAATTCTTAACCAACCAGAAGATGTTAAGAACCCCTTCCTGATTACCCAAATCAACAGTTTTTAAATGAATAGGGTGTAGATTGGGAAGCCATAAAATCTATCCCATGAACATAAAAAGTCTTCCTTAGGTACATATTTATTCTTAGAAACACAATTTTATTTTCTCATACAATTAAAGGGAGATTATGCCACCAGACCTAAGAAGATGGTATCACTTCATATCATCTTATATCCAGTAGATAGCTACTGTAATTTAAAAGACCCTAAAGGTCGATGCTTATTTAGTTCCTTGCAATAAACTGGTTTGCCATAATTCTGCTTTTCTATTTAATTTCCTTATCTAGGGTAGCATTTTCCAATTTGTATTTTGCAGAAAAAAAAGATCCATGAGGTGTTAATAAATATCCCTGGGGTGGTGAAAAATAACTGGTCCTGTAAGCAAATAAGTTTGAGAAATGCTGAACTAAAGAAAATTAAGCAAGTACTACAGGACTTCTCAGAGCCTTCAATATGCTAATATGTGTTACAACTCAGTAGGGTGAATAGTATTAAAGAGAGAAGTTTATAATGTGCATGGCACAGAGGCTGATACATAGTAACCAATCAATGTTAGCTTTTATAATTAACAGCTTCCCCAAACTGGCATATTAAGAGTACCCTTCTCCCACAGAACACTACATAGATCTACTGTTCCATGAAACACGCTTCAAAAAAGGCTAAACTAGCTTAGCTCACTCCCTATAAATATGTAATAAATATTTTACTGTGAGCAAAGAAATAAGGTAAAATAGAATGCGCTGCAGAAGTGTACAATAGAAGAAAGAATCTTACTCCTGATTTTGGAAGCATGTATAATCTCGAAACAAAACTAGTTTCTATTTGCAAAGGACTTAATTTATTCTGTCTTCCTCTCCAGAACTAATGGCCCTAATAGTTTTACAGGGTCATAATTACTTTATATCTATCTAAATATGGGTACATTCATGCATGTGGATCATTCTCTAAGGGAAGAATTTTGAGAACATAGAGTAAATCCACAGGTCACATTCATTAGTCATTCCTTCACCCATTTGTTTGTTAAAATACACAAATATGTGTATTTTTTGGAGGGCCTGTTATGCATCCAATATTGGTCTAGACCCTGGGGATAAAACAATGAATTATGTAGACTATATCTCTGCCCTCTTGGAGTTTTACACTCTAGTAGAGAAGAGAGATAATACACAGTAAATATATAGTAGGTCAGTATAAGTGCTCAGAAGAAAAATAAATCAGGGTAAGAGCATTAGGGAGTGCCAGGACAGTGGTTGTGGGGTGTTAATTTAAATAAAGGAGTAGGGAAGGCTTCACTGATAGTGATGTTTGAGCAAAGACCTGAAAATAGCAATGGACAATTGTGCAGAAGATGGAACTTGATTGGAACATCTGAGTAATACTAAGAAGAGTATGGCTACAGTGGCACCAGTAACAGGGAGAGTTGCAGATGAAGTTGGAAGGGTAATGGGACAAGAGAAGGAATCTGGGGCCTTATAGACATTTATCAGAACTTTGGCTTTTACTATGGGGAGCCAGCGAGGGGTCTTCAGCAGAGGAGTGACACATCTGATTTATTTTAAAAGAATCACTCCCACTGCTGGATTAAGATTAAACGTGGTGGCCATGGAAGGCAAAGGTGGGAGCAGGGGAAGTAAACCATGCACAAAGGAACACAGTGGTTTGGACCCAAGATGGAGAAGGTTAGAGGAATGAAATACATTCTGGGAGAAATAATACCTGTCATCACTCAACACATCCCCTGTGAGGAAGTTTGAAGGAAGGCTGTCTGTCTTTCTAGGATTAGGATGTCCAAAAGCCATTGATCTTTGTTCAGTGGGTAAGTCAAACTTCAGCTTGTTAGCAACCTTCCATCTTATTTCTACCCAAAAAGATTTGTGCAATCAAGATCTAAATCGAGCTGCCTAGTGGATTACCATAGCTACAGGTGCCTGGCAACCAGGATTAGACTGATGGTCATAGATCTATGGGCTCCAGATTCTTCCCAGGGATGTAATGCACTGTGCAGGGCATCCAAATTCCCAAATCACCCAAACCAGAGAGAAAAGCATTCAGTAATCACCTTGTTTGGTCTGATTTCCCTTGCCTGCAATAGACCAAGGGCCAGCACACCAAATTCGGGAGTTAGGGGTCACTCCTCAGACAGGGGACTACCCAAACCAACAACTAGTGGTCAGAAAATATGGGGCAATTTCCAAAGTCAGATACAAAGAAACTGGTCATGAGCACAAAGGAAATGAAAATAATCAAAAAGATATTGGACAGGTCAATTCTGGGATAGAGAAGGGAGCAAAGAGTGAGCAAGAAACAGAGTGAGAGGGTATAATTCAAGAATTAGCAGACTATGATCCATGGGACAGATTGGCCTACTGTCTGTTTTTTTTTTGTTTTTTTTTTTTGTTTTTTGTAAAGAATGTTTTATTGGGAAATAGCCATGCCCCATTCATATTACTTATGGATGCTTTCATGATATGATGGCAGAGTTGAGTAATTAGTTATGACAGACCATGTGGCCCACAGAAACTGAAATACTTATTACTTAGCCATTTGCAAAATAACTTCATCCACAGCTAGTCCAGTTGTTCCCAAACGGGCTGGAGGACACAGGGTTGCTCTTATTTGCTCACCAGAGTACTTGGCCTGGTTCAAGTCACTGGTCTATGGTGGGCCATGAAGAATGCTAAAGAAATACTAACAAGTTTCAAAAATATAGCTAACATCACTTTCACAATGAGGAAAGGTGAGAAGTCCTATAACACTACACTCAGTTCCTTATCTTGGTTGGCAAAGTACCAGACAGTATCTATGCCTCAAGACCTAACATTACACACAAAGGAGCAAAGAAACTATGGGAAATATGGAAGAGACAGAAGGAGCAATGGGAACAACATCAGGACTTGATGCTGTTTTCATCACCTTCACTCCTATAAACTGAATTGTGCACCACCTCAAAATTCATATTGAATTCATGTGCAAGCCCTAAACCCAAATGTGATGGCATTTGGAGACTAACCCTATGAAAGGTAATTAGGGCCCTTATGATGGGATTAGTGCCATTTCATTAGAAGAAACATTAGAGGGTTTCCTCCCTCTCTTTCCCCCTCCCCCTCTCCTTATCATCCTGCACTGTACTCATTCTGCCCTATGAGGACACAGTGAGAACACAGCCATCTACAAACCAAGAAGAGGGCTCTCACCAGAACCTGACCATGCTGGCACCCTGATCTCAGACTTCAAGCCTCCAGATTCATAAGAAAACAAAATTATGTTGTTTAAGCCACCCAGTCTACAATATTGTTATGGCAACCTGGGCTAAGACATTTATCAAACTGTTTGACCCAAGAGAGGGAGACTCTGAAAGCAACTAAGCAAGCATGACTGCTGAGAAATCACAGAAATACTGTATTTCCTCCTCCATTATATGACTAGTACTCTCCTTTCCCTATCTCCAGGAAAGCCAAATTTCAATTTTTTCTCTTCCAAGCACCCAACCAGGAGCCAATCAGGAAAATGAAACTGGTACAATGTGCTGGTTCAGTTTTCCAAGAAACTCTTCTTAGTTAACCGACCATGGACATTATCCAGTGCCCCCCAGGCTTTCCTGCAGTGCTTCCATTTGCTGCTAATTATTTTCTGGAACCAGAGCCCTTAGAAAAAGGCTCCAAAAAGCTTCTAAAATAGCCAAGGTACATAACTCCAAGGATTCTGGCTTCTCTCCTTCTTGCAATTTTAGCTTATTGAAAATATTAGTGACCACCTAAGTTGTCATCTATGTTGGGTTGGGAGGGTTTTGAGGGATTTTGGACCTTCAGTAACTCAAAGGGCTGCCCAAGAATTTGAGGGAAGAAAGGTAAAATAAGAAGCATACTGAAGCTTCTCCCAACCCCATACTGCATTGACTATACCAAGAGAAGACAGTGAGACACATATTGTCCCCCTGATCTTCCATTACCTAAGACTCTAAAGGTAAGAAATGATGAAAAGGACAAAGATTCTTTTCTACAAGATTCTCCAAACAGAGTCTCCTCTGAAAAACTCTGTAGCTGAAGAGCTTTTTTATCATCTGTTGAAAGATAGAGTTGAGCTTGATTTGATGACAAAATAATTTAAGACCTTTCTCTAAAAATGTTGGGCCGGGACCTGAAAATGCTGTCAACAATGCTAGAATTGTTTCTTGATGCCTTAGGGTGATAAGAATAATTCACCCCTAAAATGTTGAAGCAGTTGTCTCTGGGGTCCTGCCTTGTCTGCAGAATAACTATCTGTCCTCTTTGTGCTCCTAGAGCCATACTATAGTAAGATGAGCCCATCCCACAGGCAACTAGTTTTTCTTTTTTAAGTTTGACTTTTTTCTTTAGAGTTTCTGTCCTTAGATTGCTTATTTCTCATACCTACTGTTGTTTTGTTAAGCCTGAAAAGGGTCTAGTGGGAGAGGAATGTACATAGATTCTGATATCCCCATGGGGAAAGTAAACGCAAGGCTCAAAATATTGTCCTTTCACTGAGCTGTAAATCAGTGCTACTTGAAATGTACCTCTTCTTTTGAAGATTGGTGCAGGTTAAAACACATATTTAAATTTGACTGGTCTAAAAGAGGCAAATAGAAAAACTGACAAACCATGAAGAGATCAAGAGCCAAAGTTAAAATACAAATGGTCAATAAACATGCTAATAAATGTTAAATTTCACAAAATAGTAAATACAAATTCTAACAATGAGATGCCATTTTTGCCCATCACATTAGCAAGTCCTTTTATTTTAAGATAAAACCTAATCTTCATAAAGATAATATCCAGGGCTCATGGGAGTGTGGAGAATTATAAAATCGTGCAGCTTCATACAGTACAGTAAAATTAAAATTTTTTGTATTAGAAAATAACTTTCTGGAAGATAATTTGACAATATATTTAAAAATCTTACAATTTTACATAAACTTTTCACTCTAGAAATGTATTCTATGAGATTTTACTCCCATAAATGTAACCTAAGAAAATAACATGGATGTGGGCGACTCAGTGGATGTGATGGTTAATTTTAAGTGTCAACTTGGCTGGGCCACGGTGCCCAGATATTTGGTTAAACAATATTCTGGATGTTCCCGTGAGGATGTTCTTAGATGAGATTAACCTTTCTGTTGTTTTATTTTATTTATTTATTATAGTTAACATGCAATATTATATGAGTTCCGGGTGTATAACACAGCTATTCAGCACTTACATAACTTACAAAGTAATTACTGCAATAAATCTAGTAACCATCTGTCACCATATGAAGTCTTTACAATACTATTGACTATATTCCCTATGATGTGCATTACATTCCTCATTTATTGTACAACTGGAAGTCTATACCTGTTATTCCCCTTCACCTTTTTCCCTTATCCCTCACTCCTCTAATTTAAATCGATGGAATTTGACTGAAGCAGACTTCTGTCCATAATCTGGATGAGCTTCACTGAATCAGTTGAAAGTTTAAATAGAAAAGACTGACCTCCCCCGAAGCAAGAGGAAATTCTACCATCAGATGGCCTTTAGACTTGAACTACAACATTGGCTCTTCCTTAGGATTCCAACATGCTGGTCCACCCTAGGTGTCTTGAACTTGCCAACTTTTATAATCATGTAAGCCAATTTATTTTAAAATTTCATATATGTGGAATATATATACACACACACACAAATGAGAATAAAGCTCATTTCTAATTGTCTAATGTATATAAATTATATATGTATAATCTGTTGTTTCTCTGAAGAATCCTAATACGATAAACAATTAGGAATTAGTTTTATTTATTTCCTCAACTCTGCATCTTTAAACCACTCTATGGGACTGATTCATCCTGTCCCTTAAAGGATACTTGGGTGAACTCCAAATTTGTGGTCATTTTCACATAATTAAAAAATCTTCCCATTGCTGATAGTCACAAAACAGACTAAATTCCAGTTTGACTGTAATGCAATAATAAAAACTCCAAATGTTACCTAAAATTCAACTCCCTCTCTTCCTCCATCCCAGGTCTGACACAGGCTTGAAGCCCTGCCGCACCTAAGGAGTTGGGGTTGGCTTTTTCGGTGTTTCTGGTCTAGCTCCTCTAGCTTTGTCTCAACTCCCCAGGCCGCCCGCCCCCTGCTCCTCCAGAGTCGGTGTGGGAGGGAGAGTTAAGATGCACGAAAAATCTTACCTGGCCCGTGCCTGCACGAGGGCACAATGGCTTCCGCACCGTGGAGGAAGCTGTTCACGGCTGTTTTCCTCATGCAGGTGATAAAGATAACTGGGACTTTAAACTCGCGTGCCCAGCAGCGAGGGTCTGCGAGAGGAGCGAGGGCTGATGGGAGACGTGCTCGCGCTGTCATCGCGAGAACCGTAGAAAACCCCACGCTAGTGATAAAGTTCGTCGCTGTAGCTGCACCTCTTCCATTTCTTTCCTTCTATAAATGCCCCTCCATCTTGGCAACTGTGCAGTGTGTGTGCACGTGGCTTGCCATGTCTGCGTAGAGTGAGTTGCAGCCCTTTCTTTTTCCCTGAATAAATCCTTTTTTGGGACAGAACACCTGGTCGATACTGTTTTTTCAGCTGATAAGGGCAAGTTCTCAGATTCTAAGGAGAGGCCATTCATCCCACCCTAGCCCATTACTGGGATCTTTTAACTCCTTTTCCTTAATATGGACAGTGCCTCCTCCCATCGGCCTCCACAATTCTCTGGGTTTCAGCCGGCACTCCACAAAGACCTCTTTCTCTTTCCACGACCCTTACTCATATAGCTTTTAGGCTGCTGCTTCCTCCCCTGTGGCCCCATTAGTCCACAGGAAGCAGATGTCATTCATTCTCTAAGAGCAGTAGGCAATCTTAGTCTGTGACCTTGAGGTTTTTGCAGGTCAGATTCCGAAAGAAGCACCCATGCATTTCTAAGGACTCTCAAACAGGTACTCAGGTAAAGTTTATACCTCCTTGCAAGTCCTTCTTAGGTGGCCTAGCTAGTACCTCTGGAATGCTGGAGTAATTGACACCTACCTCAGCTGATACACAGACAAGACTCTTATTTTAGCATACTTACATACAATCGCCAGAGACAAGAAGGTAATTTGTTTCATTAATGTCAAAAGATAAGTCTCAGAGAAACTTATTAAATTTCCTAAGATCACACAACCAGTCTATGGCAGAGCATGGATTCAGAATAATGACTATCCAACTCCAGCTCAGGCTCTTGGTACTGAGCCACTGTTGTCTTAATAAAAGGGCTTTCAAGGAGGGTTGGCCTTGAAACCCCCATCCCCTCCCAAGGCATTCCCTTAGCTTATTGATCCAAAATATGGGAGCTGGGGAATATTCCCTTCCTTACCACGTAGTCCAGCCCTACTTAAGGTCATCTGGGCTAAGCCTGGGAGGAGGCACTGTGCTCTCCACAGTAGCCCTGTGCTGGCAGATCTCCAGCACAGCCCAGAACCCTACACCTGGGCAGTTCCCAGTCATCTCAGAATGGGGATTGGCACATTCCACACACCTCACTCTCCTGATAGATGTGAGGAGAGCACAATGTAAGCACTGAACATCAGTATGTGTCTATAAAAGTCATTATAAACATCACCAGGAATGAGAGAAAAACAAAGCATCTCTATTTACTGTGTGGGAAAGAGAAAAAAAGCCGTTCTAAACATATGCTTAATCACACTTCTGTAAGGAAAGAGGGAAATTACCTGTAAATCTTTCCTTTGTGGTTGATGTGAAGCTGATGGATCTTCCCCTTGGAGATGGATGTTTATAAATCTCTAATGCTTGCAAGAGAGAGCAGAGTGTGCATTCCAGTGCCAGCCCTCTGGGAAGCACATCAAAGCGGCTGTATTTAAACTGGGACACACCCACCCAACTGACCCTACCCCACACCCTTTTGGAGCCTCTTTCTCTCTGTAGAATCTGCAGTAAGCCCAGTAGCTGACCCCAGGGGTCACCCCACGAGCGCTTTCCTGTTTGGAACTTGTCCTGCAGGTCACATTTCCACAGGCAGAGTCATTGTCCTCCAGCCCTGACATCTATGCCCTCATTAGATGAAAGAGCTCTACCATCTCCTCCATCCTGAACACAAAAGTGGCAGGGTTTTTTGCTTGTTATTTAGATTTGCTTTCAGTTTTTAAAAATAAAAACCTATGCTGCACTTTTTTTTTTTAATACAAAAGCAATACATGTTTGTCATAAATATATTCAAACAGTGCAGAGAAGCAGAATGGAGAAATTAAAAGCACCCATTAATGCATCAAACAAAGAATAAGCACAGTGAATGTGTTGGAATACATCTTTCCAGACTCTTTTCTCTGCAGAGATCTATCCATTTAGTGTTGCAAAAGGAGATCGCACTGAACATTTTGGTAATGAACTTGATTTTTTTCATTTGGCACTATGTTAAGAACATTTTTCCATGTCATTAAATATTCTGCATGATTTTTTTTTTTATACTTTCCCATGTGAATAAAGTTTGGTAGCTTTTGTCTGGATGTAAAAGCAATTCACACTTAAAATTTGATATCCTTAACTTCAGCCATCGCTTTCCTGGGAGTGCTGCCGAAACACTACAGGTCAATCAGAATAAGAAACTCTACTTTTTCCATTTGAAAAACAGATACATCACTAATGTTCTCTTAAATTGCTCCTCAGAGTTATAACTAACTGGTTTAGAGAACTTCACAACGCTTAAGTAAAAAGTGTTTTCATCTCTCTTATGTCTCCAAGTCAAATGAGAAGAAGCCCAAGCTCCTGATGCCCTCCCCTCTCTGCCCCCACTACCATACTGGAAGTGACACTGATTATCCCTACCCCACCCCCACCCCAAGGAACCTACCTCCCCATGAACTATTATACAAAATACAAACTTTGAGGTCAAAAACCTTAGAAGAAAAGGATCAGCCTGACTTTTCCACCAACTGCTAGAGCTGAGGTCTACTCTGCTATCTACTGCTGTTTGGTAGCTAGTTAGACATGAGTGACCATGGGAACAAAGGAATAGGGGCCCAGCATAAAGAATGCCCAAAGAACACCCCAATGGTAGTAGAATTTTGGGTGCGCATATGCACGCTAGACAAAGTGTTATATAGCAGCCAAGTGTCAATCAAAATAATCTCACTTGCTAATCACCTAAGAACACCTTTGGAACCACCCATCACACCCCAATATAATGCAGATATTCCCACTTCTGGGGGCTTTTATTGTTGTTGGTTGTTGTTACAGTGCTCAGTTACAGCTCTTGGCTAAAATCATATGCCTCCATGGGGCATGCTTTGTCTTTCTAAAATATACTTTTAATAAATCTTTTCTAAATCTCATTGACCTGTGATTCCTCACCGTGTCAAGAACCAAGGAAAAATGCTAGCTACACTTCCGTGCTGTTATCCACCCCCCTCCTCCGCCATTGGGGAAACATTGAAGCTCAAATTGGTCCCAATAGTTACACTGCCACTGCTGTTTTTGCTACTCACCGTGGCCATTTGGTGCTCCAGGGCCAATGGATGCTTCTGGACAACTGATGGTGGTGCCAATCCCAAGCATGGTCCAGCTTCTAGTATGGCAGCCACTGTCCTGTGAGAGAGGATGCCTCCATTCTCTCTACTGCAAGTCTAGCTCTGGATGCCTCACAATGAGGGTCCAGGTCCCTGGCCCTTTCACTCCCACGGCTGAGAGCCATTTTTCCTATGGCTCACACCAGGGGAATCCAATCAGAAATGGGTTCAGAAGCCCATCTTTTGCCAATCAGAACCATTTTTTACTTTGTTTCCCTCCTCTAAGGATTCACAGCCACACACCTGGCATCCGTCATCTCTCTTTTCAACAGTGGAAGTACAAAAGATTTACTCTACTCTCCTACTATTCAGTAGGACACTGGGGTAGTGACTGAAGGATTCAGATCCTCAACACAAAGGACCTCACCGTCAGCTTCATCTTTTTTACCCTGGAATATGAACATTGCTGGCTTTCTGCTTTCAAAACAAAAGGGGATGATAACATCTAAGAAGAGATCAGACCTCCTTCAAGAGTCCAAGAGAGAGAAAAGTCTCTTTATTCATGATGGAAGAAGGAATAATTTTCCTACTTCACCTTTTACGCTCCAATCCAAGCACAAGCACAGGAACTATTTAGTGTTTCTTGCTATAGCAGTAAAAAACAAAACCCTAGCTAGGTTTTAAGTGGGTCACGCTGCTTCACAGCAAAATTAATCTTCAATAGATCACTCCTCTCTTTAAATGAACAATTATTGATTGCCCTTAGAGAAACAACCTGGTGCCATGAAAATTCCCCAAGGTAAGAGTCAAAAAACCCAAGTTGTTCTTTTCCTGCCTCTTACCACCATGAGATTTCAGGCCAAGTGTTAAACTCTCCGAAACCCAATTTCTCTCTCTGCCTAAGATTGGACTTAACAGTGGAAACGTAATACCCAAAGCTGGTTAGCCAAGCGTCTGCTTCCCTGGACAGTGCTTAACAGTTAACTACCAACATTTGCTGGGCAACTTATTTTTCTATGCATTCTTATTTTATAATTTCCAGGAAAAAAAAAATAGCCCTGAAAATTCAAATACTTGCTCAGTAATGTAAGAATCATTAAAGTACCCTAGCTAGACGACACAGTTGAGTTACTATAATTTACTAACTGTATGAATCTGAGCAAGCTATTAGCCTCTCTGAAATTCAGTTTCCTCCATGGTAAAAATAGCTAACACAAATTCTATAGGCCGGGCACTAATCTAAATGTACAGGTATATTAACTCATTAAAACTGCACAACTGCAACTCCATGAGGTAGGTACTACTATTATTATTATCTTTATAGAGCAGAAAATTGAGGCATGAGTAGTTAAATGACTTTCCCAAGGTCACATAGCTAAGAAGTGGCAAAGTCTGGCTCCAGAGTCCATGTTCATAAAGCATGCCACACCAGTTGCAGCTTTGAAACTACTGAACAGTGAGTTAAGTTTACCTTCTAGGATTGTTAAAAAGGTTAAATGTATGCAAGACACTGTACCTGACACACACTAAATCCTCAATATATGAGTCAATACTACTATATTATTTTCTAGATGAATTTGATCATTATGCTGCTAATTGAAAATTATAAAAATTGTACAGCAACATAGAAAAATCCAACTATCATACATTATATAGTGAATTAAAGTAAATTATAAAATAGTATTATGTTTTGGTTGTGCCTAATATAAATAATGTTCATATTTCATAAGCGTATTGGTAAGCTAGTGCTGCATAACAAACAACAAGTGCTTACTACTCATATATCTGCTACTTAGCTGTAGATCTACACATTTAGACTGGTCTTATCTGAGCAGCTTTTGCATCATGTTGTTGTCCAACTCGGCTTGTCTCCTTGATGCAGATTGGATTCAGGGCTCCATGCATGTCCATTCTGGGGCTCAGGCTGAAAGGGCAACAGCTGTGTGAAGGAAGTTCTTCTTGTGGTAATGACAATGGAACATGAAAGCAAGCCCATCTGCACACGCGCACTTCAAGTTCTACTCACATTATAACACTCAATTGATCAAAGTAAATCATATGACTGAGCCCAAAATAGAGAGATGAGAAAGTACCCTCACTCCACACCCTATGAGACTAAAGTAAGTAATGTCGCCAAATCCAACATCAACTGTTTAGGGATATACTTTTCCCATGGAAGTGAAGGTAAGGTAGTAAATATTTTTTGAATAATAATCTACTATAAGAAAGATGAGATAGAAATAGGTAAAACAGGATGATTAGTTTGGTGAGATCATAAGTAAGTATTTTAACTTCTTTTCTTTCCAAAATTATACTTATTATTTTATTGTCTTTAAGACGGAAGGAGGAAAACAAAGAGAAACCTTAAGAAGCAGCCCTAAAAGAGAAAGTGAACAGAAAAGACAAACATTAAGCATCATTTGTTTACTCAGTCAGCAAACATTGGCTGAGCGCCTCCTATGCTCAGGTAAATCTAGTCCCTGTCCTTAAGCAGCTCACAGTCTAGCCAATGCGTGATAATGATAACAATAATGATAATGATGACAATTATAGCAATAGTCAATGTTTACGCAGAGTGCCTTAACTGAGTTGCTATGTTAAACCATTTATATGGTATACTTTCCTATAATCTTATTATAAAAACTCTTATGAAGAAGGTTCTGTTACAATCTCATTTTATAGAGAAGATACTGAGACACAGAGAGGTAAAAAAATTTATTCAAGATCACCTAGCTAACACATGACAGAACTGGAATTCCAACCAGGAAGTCCATCATCCACATCCTCGTATTCCCAACTACTACGTATGGATGTGAAAGTTGGACAGTGGAGAAAGCTGATAGAAAATACATTGATTCATTTGAAATATGGTGTCAGAGGAGAGCTGTACAGATACCATGGATCACCAGAAAGATGAACAAGTGGGTCCTAGAGCAAATTAATCCTGAAACATCACTGGAGGCAAAATTGACAAAACCGAAGCTGTCCTACTTCAGGTACATCATGAGAAAGCAGGATTGGAAAAGTCAACAATGCTAGCAAAAAAAAAAAAAAAAAAAAAATAGAAAGTAGTAGGAAAAAAAGGAAGACCAAATATGAGATGGATTAACTCCATAAAAGAAGCTATAGGCATGAGTTTACTCGAACTGAGCAGGACGGTTAAGGACAAGCCATCGTGGGCATCACGTATTCATAGAATCACCAGGAGCTGGAGCCCACACAACAGCACACAACACACACAGTCCAGCTTCAGACCCTGAGCTCTTAAGCACTTCACTCCCTATTCACACATATTCCCCTAACCCATGCCATTCTCACTCTTTCGAAGCAAACCCTTTCTCTATCCCTAAATTAAATGATTTCTGAAAGACCAACACAAAATGACCCTTCTCTAGGAGGAATGGCAAACACAAAGCTTCCCCTGTCAAGTGTGTACTTAACAAATTAAATCTCACAGGCAGATGTGGTCAAAGAGTGCCAGTCTTCAGTAAAGAAACCGACTTTTTGATAAGCTTGGAGAAGACAAGAATGAAGGGAGACTCAGCAATGTTCATTTTCTGAGTTGATGAAGGCTGAGTAAATCCACTATGCGGGTGGTGCCTAGCTTCTCTCCACCTCAAAAGGAAGCAGTGAAAATAAAGACTTGCACCACAGCATCAGGAAACTAAGTGAGACAAAAGTGAACATACCCAAATCACAAGGGCTTTTTGCATAGGAAGAGTCTAACAAGGGGAGAAACATCATCCCTTTCGCAGAGGCAGGGAGGGGAGGAAGCAGGTTTAGCAGGAGGCAAGGTTCAGATGGATGAGATTACCCCTCAGTACCCTAGAATTCAGTAATGATTCTATTCAGGTTCTTTTTGTATTTCAGTTTTTTCGAGACAGCTTTCAGAATATGCCAAGCACCAGAGGTTGAGTAAGACACTAAAACATTCAGACCAAATCATTTCTTCCTTCTCGACTTTTTAACCCTGCCCAGCCTCCCCTTATGCAGCTTTGATCTATGATGGCAATTAAGAAAAAAATAACTTCTTACCCCTTCCCTCAAATTATTAAAACACCAGAACATGGAAGCTGTATAAACACTGGCATGGAACTCAGTTATTTCAAATACAGTTATGATATTTCATTAATCAGTAACTAAGACTGAGAATGCAAATAAAAACCAACGGCCAACAAAGAGACTGATGAATCAAGTAGGAAAGAACTTATTTGTTTGTAAGTGTCCAATTCATCTCATCACAAATGACTCGACAAGTAACTGATGAAAGGAACGGCCAAGTTTAAGCTACAGAGAGGCCTTCAAAAGAAATCCCACAGGAGGCTGCCAGCAGTTTCTTTTTCTTAGAAATAATGGCCAATCATATTAAGTACAATAACAGAAAATCAGAGTTCGGCTGTCCCATTAAAACTGGGTCACTCTTAACCTGAGCGGGCTCTCTCTGACAGTTATCTGCCATCCATTTGGTGATTGGAGGACACCTGATTAACACTCCATAGGGACTGATAAAAAATAAATTCCATTTAGCTTTGACCAATGGGTTTCCTGATATTTCCACCTTCACATTACTGACAAGAAGAAAATTAAGAGATTAAAGAGGTAAAATTTTTAATAGGGTTTTGTAAAGTTTCCCCTTCACACAGGCTCAGCACCGGCACACAGCTTTCTCACGCTTTGTGCTATTTCACATAAAGACCTCAGGAAATGAATTAATATTTGTGGAACCCCTGCCACCCCGTTGCTCAGGTGTCGTCATTCCATAATGTGGGAAACACTGGACAATTCCATGAAGGTGGGATAGGAACAGTCTGGGGCGGGACGGCTGTCAGAGGGACCTGTGCTGTGGTGTGTGGGCACTTAAAACGAAGGGCAGTTCTCTGGAAGAGGCTGCAGGCGATGGTGGCCTCCGAGGGCACTTGGGTTCGATTAAGTCAGGAGGCGGCCCTTTGAACACCTTCTTCCTCTCTCCCTCTCTTTGTTTTACTGCTGCCTCTCCTCTTTCTTGATGATCTTATCACTCCTATCGGGATATTACCTTAAAATCAGTTCTTGCAGAAAGTCCCACTTTTAAAGAATGTGATCTGGGCCCCCTCTACGGTGAGTGTCTGGTAGAAGGTGGGTGCCACGTTCTGCCACTAGTTTAAGGGTCTGGCTCACCTCAGAGAATACATGGAATAAGGAGTTGGGGGAAGAGGAGAGTGAGGACAGTGGTGAGAGGAGGAGCAAGCAGATAGTCTGTAGGGATCAGAATAAAAACTAAAAAGGGGCTAGGAGGCAGGACACCCCTGAGTAAAGATGACCTTAAAGGCCTTATGCTAAGGGCAAATAACATATGATTCCACTCATATGAGGAACCTAGAGTAGTTAAATCCATAGAAGCAGAAAAGTAGAACGGCGGTCACCTGGGGTCAGGGGGAGGGGAGAGGGACGTTATTGTCTAATGGACATGGAGTTTCGGTTTGTGAAGATGAAAAAGTCCTAGGGATGGGTGGTGGTGATGGCTGCACAACAGTGTGAATGTACTTAATGCCACTGAACTGTACACTTAAAAATGGTGAAAATGGTCAATTTGATCTTACCACAATAAAAAAAAATTATGATATGTGGTAGGGGCAGGGGTAGTTGAGTTGTGTAGAAGACCTAGTCTGGCAAGAAGCAGATTCAGTGTCACTCTGAAATTCAGGGGCTGAGGGCAGGGGGAAGGGGTGGGGTCTAGCTGGACCCCAGGCCTCTCCAGGAAATGCCTTTCTCAGTGATATATGAACTTGAGAACCTGGAATCTTTGCAACTGGCTGAGAGGAGGTAGGTCCTTCCCTGGAAACCATCCTAAGTGTACAGCAGACACCCGTTATCCTTACTCACCCAGGAAGTGGCCCAGAGACACATTAACAAATGGGGCACCCCTTCCCTAAAGGAACCACCCCAAGGACTTTCTAGAAAAGCTAGAAATAAAAGTGGAAAAGTGCTAAAGGTGAACTCTGCATAAACTCAGCCTTTCATATTGAGAACGAAACACTTTGCAAATCTTACCACGTGGAAGTCACCAAAACTCTGTGCGAGAAACCGGAATAGATGTGGTACCCAGAACTCCAGCTGCCCGTGAACTCTGGTGAATTAGGCTGGGCGGGGTATACTTGGCAGGTGGACTGGGCCTGCCCCAGTTCTGGCATTGTTCAAGAGGGCAACCTTCCCAGACTTAGCTTGAAACCACCGCTGAGGGAGACCCAGCTTTGCAAAGAAGCCGGGCTGGCGGCTCATCGTATCATCCTGTTTGCCGCAGGCAAGCATCATTTCTGTGGGTTATTTTTGTCTCTGGCCTTGGCCCATAACATTTCTCCCCTGGTTTATTAAAAACCGAGATAAATCACCTAATAAATCTGCGTTAAGTTTTTTTCCTTCAAACCTCTTCAACAATGGCCAAAGTCACAGTGTTGCATCTTTCCCACAGCAGGAGGCTAACAAAATAACTGGTGTGTTCATGGAATCGTATAGATCAAGAAAACAAAGGGAAAATCTTTAATTATTCAAAAGCCTCTGCCTTCTGCTACTAAATTTACTTGCCTTGGTTTGATTTAAAGAGGCAGAGCAGCACCTGAGTGGCTAGCTAGCTGCGACCACAACCGTCAGTCAGCATACGAAGGCGAAGGCGGCTTGCCTCCCTTTGCGTGATGAAGGCGTGCATGTATAAACTGTCTTCCTTGCCGACTGGGCCCTTACTGCGAGTACTCCCTAACATGTCATTTTTAAAGCCTCCCCTTCCCACACACATATACACAAACCTCTGCACCCAACTCTCCTTCAGTTTCTTAAAATTATTGAATCATAAAATTCTGGCAATTGAAAGGCATCCTCTAGTATATTCCCTTATTTTCACAGATGCACGTGATTCTAAGGATAGTAAAGGATAGCTAATCTGACACCCGCCCCCACATCGGACGTCTTAACACTTCACACACAAATCTGCTTAGCACTCCAACAGTACTATATATATATATATATATATATATATATATATATATATATATACCTCCATTATTACCTTGCTCATTTAAAGTAATTATTCTTTTAAAAAAATTTAAATTTTTATTTATTTTTTAAAAAGGTAATATGTTCACATGATTGGTAATTTAAATGGTAAAAAGAATATATTATCTTATCCTATATACACCTAAACTACCTCCCCAAAAGCAACTGTTAACAGTTTCCTAAGTACACTTTCTGAGAGAACCTATGTATACGTACATAACTGTATTCTTCCCTGTTTTTTAAATAAATATTTTTACACTGGTCTGCATCCGTGCCTTTATATGTTTTGCAGATCTTTCTCTATCAAGCTTCATCCTTTCAGAGAGCTTAAAGTTCTTCCATTATACAGATATACCATAATTCGGGGACATTTTGGTTGTTTGCAGTCTTTTTTTATTACAAATAATGCCACAGTGAATAATCCTGTTCTCATGATATTTTGTACCATGATTTCCTTGGAATAAACTCACTGAAGTGAAATTGCTGGGTCCGAAGGTATGTGTGTTTGCAATTGTTATAAATACTGCCAAATGTCCTCCGCTAATTTCTACTCTGACCAACAAGAAATAATAATGCTTGTTTCCTTACAGCATCACCAACAGTAAGTCTTCAAACATTTTGAGTTTTGCTGTGATTATTTATTTACCTGTTTCTTTTCCTGGCTCTATCCCCTCATTAGAATATGAGCCCATCTAGTTTCCTCAGAACCAACATGATATCTAGTGCGGAATAGATCCCCAATGAATATTTGATAACGCTCACTTTGGCAAAACATATCTAAAATTAGAATGATGGAAGATTAGCATGGCCCCTGTGCAAAGATGATGTGTGAATTCATGAAGCATTCCATGTTTTTAGAGAGTGTATCTTAAATTTTCTGGTCATACACACGAATAGTAATATGTGAGAGGATGGAGGTATTAACTAAGCTTATCGTGGTAATCATTTCTCAATGTACATGTGTATCAAATCATCACGTTGTATACCTTAAACTTACACAATGTCATATGTCAATTATATCTCAATAAGGCTGGGGTGGGGAGGGGAAGTGGAATGAATTTTCCCCAAACCTAAGTAAATAAATAAATACTTGAGAAATACATAAATGGATGCATGAGTGACTAAATTATAGGGTTCTTTAAATCAGAATTGGAAACCATTGCCCTCATTTTCTCCATTTTGTGAGCTTGGGTACGCTGCATTTCATTTTATTTAAGTGTATTCCACTTATATGCATATTCTGAAAGCTTTAAAATCCTTCGAGACAGAAAATTTATTACATCCCTCTCCCTCTGCTGTTACTGGAGGGTCAGAATGTTGATGCATTCCCTTTCATGGGTATTTTGTTTCAAACATCTAGTGATGACTGCCTTGTAAAAGCAGAAAGTAAAATTAAGTATGAGCACCCCAGTCCACCCCAGTCCATACCAGTTTCTCCTCTCTCTCTCTCTCTTTCTCTCTCTCTCTCTCTCCCCCCCACCGCCAGTCCCCCATCTCTCTCTCTCTCTCTCTCTCTCTTTCTCTCTTTCTCTCTCTCTCTCTCTCTCTCTCTCTCACACACACACACACACACACACACACACACACACACACACACAGAGCTAAGGTTCTTTGACCTTGGGGCCTAAGGGCTGAGTGCCCTTTTCCAGAGGCAGGAGTATGCTGGGTGGAGTATGCTCTGTCCAGGCGCTCCTGATGGGTGTGGTCAGCTGTAGATTAGCTTTATCACCTTCTGGTTCTTCAGGAAGTCGACTCTGACATGGAGAGCCCACAGGACATTTTACTGGGGTGTGTGACTGTGATCAGCACCTATGCAAGGAAAAGGAAGGAAACAGGAGTGGGCACAGGGAGATGCCAGTCATATTGGATTAGGGCACACTCTAAAACCTTTACCTTTCCTAAACCCACAATGCGTGAAGTGTAGTAGAGGGATGGCCAAGGCAAGATGGCAGAACGTGCATTCAGGCTGACCTTGGCAATGAGTACAGAAATAACTATTTTCCTCTACCAAGAGCAATGGTTAATGGCCTGTCCCTTTGTGTCCGGAAGAAACTGCAGAGCATCTGTGACTTCTGTTACTTTACAAAATATGCTACCTCAGCATGCTACCATTAAACCTTTCTAACTGTGTGTTCTTGCTAAGGGCACACATTTTAATGCAAGTTTAGGTTGTTTTTTGGTTTTTGTTTTTTTATTATTGATGAATGAGATCTTAATCCAAGTTTAGGGTTTTTTTTTTTTTATTATTGATGAATGAGATCTATTCAATATATTATCAGAAAAAATAACAATTTATTTAATTACCTCTTTAAAGGCTTTATCTCCAAATACAGTGATATTCTGAGGTTATGATATACCTGGGCTTTGAGCTTCAACATAGGAATCTGGGGTTTGGGGAGGACACAATTTAGCCCATAACTAACCCTAAGCTCGTCCATTCTTAAGTGGCCCTCCAGCTACTCCACCGCCAGAGGTGGCTGCCTCATCCCCACACTTCCCCAGCCTGACCACATATCACTCTCTTCCAGAGTCACCAAACTTAGTCTATAAAAGAGCAGGCAGTAAATATCTTACATTCTCCAGCCATGTGGTCTCTGTCCCAACTCTTCAACTCTGCCATTGAAGCATAAAAGAAGCTATAGATTATATGCAAATAGATGAGTGTGCTTGTGTCCCAGTGAAACAATTTAAGGGCACCAGAATTTGAATTCCACATAATTTTCACAAGTTATAAAATATTATTTTGATTTTTTAATCATTCAAAAATTTAAAAACTGTTCTTGCCTCATGGTTCCTACAAAAACAGATGGTGGATGGGCCAGATTTATTTGGCCAGAGAGCTGTGGCTGGATGATCTTTGTCTATTCTCTTCTGTCTCGCATCACTCTCTTTTAACTTCTCTCATGCTGCATACTCTCAGGACTCACCAGCTCTATTCCCCAGCAGGCTCAGCAGGGTAATCTTCAACACAAAGATAGTTTCCTTCCTAGGAATTCTGGTGCCAGCTGTTAGACGATAAATTATTTAGATCTAATACCCCATCTTGACAGAAACATGTGGTTTTCTCACTGTTGCAGGACCAATAAGACTATGGCTCACATTTCTCAACTAAATAGCTCATTTGATATACTTTTATAAAGACCTTTCTCAAGTGTTTTCTGACTGCCAAGCACTATGCTAAGGGTTCTGCAGAACCCATAAATTTGCACAGGAATCCCATGAGATAAATATTATTATTATCTCCATTTTGCAGACAACTTGAGCTCATTAAAGTTGAGTAAATATCTCGAAGTCACAAAACTAATAAATTATGGTGGCAAATTAGAAATTAAGACTGTTTCCAAATCCAGACTCTTAACCGGTAATGCTACACCATTTCTCCTCGGAGAACTATGTAGCTTGATGTTGGGATGCGAGAGCATAAGAATCCTGCGGCAGGGACAGCAAATTACCCACCTAACAGCCACTCTCCCCTTCTTCCTTACTAATAGAACCTCAATTCTATTTAAGGGTGACAATATGGCCAACCAGAAAGGCACATTTACAACACTCTGTTAACCAATGAGATGCAAGCAGAGGCCACTAGATGTTTCTAAGAGCCTGAGTCTCCGTTCATGGAGTTACCATATCAACCTTCGGGGTCACTCCAGGACTCATTAGGTGAGAAAATAAAACCTTTAATAATTGTTTCAGCTATCTAAAAGAAATCGTACAGCTTGTTTTTTCCTGTGTAGCAAGAAGAACCCAGCTTATCACTACTATGTCTTTTTTTTCTGTGTCTCCTTTATTACTCACACAGCACACTTGACTTTTGACACTTCTAGTCACCAAATGTGTGGCTTACCCCACATAACAAGCAATTCTCTCTGACACCAGCTGGGTGTCCTACAATTTAATTCAACTCTAACAGCATCAAATCCTACAGGTTGAGGGCTCAGCCCCACAAGACTGCCCCTCAACCTGCTTTAGAAACCATTTTCAAGTAGAAAGATCCCAGGTTACTGAAAACTTCTGTTCAATTTGACTACAAACCCCTCCCTCAGGTTCAATTAATTTGCTAGAGTGGCTCACAGAACTCAGGGACACCCTTTCTGACAGTTACTAGTTTACTAAAGGAGAATACAGATGAACAGTCGGATGAAGAGATACATAAGGTGAGGTTTGGGAGGGTCCCAAAAATAGAACCTTGTCCCAGTGGAGATGGGGTATGTCACTCTCCTGGTGTGGATATATTCACCAACATGAAAGCTCTCCAAACCCTGTACTTTTGGAATAGTAGAGAGGCCTCATCGCCTAGACATGATCAATTTTCAGCCCTTTTGCCTTCTCAAAAGAATAGAGATGGAGCTAAAAATTCCAAGCTTCTAACCATGGTTTAGTCTTTCTGGTGACTGGCGCTCATCCAGAAACCATCCAGGAGCCCACCCAAAGTCATCTCACTAGGACAAAAGAAACTCCTATCACCCAGGAAATTACAAAGGTTTCAGAAGTACTATATCAGGAACCAGGGATAAGGAATATTAGTTTTTTTTCCTATTATCTCACAAGCCACTACATTTTGGGTCTCTATTATTCATTTTCAAAAGCAATACCTATCTGATATAAGCTCTAACTCTCAATCCCATACTAAGAGAACTCACTCATTAGCGTCACTCTCTACTGGCCTTCTTGCTTAAGAAGAATCAGAGAGTCATGCTGGCTGGCATTACCCTGCCCTATGACCTAAAAGGTGCCATGATGTGGACTTCTCATCCCTGTCTGCCAGCTCTGTATGGTCAGGTCTGTGGCCCCTGGTTCCTGACCAGAACTGAGAATTTATTACCCAGTAACTACCTGGACACTGATTCCAGATTCCCGGCTTGTGCTGAGTTCTCATCTCCTGATCTCCCTAAAAGAGTAAACCTGGGGTCAGAAAAGCCAAATAGTTAGTGTCTGTCATTACTCTTTTGCTCTTATACAGGTTTTTACAGTTTACAAAGCATGTTCGTGAGTAATATTTCTTTCGATTGTAGCAACGACTTTAACCAATGAACAGGGATGGTAATGGCTTGTGTCCCCAATTTAGAGATCAGGAAACTGGAACTTGGAAAGGCTGTTATTTGCCCAAGGCACAGAGCCAGGACACAAACTCAGACCTTTGACTCCAAGGTTCCCACTATTTCCTATTTGCTAGTCCTCCCTCCCAAAAGACTTCTTAGAGTCTAATGAAAAAAGCCTGAGACACAGCTCAGTTCAGGCAATCTCCTCTGAAAGCAAATTTGACTGGCCACCCATTGCCAGTCTCTACCCAATAACTATCTGAATCACTCATCATCATCAAAAGGCTGATCCACTCACCTGAATCAAGTTGAATGACTACACCATATTGAAATACATCAGTTAAATCGACACCTTCCATAGTTACTGCACATTTACTCTCTATAATAGGAAGTGTTGACACGAACGACAATGATAGTTCCGTAAACATCCAACAGATGAATCACTTATGTGAGAACAATGGCAGTTCTTTTGCAGTTGCTTGGAGTATGGTGGAAGACAGTGACAAGTGAGGCTGAGAAGATACTGGCACACAAAGAAGAGACGATGCGAGGAAAAATTGGCCCTTCCCAATTAGTCAGGAATGGCTTCTTGGGAAGACAGAGTGTCAGATGCTGTTTAATTCAGGAATGAAACAAGTTCAGGATGATAAGTGTCAGTTCAAACAGAGGCAGAAACAGGAGAATAATAATCAGAGCTAGCACTATGCTTGCACAGTGCTGGACAGAGTTCTTAAGTATGGGAAACAGAAACTGGCTCTGACTGATATAAGCGCAAAAGGAATCTGCTGAAAAGATGCTGGGTAAATTGCATAATCGCCAGGAATTCTGGAGGACTAGGCTTTGAAAATGGGCAGAAACAAAGAGATGCTAGACAGCCAGAACTACTCAGAATCCCACCACTCAACTAGTGTAGCACTGGACACAGTGTATCAGTCAGCTATTTCTACGATAATGCTGTCTAACAAATGGCCACAAACACAGAGTGACATATGATAATAAGTGTTTGTTGCTCATGTCCCTGGGGTCACTCAGAATTTGGTAGGCAGCTCTGAAATCTTGATTGGTTCACTCATGAGGTTCCAGGTGTGTCAGCTATTTGCTTTTCTAGGCTGCCAGGGTGACTGGGATGACTCAGCTCTGCTCCACAGGTCTCTCATCCTACAGCATGTCTAGACGGGCATATTCTCATGGTGATGTCAGAGGAGCAAAGGAATTGCAAAGGTACGTAATGCCTCTTGAGCTCTGGGATACATACTCCGACCTTTGACACCAAGTTCCCCACTATCAGAACTGGCAACATTATCATCTTATTGCCCAAAGCAAGTCATGAGACCAGCCTTGGTTTAAGGAGTAGAGAAACAGACTCTGCCTCATTAGCGAGGGAACTGCAAAGCAAGCGAGTAATACTGGGGGTTACAAACAGGAACATCGATTTGATCTACCACTCATAGGAAACCACCACTAACACCTTTGCCACTTCTGCCCTGACAGTACACCTAGCCTCCATCGCTGCTATCCCACACGTATGGATTCTCCACGTTTCTTTGCATCCCAGCTCCAGATTCAGGTTTCCAGGCAAGTAGATAAAGATAGCTGGGATTAAATGATAGAGTTGTACACTAATGGCACAGAAACACTGAGAAAGCAAGTATCTGAGATCTTTTACTTCATTGGGAAGAGATAGGTTCTGCCTCTCAACAAGACCTATAAGGTGGGGTATACTCCAAGCACAGGAAGAAAGTTCAGACACTAAGAAGCCAGTAAACTGACAATTGTTTTCTAAAACCACCCAATGTCTGTTGGGATATATTACAGAATATCCCCAATTCTTCACCTCTTTTTGAATACATGCCCTTTGCCGTATAGCTTGCTATGGCCTCCCTCCATGGGCAGGGTGACCTACTCACTCTTTGACACTAGACTCAGTCATTCATGTGCTCACATTGGCCCATGAGATGTCAGGAAATGTACCTGAAGCAGAGGCTTGCAATGGGCTTGCAATTTAGGGCTTGTTCTCTTATACCTCTGCCAGCAGCAAAGGAACATGCCTGCCTGGGTTAGCCTGACAGAGAATGAGAGACATGTGAACCAGAGTAGAAGTTCCCCAGTTGTTTCGGCCTAACTCAGCCAGATGACAGCTAGACAAGCCACAGACATATGAGCAAGCCCAGCCTAGATCAGCAATACTATCTAGGCAAACCCCCATCAGACTTAAACACATGAGCAATAAACACTTATTATTATATGTCCCTGAGGTTTTGTGGTCATTTGTCAGAAAGCATTATTGTGACAATGGGTAACTGATACAGTCTGCCGGCCGTCTGCATATAAATAAGTTCATTTCATTTTCAGCCCATAAGTTAGATATCGGAATTTTCGTTTGCATGGAGAAATTATGCAAACTGTTTAAGGTTACCTAGGCTGAATTTAATAGTGGCTTCCCTACAACAGAAGCCACTCTCGGATATCTTTACCCTGGAATCCTGGAACAGAGTTAGAAAGAATTGCGTTCATGACCCTGACACGAACTTGTGGGACAGAGCTTTTCCTCACCTTGCCTGGGCCAAAAGTGCTCTAAAATGAGCCAGGAAAACTTGGACAATAACTAAGGAACTATTTCAAGGCTAATCTCATTAAAACAAACCCTGGGAACAATACAAGGTCATTCCTTGTCCTGGAAAGTTCTTGAAATAAGGGAACCACTAACAAGGACCAAGAATATTTTAATTATTTGTGGTTTCCCCTGGTAACTGGCTTAGCTATAACAGGATTTGGTCTGTCCCCTGTTCTTAAAGGCGCTCAGAATGTTTGAGCGATACAGGTTAACTCCACAGAACCTAAGCTAGCACCATATATATGGGGTGTTGTGACATCAGCTAACATCCAGCAAGCACACAGTAGGTGCTCATAGATATTTGGTCCTTCCCTTGCCCTCTCATACTTTATATTTAAGGACTTGTATCACCAAACCTTTTTATTTCTGCAAACCACAGCTCTTCAGGCCTGATAGACTCATAGTTGCGTGTTGGTTCAAAATATATACTGATAGACTAATAGGCACTAGATACCAAGAATATACAGACCTGGAACTGACCTTGAGAAACTTAGAATCTAGTAGGAAACAAAAGTTCTCAGAACCAGATTTAATTACTAACCAAAGGTAATATCACCATAGTACCAAGTGAGCTATCAAAGCATCACATTTGAAGAAAAATAATGAAAACGTCAAATTTGTTATGTTAAAAGGTGATTTTATTCATTTAATCTCTATTAAAAGATATAATGGCTGATTTTCAATTTTATTCTAATTTCCTGCAGCATGAATATATTGTAAATTTTCCATTCTTAATACATAAAAGCTGAAATCTGTATTAGCTTTGATACACACCTACTTTGGCCTTAGTCCACAGAACTATAAAAATTCCACTTTACGGCTAAAAATATAAACTTCATAATAACATAAAAGCTAAATTTATTCATTCATTTAAACTCAATTAAAGACCTCACAAATTATTATTTTAGTGCCTTGGAACATAAATAGGCTTAAGAGGTAAAGGATCTTTTCCCAAGCAACTCCAGTCTACATTTTGAGGAAGAATTGGCAGAAAGTTCAAGGAAAACATGTGAAGGCCAAATCTAGAAAAAGAGTCGCTATAATAACAAAGTTGAATTGGCAAGAAGACCTTTTCTTTATTGCTCACATGCACCAACCAGCATCTAACAGTAAGATCCAGTTGTATGATCCCTATCATCTCATTCCAAGGGTAATTCTGAGACCATTTGAAGAGCTGTCTAACTTTATTCTCGCTTTCAAAGTCTTTTCTTTGAAGAAGCAGTTCCTTTCTTCTGGGCATGTCCTCCCTACATAAACCCTACCTTTGAGATCCATGGATAAGCATCTATAGGACCAATTCTTCCCCAGAAATGACCGGCTGCTGTACAGCAGGAAGGAAGCAGAGTTTGGAGGGAATGAAACAGGAGAAGCTAAGTTTGAATTAAGGAGAAGTTCTGAGGTGAAAGGGCAGTAAGCATGGAGACAACAAAGCAAGTAGGGCAGGCCTGAATGTGATTCTACATACCAGCTGGTGATGTGCCCTCAGGTAGCAGCACAATCCTAATATCTATGAAGTGGGAGCGGGGATAAGGAGACCACATCTAGCGCATCATAGAAGCTCAATAAATGGTCGCACAATGAATGGCCCATTTTACTACAATGGACTAAAAGCTTTGGCTCTGGTTACTGTGTCCCTAAGATGAAAATCACCAAGTTAAAACTATCCTTGAAAATCTATCAAATTGCCCATAAAATACAGGAATTTTTCTCTCTTGCATCTCGACGGCTAGATTTTTTGCAGCCATGTTTACTTGCTCCATATTAGAAACCAACACACGGGTACCCCTCCCTAAGCCCATCGCAGGAAGGTTTTCCTCCAGTGATGGAAAACATGACAAGTATTTCTTTGAATGAGTGCCAGACAAAGCAGCTGGCTTGCTTTAGAAGTCATGTTGCAAGAAATAATACATATTTTCCAACACCAAAAAACACACTCAGTGTAGTAAAAGGTACATATTATAAGATGCGTGTGGGAACTTAAGCCAAGTAGGAGAAAGGAGATTTATCTCTGTGACAGTACACCCAGCCCAGGAGGGAAACTCACAGAGCGGAATATAGACTGAATAGTCCACACTACTTAAATGACATTCTCTTTTCTAAGAAAATAAGTGGGAGGTGAATTTCATACATTCGAATTGATTGAAATTAATTGAAAAAATATTAAACAGATGAAATAAGTAGTTCATAAGACAACTTTAACCACGTGTTGCTGATTCACCTCTATAATCATTCTGTTATTCACATTTTTTATTAAGGTTTTTATACATGATACAATAATAGACTTTTTTTTTTGTCTATCAACTGTCTTGTAGGAATTAAGAGAAATTCATAAAAAGTTTTCAACCTCCTAAATACAAAGCAGGAGGACACAATTGAAGGTCACTGGTAGGAAAAGCACAAGTTCTACCCAAAAATGATAGCAGCTACACTACCACCACAATAAAATTGTGTCAAAGTGTCCTCGTCCTCGACATGGCCTTTCCAGAAAGATATCTTTTCATTCCAAACTTCCTCATTATAGACAATGACATAGTGTCCTCCCAGGTCTCTTCAGAAAAGATCCATTTTTATCTTCCTGTCTTCAGCATTTTTTCCCCAACAAGCAGCACCCGAAGATATTTTTGGAAGACTGCCCTCAGGCTACATGAGCCCACTTTGCCCACATGAATAGAAAGTTGAAAGTATCTGGGAATTTATGTGCCCCTGTTTTTGGTCCTTAACCAAAGAATCTTGAGTAAGGGAGCCTTGACTAGGGATAGTATCCGCCTCCCCCCCCAACCCCCCCCCCCCCCACACACACACACAGAGCTCCCTGCAAGACCAGCCTGAATTCTGCTCTGTAGGCCTCTCCAAGATCACACAGTGGCATGTCCTCCTCTCCTCCCTTATCCTTCTTCCTCACCCCCTTGTTGGGTTCTCCTTGGAGCATTTTCTTAATATCACTAGACACCCAGACCCACAGCTCAGGATCTGCTTCTGGAAAATCTAACTCAAGATACTTATTAATCTGGGTTCTGTCACTAGAGCAGGACTTAAAATCCTAAATTTAGTTTCTACGAATCTTAGTATTCATCTTAAATTAAACTCCAACTACACACTTAATTACTTATACCATTCCCCCAAACTCAATCCACATTATCCCTTCTTCTTGTTTTCACATCTATTGTCCTTGCTGTGTAGAATTTCCTGAGCTCTCCCCTTTCCCAGGCTGTCACTCAGTCCACTCTTCTCTCATGGTCTTGTGTACACATTGCTGCTAGAGCATCTATATGGCTCTGAAGCTGTACTGCTTGGGTTCAAATCCTGGCTCTGCTACTTCCAACCTGGTAACCTGAGGCAAGTTACTTCATCTCTCTTTTACTCAGTTTTCATGTCTTTAAATGGATATAAAATTCAAATCTACTTTTGAGCATTTTTGTGAAAATTAATGAGATAATTTACATGCAAAACACTTATATGACTAACTCATAGTAAATGCTGGCTGGTGTTTTCGTATTGTGTTTATTGGTTTGTGACTCTGTTTTCATTGTTAGCTCCCTAAGGGCAAAGTCATATTTATCTTTATAAATGTATGTTAAATAAATAAACATGCTTCATCAAAGGGCAGTTCTCTTAAGAAGCATGACACTTTAAATTGTTAGTGTTGAATTCTTTAGGACTCCATAATCTGCATATTACCTCCATGAACAAAACAGAAACAAACTCATAGATACAGAGAACAAACTAATGGTTGTCAGATGGGAAGGGGTTTAGGAGGATGGGTAAAAAAGATGAAGGGATTAAGAAGTACAAATTGCCAGTTATAAAAATAGTCATGGGGATGTACAGTACAGTGTAGGTAATATTGTCAATAATATTGTAATAACCATGTGTGGTGTCAGATGGGTACTAGACTTATTGGGGTGATCATTTCATACGGTATATAAATGTCTAATCACTATGTTGTATACCTGGAACTAATATAATATTGTATGTCAACTGTAATTTAATTTTTTTTTATTATTTTATAAAGAGTAACCAGGTATAAAAATGTCCTGCTAAATGTTAGTTAGATAGCTAAACAAGGATTTGAACACTGGTCTCATTCTGCAGCCTTACATTAAACAACTTTTTTTTTTTTTTAGTGAAAAAGTAATATGTCATGTTGGGGGTACTAAAAAATGTTGACTTTATATCAATCATTATTTTAACTTGGTTATGCTAAAAAATAGAATATATTAAATCACAAGTTTTATATGTGACTCTTTTCTAATAGTTATTACAATAAATATGTAACCTCTAAAGTAAAATCTGTTCATCTGTATACCTTCCCAAATAATTTCATATACTGCTACTGGTATCTCCATCTCACTTTGGAAAACTGCCTCAGGAAATTGGCATCTAGTCAATAGACACCAAAGAATGTACATGGAGTTTGGATACATAGCAGAACAGCAATAAATCAATTAACAAGACCTAGGAGTAGATAGTTCTCTGCTCTGAGCTTATATTAACTCACTCTATGATCTTTGACACCGCTTTTTTTTTTTTAACTCATTTATCAGGCATAGAAGACATGATATATATTCTACTTCAGCCGGAAAAGGAGAGCCTCTGTACCCCAAAAAATCAGGACCCCAAATAATTAAAAGTAAGTCAAGGCACAGGTAGATAGGCCTCATGACAGGCACAATAGACCGTGAGTCCACACTTCCTCTTGCCTTGTCTGAACATGTTTCCTATAGGAAGTGAGTATGAAACTCAAGCAAGAAAGAATTTAACAGATAGGAAAAGGAAAATCGGCATGTCAGCAGAGCAGAGACCAGGCCTGGTAAAGACTAAATGTAGAACACGGGCCCCCAATCCACACAATGTTTTAGGAGTGTTCATTGTGGGAGCCCTATGAGCTGGTCTTTTCATTGCTCTAAGATGACCACACATCCTAGTATTTGCCCAAAGTATTTGTCCTGGGAAAAATTCCAGGAAAGTTTCCCTGGGTTTTTCTCACCCTACTCTGCAAAGCCCACTATCTGAGCTATAAAGTGCAGAGTTTAATATCACATTTAACTTTAGCTAAACTTTTACAAAAGACTGTTTAGAACTTTGGACCAATTGGACTTGGAACTAGAGAAGAATAAGATTAAGATAAACAAGAGAATATTCGAGCATGAAAAGGTGCAGTTACTTTTCAGAAGAGCAGGGTGGCTGAGTGATTTATGTTCCAGACAACTTGGAGTGGAGACCAGGTACTCGAAACTTGGGAGAGTAGGGAGAATTAAAGAAATTGGCTTGAAGGAGATAGTTTATACCCTTACTTCACACACTGTAGTCCTTGAACCAGCAGCATTGGCACCACCTGGGAGTTTGGTAGAATTTCAGAGTCTCAGGCCTCACCCCAGACTCACTGAATCAGAATTGCATGTGTATACAAATTAAAATTTGATGTGGTCTTACCAGCCTCTCTGCTATTTTGTGCAATTGCAAACACATAATCGATGGATTCTTGGCTTTTTCCCCCTTTCAGTCAGGCCTCCCTAGCACCTGTCAAATAAAATTTGCAAAAGGCTGGTCTAAGTCACCCCATGCTCCCTCCACTCACACTGGCTTTTCCTCTTTGCCTCTGTCGTCAACATTGTTCTCATTGTTAACATCTTTCTTGCCTCATGCCTTTGCACATGCTGGTTTTTTCCCGACTAGAATACTCTTCAACTGTCCAACACCAACTCTTCCATCAAGTCCCAGCTGAAACATCACTTCCTCAGAGATGCTTCTCTTGTCACTCACTCTAATGTAGATCCTATGTCATTCTCTCTTGTAGCCAACAGTTCTCTTCTCTCATAGCAGTCATTACGATTTGTATTTATAAATTAGGTCTTCCTTACCAGATTGTTCAGGGAGAACCATGTATGTTTGTCATAACAGGTGCTCAATAAATTCCATTTAAATGAAGAAATAATTGAAATCAGTTTTTTCACTGCATGACTCTTAGATACCAATGAGCATCATCAATCTCCAAGAGAATAATTAAGTGTGCAGTGTTTCTCAAACTACGTTGCCTTTCTGCAGAAAACCTATGAATGTTCTAGGAAATAGTGTTCCGCAGAACAGAGTTTGAAAAATCCTGGGGTAAGTAAAGTGGGAAAAGACCATATTCCTAGAAGCCAGAGCTTTTCAGAAGTCTAAGGAAGATAAAAAATATGAATACTCTTGTTCAGCTTGCCAACACTATGGCAGATTAGACTGGTTCTCATCATAATTATGTAAATCTCCCCAAACTTGTTGTAAGGAAGGATTCATCCATCAATGAAAATGACCAGACTCCAGAACCATTATGGAAGAGTAAAAGAGAACATGAATCCTCAGCTACCACCACTATGAAAAAGCTGCATCTTTGGAAAGTCGACATTGCAATCATTTAGAAATTACTTTGCTAAGTCATGTCCCTGAGATCTCTGCACAGTACAGTGTAATAGAATTACCCATCATAGCTGTCACTAAAAGGGCAGAAATAAATTATCTTTGAGGAGGTCACAAAGTGAAGGTGTTCTGATTACTATTGCTGGATACCAAACCATCCCAAAACCTAGTGGCTTAAAATAGCAACAGTTATTTATTTTGCCTACACATCTGTAATTTGTGCAGGATTCAGTGAGAAAGGTCCATCTCTCTTTCAGATGATTCAGCCTGAGTAGTCTGACTGTGGCCAGAAGGATTCCTTTCGAGACAGCTTGCTTCTGTGATTGGCCAGTCGCATTGGTGCTGAGAGCTCTACCAGGTTTGTGGGCCAAGGCATCAGCTCCTCTTCACAGGAGCCTCTCCATGAGATGCTTGGGCTCCCTCACAGCATAGTGCCTGGGTTCCAAGTATGAGTATCTCAAAAGAACCATCAAGCTGCATGGCATTATCTAATCTAGCCTTGAAAGTCACAAAACATCACTTCTGCTGGCTTCTATTGATGGGAGCAATTACAAACTTACTCAGATTTAAAGGGAATTAGGCTCCACTTTTTGATGCAGGTGTAGTAAGATTCTTAAAGAGTGTGTAGGATGGAAGAGATCGTTGCAGCTATTTTTGGAAAAAATTGCCATCGAAGTAAAGATGTAGAAGAGAAATATTTTTTTAAAAAAAGACAAAACTTGTTAAAAACAAAACTCCTCTTGCAATCTTTCTTTATTATGGAGTAAGGAAAGGTAGGTATTAATATGTGTCAAGAGAGAGTAAAGATTTTATTCCTAAAAATGTGGACACTTGACCCAGGAAAATCCACAGAGGTCTAATGGGGGCATTGAAACCACGCCTTGCCCCATTGAACTACGGACTTAATGGAAGTGAAGCAGTCATTGTGTCAGGAAACATAAAACAGACTAAAGTATCAGTAAGACCAAACAAAAACAAAACAAGTTCTGCCTACAGAAAATCCACAGTGCTGGTGATTTAGAGTCACAGGCTTTCAAATAAGTCTGATTTTCTAGGACAGTCCCAAATCTTGATCTGAGCCTTGAAAGATAAGAAGGATTTAAATACTCTGCCAACCAAGCAAGAAAACTAAACAACAGACAAGGAATGGAGAAGGGAGCAACAAAAAAGTGATCTCTTTTTTTCTTTTCTCTTCTTTCGCTCAAAGTGTCATTGGACACATGCTTGGTGAAAGCATCCTGCTCAAAGCAGGCCTGGAACACACATTTATAAACACTAAAGATGTCTCCCTTCTCAGCCCACCACAGGCCTTAAAATTTCCACATTACACAGTCTTTCCTTTGGTTAAATCAATGTAGCAGATATGAGGATGCACCACACAGATCTCTCTCTAAGGAAGAACTTACTGCCCAGCTCCCAGGACTGTGGGCAGCTGACAGCCTCCAGCTGTTAGTGTCTTTAGAGTCTGCCTCCACTTTCAAGCCAAAGCCATGGTCTTCTCAGGGTGGCATCCAGACAATGACTGAGCAAGACGGTGGTACAGGGTCTAGCTATTTTCACCCAATGTGGGACTCACCCCTTACCCCTATAATGGGTAATCTTTGCTCAGGAGTTCTCTGTTGGGCTGCTA